>NC_140584.1:927398558-927998558 GCF_964204655.1 Triturus cristatus
ACGAATAGTAAAAGTAACTCCCGTAGGGAAAAAATCCTACCCCAGACATCCAGGGTCTTAACATCCGAGACCAGTCTGCAAGAGACCAGACAAAGCAGCATGGCCAACTTCGTAGAAAGCTCCATCCTAGAAAGGAATCTATTCGGTTGCCAGGAGAGCAGCAAGTTCAAAACCCTATTAACATCCCATAACTGGGAATAACGAGGTTGAGGAGGCAACAAGAGACGAATGCCACGGAGCAAGCAACAGACCAAGGGATGCTCACCGACCTATGAGGCATCAACCAGCCGATATAGCGGAGCGAAAGGTATTGACGGTCCAATACGCCAAACCCCCTTCCGCCAGAGAGGCCAAGAAGTTCAAGATAGAGGCCACATCTGCTGCCACGGGATCGATACTCCGTAGCAAACACCAATGACACCACCGTCCCCAGGAGGACCGGTATCTTTTGACAGTACTGTCCACCCAGGCTCTGGCCATGAACGCCGCAGCCGGTTCCGAGAGGCCCGGGTCCGCCCATTGTCCCCTGTAATCCGCCATGCCATTAGGGTCGATAAGAGGGTGAGGATTCCCTGTCGGATCGAGGAGAAGAGTTGGAAAATCCCAAGAAAGTTCCAGTAGAACCGGAAACCAGAAGTGCGATCTCCAAATCGGCGTAATGAGCACCACGTCCGCCAGTTGACGCCACACCTGGGCTGTCACCCACGTGATCATGGCAAATGGGGGAAAGGCATAGCTCGCTTCCTCCCTCCAGTTCTGTAGAAACGCGTCCGACCTTTCCGCAAGGGGATCCGGCCTCCAACTGAAGAATCGGGGAAGTTGGTGATCCAGGCGAGAAGCAGAGGTCTACCGAGAAGGGACCGCAGAGACTTTGGAGATCCGTGAACACCCCTGGATGAAGCTTCCAGAGACTCACGTCGTGGAAATGTAGAGACTGGAATTCTGCCACCTGGTTGTCGTAGCCCGGCAGGTATTCGGCCGTGACCGAGACCTGGTGATCCAGGCAGTACTGCCAAAAATTTGCTGCAAGGTCCGAGAGAACTTTGGAATGTGTGCCCCCTAGATGGTTGATGTACTGGACCCCCGACACATTGTCCATCTTGGTCCAGCACTGGATCATGAACGAGCCCCCCAAAAGTTCCAGACAATTGATGTGTAACTTCTGCTCTGACGGAGACCACAAACCTCCCATGGCAAAGTCGCCACACCTCGCGCCCCAGCCAGACCTGCTTGCGTCGGACTCTATAACAATATCTGGCGTGGAACCGAAAACGGCTCGTCCATTCCAAGCCTCCATGTGCGAGAGCCACCATTGGAGCTCCTCCCTGGTGTCTGTTGAGAGAGTCAGTTTGTGAGAATACGACCGGCCTTTGCGCAGGTGAGCAGCATTGAGACATTGGAGGGCTCTGTAATGGAGAGGGCCCGGAAAGATTGCCTGAATGGAGGCCGACAAAAGGCCGATAATGCGAGCCAGCTGTCAGAGAGATATTTGCCACTGGGATAAAGACCTCCGAATCTCGTGACAAATTTTCGTCATCTTGCAAGAGGGAAGGCTAAGGGTGGACTCCACGGAGTCTATCGTAAAACCGAGAAAAAGAACGGTCTGAGACGGGACCAGGGTAGATTTGGCCTCGTTGATCACAAATCCGAGGCTCTGAAGAAGGTCGACCGCTATCTGAAGGTGGCGAGAGAGCGTCCTGGGATCCTGAGCCATCAACAGAATGTCATTTAGGTAGACGATGAGTCGCATGCCCGACGTTCACAGGTGTTCGATCACCGGCCGAAGGACCTTGGTGAAGCACCAAGGGGCGGAGGACAGGCCGAAGGGTAGAGTGGTGAACTCTTACGTTTTGTCCTGCCAGGGAAACTGTAGAAACCGCCGATGAGGCGTGAAGATAGGAATTGCCAGATAAGCGTCTTTGAGATCGAGACCCGCCATCCAGTCGTTGGGGCAAAGAACATCACGCAGCAGATGGATGCCCTCCATCTTGAAGTGGTGATACACTAACCACTCGTTGAACTCGCGCAGGTTTATATCTGGACATTTTCCGCTGTCCGGCTTGTCCACTAAAAAGAGGTTGCTGAGGAAACCATTGGGATGAGGCACGGTTTCCACAATAGCCCCTTTGTCCAGCAGAGAGTGCACCTCTTGATCAACTAGAGCAGAGTCTGCCTTGGAAAAACAAAGCGGACGGGGGGGCCACGGGCTGCGAAGGAGCCCCTAGAAACTCTATATGGAAACCCTGCACTGTCTGTAAGACCCAGGTGTCCCCGGTGATGGAATTCCAAGTTGGGAAAAACGCACCAGACGTCCCCCCACCTTTAGAAGGGAAGAAGGGAGAACACTCACCGGAAGAACAGGAGATGCCACCACCTCTTCCTCCTCTGTTTTTGCCTCACCGGCCTCGGGTGGGATAAAAGTTGCCAAAGCGAGCCTGGTCTTGGTTTTGCCCGTTACCGGAGCCTTGTCCCCTGTGCTGATTGGGACGGCTGGACAAGCGGCCCCTTCCTCGTCCGGCCCCTCTGAAAACCCAATGGCGAAACACCTTCCTGATGGAGGACTGCGCCCGTTCCAGGGAGGTTAAGGTATTGACGAAGCGCCCCAATTCCTTTATAAAGGGTTCGCCAAAGAGGCCGCCCTGCGCCACCGGGCCCGCCTCTGAATCGGCCAGGTCCCCCAACTTCGAGTCCACCTTGATCAGGAGGGACCTGCGCCTTTCTGTGGATATTGCACAGTTGGCGTTCCCTAGAAACACCACCACTCTCTGAGCCCACGAGTACAGATGTTCAGGAGAAATAAGCGAACCAGACGTTTTGGCTTCCTCTGCCATGTCTAGGATTTTAGTAATCGGGCCCAGGATATCAAAGAGTTTGTCCTGGCAAGCCCGTCAGGACCTCTTGATGCCCTTTTATAGGATCCTTGATTAATTTCCGAAGGAAGGTGGCCATTCTCAAGTCAATGTCCGGCGTGGCGGCCACCTTCCCCTCTAGGGAGGGGCGAGGACATTCTGCCCTAAGGCAGTTGCGAGTTGCAGGTTCAAGCGGGCGGCGGATCCGACTGGCCACATATTGGGCGACCTTGTCCGAGGGGGCCCAGTCAGAGTACCGCAGATGAAGGATATCATCCGTGTCCAACATATCCGCACAGAGATTCTGCCCGTCCGAGGAAGGGTCTGGATGAGAAGGGCGCCAAGGACAAGATGGGCCAGCAGCGTCATCATCCTCCTCTCCTTGGGAATCATCCCCGGAAACGGGCGGCGCCGGGGGGGATAGAGGAAGGGGTCGGTTAAGGGGCAGCGCTGGCCAGAAACGCCTGTTTAAGGCGGTCAAAGGCATCGGAGGCCGGGCCAGCGGGCTTGGCGCGCTTCGCCGGGGGCTGCGGGTCCGCCGAAGGGTCACTGGAAGAGGGGGCGGTAGATAAACTCTGCGAGGCCTTGGCCAGCCGATCACAGGCTTGGTCAATCTTACGAGTCAACATTTGCTCAAGGGGAGTCATGGCTTGCTCCACCGCTTTATGGATGGACGCGTCAACGGCGTCGTAAAAGTAGTCGTCGTCCCTTTGAAGGGCCGAAAGGAGATCTTGCTCCCACTGATCGTTTTGGTAGATGTCATCAAGGAACTATTCCATGGTGAAACCCCCAACACCAGGGAAAGTCAGACTGAGTTAGTGAACAGCCGCAGTGAGGTGGTATACCTCAGAATACAGGGGGGCTGGGTGTCAGCCTAAGAAAGGGCGGGCAATGCTCTCAATAACAAGGGACCAAGCCCTGGACCCCCACAGCCCTGGTGCCAATGGAATTATGAGGGCAGCCTGCAGGGGAAAAAAAGGGGTCCCTAGCAGACACTGTCTGCATTACTGACTCCGAAACCGGAGCGTTTTTGGCCTAAGAATACTGACCCCCTGAGGCAGTAAAGACTGCTGCCACATGCCTAACGGCAGATATAGACCTGAATTTACGAGCGTTCTGGGGGCGTAAAAGTTACTGACAACACATGAGGATAACTCCCCAAAAACAGGCTACGTAACTGCAGGAAAAAGGACCAGACCAGGCTCGCGCGGCAGTGTTGCTCCGGATCCTGACGCGCTGAAGAATGCGTAGGATCCGGAGCACGCATGCCACATCAAGCGCGAGACCCAAGCGCCCTCTAACGAGGCTGCGCTGTCACCGCGAGTCTCTGGCGGCCACTAGGGAGCTCTGACGCTCCCACGGCCGAACGCGAGCCGCCGAGTATCGGCGGACTCGCCAAAGTAACAAAAAAACCTGAAATGGAATAGGAATAATACCGCAAAGCACAAGCTGACCTGAAACGCGAGGCGGGCGCGTGTTCCCCAACGCACGCGCGCCGCCTCCACCCAGCCGTGAGGTACATGGCACGGAAATCAAAGTAGCACTACGCGCCTCAGGCAAAATAGAAATACACACAGCAACAAAGGCATTCAATAGCGCAACACGCAGAAATAGTAAAACACAGTAGAAAACACAGTACAAAGCATAAACTTGTGAGAGAAGAAAAGTTGGACTTATCTTGGCTGCAAGCAGCGAAGAAAGAGGGAGTAGACCCGGACAACCGACTACCAACGCCATGGGAGCCTGTGATTGGTACAGAGGATGGGACACTCTAGCCATGGACTCTATTGTTTTGTTTGTTATTCCCTATGGTTCATGGGAATAGTGGTTTTGTTTTGCTTGACTACAAATGGCTGCTATTCAATAAAGTGAAGAAAGAATAGCATCATCCTCTCCTCCGGTCCTGTCATGTAATCTTCATTTCAGGTGCACTCTTTGATTGTCTACAGACAATGATTCCATTCAGTCCTAATCCTGCAAACTATTTTAGTTTTCAATGACCTACTCGTATGTGTTGAGTTTAAGCTGAAACATTGAGGTGGTTCCCCCAAGTCCAATATTCGACTGTTCTGGACACCTGAAATGATCAGTCACCAATCGCCCTTGAGTAGGGAAAAGGGGAATGAGTCATCTTCGTCTGGATATCGCGTCTTGGAAGAATGAAGATTCACAAGCTGCAGTTCACTCAAATCTTCAATTAAAAGAGGTTGCTATCAGGCCTAGGATACATTTTTGATTGTCCTAATCTGTAGAATACGTAAGTGAGGACCTTCTACTTGGAACGGTTTTTACCACTCTGTTATTCTTTGGGACGGTTGTCAAAATACCTCTGTAGAATATAAATCCGTCACAAACCTTCCATGCTGTTAAATCTGCTAAACTAACAAGAACTCTCCCTCTGCCTATTTTAGCTTCTCAGTTCCCTACTTAATAATACCAATAGTGCCTCCTACCTGGAAGACGGAGTTAATAAATCACAAGACAAAATTGAGAAAGACTGGGATTAAAAGGCTTCAGCCAAAGGTCTAATCCAGCTATCCAAGAACCCAGACGGTTCAAAGGTGTTAGATACTCTATCAAAAAATGTTGCGAAGCTAGTTACTAATATTGCTACAGGAATTATGAAAAAATGCCGTATTAGTATGCACAGGAATAAGCTCTGTAGAAAGACATATAAAAGTTCTTAGCGGGGAACATTTCATCGTTAAGTGACTTAACAGGATTAAGGCGTTTTCGAGTGAGCGCCCGCAAGAACTAACACTCCCCAAACAGACCGTATGCATGAGCGCCTGCAAGGGCTAAGATACTATTAACAAATGCTTCAAGTGCAAGCCTGCAAAAGCTGACCCACTCCAAACCATACTGTCCAAAGGAAAGTTTCTCACAAGCGTAGAAGACAAAAGAGTTGCCAAAGGAGTCTTGCCAATAGCTTGTCTACAAACTGGTAACTAACTGACCCGAACAAATCTAGACCCATTGAAAACCAAAACGTGCGTAAATCTCTGCTCGAAAATGGCTTATAGGAAAGTGTCCGCCATACCTCAATTGTGCATTTCAGTAGGAACCTGGAGGCAATGATGAGGATTTTCAGGTCCTCTCACATCAAACTACTAGTGGAGGTTTAACCTGCCCCTGGTTTACCACTGGAGGCCCCTTGACCCTGTAGGGTGGCTAAAGTCCGACTGCCCCATCCTTGTACGTATTTTCTAGGCCCCTTCAACGGCTGTGGTACAAACCCTGCCAGCCTTTTGGAGATGGGGCAAGGGCCCCCCCATAATGATGTAGTCTTATATTGTAGCCACTTGTGAGCTTTTCTGTGTACCCTCCTGTCCATTTTTGGTGCGTTGGTAATATGGCAAAAAACGCTAGTAAAATTGTTCCTTCATTTTGTTGGGGATGTGGGCAAAGGCAAATGAGTGGACGCCTATTCCACATTTCACAGTTGCAAAATGTGTCCAGTTGATCTCCCGGATGCTTTAATCTATTATAGTCAATCAATAGTGTAGTCCCTGTCAGACGAGAGGATGGGTTGATTCACACATCCCACCAACCCCTCACATCTGTTCACGCCTTACAAAAAACACGCGATAGTCTGTACTCGTGTGCTGCGGTGCTACCCAGACTGGTGCAGGGAGCATCAGATGAGTTGACCAGATGACTGGAACTGAGGTTCATACCCACCTTACAGCTGAAACCAAATCTTCTGCAAGGATCGTAGCGCAAGCAAAGCGATCTCTCCCTCTCCTTTCCTCGCCTCGCCTCTCCAGTCCACGCTTAGTTACCTGACAAAAGCAGCCTCCGCCGATGACCCCCAACACCAAGACACTTCTACGTAGGTCACTTTGCGATCCCTCACTCCTCTAACCAATCTCATTAATGCCTTATAAACTTAAGCATCCTGTTTCTATAGCTTTCACTCAAAAAATTGGCTAGGCGCAGCCGCACAACTAGAGCTGTGTGAGCAGCTTAAATGATTCTATTAGAAACTGTCACTTTTAATAAATGTCTCCCAGTGCAGTGATACAACCTAACATAATGAGATGTTAAAGAAATACACGTTTTTGAGTTTTGTAAAGAACTTATCACATTTGTTGCATGATATTATAAATGTATGCTTGATTATTTCTCGCTTATGAGCATTTCAGTCGGCCTGTGAAGCACGGTGTGTCTGGCTATTTGGTAAAGGCTAGAGGCCTTATCGGTTCGCTGGTAAAGGTAATGTCTGATTCCTTGGGTATGATCTGTTTACAAACAAGTTATGACAAAGCAAGTAGGCCGTTCCTACTTTTTTGTAATGCATGTATGGGTTTTTAAGGCTGATTTCATATTACACTGCTAGAGCCTGTAGGCAGGTCTTTTCTTACACGGACTCTACCAGAATGCCGTGGTAGGCAAGGGTTTTAGTGTTGGTGACCCAACTAAATTAAGCATGAGGCTAGATGATTTGCACTACGGTAATCCTCATTAGGCTCCATTAGTAAGGATGTTTTGATAACCATATTTGTAATATTAAGACAATATACCTTACGGTTGCTTTGTGGGAAGGCTTATGATCAACACAATAGGTTTGAGTTGGTTATGGCCCGCAAGCCAATGATCAAGATTATGGGCCTCATTTGTTGATAATGAAAATTTATGATAAAGGCACTAGACCCGACATACGGATTGTGAAAAGATGCTCTATAATAAAGGGTTATGATAAAGGCAGTAGGCCTAACATTGATTGTGAAAAGATTGTTTATAATAAAGGGTTATGATAAAGGCAGTTGGCCTGACATTGATCGTGAAAAGTGTATGGTAAAGTCAATAGGCATTTAATATTGTATTGTTATTACACTGGATTAAATCCTACAGATAGGCATTTTGTAACATGGAATGTTTGTAACGTGGATTCTCATGGGCTACCTGCGTAGTAGGATTACCATAGTAGGCAAGGGTTTTAGTGCCGCTTACTCCTTTGACAAACCGTGGGTGTAGAAGATATGCACTGTCCGAATCCTTATTACGCCCTTCTAGGATGGTTAGTGTTTTGTTTGCCAACCATAATTTTGTATACTGTCAGTAGAACTTAAAAAACAATGATAGACTATTTGGAATACCTCTCCAAGACGGGCACCCTCTGCTTTGTTTAGTTTTATTATTGCAAGCATATGTTCACTATGTATAGATTGCAGCCCTTTTTCTTCTTTTTACTTGTATTCTTTAATTTATCTTGCATTTGTTATTGAGTTTGTGTTTTATTGCTGTTGTGGTAGAGGTTAGAATGGAAGAATGAGTCAGTGGATGGATTAATGGGTAGATGAGTGCAACGGTGAGTGACAGAGTGCATCTATGATGACTTATTTACTGCCTAAACCCACCAAATGAGATACTTTTATTCATAAGGCATAGCCAGTGCTTGTTGTAGTGTGCAAGCATGTCACCTTTCTGATAATTGAAAACGTGTTCAAACAGCGGACGCTCTCTCGGGCGCGCTACAGTAGTCTCCTGAGGCTTGAGCCGGGAGGTAGTGTTTTACGCTTGATATTTTTGCTGCTAATTTAATTTGTATTGCGCATTCAGCTCTTTTAGCTCGTATCTACTGTTGGTAAAATTCGGTTCTTAACCTTTTTTTAAATTCGGCGCGCGGTGAAAGCGCTCCTTTTAACTTGTGCTACGTTTCCAGGGTGCTTGGGACCTGGCACGACACCAGATCGGCACTCCAGCTTCAATAGTGGAAGCAGGGGGGATGCCATCTTGGTGGTAACTTTCTGCCTCGCACCAGCTTTTTTTTTCCTACATGCCAGCATTTAAGCGGACGCTCACTCGGGCGCGCCGAAGGCGCGCCTAAGGCAAGCCCGTCTGCGCCTGCACGCCGCCAGCCGCCAGTCATGCTGCTGGTTGCACTCCCAGGACGCTCAGGTACACTAGGGAGTCACTGTTATCTATTGGACATAGCATTTCTTTGTGCAATTTAGGTCCTTGTCTACTGCTGGAGGGACCCTTCTGCTGTAGCAGGTGCAGGTTCAATTCATACCCCTCACTGCTTCCTGCACCCTCTTTTCCTATCAAGACTCCTTTTAAAATACTTTATTTGAATGCGCGCTCCTTAGTTAAGCACTACAATGAGATCTACGATCTCATTGAGTCGGAATCCCCGGATGTCTTTTTTTTATCACCGAAACATGGCTTACTGCGGATACAGTCGTCGAACCTGGACTCGCACTCCCCCCGGGATTTAACATTCACACCATCAATAGAGGAACCAGAGGTGGAGGTTTGGCGGTAATCTTTAAAACTCCCCTCCACTGCACGTTCGACCGTGAGGACATTGCTGGTTGCGAGTGTGCCCGCTTTACCATCTCACTCAATGCCAACTTCTCTTTTTCCGGCCTTCTGGTCTACCGTCCCCCCGGTCCCTCTACAGAATTCAAAGTAGCTATCATGGAAGCTGTCCATGTTTTAGCTACTAGAACAGCCAACTTTAGCCTTATCGGCGACCTAAACATTCACTTTGACCACCCTTTAGACTCGGACGTCAGCTCCCTGCTTGCTGACCTTGAAGCCTGTCAATTAAAACAACTGGTACTGGGATCCACTGACTTGGCTGGACATTTATTAGATCCTGTTTTTTCCAATATTCCTTCCCTCCAGGTCACACCCCCCAGCCCGGTTTGCTGGTCTGACCACCACCTCATTACTATTCTCCTCCCGCAGGTGGCGACCACGCACAGAGTCGCGTCCAGGGCCACGTTTAAACGCAGCTGGCACAAACTTAAGCTGGAGGATTTGCTGGCCCTCCTGTCTTCTGGCCCTCCTACCCTCGACAACTCTGACCCAGAACAAGCCTACAACGCCATTTGTGAGTGGATATATGCAGCACTCGACTCCCTTATTCCGGCAAAATGGTCCAAAGGCCGGGACTCTGGCGCTAATCCCTGGTACACGGATTCCCTTGCCGCTATGCGGAGTGCTTGTAAACAAAGCGAACTAGCCTGGCGTAAGGACTACTGTCCTTTAATGAAAAAACAGTATCAGGCTGCTATCAAAAGCTTCCACAAAGCCATACAGCTAGCGCGTACTGCTTTCTTTACTAATCAGATTGCATCTAGCAATAACCCTACAAAATGCATATTTAAGATCCTTAACGACCTGAAAAAGAGGAAAGATCCACTCACCTCTAACATCACTTCCAGAAAACAATGCGAGGAACTTGCCACCTATTTCATTCAAAAAGTTGAAACCATATATAAGACCTTTTCCAACTGTCCCTGGGTTTCAGAACGCCTTTCAATCCCGATAACTCTTGCCTCTCTGGAAAGCATTCCCCTCATTTCACAGGAGGAGTTCCTTGCTCTCAGCACCAAAGTTAAATCGGGGTCTCCTCTTGACCCCATGAGACCAGCTCAATTCAGAGAGTGCCTTTCGGTTCTTCTTACACCATTACTCTCGACCATTAACTCTTCATTTAGTAAGGCACGGGTTCCCTCAGCTTGGAAACAGGCCTAGGTGCTTCCACTGCTGAAAAAAACATTTTTGGACCCCACCAAGCCCGAGAACTTCCGTCCGATCTCTCTCTTGCCCTGGGTGGCTAAAGTGGCGGAGGCACATGCCAATAAAGTTCTCTATGACCTTATAATCAAAAATAAGATCTTAGACCGGTCTCAGAATGGATTCCGGGCTGGTTACAGTACCGAAACAGCTCTTCTAGCAGTGAGTGAACACCTGCGTTCCATCCTAGACGAAGGTCAAACAGCGGCACTCGTATTGCTTGATCGGAGCGCCGCGTTTGACACGGTCTCCCATCGGATCCTTCTGCGTCGGCTAGAAGAAGCAGGCGTAAAAGATCTTGCCCTTGAATGGTTCCGCTCCTTCCTGTCAGACAGATCCTTTCAGGTTTTCGCTCCCCCTTTTGCTTCCTCTATCAAACCCATTGAGCAGGAGGTTCCTCAGGGCTCGGCGTTAAGTCCGGCCCTGTTTAACCTCTATGTTCAACCTTTGGCTGCTGTCGCCCATTACCATGGTCTTTCCATGGTCTCTTATGCGGACGACACCCAGCTTATGGTGGCTCTCTCGGACGACCATGCTAACGACGCCTCCCAATTTCGGATAGGTCTTGAGGCTGTCGCGGGCTGGTTGACAGCCAGCAAAACCGAGGTCCTTTTGGTGGGCAGGGACAGGGGGCTCTGGAATACCCAATGGTGGCCTCCGTCCCTGGGTCCTGCCCCATCCCCTAAACTGGTGGTAAAGAACCTCGGGTTTTTGTTCGATTCGGCCCTGAGTTTTCAAGAGCACACCAAAAAAATAGCTGGCGCATGCTTCGGTCTTCTACGTCGCTTAAGACCTATTCTTTGGTTCTTCGACCCGACCACACGTCAACTCATAGTCCAGGCCACTATCCTCTCCAGACTAGATTATGCCAACTCTTTGCTGCTAGGTGCCAATAAGGCGGAACTGAATCGTCTTCAGCGTGTCCAGAACTCAGCAGCTCGCGCCATTCTTGGTCTTTCTAGGTCGTGTTCGGGTGCTGGGGCTGTTCATCGCCTCCATTGGCTTCCTATTTTTAAAAGGGTTAATTACAAATCCCTCTGTCTCACCTTCAAAATCCTAAAGCTCTCCACTCCTGAGATCTTGTCGGGCCTGATCACCCCGTACATCCCCAGCCGCATGTTGCGCTCTTCTGAATTGATCCTGGCCGCTGTTCCCAGAGTCAAGAGATCCAGAGCTGGGGGCAAGTCTTTCCGTCTCCTTGCAGCCAAGCTGTGGAACTCCCTCCCTTTGAAGATCCGCAGCTTGGAATGTTTGACCTCTTTCCGTAAAGCTATCAAGACTTTTCTCTTTCCCATGGCTTAATCATATCTCTTCTGGAAACTGCTACTAGCGCCGGGACGCCTCTTCGTTGGGGCAGCTGCGCGCTTTATAAATGGTTTTAAAATAACATAACAAAAATGTAATTGCAGCAAACCATAGAGCCTAAATGTACCCTTCGCTTAGGCCATTTATCACTGTGTTCGTGGATGCTTTCTCAGTCTAAAGATATTTGTAAAGTGCTTTTGAATGCTCTGCTGGGCAATGTTAATATGTGTTACCTTTCCCTAAAACTAGTCTCTGCCTCCGTGGGCTGCAAGAGGCAGATTAAGACTAGTATATTCAGTAGGAATGACAGTCTAAGTCATGTATTTGCCCACCACTTATGTAAAGCTGTGTAATATGGCTTTCATATGAAACTTGATCAGTCACATTTCGGGGAGTGGGAATAACCATAAATCCATCTGGCACCAGTGGCCAAAATGTGTATGAATCATTGTCCTGTAATGCAGAGCACATACAAACTCTTTTTAGGTCGAGCATTCGAGACCTCTTGTATATATTTTAGTATATACTTATTATATACTAATGACCAGCAGAGGTCAGTAATATACCAGAATTGCTTTCTCCTGAGAGACTTTCTTTTTTAAATTTTTCTGACAACTGCCTCTATTTAACTGTCTTGATAGAAAACGACAAGCAGAGGTCAGTAAAATACCAGAATCACTTAAGTATTCTCTAGATTCTAGTCCTTAGAAATGGTCTTCCACAAGCACCCGTAGACAATAATATTTTTTTTCAAGTCTTGTATTTTCAGTGCTATTACCACCGAGGCCCTGATTTTATATTAAAAACTGAGCTATGGACTATACCATTTCGTGCTGAAAGGAAATATTTCTCTCCATGTGTTCCCATACCTGGCGTATCACGCAGTTTGGTACTTACTTTCCCTCCATTTTAAAGAACAGTAGATGTTTCGGCACCCAGGCTAAAGTTCTGCATAGCTAAATACTTATAAGGTCCCAAAGGCGAGACCGATTGCATTGCAAATGCTTCTTTCATGTTGTGTTTTTTTTTTTTTTTTTTTTAAGATGTCCGTCTTCCCATTGCCTACTGGGAGAGTGTTTTTTTTTTTTTTTTTTTTTTTTTTACACACTTAGAATTTAGACTGAGTCTTCTAAAACAGATAAACGGTCAGTGTAGTATAATCTTCGAAAATCGTAAAGAGGTCTATGTAGAATTGTACTGTTCCATTGCTTGTGATTCAGAAAATGTACAATTTTTAGAATTCTACTATGAGGCTGAGGTATTGCTTCTGCCTGCTTTTCTTCTAAATACGCGATTAAGTCTTTCTTGCTCATCTTTGCCCCAGATCAGCATCAATCTCGCTTCGGCCTGTCTAGTTCTGCATAGGTGCTGAATAAATACAACAAACGATAACATTTCCTTATTTCAATAGAATTGGATTATGATGGCGCCACACTGGGTGAGTGCTACCCCCACTCGCCCAAAAACCTCTCAGACAGCTTGTAGTTTCATATAAAACCACATGGTGGCAGCAAAGTCTGGGGAACGCGCACGATATACTGGATCCTACATTTGGAGGAATTTCTTTCTCATGGTGTGGATGATGGAAAGACACTCCAGATAACCAGCTGCTAACGCCATCCTAGTTGCTTTGCTTTTCTGTGTAGTGTTTTTTGGCCGGTAAAAATGTTCTTTTGCCAAGTGGCGGGTGCGGAGATTAAAAATTAACTGGATAATATGATCGACGAGCACTGTTTTCTTCAAATGTGCATCCTACTAACTCTAGTATTTAGTGGTTTTTGATTGTTGTTGAACAAATTACAGAAATTGGGACGTGTCAGTTGTTTTACTGTTCGCTTTCTCTAAATTTGAAGGTGCGCACCATCACAATATGGCATTTCGGTACATTCAGTAATCATCATGACGGTGTTTGCGGTGTTCAAAATTCCCTCCATTGTGGCTAGGCCTTTAAGAACGTATCTATGTTTTCTGTCGTGACGTGTGTTGTTGCCATGCATCTTCTTCATAGTTCCCAGTTCCCTGCTGCTCAGCTAGTGTGAGTGTGATGTTATAGAATGTTGTTGAGTACCTGCTTGGGATGAATGTCAGTTGGATCCTGCTCGTGGTGGGGATTTACCATCTTACTTATAACCTGCAACTAAGATTTATCTTATTCAATAAACCTATAAATATAATAACCTACCTGACGGGCTACCTGCTTAAAAGAGAGCATCTTCGTTACAACATATTCCTCTTACACTAATGGACTATTACTCATTTTATCAGTATCAGAACAATGACCAGGTGAGTCACAGTATGTATGTATATATGTATGTATATATAATCTTAATCCGAAGTACTGTTGCACAATGTCACGTTAATTATTTATTGAAAAAAGCAATTTGAGATCGTATAAGATTTACTGAGGTTGTATAAAAGGCATTAGCTATGAATGGAAAATGCACTGCAGTGAATCGATCCCACTGTGTAATGGTCTAATATGAGCCATACAGTAAAGCTAATAGATGAATAATATGTGACATATAGCGGGTTATTATGGATTTGATAGGACTATGATATATTTTTATATTATATATTTTTTTTTCATTTGTTTGGAGAATATATGTTGATATATTTTCATTTCCACGTTTAGGGATCACTTTTAGTATTTTCACATTTTTCACTTAATACATTATTCATGAACTGTATAATTTTGGGTCAATTTGGCATTTAATCTGTAATTTTTAGATGTTTTACAGCACTGGATATATATTTACAAAAAATATTTATATTTTAATAAATGTGAACATATCCTATGTTACAAATGTATAAAATGCTGAGCTGTTAAATAACAACATCTACAAGCATTTAAGCAGATCTACTTTTTGCAATGACCCGAAGTATTTTATCTATGTTCATTGATTTTGACATGCACTAGCACTTTAAATAGCGGGATGTTATGCTGAGCGCCGTCATGTGATCAAGGCCGCTTGTACGTCCGAAACGCGTTGCGGCAAGAGACTGAAATAAACATTATTTGCACCATTGGAGGTCTGCATTTGTCCTTGTTGCGCAAAGTAGTAGGAGGTGTCACGAGGTCCAGTGATATTTACCGGCATTGGACTGTTGCCGGTTTGCAGATCCCCTCCCAGGAAGAAGGCTCCGTAGCAGGCGGTCCGTCTGCCCGTCAAGGTTCCTGTCAGCTGTATCGTGGGCTCGTGGAAGTGCTACGGCAGGGACCCGAGGGGCATTAAAGAGAGTTTGGAGGGAAACGGAAGGAGCCCCACAGTTGCAGCATGATAATTTTGATCTAAGGAATCGGAGGTACGACGGCGAGAAGTAAGGAAGCCGCCACACGTCGGAGGATATCGCTCGGCTGAGCAGGTACAGGACGAGGGTTGTTTCCAGACACATAGCGCTACTCAAAGATACTCCGGTTATTTCAGTACTGCAAGGGTTGGGAGGTGTGCTTGTCTCCTTACAACCCTAGGACAGTGTTTGGGCTTAGCTCTGCATAGTCATTGGGCTTGATTCAAGGAGCCATTATTTTATGTAAAATCAAGTCAGATGTCTGCTGACGCGCTCAAGAACCGCGAGCTTGCCGCGGAGGAAATGTTCTCAGATTCTACAAAGACTCAAGTAAATGCCAATATAGAGGGATCTGATGACTCCAATGCCAGAACAAATGATCTCAAAGAGAATTTTACGCTGGAACAATAAAAACGCCAGGAACAGTCCAAGTGGTGGGAGGCGCGCTCATTGAAGAGATGTCTTGATGTACGGAGAATCCCTAGGGGGCTGCGTATTATGATTGCCCCCAGTTATGAGGCGCCAAACCCCCTGATGATGGCTGAGTGGGGTGAATGTAACCTCGAATCATCAAGAAGACTGGTACAAATACTGGGTAAATATGCCGAAATAGATGGGGCTGAATTACAAACTAAAATTGAAGCCCTAGAGGAGAGTATTAAACAGCAGGAAGGAGAGTCCCAGCTGGGACAAAAAATGAGGGAAGAAATGACCAATAGACTGGCAAAAGAGGAGGAAAAAATAAAGGTGCGCAAAGTGGACAAATTCAAGAGAGACCGTGACGATTATGCTAACAGCCAAATTTTTACTTTTGCACGGCGTTATGATTCATTAAGGGCAGCCACAGCAAACAAGCGCATGCAGGGGGATAATAGAATAAACAATCAGCGCGCTGAATTATCTTCACAGTCGGGGATGAGCTCGGCACCCGAGAGTGATTCGGATAACGAAAGTGTCCGAAAAAATATGAAGCATGGAATTAAGCTGACATTGGGGGAAGAATTGGACATTTTAAAGCAGGGCAGAAGGGATACCTTGCGACCACGCAATCAAGGAATGGTCACAAAACAAAATCCCAAAGGAGAAGGGGGAGACGCCAAGCCCGCAGGAATTGGAGAGCCCAAGAAGCGAGGCCGAGCCAAGCGAATCTAGTAAATCCAATTGAAGAACAGCAATGCTCTGACAGTGTAATAGAAAAACAGGAGGCAAAAACAATCGTGAACCTGGCTAACATCAACCTATCAGCAGTAGAAACGCGGTTACTCTCCCTGGGACTATCCTTCTGCCCAAAATCCAACTTCCAGTATATTAGAACCAGAGCTGATATTTATCAATTTATACGAAAACACAAACTTAAAAAATGTTTTTACAAAGATCATCAATTGATTCAAGGTCTTTAACCACCGTAACCCCATTGAACAAAGACTCTCCGGGGCTATTGGTCTCGGATATTAATTTATATCGAGATTTGTGTCAACTGGAGAGTGGGGATCAAATCAATTGCCTAGATACCCCGTTCCCATGTGGACAGGCTAGGCCAGAAACACCATTCAAAATGAAATCGAAGTTTGTCCCCCTAGCAGCACGCGACGGGCTGGATTCTTTCAGCGACCATGTGGTAGGCTGATTAAGAAATTAACCCACGCCACCAACAGATCGATAAGAACATATACTAACAGTGAAAGAAAATAAAACCAATTGATTTAAAAATTGCAAAGGGTGAATGTAACCTCGAATGCGAACCTTGTGGTAATGCGAACCTCTGATAAGGGCGGAAACATTGTCATCTGGCCTATGAAAGACTATCTAAGGAAGCATACAGTCAGTTAAATGACCCTCAATGCTATAGAAAAAGTACTCCACTTAAGTATAAGAGCACTCAGGATTCTCTGTTTAAGAACTTGCTGGCCTGGAAGAGTTTAGGACTTTTGATTTGGGATGAATATAAATTTATTAAGAAAGAACATCCGTTGGTGCCATATATTTATTTCATACCAAAAGTCCACAAAAGCATGGATGCACCGCCAGGCAGGCCGATCCTTGCAGCATGTGATGGGCCATTGGAAAACCTCTCCAGGTACATTGACTATTTTTTGCAGGTGCACATGAAGCAACTAAAATTGTATGTCCAGGATACAAGTGACTTTTTAAACAAAATCAAAGATTTACCTTGGGACTCTGATTTATTACTTGTAACATTGGATGTATGTTCTCTCTACACCTGTATTAGAAATCAGGATGACTGAGAGCTGTGGAGTATTTTCTTAGCACAAGATCTATGATGTATGCACAACACACTCGAATGTTAGATATGTTGCTTTTTAGCTTAGAAAACAATCTATTCCTTTTTAATGGCTAGTTTTACCAACAGATTCAGGGTGTCGCGATGGGGGCCAGGTTCTCCCCTAGCTACGCCTGTTTGTTTATGGGCTGATGGGAGGAACTGGTCCTCATGCGAAAATATGAACAAGTATACACTACCAATATTGTTTCCTGGATGCGTTTTATTGACTATCTTTTTATTGTGTGGCGAGGAAGTGAGGAAAGTGCCTTAGAATTCATAGATTAAATCAATCCAAATGATTTTAATCTTAAATTCACTTTTATCATAAGTAGGTGCTCAGTGACCTTCTTAGATGTTCAAATTTTAGCTTAAAATAATGCCTTCACAACTACACATTTTAGAAAGCCGACTGCAGGTAGTACACTTTTACACGCGTGGAGTGCACATCCTTCACAATTAATCAGGAGCATCCCCTATGGGGAGATGCTCTGTATCCATCGCATCTGTAGTAATCCAGAGGATGTGAGGATTAAGCAAATGGAAAGCCGTGCCAGATTTCTAGCCAGGGGCTACAGCACTGAAATAGTGGATGCCGCTATGAGAAAATCTCAAGCGAGGGCAAAGGAGGACCTCCTTGTCTATAAGTCCAAATCATCGCAGTTGGTTGTAGAACAGAATACACAACCTGTAAGGCTTATTTTAACATACTCTAAACAAGAGAAAGAACTTAGTAGCATCATAAAACGTAATTGGCACTTTATCCAGGATGACCCTGTGATAGGTGATCTGATGCCCTCCAACCCTTCAATTTCATTTTGAAAATCTAGGAGTATGGGGAACATGTTGGTCAAAAACAGTCAGGAGAGTTGCCAAAAAGACATGTGGTTGACGATAAGAAAAGGCTTTTTTAAATGTCTATCATGTAAGGCCTGCCAGTTTGGGATCAATGCAAAAACTTATACAACTGCTTTTTCCAAAACAGTTAAGGAAATTAAACCACACCTATCATGTAAGACCGAATACTGTGTTTATGTTTTGGAATGTGACTGTCATTTGAAGCATATAGGCAGTACCAAACTGGCAGTCGATTAAACATATTTTGCAACATATAAGGGCAATAATTAACAAAGACCAGAATTACCCTGTTGCAAGGCATTTTCAGTCGGTTCATGATAGCAACCCACAACATCTGCGTTATTTTGCCATTGAAGCCATCCCCACAACAAAAAGAGGGGGGGGGGAATATAGAAGCTAAATTGCGACGCTTGGAGACTAGTTATATATTGGAGTTTGATTCCAAGTCTTCGGGAGGGCATAGCATAACGGAAGACCTTCACACTTATCTATGATCAGCAATTTCAGTCTTCTCTAGCGTATAACTGTAGACATGTCAACCACCAGCATGATGAATTTAAAGAAATGAAATTGTTTTTATGTAATTTATAAGGAGAGGCTGAACTATAGCCCTTTTTATTGCAATTTGGAATTATCCAATGAACAATATACACTTTTTTATAGGTGGCCTTGTTTTTAATGAGTGGTTTTTTTAGACATAGGGTAGTTTTTATCTTTGTATCTTATCTCCGGTCATTTTAGACAGGGTCTTTTTGTAGTTATCAACGTTGTTTCGTAAGTATCATCTGTAACTTCCAGGAAATTTGGTTCATCTCTAGATATTGGTTTAACTTAATGAATCCAACAATATATTGCGACTGTTTGCACACCTGTGAAAACTTGAATTTCAGATCTCTCTATATTTGAACCTTAATGGCATTAGTCACTTTAATCCGAAGTACTGTTGCACAATGTCACTTTAATTATTTATTGAAAAAAGCAATTTGAGATCGTATAAGATTTACTGAGGTGTATAAAAGGCATTAGCTATGAATGGAAAATGCACTGCAGTGAATCGATCCCACTGAGTAATGGTCTAATATGAGACATACGGTGAAGCTAATAGATGGATAATATGTGACATATATAGCGGGATATTATGGATTTGATATGACTATGATATATTTTATATTATATATATTTTTTTCATTTGTTTTGGAGAATATATGTTGATATATTTTCATTTCCACGTTTAGGGAGCACTTTTAGTATTTTCACATTTTTCACTTGATGCATTATTCATGAACTGTATAATTTGGGCCAATTTGGCATTTAAGCCGTAATTTTGAGATGTTTTACAGCACTGGATATATATTTACAAAATATATTTATTTTAATAAATGTGAACATATCCTATGTTACAAATGTATAAAATGCTGAGCTGTTAAATAACAACATCTACAATCATTTAAGCAGATATACTTTTTGCAATGACCCGAAGTATTTTATCTATGTTGATTGATTTTGACATGCACTAGCACTTTAAATAGGGGATGTTATGCTGAGCGCCGTCATGTGATCAAGTCCGCTTGTACGTCCGAAACGTGTTACGGCAAGAGACTGAAATAAACATTATTTACACCATTGGAGGAATGCACTCGTCTTTGTTGCACAAAGCAGTAGGAGGTGTCACGTGGTAAAGTGATATATATATATACACACACACACATACAAACACAATTTACGGAAGTCCGGTGCTTCAAATGCGGCGGTCCTGGACGGGCTCCGTCAACCCAATATTCACCACCAACTTTTGCATTTCCAAAAGAAAACCAGGACACTCAGGAGTGTATGTAGCAAGATTTAATGGGCAAGGTAGCGCCTCACCAACGCGTTTCGTTTTGCAGCTTTATCACGGTGTGGCTAACACTTTACACTTCCCTGTATTTACATCCAGCCTAATTCATTGACATTGAAAAAGGACCTCAAAGGTAGAATGAGCTTGCTGTTGCAAACGTAAGCGCCATATTTACATGCTATTTGATCCAATACAAAGTTCCACAGTAACTTAGTAGTGTAGAACATGAGAACAAAAACAATAATCTCAAACTCATATTGATACAAAAGTTACTTGGTCTACATGTATGAAAATTTTCTGTTATAAAAAAAATACATCTTTCGATTATTCTATGTGCAAACACTGATGTCAGCGACATATCTAACTAGGTTGTGCTCTGAAATGAAACTCTGATACCAACAAGTTGTTGTGCTTGTATAACGCACAAACATTAATGGATTCTTGTAATGGCAATGATAATATGCTACACCGAAACATGCCCCCGTGGGCTAAATACAAAACATTGTCGCGTTAAGCATCATAATGTAATATGCTGGAAGGGTCTTGGCCAAGTGGGCCAAAATTTCATTGCACAAAAAGATGATCCAACCAAATAAACAATAGTATCTTAAACAATTTTTCAAATTCTCATGTTGACAATCTAGCATGTATTAATCTTATTTACATAAACTTATTATAGATACCTTTGAAAGAGGGAAAATAAAACACACATTTTTATATACATCTCAATCTCATATTGTTGCATTACTATAACTAATTGCATCCTTAATTGATTACTACTTCATAGATCTACGTTCAAAATATTCTTTTTTCACAGAAACCTCTCCTACTATTTAAATTTACAAATGTACAGCCATTTCTTCACTGGAATTGAGTCCTTCAGGCATCATGGTGTCAAAATCAATAATATACCTTGACTCCAAACATCTTAGCTGACGCTCTCTGTCACCACCTCTTTCCTGTCGTGCAATTGCATCTAAAACAACATAAGATAATAGTTTTTCATTTTGATTATGTGTGTCGAAAAAATGACGAGCTACAGGATATTGAATATCGTGCTTTCTGATTGAACGCAAATGCTCCAAAACTCTTTTCTTTGCTCTATGCACCGTGCTGCCTATGTAAAATTTCTCACATGGGCAACTTAAGCAGTACACACAGTACTCTGTTTCACAATTGAAATTCCCTTTGATGACAAAATCTCTTTTAGTTCTGGGTAAACGTAAAATCTTACAGTCTGAACTATGAGCACATGCCTTACAACGTTTACATGTTTTAAAGCCTGTATAACACTTAGAATGACTTAATTCTGTAGTAACTACCACATTATTGCATAAATCATCCTAAAGTGATCTACTTCTACGGAAAGTTATTTACGGTGTTTCATTAAGATCTCTACTTAGAACTAGATCACTTTTTAAGATATGCCAATTTTTGTTGAATAGTTGTCTAATCTGAAACGCGCTTTTTGAAAAGGTGGTTATAAACCTGACTGAATCAGTAGATTCAGATAACGTTGGTTTGGGTCGTAATAAATCTGATCTAATCAATGCATCTGCCTTGGATATAGCCTGTTTGATAGTTTTCTCACTATAACCCCGTTGTTTGACTCTTGTGCTCATGATTATTTTTTCTTCTTCATATTCTTCTATTGTACTGCAGTTCCGTTTAGCTCTAATTAACTCCCCATAGGGAATACTCTGGATCAAGTTGGATGGATGAGCACTCTGAGCATTTAGGAGACTGTTACCAGCTGGTTGTTTCCTGTGCAATTTGGTAACTAGTGTACTATTAAGTACTGATACTTCCACATCCAAAAACACAATACTGGAATGACTTATCTGAGAGGTAAAATGTAGATTCTTGTCATTATTGTTCAGGGAGTCTATGAACAGATTAGCCGACGTTTCATCCCCTCTCCAAATCAGAAATATGTAGTCTATAAATCTTGCCCATGTAACAATATTGTCTCCTTGAGTTTCCCAGCACTGAGGCACCTGCTCCTCCCACCAGCCCATGTATAGATTCGCATAGCTGGGGGTGAAGCAGGTGCCCATCGCTGTCCCTTGAATTTGTTTGTATGTGTTTTGGTTGAATAGGAAATAGTTATTTGTAAAACAGTATTTAGTCATTTCCAACAACATTTCAGTATGTGCTAACAATGAAATTGATCTAGCTCTCAAAAAGTGTCTTATGGCTTGGATTCCCAGGTCATGTGGTATACTGGTGTAAAGGCTAGTTACATCTAAGGTAACTAGCAAGAAGTCTTCCTCCCACACTACACCATCAATTAATGTTAAGAAATGAGTTGTATCCTTACGATATGCTGGTATTTGAATAAGAGGCCACTAAAAATGATGGAACATAACAAAATGTTGATTGAATGTCTAAGATTTTGTTTATTGAACAACATATTCTTATTCCAGGGGGACCTCTACAGACGGGTCTCGGGGACCGCGATGGGCACCTGCTTCGCCCCCAGTTACGCAAATTTATTTGTGGGCTGGTGGGAGGAGCAGGTGGCCTGGTCACCCCAAAATGCTGTATGGACTAGTAATATCATAACCTGGCACAGATACATTGACGACCTCTTCCTTGTTTGGAGGGGGTCGGCTGATAGTGCCAAAGAATACATCATCCATCTGAATCAGAATAATCTCAATTTGCACTTCACAGGCGAGATAAGTTCAGTGGCAGTGAACTATCTTGATCTGGAAGTAAAAATAAAAGACGAGAAAATAACAACTACCCTGTATCGAAAGCCGACAGCAGGCAATAGCACATTGCATGCCACGAGCAGTCATCCAGTAAAATTAAAAAACAGCATCCCATATGGGGAATACTTACGTTTGAAACGTAACTGCTCAAGGGAATGCGACTTTCAGGCAACAGCTAAGGAAAGTCTTAAGAGATTTACTTCTAGAGGTTATGACTTAACATTGTTAGAGAATACATTGAAGAGAGTAAGCAAGATACCCAGGGAAAAACTGATAAGGGACAAGGAGAATGGAATAAAGAAAGAGGAGGGGAAATTCCGCCTTATTACCACTTACTCCGAAGATGTTGACTCCATAAGAAACATCTTTCGAAAAAATTGGCATATCCTGAAGACAGACACCATCATTGGTAAAGACATTCCACCGATGCCATTGATGACCTTTAAAAAAGCTAGGTCACTCAAAGATAAATTAGTCCACAGCCACCTGGATAATCCCACAGTAAGACAAGGCACTTTAAGTGAATTGAAGGGCTTTTACCCCTGCGGTAAATGCAAGGCTTGTGCATTTAGCAGACGGGTACTAAACTATGAAATCCGAGGTATGAGAACTCGCAAAACTATCAACAAGTTCATAACATGCCATACAACTCATGTGGTTTATTGTTTGATATGTCCCTGTAAGCTGCAATATATCGGTAGCACCATACATAATGTAAAAATAAGAATCTTAGAGCACATGCGTGCAATTACAAACAGAGATATGAGCTACCCAGTGGCAAGACACTTCGCCATAAAGCACAACAGTGACAGGAACCTACTCCAATTCTTCGGGTTAGACCATGTACCACCACACATCAGAGGAGGGGATAGAGTACTTAGATTGAGAAGGTTGGAGTCGAGATATATCATTGACTTGCAAACAAAAAATCCTAATGGCATGAATAGTGGAGAGGAGCTTATAGTGCACTTGGGAAATTAGTCAAACAAACAATCACAGTGAACTCTAATATGGAATGTAGTACTGTAAAACTGTAAAAATTCTTAAACTAAAATGTATATAGATGAATTTTCCAAAAGCCGATACACGGCTATATGAACACACACAAGGAAGGACAATGGGCGGTTGACAAAACCGCCGGTATGCCGATCTACGGCGACATTTGTATTAATCATGGTCAGGACAATAACATTAAGGGTGTGTATTGATGACAAAATAATATTTGTTAAACAACACGAATTATATCGATGTATTGACTGTAATAATGTATGTTTAACGTGGTGTCCTGCACATTGAAAGATGGCGCCCAAGAAATACGTAGGGGCGTGTCAGTCCTTCCTTGCTTGCAACCTTTTTTGAAACATGTAAATTTGTATATAAAAATGGCGCCGCGCTTTTTAGATCGTTAACACACTGACGAAGGGAAACCCCGAAACGCGTCTGTGAAGCGCTAAGGAATAAAACTGGCCCTGAAAAACTGAAACCGCGAGTGCTGTTGCCTTTTTCTCCGGACGGAGTAAGGGATTCTGCGAGCTGTGTGTGTATGTATGTATGTGTATATATATATATATATATATATATATATATATATATATCCAACGCAAAAAATGCCCCCGATGAAAAAGCCACATACAGAGTGCTTCATTCCATATTTATTGCAGGCAGCAAGCAAAGCAGGTCCCTCTTTCAATCCTGCATACTCTCAGGCACCCCTGTGCCCTTGATCACTGGCTGCTACACGATCACTGGCTGCCATGAGGAGCTAATTAATACCAAAGTCCCGCCCCCAGTGGGCATGTGCAAACGAGCATCATGGTCCTTGTAGTTCCTCATTAGTGTTTCCTCAGTGGGTGCTGCCGTGAAAATGTCAAATTAAAATAATCCTACCCAAGTGGGTTGTCTGGAAGTGGGAAAACACTGTCTTTGTTGCCCTTGAACCCACCGCAATGACGGACTCTCTGTCCTCTCGGCGTGGTGAAATCCAACGCCGCAGGTCTGCCTTTCGAGCAGCGGGGCTTTTTCGCGGCTGGGCCAGCCGCTACACATCCAACGCAAAAAATGCCCCCGATGAAAAAGCCACATACAGAGTGCTTCATTCCATATTTATTGCAGGCAGCAAGCAAAGCAGGTCCCTCTTTCAATCCTGCATACTCTGGCCAAACGCGTTTCAGGCACCCCTGTGCCCTTGATCACTGGCTGCTACACGATCACGGCTGCCATGAGGAGCTAATTAATACCAAAGTCCCGCCCCCAGTGGGCATGTGCAAACGAGCATCATGGTCCTTGTAGTTCCTCATTAGTGTTTCCTCAGTGGGTGCTGCCGTGAAAATGTCAAATTAAAATAATCCTACCCAAGTGGGTTGTCTGGAAGTGGGAAAACACTGTCTTTGTTGCCCTTGAACCCACCGCAATGACGGACTCTCTGTCCTCTCGGCGTGGTGAAATCCAACGCCGCAGGTCTGCCTTTCGAGCAGCGGGGCTTTTTCGCGGCTGGGCCAGCCGCTACACATCCAACGCAAAAAATGCCCCCGATGAAAAAGCCACATACAGAGTGCTTCATTCCATATTTATTGCAGGCAGCAAGCAAAGCAGGTCCCTCTTTCAATCCTGCATACTCTGGCCAAACGCGTTTCAGGCACCCCTGTGCCCTTGATCACTGGCTGCTACACGATCACGGCTGCCATGAGGAGCTAATTAATACCAAAGTCCCGCCCCCAGTGGGCATGTGCAAACGAGCATCATGGTCCTTGTAGTTCCTCATTAGTGTTTCCTCAGTGGGTGCTGCCGTGAAAATGTCAAATTAAAATAATCCTACCCAAGTGGGTTGTCTGGAAGTGGAAAAACACTGTCTTTGTTGCCCTTGAACCCACCGCAATGACGGACTCTCTGTCCTCTCGGCGTGGTGAAATCCAACGCCGCAGGTCTGCCTTTCGAGCAGCGGGGCTTTTTCGCGGCTGGGCCAGCCGCTACACATCCAATGCAAAAAATGCCCCCGATGAAAAAGCCACATACAGAGTGCTTCATGAAGCACTCTGTATGTGGCTTTTTCATCGGGGGCATTTTTTGCGTTGGATGTGTAGCGGCTGGCCCAGCCGCGAAAAAGCCCCGCTGCTCGAAAGGCAGACCTGCGGCGTTGGATTTCACCACGCCGAGAGGACAGAGAGTCCGTCATTGCGGTGGGTTCAAGGGCAACAAAGACAGTGTTTTCCCACTTCCAGACAACCCACTTGGGTAGGATTATTTTAATTTGACATTTTCACGGCAGCACCCACTGAGGAAACACTAATGAGGAACTACAAGGACCATGATGCTCGTTTGCACATGCCCACTGGGGGCGGGACTTTGGTATTAATTAGCTCCTCATGGCAGCCGTGATCGTGTAGCAGCCAGTGATCAAGGGCACAGGGGTGCCTGAAACGCGTTTGGCCAGAGTATGCAGGATTGAAAGAGGGACCTGCTTTGCTTGCTGCCTGCAATAAATATGGAATGAAGCACTCTGTATGTGGCTTTTTCATCGGGGGCATTTTTTGCGTTGGATATATATATATATATACATATATAATACACACACACACCCTCCTTCACTCTCTCTCTGAAATGTACTCTCTTTCCACCAAGTTCTTTCACTGCCTTTCATCCAAATACACAACAGTGTCAACACATCTCAAGAAAAAATGGATGCCTTTCCATCGGTCATTCATGATCCAAAAGGTGGTTCTGTCTAGTAAGCCGGTTTACAATATGTAAAACTCCGCTGTTGCTTGCTCCGCTGCATTCCTGTGTGTTCGTGTTGCTTTAACACTTTTCTGCATGCGGCGACTGACAGTAGTGAGCCGTCTGGAATACTGCCGAGCCCGAAAGTAAAATGACAATACAGTATAAAAATTGCAAGGATTGAAGTACAACAGTGTATTACAAAAAAAAAGACCCTGAACAAAGTTTGCTCGGTACCTTAAAAAAAAGAAATTACTCTTGTACAGTTAGCCAACATGAGAAATGGTTAAGGACCTGCAGTAAGGAGACATAATGAATTGGTTTAATTATAAATGTAGTTTACCTTGAGCTGTGAAACTGCACTTAGGTTACCTCAAGCATGCTCAAACTGTGGCAGCCAGATTTCTATAGAGAAACAGACGAAGTGAGCTGGTCAGATCAGCTCTGTAGTCCTTCATAGATCGGCCCCACTATCGGATGTTTGACTTTTAACCTCATCATACTCTTCCATATTTATCCGTCAGCTATTGGCACCATCGTATGTATGTATTACTGTTGTCTGGACAGCAAGATGTGTGCGTACAGAAAGGTTACACCCAGAGCTGTGTAATCAGTCAGTGGCCCTTGTTTAGTGCAGAAAATGAGCTCAGAATTACAAAGGGCTTTCTTAGCATTGGAATCACAAAGTTCAGTAAAATGTACCACAACAATTTGGCAACATATTCAATGCAACTTTGCAGTGGAATACCCGAGATTCCATACGCCCTATTACAAGCAATGAACATGTAATTTATGTCCCCAGTTGTAGCTCCCACTGTGTCTACCATCATTGACTCTCCCAGACAATCTTGGCATAACCTACTTCCGTCTCTTCTTTCCCCATCTAAGAACCATTGACTGCACCTACTTTATTTGAAGAGATGTGTTCAGATACACGTTGACCAGCAAAAACGTATTAAGATTAATTTACAGTGAGATTTAGGTGTTGGTCCGTAAGAAATTGCAGGGGAAATTAGCAGCAAATGTTGATTTAAACTTCTTTAGCTGGTAGCATCAGTTAAAACTGAATGTAAACTGGAATGTCTATCCCTCAAGGGTTGTTTAGGAAAAAATATTGGCGTATATTGTATTTTAGGACACTGTCCGAGTCACCCTGATCAAGCTAGATCCGTTTTACCACCCTCAACGATGTTTATGAAATGCTGTGACAAATGATTCACTACTGACTACAATGCTGAATGCATGCTTTTTCAAAGATTAGTGTACATTTTAAACCCATTTTGGCCAAATGCTTCTTTGTCAATAGGCTCCAGATTCCTTTACTGTTGATCAAAATGAGGCTTGGGTTTGTTTGCCAAATAATATTTGTGACTTTTACACTTTAGAGCAGGCTTCCAGCCGTGATCAGTGTTGATGACCGACAGTTCATCTGCCAGTAACCCACATTGCCCAATCTGTTACAGTCACACACAAAGTCGATGCCAACCCCACCCCCAGAATGCAGAAAATAATAGATTCAAATGTAAGTAAACATTTTTAGGTCTTGCCTGGCGTTGCAGCGCAAAGCGCTGCTCGCTGGGCGAGAGATTTTGTAGGAGAGTAGATTTGAGAAGGGGACTTGAAGCCCCGCCCCTCATTTATATTGGCTGGCGTCACCGTTTATGCTAATTGGTGGCCTGCCATTGGAAATGAGGGTTTTTTGTTTATGCCCTTTCGCCTTTTTGTCTGGCCGATCCGGACTGGCTCGTCTGCTTGGCGGCTGTCGCTAAGCGCTTTCTTATCTTTATGGGGCCATGTGTTTCTAATTAGCGTGGAGGAGCGCACTGCCCCCGACCTCTCAAAGGAAAAAAATCTTGGTTTCGTCAAGATTTTTTTCCTTTGAGAGGTCGGGGCAGTGCGTGCCTCCACGCTAATTAGAAACACATGGCCCCATAAAGATAAGAGATCGATGCTTGTTTGGTAAGCAACCCATGTCTTCAACTCCCAGGATGCATGGGATTGTCAAATGAAAGCCCAGCAGCAGAAAAATGTTGTCCTGATGGCATGGATGTAGCTGGCTAACCTGATGGCCTCGTTATCCTCACACATGCTGGGCACAGTTTGAAACCCTTGTATTTTCTCAGTGTCAGGAAGCGCTTAGAAGCTCTTGGCGATACGCTTATGTTGCTTGGTTTTCTGCTTCAGCGGGGATTGGTTACCAGACATCCAACATCCGCTATCTTTCCTCCACCACCCAACTGTTCTCCTCTCTTCACCCCACCACTCTGTCCCCTTCTCCGCATCTTCTCATCCTCTCCGCCCATCATCTTTGGAAAGACATTATTCCCATTCCATCAGCTCTGCCTTACACAGTTTGCCTTTCCTCTCACCCACTTTACATTCTTACCTGTGTTTGGTGGCCAGTGAGATGGTGATTTATTTTCTGTCTTTTTTTTAAAGCTGCTGTAATAAGGCACGTGAGTGACATGTCAGAGGTCCCTGTGATTGGAGGGTTTGGTGTTGATTTATTCTCGTCTCCTTCTCAAATAATTATACAATGTACCGTACAACCGAAAGTCTTGCTATTAAAAAAAGCCCACTTGTAAAGCAGCCGCCTCGGTGAATGTTTTATAATGTAAACATTTTTATTGCGAGTGTATAGCAGCCAAGTTTAGACACCTGCATTTGATTTGATTTTGTGCCAGAGAAGAGAAGCCTCGAAAGCCCCGCCTGTTGGGTTTGTCAATGCTTGATACGTTTGTGATTTTAAGGGCGCACAGCTGAGTGAGAGCTGTTGGGGCACATGAGCTGTGTGTGCACCCGCTTCTCTCCTTCACACTTGAAACGCACGTTGTATGATCCTGGCAGGACAAGCGCTCTCTGCCTCTTGGCGCTACATTTGCAGTTTTATAGGGTGTGAACTCGACCCGAAGGTATCAGAGCGCTTTGTATGAGCACTAGTTAAGTTAAAGTAGGACACAAAACTAATTTTTGCTAGGCAGGGGGAGAATACGTGATTTGCCCAGAATCACAGGATGTTGAGCCGACGCCGAGAGTCCAACCAACCCGGTCCTCCGCTCCGAAGTAGTCCGCTCTGGTTGTTAGGTCACATCCTCTCCATGTGCCTGTGCAGGCTCGTTCACTGTACTGTGGGTCTGAACTCAGCTGCCATAAGGCACTCTCTTGCACCAGGATGTAGAAACCACTGCAGTTCAGGAAAAGAGCTTTAAACAAGTGATGAGGGCAAGACCTGGGGCTTTGGGCAATAGAGCACCACCCTCCTTGCTAAGCATGCACCCTGGCACTAGTGACAGTACCTGGTGCATTGACTCCAGTGTCAGGGGTGGAAGGCAGAGCTCTGGGGCTGCAGAGCGCCTCCTGCTGGAACAAGTTACAAACTAATGCAGCCTAAGGCTTTAATCACATTTCACAATATCCGAGTGGTTTTTTTTTTTACATATTGTGTGTTGTCGCCCTACATGCAACGTGTGTGTCCTGCACATGCGCACCGCTGCTCTCTCCTGCAGCCACACACATGTATGGTGCACACATACAAGAGCCACATTTTCCTGTGCTCTAAACAGTACAAACGGATTTGTGGTGGTTTCTGATATAATGCCACAAATGTCATGGTAGGTTTTTAAAGCGCTGATATCCAGGGGTTTCTTGGCACTATAGAGGGCAGCAACATATTCAAATTTTTTAAACTGCAGTGTACTTTAGTCCATAACAAATGACTTTTATTAATGGAAACCTCGTTGCTAAACATTAGAAGGAGCCGTTTTCAGCTCTTGCGAAAGGTTGTGGGAGAAGTTCTTTGTACAGCGCTTTGCTTCCCCCCTGCATGTCCGGACCTCACCCTCTCTTCAGGAATTCAGAAGGGGACTCAAGACCTCTCTGTTCAACTGATGCCACCTGTGCAGCTTGGTTCTCAGCGCCTGGGTGACCTCGCGGGTGATTAGCTGCGCTTATAAATCCTGTTTGATTGATCCATTGCTGCCTTTTGACTAGGTTGGCGCTATAGAAATCTCACATATATACCTACGTACGGAGCTCCAGGGAAAGCTGGTTCCATTCTTTGGCAGCTGCCATTGAAAAGTCCTGTTAAAAAGTTTCAAACTTTTTCAAAGTGTTATTCCCGCTATTTTAGAGATGTATAAGATAAGAATATTTTTTTTTGCTTATAAAGAATTTCATGATATATTGTAATACTATGGGACTGGAAATCTGTATATATTATTCTAACATATTGTGATCTCGGATGAGGTCTATATCAATCAATAAATTTCATTAATTTCATTCCTGTCTCCATGCTGGGTGCGCCCTGTCGCCACCCTCCGATGCACGCAGTCGGTGTCGCGACACCGCGTCGACCCCCCGACACTTTGCGTCGCAGAGAGAGCATTCTGGGTCCCAACACCAACCACAACTGAAAACTGATTTTGTTGATGTTACTTCCTGTGCTTTCCTCACAATAAAAAGTCAATTTATATAATGTCTTGAGAGGTCAGAGGTCACCTGATGCCACTTTGGTGTTGTCATTGGACCAGGCGCTATATTAACCACCCTACGAATGCCCAATGAGTCGGCCGGCCAATGGTCCTACTTTTGGCAGGTTTGCCCCTCAGTCGTGTCTCCTGTCCTGCTGTCCAGACATAGGCACCACAGAATGCCAGTTGCACCACCCCTGGTCCCATCATAGGACAAGCGGGGGGTGGGAGGGGGGCGGGGGGAAGCAGGCGAGGCACCTGGCCCGGCCTGGCAGGGTGCCCAGCTCTTGCAGCCCTGCACGAACCGTAAATGGGGTGCCTGTCGGTGGCTGGGGGGCGGGTTGCAGCACGGGGGGGGGTTGCAGCATGGGGGGAGGTTGCAGCATGGGGGGGGGTCCTGCACCAGCTTCAGGAGCAGAGGTGCCATCACAACCACCCGCTGTTTACAGGCTTGAATGAGTGACCTCGGGCTGAGAAACCTTGGGTGATCATGCGCTCTATTAAAGAGGTCTTACATCCGATACCAGGCTGGGCGCTGTGCTGGGACATGGGGCGGTTTTTAATCTCCCTCTATATTATATTTTCCTAAATGTGGAGGATGGCGCGAGGAGAGTGGGCCCTTTCTTTGCGTCCTGTGGCAGTCGATGGTCAGTGGGCAGCATCCGTGATGGAGCTCATCTGGTGTCTCCGGCCATAAGACTATATCATCCCGTTTGGATTACAGAGTTGTTCTTCTAAACTTGTCTCCTCGCAAACAGTCGAGACTTAATCCTGGAGGTGGCAAAGGGTCTGGAGCTCAAATCCAGCTTGAATTGTAATCGGACTCCATTGGTTTAATCTTGGCGAGTTATATAGTTTAAAATGACCTGGATTAAAGGAGGGATTATGGAATGAAACCCCCAAAAGGTACTCTGCGTCTGTCCTGCCGCTCCCTTGCAAACGCTATCCAATGTCTCTACATGCGCAGTGTTCCCTGCGCAGTGATAATGGACAGCTGACCACAGTAAATAGACGTCTTCTACTACAGACGCCATCTGTTCTCCAATACTGTTATTCGAAACATTCATAGTAATAAATGCTAGTAAATGTTTTACTTCACCTCCTCGCCTTCATACAGCTCAGGAAATATCACGAGTGTAAAGCTGTCACCAAAGCCAAAGTACCAAAAAAGGAATACCCTGATGTATTATGGATTTGTAAATGCTTGTTATCTTTTTTGATCTGGTTGTGTTGCTGCATCATAGGGGCTACTCCCATCTTCCACGCTCTTACATTTGTAAAGGCTTGTTACCTCCCCTGAACTGGCTGGGAATGCTGGATGTGTGGCTGCGCTGCTGGTTCTCAGCAGGTGCTACCAGCTTCGCTTCTCTTAGCCTTGACGGAGTTGAGTATCTCAGTGAGATCTGTAAGAGGCAGGGGTTTTAAAGGGCGACCAGATGGGATTCTACGAGCAGGTGTGGCCATAAGATGCAAATCGGGCGTGGTGTCGTTGTACTGTCAGATCATCCTGTATTTTTCAACTGAAGAAAGGTTAATTGCACTGCACTTTTCTGTGGAGTGAGGAAGAGGAGGGTCCAGCAGGAGGTGGAGGCCGTGCTTGATTGTCATGAAGAGTGTTCTGCATCTATTGGGTGCGTCATTGATGGTGTTGGATACTATTTTGCTTTGGCTGATGTGACGAACTCTCTGCGTGGTGGGACTTCGTTTCATGATGTCATCAGGAGTTCTGTTTTTCTTCCATTTTCTTTCCCGTCTGCGGATGGAGTGTTTGTCGGTGATGTGTTTAGAGTATCGGGGTGCTGAAGTTTTGGCTTCCACCTGCTTGTTTTCAGTGGAGCCAAAAAAAGCATTGAAGACACCCAAGAAGGTGTTGGCATCGGACGTGGAGCTGGCAGGGTGGGAGAGGAGTTCATGCATTAGGTTGCCGATGGAAAAGTCTTTGAAGCATCTGCAGGTTTAGTTTTTCTCTTCTGGATTGACTTTGTTTTGTTGATAAATGCTGAGAAGTGAGATAGATAGTTAGGTGATCGCTCTGGAGCATGTGTGGTTTGCGTTAGATTGCTGGTGCTGTTGAGAAGACTAGGTCATAATTGTGGCCTTTGAAGCGTATTGGTCTCTTGTGTTTTTTGAGCTTTGGTTTTCTGGGAAGGTGAAGTTACCCAAGAGGGTGGTGTGGGTGTGTCTGAAAGATGAGGTGGTGAGACCACCTAGGAATTCATCAATTATGTTCTTGTACGCCCAAGGAGACTTTGGCGTTTGAGTATTACTTACATAAGGTGCAGGACCAGGCTGATTTATGGATGATAGTGAAGCCTCCTCCCTTCTTTTGTGCACAGTCCACACAATGACTGCTGTAGCCTGTGTGGAGATGGTTCCTAGGATGTGTGATGTGGGTGTGAGCCATGTTTTTGTGATGAGGGTATCAAGCTTGTCATAGGTGATGCGGTCTGCGACGTCTGGTGCATGGAGTATGCTGAGTGAGCGTTAATGAGCATGAGTTAGAATGTGTGTTCTGTAGTTAGAGTTGTGCGCGGGTAGATAGTGGGGCGTGTAAAAGGTTGTGTCTATGTGTAGTGCCAATGCTATGCAAGTTCCTTGCTTGTCTGCATCTCGGTGTGGGTGTTGGGGTTTATGGTGTGCGGGGCTGGGTGACGCAGGGTGTTTCTGGCACAAACAGTCAGTGCTGTTGTCTGAGTCCGCGCTTTCCTGGGGTGCCCTGGGGAGTTGACTGAAGTAAGGAGAAGGCAGGATGTGATGTCACTTCCTGTGCAGATGGATGATGGGAAGTGAAGTGATCTCCTCTTGTTGTCTTCTCCTTTTCAAGTTAGTTTTGGTGGGATGCCAGTGATATTGCTTGCTGAGGAGACTAATGATGGGTTATTTCTTATGTGGTGCCTCTGTGCAAGATAAACCTCTCTTTACAGTTTATAATCGGTACTGTCAATTGTAAGCAAGTGGAGAGCCAATTGCTCCTATAAGCTTCTTAGCTGAGGCATTTGGGCATCAAATACTGTTTTTAGGTCGAGCCTGGGCAGCACATGCGCTGCTCTGCGAGGCATGCTATATTCAGGTATGGACTTGAAGCTCCGCCCACTCTCTACCCATATTTTTCATTGGCTTGTGTTATTCTCCACTGTAAACTGTATGTTTTTATTTGGTCAATAGGCTTTGTAGTCCCTCCCTTAGTACCGCTTTGTCTTATTTTGTACCCTCCCCTGAGGACACCACCCGTTACGTGTGTTGTTACTCGGTAGCCACCTACTATTTTCTCAAATAGCTTTGTCCTGCCTGCTGTTGCAGGCAGGACACACTCTCTCATAACGCTTTTAAATAAATCTTTATAGCATGGGCACAGAACGCATTTGTGAGAGTTTAAGCTATTGTCATATTGACATTGTACATGGCAATGCCTTTCATTTATCTGTTTTAAAAACAACACCTAAATAAAGGGCAATGTCTTTTACAATGCCAGTAGCTCAAACTCTCCTAAATGCGAGACCTATTGCATTGCAAATGCTTGTTTCCTCATGTTGTTGGCACATGGTAGACCCAAACAGCCCAAAGACAAGCCACATGCCAGCCGCAACACATTCATGTTCAAACATGCACTGCTCAGAATACATACTATGTAATGCCTTTCAGCATTCATTGTAACTTTTACACTGCCAGAATACCCCTGTGATAACCAATTTTGTACAATATTTACAATTGGGGCATAATCTCATTCATTTAGTTCTCATAATAATAGAGTAATGAACTTATATGATTGTACTAGCATTGTGACTGGCTGACACTTTGTGATGCACTAAATAATGTAAATAGCTATTAGTTTCATTCAGCGCAAACTAATTTACATACATGTCTGTTTCCTACTGAGGTGCTATGATGTCATTTGACACAGTTGTGCAGTAATGCACGTTTTTCCCATCTTTCATAATTTTGTAGGAATGCACATGTGCTCATTTCCCACAAAGATATAATGACGTCCATTTTTGCACGGCTTGCATCAAGCCACCATACTCTTTTTGTCCCTGTTAAAATATGCCGGTCAGCTTTTCTTTCTAATAAGTCAGTATAATAAACTGGGCAGGTTTTTTTTTTTATTCTTGGTCATGTGCACAGCAGGAATACAGTGGGCTAGCCAACGGAACAAATGAAAATATCTAATATTTGAGGTAGTGGTGCAACGAATAATGTGACATGGTGACTGACTCCCAGAAAAACATGGAGCGGTAGCAATTGCTATATGGAATATGATTGGTGGAATTCCTGTTGAAGTGAATCTCTGTGGCTCACAAAAGGGCTACTTTTCCTCAAAGCTGCAGTCTGAGTTTGATTTTCCTTGCTTGCTGTGGCATGCAGGCTCCTGCATGCAGCTTCACTATGGATGCTGGTAGCTGCATTTTTATGCTATACATTGTACAGCTCTGGACTTCCAAGACTGATATATAAACAAACAGGCCCGATAACCACACTAAATTAAATGCTTTGTTCCTAATGCAGTAACTTGTAAATGGTAATGTGACAACTGCCAAACACGGGGACACTTTTCATATCACCGACCTCATTTAGAGATTGGAGGAGGTGTTGCTTTCGTGACTGCGGAACCGCAGCCGACTCTGCCTTTGGGAAAACTGTCGGCAGGTAGATCTACCCTAGATTCCCTACAGTCCCTCTGAAGCCATGATAACTGACTTTTCCCTATCTGGGACTGCCAAGTATACCATGGTGCTCTCGGAGAGGAATCATTGCTAAAATGCCCACCACACATGGAAGGACACTCCCAGCACATCAGGGAATACACGCTTACTTTACCAATGCGAGACCCCTGTTTTATGGACTGGTATTTGGTGAATGTAAAAAGTGCCAAAGAACCATGGGTGCATAAAGGCACTGCTGATGTCGTCACTTTTATTTCGCTAAAGATTCTCTCGGCATGGAGGTAGGAGATGCTTCAGCCCCAAAAATAAACACTGACACAGCCCGAAAAAAAAAAAAAGGATAAAGCGGGTCGACCCTGACTAGGCCAGTGAAGCTACCACTAATAATGCCATTGGCGGCCAGAACCTCCACACTGTCTTTAGTGCTTTCATGGAAGAGTGTGATGAAACTAAGGAAATCCAAACTATTTTTGCGTGACTAGAAAGGAACTTTGTGCTCCAAAAGGGGTAGCGTGAAAGACTTACTCACAAACTGCTGTGGTTCTCCTACAGCTTCACAGTTTCTGCTGAGTCCCAGCACTGAATGAGCCACTACTTCATTTCTACACAGACACTCATCTTATTGGTGCCTCATGGATTCAAGTTAACCATGAAGCTTGCTGCTCACAGTCATCAGTGGACCTATATTCACACTGTCACAATAGAAGGGTGGTACCCTGATCCTCGAAAAAGGGATGGGTATATATCAATATAAGAGCAAACATTCCCTTTTCCCATGTTTGAAGAGAAGACCCTAAGACTAGTGAATCAGATAAAATAAATCCGTGATATAAATGTATAAGGACAACAATATATTTCCAAGTTGCTGAAGTACAAAATCATGTGTGAAGAGAAACAAATGTAAATATATATAATCAAACAATATTTAAAAGGAATGCTCATAAAAATGAGTTTATTAAAAAGTTAAAACAATGATACCACAAAATTCACTGTAAGTGATTAGCTAGAACACACTGTTTTTAAATTATTAAAAAACATTTGTCAATTTACAAATATTACAAAAAAAGAAGAAAAATTATTGATGCAGCATTTCGGTGATAAAGTATTTCGTCACCTTCAGGACAATACAGCAATTTAAAAATCTGAATAACAGTAAAAACACTATGGAGCCCATTAGGAAGCCCGCCCGCCATCCTAGCGGTGCTGGGACCGTTCGCCATACGTGCGGTGATCCCTCTACGCTAATTAGGATGCGACCGCCACCCTGGCGGTCGCATTCCGCATTTTTGTAAGCAGCACCTGCCACAATGGTGAAACGGCATGTTGCACATTGCCATGCACAACGTGGTAGGCACCGCGTGGTTCCTGCCACCTTGTGCAAGGGAATGCCATGGGTACCCCCCAAGTGCACCCCCCACTCCCCTGGGGGCATGCAACAGGCCCCCCAAAGCACATCCCCGCCAGCCTCGCCGCCATGGAAAGGCCTTGTCAACCCGGCATCATAATATGGACTCTCAAAGGAACGTCAAACTAGACCTCCTAATTTGACCCACCCACCGCAACTCCTTGAACTCGCTCCGCCGCCAATGACCCCTAATCACTCTAGTACTTTCCCAGATCTCAGAAGGTCGATCTCACGCCATGACCCAGGGTCCCAAAAGGGGACAACATGTTCTACACCAGTTGTAATAGGCATCTTATCCTAAACACGACCTACACAGGACGACCCTCCCCAAGATGCCCTCACCCCTGCACACAACACCATAGCGCAGCGTCTCGCTTCACTAGAAAACCAGCTAGAATCAATTTCCCGGGGCTTGAACGAAATCCTCACCAACCTCGACAAGGCCCCGAAGGCCCCAACAATCCCCTCACAGGGTGCCCTCTCCATCCAACTCCAACCACCACCAGCGCCCCACTAGGCCCGTAGCAACCCCCGCGACACGGGTACAGAGACCCTCAAGAACGGACACGGCGGCCTTGTCACAAAAAACCCTATGAAACATAGCCCGCGTCACTAGGGCTTAGTCGCTCAATCTCTGACATCGAGCCCTTCTCCTCAAGACCTACTAGGACCGAAGCCGCGATGTCTGACGAAGAAGCGGCTGATCTAGCCTCTTCATACGACACACCTCCCATTGACTCCCCAAGATGCAAGTGATCACGTGTTTAGGAAGAGACCCTCCATGCACAAAACCCCCTAGACCGCCTTTCCTCACCTCCCTTCCTAGGGCGCCCAAGGGAAAGAACCCTAGCAAAAAAGAGCTTTCCACCAACTGCATGCTCATCAACTGCAGATCGGCGTCCATGCTTACCACGGAACTAGCAGAAGCCAGTCTCTCGCAGGACGTTGACATTGCGTTCATCACGGAGACCTGGCTCAATGATCTCTCCTCCCCATGCTTAGACATGCTTGTGCCCCCAGGTTTTTCCATTATTAACAAAAACAGAAAAGACCAACGAGGAGGTGGGGTAGCTATCCTTCATAAAAACAACAATGCCATCATGGAAATAGACTTGTGCAAGTACAACACCTTCGAATATCATAAAGACCACAGATAATGGAACATTACTCTGTCACCTTCTCTATCACCTACCAGGCAACACCTCGGCATTCGTGGAACAATTATCAGACCAGATTGCTCACTGTGCTCTCGGAGATTCCAACAACCTAATTCTTGGTGATCTTAACCTGCGGTGGAATGAAACAAACAACCCGCTAATTCAAACGCTATCCAATCTTCTCTGGGCAATAATTTACCCCAACACTGCACAGAGGAGACTCATTACAAAGGAGCTACCTTTGATGCCATTATCGCCCAACGAGACGCAATTACGATCGAACACATACACCCCGTGGACTGATCGGACCACCACATGATCCTATTTCATATCCACCAACAAATTCTCTCTCAACCACCTATGCAAGACCCCCCCCCCCCCCCCCCCAAGTGGGTCAGAAACCTCTTCCTGATTTCCATGGAAGTCTACGACGAAAGGATAAGCTCGCTCCTTCCCTGCACCAACGACCACCTTTCCACAACCGAACTCACCGCGTGTTACAACTCTAACTTGGTGACTATGCTTGATCAACTCACTCTTCGAAAGCTAGAAAAAAAACAGCCATTCTGCCCAGGTCATGGTTCAACACGGACATTAATTCCGAAAGGAGAAAATTAAGAGCCAAAGAAAGAAGCTGCAGGAAGAACCTTACCTCCACCCTCCGCGAACAACTCAGAACAGCTTGCAGGAAATACAACAATCGCATCAAAAACAAGAAATCCTCGTTTTTCCGCTCTGCGCTGGACAGCGCAAAAAATAGACCCAAAGAGCTTTATAGCATCATCAGGCAACAAACCTCCAAGCCCGTGACCTCCTCAATACAGGCGTCCAAAGAACTCTGTGACAACTTCGCCAACTTCTTTAACGACAAGATTAATAAGATCAAACACTCACTGGACACCATCAACACGCGACCCACTAAGAGCACCATGCCCGGGGCAGACGATACCGCTCCCTGCCCCTCTTCCAAATCTTGGCTAAGCTTTCGCCCCATTCAGGAATTTGAGATAATCCTGCTGATCTCCGCCTCCAAACCCTCGTCTCATGTCCTTGACCCCATGCCTCCCCTACTAACCAAAAAGCTGAAGCACTCCCTAGCACCGCTTTGGTGCATGATAATAAACAGCTCCATGAAAAATGGAGACGTTCCATACTACCTTAAAGTAGGACAAGTCACACCCTTGCTGAAAAAACCCAGCCTTGACTTAACAGATTTGAATAACTTTAGACCTGTATCTAACTTTCCCCTTCTGTCCAAAATCCTAGAAAAATGCGTACTCCAACAGCTAACCCAAAACCTGGATAACATCAACCTCCTGGACTCCCACCAATCTGGCTTCAGAAAAGGCTGTAGCACAGAAACCGTGATCCTCAACACCGACGATATCCACAATTCACTAGACTCTGACCAATGCTGCCTCCTCATTCTCCCTGACCTATCTGCAGCATTAGATACAGTAGACCACAAACTCCTCATTAGGGTTCTCTGGGAAAGATCCGGTCTTGGTGAGGCGGTCCTCCACTGGTTTTCCACCTTCTTGCACAATCGCACTCAAAAAATAAAAAACTTTGCTTCTGACACTCACCCTGTCAACAAGGGAGTCCCTCAAGGCTCAGTGCTCTCCCCGCAACTATTTAACATTTACATGGAACCTCTCACCAAACTACTCAAAGCAGCCAACATCCGTTTCCATCTTTACACAGACGATACTCCGATATATCTGGAAATCACCTCCCTCAGTGACATTCAAAGACTCAATGACGTACTGAAAGATGTCCAACACTGGCTGTCATCGAATCACCTTAAACTGAACCCCGACAAAACTGAGATACTTCTCATATTGAACAAGGAGAACCCTCAAATTGCTGAATGGCTAAAGGCCGTTGATACGCTTAACAGGAATCTCACCCTAGATGACTCTGTCAAATCACTACGGTATAAAAGGGGGTGGTGATGGACGGAGCATGGTTTGATCCATCACCGTTCTTTAGCCCACTCTGCCACCCCAGTTCAGACATGGCCATATGCAAATCAGTCTGACCCTGTGCCTCATGGGAACAGTCCAGCCCCAACTGCCAAGCAATGCCTTCCCTGGGACGTAAAAAAGCTTCCTAGGACTAGTTTCTGGCATTTCAGCCGTCTTCAGCCAGGCTTGCTTGAATCCAGTGGCAAAGTGAGCAAGGGACTCACGTCTGAGCATACCCTGCCAACTTATGGCGAACAAAGCGGTATAAAAGGGGGTGGTGATGGACGGAGCACTAGGCATCACATCGGACCCGAAACTGAACATGACCAAACACATCAAGAATTCGGCCAAGAGCGCTTTCCTTAACCTTAAACTACCGAACAAATAAAACCTTTCATTCCGCCCAACGATCTTAAACAAGCCACTCAAACACTGGTGCTGTCAAGACTGGACTATGGGAACGCAGTCCTCTCAGGAATTGCAAAGTCACACCTAGCTCCCATCAAAACAACTCTGAATGCGGCAGCCAGAATGGTCACCGGAATCAAGAAATTCGACCACATTTCCCCTGCACTCAGAGAACTTAAGTGGCTCCCAGTCGAAATGCGGATCAGCTTCAGAACAGCCTGCCTCCCTCATAAAGCCCTACATACCGGCAAACCCGAATAACTGGCGGCCAAACTCCAAAAAGTCGGTCAGGTCAGGAACCTCAGAAGTTCAAACTCCCTCCTAATATTCCCGCCAAAAACTCAAAAACAAAAAACTGCGGCTCGATCCTTCGCCGGAAGCGTGCCCAAAATCTGGACCTCCATTCCCCCTCACATCAGAACCATTCCCTCTTTTGTAAAATTCAAAAGCCAACTCAAAATCCTGTTCCTCAACCACTCCATAGGGAGTCGATAGGAGTAATCGGAGCGGGGTAACAAACACCTCGCACTGCTCCAACATTATGTTCCCGAGACTAAGAAACAGATGTCCCATGACTACGAAGCAGACCCCTCAACCAGCGTCCTGCAACGTTAATGCGTCGTTCTTTTGTCTCGTGTGTTGTGAATCTCTGCAGTGTATCTTCTGTATAGCGCTTCGATACCCTCGGGTCAGGCCAGCGCTATATAAAACTTCTTAAATAAAAATAAATAGATGGCGGTGCCTTCCAGGCACCGCCACTATATTATGCCCTAGCTCCGCCCAGCCGGCAATTGTAATGATTGATAAGGATAATATGGCTGGGGTAAATCAAGTTGGAATGGCGATCCGCCTGCCATTATAATCACCCCCATGTTAGATGCAAAGAACATTCCTTTTTTCTACAAATAACGAGAACACACATTTTTTTAGCAACATAGAAAAATAGTTCTCATTGAATTTTTATCAATGCTATATCATGGTTAGAAGTCCCCAAAACATTTCATTTTTTTTTTTTTTTTTTTTTAATATTTATTTAAAGTTTTTTTTACAACAAACAGTCAGACAATGAGCAATAAAACAGAAAGCAAGCATAGTACATATAACACATAGACAGCAATAATAGAGAAGAGAGGATAAATCTCTTATATCCAATTAGTTACTGGATCCCAAATTTTTAGGCCTTGTCTTTTTTTCTTTATCCCCTTAAGCTTATACATAGCCATTTCTATATGATAAATAGAGAGCAGCTTACATTGCCATTGATGGAAGGTGGGAGGTTCCTTATCAATCCAACGGGAAGTAATACAGAGACGGAACACGGACATACAGATAAACAAAAATGCTTCTTCAACAATAAGTCTTTTCCCTGACTGATCTGCTTGAACACCAAAAATAACCAAATCAGGAGAAAGTTTTACAACTATCCGTAGATTGTTATTAATAAAAGATTCAATATCAGTGATAAACCGGGATAGTTTGTCGCATTTAAAAAACATATGAATAGAGCCCGCGTCCACCTCATTACAGCGATTGCATCTTGATTCGCCGCCTGCCTTCCACTTGGCTAACTTGGCGGGGGAATAATAGAGATCGAAAACAGACATATAATGCTGGCTTTGGAGGGACCCATTAAAAAGTACCTTCATAGATATATCGATAGATCTTCCTATATCAATCTCTACTATATCTAACTTCCTTTGCCATTTGCTCTCTACGGAAGATAAATCATCTTCAAGGTGATTAATAATCATTTGATAAGTTGGGCCTATTTTATTTGTTTTCTTGATAGTTTCTAAGATCTTGTGAGGGTTCATACAAGGATTAGTTAGAAGTCCTTTTGATTCTAAAAAACTCCGAATCTGAAGATACTTAAAAAAATGATGATGTGGTAAACCATATTTGGTTCGGAGAGCCGAAAATGAAAGAAATTGAGCCTCTTCATATAGATCACCTAAGATCTGTATTCCGGAGAGATACCAAACTCTGATGATAGGATCGTGAAATACCGGGGGCAAGGCAGAGTTATTAAAAATTGGGGAATAGTAAGTGGTTTCCCCCAGACACAGAATTTTGTTCCTTAATTGTCGCCAAATTGTAAAACAAGCAAGGATAGTCTTAAATTTAGTTTTTTTATAATAGCTGGGTTCAATAATTTTAACTAAACATTGAGGTGCTGCCTTACCTAACAATAATTCATAAACTGAGGGGTAGACAGATTCTTGAGTAGCGGTGTCCACAAAAAGTAGTATCCCCATAGATCTTAGAGAAATAAGCCAATAATACAGCCGAAAATTAGGTACGCCCCACCCCCCTTTCAGCCTAGGCAAAAAGCACCATTTTAACGCTCGACGAGAGTGGTGATACCCCCACAAGAATCTGGAGATCATTCTATCGATTTTTGTAAAATAATGAGCCGGAAACAGGAGCGGTATAGTGCGAAATAAATATAAAAATTTTGGTAAAATTAACATTTTAATGATATTGACATGGCCAAAAAGAGAAAAGTGCAAGTTATTGAGTCTCTCCAAAGTTTTATTAGAGAAATTCAAGACAGGGTCGATATTTAAACGTACAATATCCTCCACCTTGGATGATATCGTTATCCCCAGATATTGGGCTTCAAGATCAAAAACAATTTCCTTAGGTCGACCGAAATCAGAGTGAATCAGTTGGGTTTTGGCCACGTTTAATTTATAGCAGGATAAAAAGCCAAATTCTTCCGCCAAAGATATGATTTTTGGTAATGCACGGCCAATATCTACGGTGGTTACAGCAACATCATCTGCATAAGCAAATATTTTGAAGAGATTGGTGTTAATTTTAACAGGTATGATAACTGCCGCAAGGGATAAATTACGTAGATACGGTTCTAGATATAAGGCGAACAGTAAAGGAGAACAAGGACAACCTTGTCTGGTCCCTCTTGTGATCGGAAAGCCCTTTGAAATGGAATTGGTTATTCTAATGGCGGCTTTAGGTTGAATATAAAGGGCTTTCACAGCATTAATATATGAAATAGGAAAGCCCATCCAAAGCATGGTGGACCAGAGGAACTCCCAGGAGACCCTGTCGAACGCTTTTTCTGCGTCCAACAGGGCCACCGCAACCGGAGATTCAGAAGTCTGAGCCCAATCTAATAATCCTAGCACAAAGACTACGTCAAAAAGCCACTCTTAATGAGATCCTCAAAATTCAAGATCTTCATGGGGGCATTAAAACCTCTAAAGAAGATATACTTGCCGCCTTTAACGAATTCTATCAACTGCTCTATCATCAATCGGATAGTGTTCCGGGCTTCGTTATTAAACAATATCTTGATCAGATCCATACTATAGAAATGCCAGCAGAATATGTGGAGTCTCTTAGCACCCCAATTACTTGGGACGAGATCGAACTCGCCATTACTGGTCTCGCGGCTGGAAAAGCCATGGGTCCCGATTCTATCCCGTTGGAATTCTATCGAGTATTCAGAGGAATTTTAAAGCCAGAATTAATGAAGATTTTTTCTTCGGCTTTTTCTGGCAATCCACCTGCGTCATGGTCCCTTGCAACGATAGTAATCTTTAAAAAAAAGGGTAAAAATAGTGAAGAATTAGGTTCATGTCGTCCTATCTCTCTGATTCCCACCGATAGTAAGATCTACTCAAAAATTCTCGCTAACAGATTGAACCCATTGATGCCGACCCTTGTTTCCATTAGACAACATGGTTTTATATTGAAGAGAGACACTACTGACCATGTTAAAAAAATAATACCCAAAACATTTCAAATTCCAATATTTCAGAGTTTCTAGCACAGCTTTTTGTGGTCACTGCCAAAGCTTCCAGGACTTCTAAGATAGCACTTGGGGCCAGGGCTCATCCCACCAGAGGTCACCAGCCGGGTCCAGTCCAGGGCCAGACTCTACTGGCCACCGGGGTACTTCAGGAAAAAGGTATCTTAAAGCTTGTTGTGCCCCTGTAGCCACACAGGAGGTCAGCCAACCAACCCTCGAAGTCCAGTTCTTAGTCTTAAGCACAAGTAGAAGCAGATCCAGAACTTCAGGTCTCCACACAGATCTCAAACAGCAAGTCCAGTCTTCTATTCATCAACAGGTCGGTAGAGTGTTCAGATGAGCTGTGGATACAGTGCTGCTTCTGTAGGATTCACAGGCCAGTTGGTGGGGGTGTATCCTGTACACTCCCTAACCAAAGAGGGGAACGTTTCCAAGGGCAAGAATGACCACTTTTGCAGGACATTCTATTTGCCTTACTGCAAAGTATCCCAAAATGCACCATTCTTAGTAAAATCCGAGATGAAATAGCTGTTCTGCCCTTGGAGTGGCTTTTATGCCAGCTAGGGGTGTATTAAAAAAAAAAAAAAAAAAGAGCAGTCTCCTCCTCAGCTACACCAAACTAGTTCTAGAATCAACTTCCCCTCCCACTGGGCTGACTCCGAGCTGGCTACAGAGAGCCCAGGAGACAATCTCTTCCCCAGGCCTCCTTTTAAACTTAAACATGAATGGTCAGGCCTCACTCTGCTCTCTTTGACGTTAAAGATCTTGACCCCCTACTGTGATGCCCTTACTCTGCTGAGAAGTAACATACCTCTCACCTGGCTCTTCTGCCAAAAGACTTAAACCATTATTTCTACTATGAAAGCGACTGGAGGCTTAGGCAGGCAAAGTCTACATTTTTAAATGCAACGTTTCCTAAATATTTATTAAACATCAAACTTTACCACTGAAATAGTTTTTAGTAAACATAAAAAAATTATTGGAATTATTTTTGTAACTGTTCCCAAACCAGATCTAGGAGAGTTTTTATTGTGAACTTTAGTTTTTCTCATAGGACCACTAAAGTACTTCACAGTGAAAATAGCTTTTGGGGGCCAGTCACTTAATTTACATGCTAACATTTAATTTTGTGCATGTACCACTGTTAAATACTAGGCTTCCTGCCTTGTGGGGCTAAGAGTCTTATTTTAGGGGTAACTTATTTCATAATTAAAAGTAGGACTCTTTCCTGTAAAAAAACAAAATGGGTTTTTTGACATGGAGTCAGACTACACGGGTAGGCCTGAAACCACACCCACTCACAGACCCAATGAGGCTCTCATGCACCCACTCACAGATCCACTGAGACTCTTGCACGCTCTCACAGACCCACTCAGACGCATGCACCCACTCACAGAACCACTCAGACACTCACCCATTCAGAGACTCATCCATCCACTCAGACTTTCAAAGAAATTCATGCACCGACTCACATACCCAGTCAGAGACGCACATTGATTCACAGACCCACTCACTCATCCAGTCATGAACCCACTCACACTCATGCAGCTACTCACTCACAAACCCACTCCCAGATCTACACAGGCACTAATACAGCCAATTATACAGCTATGTACACACCCATACAGTCACTCACAAAGTCACTCACACAACCACTCAACTACCTATACAGCAACTCACGTTCCCACTCTCAAAGGTTAAAGTTAGGTAATAAAATGTAAAAATTGTTGAAATTCACTGAAAAAAAACAAAGGTTACAGGGACGTTCTAGTTAGGCTCAGATTTCATTCTTACAAAACCATTGAAATTCGACAGTTATAGTTGCTCAACTTACGCCCCGCAATGCACGCTTATGACCTCATATGACATCACTCATGACATCTCAAATGACATCATTCACAGAAACTCACACCCCATTACAACCTCATACACCCACTCACACACCCATACAACTACTGACACACTTGCACAACCACTCTCACCCAGTCACTCACTGACCATACAGTCACTCACACACCCACTCTAATACAGTCAGTGGTACTCAGGCGACCTATATTAGAAACAGTATCACTCAATAGTAGTACAAAAAGAATAGTAATTTAACTTATACAGTACCTTAGTATTTATCTTTTTTTGCTAAGTATTTTTTTTATTGGAGATTCATGAAACAATACAATATGTATAGGAAATATAGTATAATACAAAACAATTTGGAATATTATACTTGTTGAAGGAAATAGAACAAAAAGATTGAAGAGAATGGATTGAAAGAAACAGAGTGAAAGATGACAATAAAATGACTAAAATATTGGCGAGTGCGATAAATACTAAAGGGTAACCAATATAGATCTGATTTAATCTTCTTGTTTAATGATAAAGAAAGATAAGCTAATCTGTGTTCATCACCAACACAATTCCACCATGTTGTGATTTAGAAAGAGTATAAAAAACGCTGATGAAAATCAACTACCAATTTTGTATGTAACAAATGGGAGTATTTTAAAATTGGGTTTTAGAAAATGAGAGGCCAATTAGACATGTAAACCACATCTTTGAGTGAGAAAAACTTCAGTAGAGAGTATTCACATGCAATCCAATATGGTATGGAAGGGTTTTGAAAGTCATCAATTAAAGGATGAAATTGTTTAATCAAAAAAAGTAGAGTGATATAACTTAAAATCTTGGAAATGGACACTCCCTTCATTCTATGGGTGTTTAAGTTTAGAAAAGGCAATGGGTGAATGTTTGTTGTTCCAGAGAAACTTGATAAAAATAGAATTTATCGGAGAAGAATAGTAATTGGGTGTTTTGAAGGGTAACATAGAAAGTGCATAAAGGACGTGTGGCCCACTGATCATCATCATCACCATCATAATATTAAGGGTATCTAATCTACCCCACCATGATAAATGAAGGAGAGACCAAGATGTAAGTAATTTCCATATTTTAAGTTTTAAAACAAAAAATGATGGCTATTTATGCTGGAAATAATAAGAGAAAACCACATACACATGTATTTAATTCTAGAAGGCCACCATGTAAAGTTAGTGTTTGTAAACGTATATTGATAACATAAGAACTTCAAAGTTAAAATGTCAGTTTTGGTAAAGTTGAGTTTATAACCAGGGATATTAGAATATAGGTTGATCTCTTGTTTAAAAAAAAAAAAGGGGGGGGTTTAAGGAGGACAGGGGATTGGATATGTTGAACTCTTGTAAAAAAAAAAACAATTTTTAAAAAAGGGTTTAAGGAGGACAGGGGATTGGATATGTAAATTTTAACATCATAGGCATAAGCTGATAGCTTAGTTTCAAGAGAATTCTATTGAAACCAAAGATAGGTGTTTTACAACAAATGCGTTCCAGAAAGGGTTCTAAACGAAAAAGAAAAAGTAGGCAGCCTTGCCTGGTACCTCCATGTAGATTAAAATACGGAGAAAATCGTCCATTGATTAAAAACACTAGCTCAAGGGTTAGAGTATAGTCATTTTATAAATGAGATGACTTTAGGGCTGAAGCCAAACCAATGGAGAGTAGTAAACATAAACTGCAAATTAATGAAGTAAAATGCTTTTTCAGCATCAAAATATAGGGCCACAAGGGGAGACTGGTATTTGTTGCCCAATGCAAGAATATTAGAGAACGTTCTTGCATTATCCGCAGCAAGTTTGCCCTCATTGAATCCTGATTGATCAGGTTTTCCAAGGAGAGGAACTACATTTTCATGGGCGTGATGCTAGGATTTTAGCAAATATTTTGCAATCATAGTTAATCAATGAAATAGACTGATATTTTTTTACAAAGGGTATGGTCTTTATCTGGCTTAGGGATAATAACAATCCAAGCTTTAAAAAAAAAAATCCACTAGCCTTAGAATTCAAAAGAGAATAATGAAATGGCTCAAGTAATTTGGGAGCAAGAAAAGGAGCATATAGTTTCGATAGGAAATGTGTCCGGGCCAGGAGCTTTAGCTTTTTTAATGCATTTAATAAAATTAATAATTGCTTGTAGTGTTGTCGGATTCTAATGTTCGGAGGGCATCCGGGATAGGAGGAGGATTGGAAAGACCGGTAAAGTTTTAATATTATGGTCTGAGAGAATGGTATCTTCTCTGTATAATGATTTGTAGTAAGTTTGGAAATATATTCCAATGGGCCCAATATTTTTATGGATTTAATTTTAAAGTAATTAACCAACATTTTACCCGCTTTATTTAGACCTACGTGAAACTTAGATTTGACCTTAAGTAGGATATTGAATTCAACAATGGTAGCTAATTTATTAAGAGTAGACTTGGCTTAAATCAATTCATGTAAAACAGAGGGCGATTTAGAGGTGAAGTAAGTATGCTCAAGTGTCTTCATTTTCTTAAGCAGCCTGAGGTATTGAGAATTTAATTTTGTTTTCTTAGTATCTGAATAAGCTATAGTGAAGACCCAGAAGGAAGCTTTGAAAGCATCCCAATTAGTCAGAATGGAAGTTTCAGAAGGTTGGCTAATTTGAAAGAACTCTTTAATAAAAGCATTAGCTTTTGTAATACAATAAAGTTGTTGAATTTCCAACAACCTGTTTTAGAGTTATTTGAGGATAAATCAGATTAAGATTAAACGGGGGCATGATCTGAAAGAAAAATGGAATCCATTACAGAGTATTGAATAGAAGGAAGTACGGACTTGAGAATTAAATATATTCAATTCTAGACATGGTATGGTGTAAATTAGAGACTAACGTGAACTCGTAAGTATCAGGATTACAAGTTTTCCAAACATAAAATAATGGATGAGCGATAATGGCTGATTGAAATGCCTTATGATCTATATCGAGGTTAAATTTACATTTAGAATTTGTCAGTGAAAGGGTCTAACTATTGATTGAAATCACCTGCTAAAATAATGTTGGGATTATCAATTGAAGCAAGTTTTTTCTTGATGTTATACCAAAAGTCAGGGTCTGTAATGTTAAATGAAGAAATTTGTGTTCGAGGCATATGAGCTACAGATCACACACTTAGCATAGATCGCCATCTGGTGTTGGGCCCGGATGTTTGCACTTGTTTTTGTCTTGGAAAAGTCTTTGGAAGTCACGGGACAGGTGACTCCTCCTTTGGACTATAGTGCGCATGGGCATCGGCTCCATCCTCAGATTGTTTTTTTCCTCCATCGGGCTCGGATATGTTTGTCGCGCTCCAGTTTGGAACCATTACCGATTCCACTTTCGACGCGCAATCCTTCACTCTTTCGATGGTATTGTCTCGATCGCGAACCCTAATCGTCGCGCATCTCTCCAAATCGAAGTCCTCGATTCCGATTGTCGACGAAGGCCTTCGGGTCTACCTGGGCCTTGGCTTCTGGCTCTTTGAAAGAACGCCATTCAAGAAGTGTCCTCAATGTGGGTCGATGTTTCCCCACTCCTATCTGCATGAGGTGTGCAACCTCTGCCTTTCACCAGAGCACGAGGCCAGAGACTGTCCAGCTTGTGCCTCTTTCCGTTCGAAGAAGACCATTCGGGACCGACGCATGTGAAGAAAAATGGCTCGCGCGTCGACATCAATCCCCGACGACATCTTCCAAGAGGGCGTTGATGTGCCGGAGCGAGAGCGGGTCGAAGAAGGCCTTGTCAGCACCTCAGAAGCAGACGACTCCGACGTTGAAGAGATCACTCCGGCGCAGCGGGTCGTAAGTAAGAACGTTGACCCCGACCCCTTCCCTGCACCCTTGAAAAAGGCTTCGGTCACACCTTCATGCACGCCGAGAGACTGCTTCCCATGCTCCGCCCTCGGGCCCGGCAAAGAAGCCTAATAAGCCTTCAGGCAGCTCGGGCTCGAGTCAGCCTGCCGTCGGTACCAAAACACAATCACTGGCACCGAAAAAGAAACTGCCCTCCTCCTCCTCCTCCTCCTCCTCCATGCCGACATCAGCTTCCACATCCAAGCACACGGCACCAAAACCCACATGCACCGACTCGTCGACACCAAAAAAACATTCGGAGCTGAACAAAAAACCACTCCCGAAGGGCTCAGATTCAGAGCCAAGGAAAGCCTCGGAACCAAAAAAAACAAGTTCCACAGGCCACAGAGACTGTAAAGACGCATGGTTCCAAACTAAAACACAGAACACCTACAGAGTTGGTGCCAAAGAAGCCTACAGAACCGAAACGCTTGGCACCGAAAGACCAACCTCCAGCAGAAGAGCTGTTCACACCAGACCCTGCTCAAAAGACTCTCATAAGGGATCCTAAATCTGGTCAATTGACTTAGTTCTAGGAAAAGACCACTAGAGGCGCCTGCACCGGCTCCACCACCTAAAAAGAGGGACATTGCTGCATCTCCTCTAAGACTCCTTTCTCCACCTCCCCCACCACACCGTTCCCCTACACCATCTCCTACACCAGTAGACGATGATGATACCTTGGATGACATGGGGGGAGGGTCCGGACGATGTGCCACTAGGGGATCCTAGTCCACCTTCTTCCCCAGACCCCTGGGATGATTATAACACACCAGATGTCCCTAATGTTCCACAGGATGACATCTATCCCTCCAGGCCTTCCCCTCCAGAGGACACCATGGGCTTTAATCAGCTCGTCCACAGAGCTGCCCAATACCATGGGGTTGCCTTGCACAGAGACCGCATAGAGCAGGATTTCCTAATGGATACATTTGACACCATTCAAAGATCCACCTCAACACTACTTATGCTTAAAGGCGTTATTAAGCATGCACCTGGAGTCTTTAAAGATCCTGTTAGGGCTCGAGTTATTAACTTCAGGATCGACAAAAAATATAAATCTGCCCCTGACGACCCAGCTTACATTAAAGGCCCAGTACCCTTAGACTCCCTGGTAGTTTCCAATGCTAGGAAAAGGGTAAATTCTCAGACATCAGGTGACGCGCCACCACCCGACAAGGAGTCTAAACTCTTGGACGCCTCTGGCAAAAGAACAGCCTCACAAGCGGCTAACATATGGCGCATCGCCAACACTCAGGCGCTGTTAGCCAGGTATGATAGGGCACATTATGATGGAACTAGAGTCCTTAATGCAGCACCTCCCAGATAAATACAAAAACCGGGCCAATGAACTCATACAGGAGGGTAAGCTTATCACCAACACCTCCATCCGTTGCGCTCTTGACATGGCAGACACCGCCTCCAGAGCAGTAAACACTAGTGTCCTTTTGCGAAGGCATGCCTGGCTACGCATCACGGGTTTTAAACCTGAAGTTCAGAGCTCCATCCTCAGCCAGCCTTTTGATCAGGAGCACCTATTTGGCCCAAATGTAGATTCAACCCTTGAAAAAATGAAAAAGGATACGGACACAGCTAAATCAATGGGAGCCTTGCAGTTGCAAGCTCCCAGATGTTCTTTTCGTCGCTCACCTCACAAGGGCACCCCCAGAGGTTACTCCTCAAACAACCCCTCCACCTCTTACAAGGTTCCTGCCCAGTCTACATTTACCAGAGGTTACCAAAGAGGAGGCTACAGAGGCAACAATAACAAAGGCAGAGGCAAGACCAGCAACACCCGCTCTGCCTCCACCCCTACCCAATGACTTCCCTCCACTTCCCCCAGACCATTCTACTCCATTCAGGGGAAGACTACAACAGTTCCTGCCTGTCTGGACCAACATCACTACAGACAGGTGAGTGCAACAAATAGGTCAATCAGGTTACTGTCTGGAACTTACTTTTACTCCCCCACACATACCACCCAAACAACGCCCAATGTCCTCACAACACTTAGCTCTGCTAAAACAGGAGGTGATCTCCCTCCTACAAAAGGGTGCAGTAGAACCAGTTCCCCCTGCAACAACAAAAACCAGGAGTTTATTCCCTGTATTTTCTCATACCAAAGAAGGACGGATCTCTCAGGCCTATTCTAGACCTCAGACCTCTAAACCTGTACATACAATCGCACCACTTTCACATGCGTACACTCCAACAGGTCCTTCCTCTTCTTTCACAAGGCGACTTCCTTGCTACTCTAGATCTCAAGGACGCCTATTCCCATATTCCCATTCACACAGCTCAAAGGAAATATCTAAGGTTTGTAGTGGACGGCCAACACTATTGGAGTCACAACAGCACCACGGGTATTCACCAAGTGCCTAGCGGTAGTGGCAGCCCACTTAAGAAGACAACACATTTACGTCTTCCCATATCTGGACGACTGGCTCATAAAAGCCAGCTCATACAATCAGTGTGTTCATCACGCTCACACCACTATCCAACTACTCCACAACGTGGGGTTCATAGTAAACTACCCAAAGTCTCATCTACAACCGTCCCACATACGACAGTACCTTGGTGCCACAATAGACACCTCAAAAGCATTAGCCTATCCCAACCCCACCAGGATAGCAAGCATGCAAGCTCTCAAACAAATTTCAGCCTCAACACTCTCCCAGCACGAGTGTTCATGCAGCTAATAGGGATGATGGCCTCTTGCATACTCATAGTACCTCATGCAAGACACCACATGCGTCCTCTACAGGAGTGCTTAGCACACCAATGGAAACAGGCTCAAGGTCAGCTAGCAGATCTGGTGTTGGTAAACGGTCGCACTCATCGATCTCTGCAATGGTGGAACACCAAGAACCTTTCCAAAGGGTGACCGTTCTTCGAGCCAGTTGCACAGCTAGTCATGACAGCGGACGCATCGCTTTTCGTCTGGGGAGCGCACCTATTACATCACACCATGCAAGGCAGGTGGACTCCTCAACAAAAGTTACTCCACATCAACCACCTGGAGCTACTAGCCATTTTCCTAGCCTTAAAGGCTTTCCAAAAACAAATATCAGGCAAAGCTGGCTTAGTCCACACAGACATGACAGCCATGTACTACATAAAGAAACAAGGCGGGACACACTCTCTGCAGCTCTCTCAACTGGCACAGAGCATATGGAGATGGGCTATACCCCAGAACATCTTTCTCCTAGCTCAACATGTCCCAGGAGTCCAAAACACCATAGCCGATCTGTTAAGTCATCAAACGCCACAGATTCACGAGTGCGAACTTCATCCACAAGTTCTACAGCCATTCTTTCAAATGTGGGGGCAACCAGAGCTATACCTCTTCGCCACGCACGAAAACGCCAAATGCCCAAGCTTCGCCGCCAGGTATCCACACCCATTGTCCAAAGGCAATGCGATATGGATGAATCGGTCAGGCAGATTTGCGTACGCCTTTCCACCTCTCACACTCATTCCAATGGTGGTGCGCAAACCACAGCAGCATGCACTAACTTTCATCCTAGTTGCTCCAACTTGGGCCAGACAACCGTGGTACACCACGGTCTGTAGTTCCACACCAAAGACTACACCTCTCCCCACGCCTCCTAACCCAGAACCGTGGAGAGATCAGACACCCGGACCCAGCTCAGCTCAACCTTGCGATCTGGCTCCTGAGGTCTTAGAATTCGGTTACCTTTATCTATCCCCTGAATGCATGAACGTCATTAAGGAAGCTAAACGCCCCACCACTAGAGCCTGCTATGCAGCCAAGTGGAAGAGATTTGTAATATACCAACAACATCAATCCCCTAGACGTGTCTATCCAACACATCATATGTTTCCTACTACATCTCCAAAAGTGCAATTTAGCCTACACATCTATTAGGCTACACCTCGCTGCCATAGCAGCCTATTTACAAAATAGACAACACCTATCACTTTTCAGAGTGCCTGCTATTAAAGCCTTTATGGAATGCCTCAAAAGGATAATTCCACCTAGGGTACCACCCTCGCCTGTGTGGAATTTAAACATCGTTCTCTCAAGACTAATGGATCCTCCCTTTGAACCTCTGCATAAATGTGAGCTCCAATTTCTAACACGGAAAGTTGCTTTCCTAGTAGCTATCACTTCTCTTAGAAGAGTTAGTGAACTGCAAGCGTTAACTATTCAGGAACCTTTCCTACAAATCCATCACAATAAGGTTGTTCTCAGAACCAATCCAAAATTCCTCCCTAAAGTCATTTCTCCTTTTCACCTCAATCAGTCTGTAGAGTTGCCAGTGTTCTTCTCACAGCCACAGACAGTCGCGGAAAGAGCTCTTCATACCCTAGATGTCAAAAGAGCATTGCTCTCTTACATTGAAGGAACACAAACTTTTCGTAAGACTAAACAACTTTTTGTGTCATTTTAACCACCACACAAAGGCAACCCCATATCGAAGTCTGGGATAGCTAGATGGATTGTTAAATGCATACAAATTTGCTATCACGAAGCAAAACGTACTTCTCTGTTCCTCCTAAAGCCCACTCAACACGAAAGATAGGGGCTTCAATGGCATTTTTAGGGAACATTCCCTTAATGATATCTGCAAAGCAGCTACATGGTCTACACCACACACATTCACAAAACACTATTCTGTGGATGTGCATACAAACCAACAAGCTAGTGTGGGCCAGACTGTACTCAAAACACTATTTCAAACTACTGCAACAGGTACTGGTAGTCGCCGCTAAGGATGGGTACTGCTATACAATCTATGCTAAGTGTGTGATCTGCAGCTCATATGCCTCAAACGGGAAATGCTACTTACCAGTATGCATCTGTTCTTGGCATGTAGACCTGCAGATCCACACACGCCCACCCGCCTCCCCTGCTACCTTGAGCTGTTCCAGTACTATCTTATTTAGATACAGCATACACGGGCATCTCTCTGTCTCTTACAAAACTCCCATCATTTCCCTGCTGGCAAAAAACAATCTGAGGATGGAGCCGATGCCCATGCGCACTATAGTCCAAAGGAGGAGTCACCTGTCCCGTGACTTCCAAAGACTTTTCCAAGACAAAAACAAGTGCAAACATCCGGGCCCAACACCAGATGGCGATCTATGCTAAGTGTGTGGATCTGCAGCTCTACATGCCAAGAACAGATGCATACTGGTAAGTAGCATTTCTCTTACTGTAAATTATGGCATTGACCAATACCCATGGTCCATTAGTATCGCATTCAGTTGACACAATATGTGCATTTAACAATTTATGAAAAAGGATGGCAACACCACCCTCTCGATAAGTGGCTGGTGAAAAAACAACCTGTCCTACCCATTGACATTTTAGTTTTACCTATTTAACATCATTACAATGAGTTTCCGTTAAAAAAGTAACATGGGAACGAAGTTTTGACAGAAGAGAAGGTAGCTTTTGTCTTTTTTACTGGATGTCCTAGACCATGAGCATTCCATGAGACAATGTTGAACATATTGGGGAATACGAGTAGGGAGACAGGAACTTGGATGACAAGCTGAAAAAACAGAAAGGGAAACAAAGCCACCATAATACAGACATAATAATATTTGGAGACATGCGAGCACTCACACAATCAAGGAAAAGAGAATATGAAGATAGAAATAAGAAAAAAAGGACAGATACAAGGATGAAGAAACTGATAAAGGATAGGAATTCAGATGTGAAGAGAAGAGCATGAAACATGAGCATGGAATGTGTCAGCGCCAGAGCAAGAACAGCAGCAGGAAGGTAAAGAGTAAAGTATAATTTAGAAAGCCATATACACCTAAAATTGCAAAAGAGACTAAGAAGAAAAACATGTACATTTCAAAATTCATTTAGAACTTTAATCATCCATATCCATATGATGAGACTAAATATTTTGAAGAAGCGTTTTTGGTTTAGCAGGATCATCAAAGGAACGCGAGGTGCCTTCATATGTAATTTTGCAGAGACATGGGTGTAAAATGCTATAACAAATATTCTGTTGTCTCATTTGGGGTTTTACCGCAAGTAACTCCTTTCTTCTAGTATTTGTTGTATTAGAAAGATCTTGTGAGATGAAGATGTGTCCAGACCAAACGAGGCAATGTTTTTCTTTGGCTGCTTTCAAGACACATAAGAGGTCCATAAATTCCAGAAATAGAATGAGGATACCCCTGGGTCTAGACGAATGAGGTTGAAGGCGAACAAGACGGTGTGCCCTCTGAATGTTGAGAGAAGGAGCATCCTGGAAAAAAAAATCATCAGGTAGAAATTTGTTCAGGAAGACCAGCAGGTCACGATCCTCAAGGTTCTCCGGTAATCCATATAAGCGAAGATTATTTTGTCTTTTTGTTTTTATGGTCCTCAGTGTGCAGCTTAAGCTTTTTAATTTCTTGTTCAATAGGAGTTTTGGTGGCCGCACCTTGCAGACTGCTAATGCTCCATTTCAAACTTTTTACATTCCTTGACGATCCAACAGTCCTTTATTTGTTGAATTTTTTCATTAGTAGCATACATGGAAGGATTGAGACACCTTATCTCATTGAGAATAGTGTCTAAAACAGGATTATGTGAGGACATAATGGGTTATGGAGGGTAATTTTTTTGCCCTTTAAGTTTCGCGCCACAACTAGGTTTAGTAGAGGTAAGTATATCATTAGCCATTGTGACACAGTATGGAGGTAGACGGTGAGACCTTTGAAAGGACCCCGTCCTACCTAACAAGGTGATGACACATTTAGTAGAAAGTACAGTCAGTAAAATCGTGGTGCAACAAACGTAAGAAATATATAATAGCAGTAAAGCGGAAATTAATTGGCGTCACAACTAGAAAATTCAAAGACTTGGCATTCTCAGGACCACAAAATAATATGTTGCATCTGAATGGTGAATCATTTCGTGAGAAACAGAAGGGGTCAATTAACCATTGCAACATTGACACTGCAATATTAAAATGTGACACTGGTGAAGAGCTGATTCCAAACTGCGCTTACAGAGAGTTTTGAGGAACAAATGGTGCGTAGACAAGATGGTGGTCATACACCCACTGTACATCAAATGTACAGTAGAGTCCAAGCAGGCAGCCTTCAAAAGCTTCCAGAAATGACCACCAACTATAATAAAGGTGCTGAATTCCCGCGGCATGTTATTATGGTGAACATATTTCCGAAGTGGCAGGAGAAAGCAGCAGGAAACCGAGAAGGCAAGCGCCGCACTGCTGAAATGGCATTTGCTTGCATCTGTCAGAACTCACCGTCCCAGCTCTGGGGTATATATGAATCCTCTTCTGGGTTAAAAGCCGGCCAAAAATGATGTAGGATTAAACGCTACCTGGAACGCATGCAGTGTTTAATTCTATTATTTCCTTACTGTGACGACCCTGTAACCTTTTTTATGGGGGGGTGGGGGGGAGGAGGAGGGGGATGGAGGGAGAGACAGAGAGACAGAGAGAGAGAGACAGAGAGAGACACAGAGAAAGGGGGCCACGTGGCCCCCCTCCCATAACATTAAAGAAAGAAACCAACAACTCACCAGAGACCCTGTCCCCTCCCTGCATAACTCTGCAAACTCGCCTCCTGGTGCGCTCTGCGTTGGGGGAATAATTTCCCGTTGCTAGTGAGGGTATCTGGGGGCCAACTAGGCCAGCAGAAACCTCCAGTAAGCCCCACACAGTGGGATTGCTGGGAAGTGGTACAAGGCCACGCCCCCTTTTTACACCACTCTGCAAATGCACCTCGTGGCGCACTGCTGGTGGGGTGATAAGTCCCCTTGTGTCCTGAGGACCTCAGGCCTGAAGTGGACTTTATCCCCCAAACTTTATTACCTGTAAACTGTGGTTCTCCAGTATTGGTATCTTTCATAGATTCACATGTGACCCACCCACATCTCCTCAGAGGCTTCCCTCTTCTCCTTGGCTCTTATATCACACTTGTGCTGGAAAATCTGAGAGCCTGAGCCTCTGAGGAGAAGGTTTTAGAAGATGCTGTCGCCTGATTGGCTGTAGTTTGGACTACAAATAATGACTTGGACGAGTCATGAAAGTGATAAAAAAAATTCCTATTAACTTCTATATAATTTTACTTCCTGTTACTCTCTTAGCTTTGCTATAGCTATTTTATGTATATATTGCTATTTTTATGTACCGTGGGACTCCCACTTCGACAACGGCGAATGATTCAAGCATGTGAATCTATGAAAGATACCAATACTGGAGAACCACAGTTTACAGGTAAGTAACTTTTGTTCTCATCAGTCCATGTGCCAAATCAAAAGTGCTAATAGTGCAGAAAGTGTAAGTGCCGTAGTGCTCGAATGTTTAAAAAAATCTTGTACAATTTAAAATATTCATTGTACCTGCTAATTTTATGACTATCGCAATATAATATCCGTGTCTTGATGGCAATTATCAACTAACCATCAGAGCTGCCCAAAAAAAAAAATATATATATATATATTGAAGAATGAGTGGGTATATAAGTTTCAGTTGTCTGGGTTATAGTTTGTATGCCCCTGGAGAGTTAGGGTTGTGTATTAAAAAAATATTCCATGGGGGCTTCTGCAACTCCTACAGCCCCACACAACGCTTATGCATAGCAGTGGTACCTCTGTATATCTTGGGACAACACAGGAGCAGGAATGTACGTAAATTAACCCCATTCAAGCAGGGCATTATGGGCCACTCTTTTGCTGGAGCACTCAGTATTGAATTAGTAGTTATGCCTGATGTTTATTTCTTTCAGCCTCTGCTATGCTAAATTTTTCCTTTTTGGTGGGGTACTCCAGTCCCACCCGGGGCCCCCATGAGTTGCTGAGTTTGTTGTAGATAGCAGGGAGAACACCAAAGCTCCCAGGGCCTCACTGGGTTTTCACACACAAAACCTGTCTCCTTGTGCCATGTGGGAGCTAGCATCATGTCTCTCCGCACTCCAATCGGGCAGGAGCAGCCTTTTCAACTCCTGGCAGGATCAGTACACTGTCCTCTGCCCTCGAGGAGCAGAGGCAGAAAGGCAGGCTTTTGTGCCCACCCCACCCCAGATACGGTCATGAGGGTGAGGCGACAAGGGTTTTCCTTCTCTTTGGTGTCCCGGGGTCCCTAGGACATCTGTGCTTGCGCTGGGAGGGATGGGGTCCCAAGGGCCAAAAGAGCCTCCTGAAAGGAGGACCCTCGCTCACCTTCACCCTATTTAATCCATATAAATGGGTTTGTGTTGACTCCTGTGGGTTTGGTTCTCCCATAGGGAATTTCTTTAAATTATGTGTCTGCTATGCACCCGTTTTCTTTGTTTTCATGTGAAATCCTGCAGAGTTGATTTTGATGATCATTTGTTGTGCTCCTAGCCACCAGGAGGGGGATTCTTAATACTCCTTGCGCCAGACCTGTCCTCTGCTGGGCTCCTGAGGCTCTCTTTTACATTGGAGCATCTTCCACAGCGTGCAAGCAGACCACCCTCCCTACTGCATTCCCAGTCCTCGGGGCTTCTTGTCCATCTTGCAGGACACCCGTGTGTCAGCAGAGTAGTCAAAGGTCAGTGCATAGAAGTCCTAGGAGAACCATCTAGGGTCCTTCAGCAGGCCGTTTTCCCCAACTGTCCCTCAGAAGTAATAGGTGGGCCAGCACTACAGGTCCTGTAGAGACCCTTCCTAATCATGGAGGTCAGCTGGATTCAAAGTCTATCCTTGCAGGGGCATTTGGTGGGTTCTCTTTCCAGCTGGGGATCTTTTCTCCATTGTTGCACACAGGTCTAGGTTCTTTTCATTAGTCTCTCCCTTGTGCAAGGGTTTTTAAGTGGGGGTGGAATGTTTAGGGGCCAGGGACCCTTGGACTATCCCAGGATGCCACATCATACCTCTACCCCTGCCTTGCACAGCACTTTGGGACAAACCAAAATAGAGGCATGAAGTGGTTAGAGCATCTCTGAGAGCCTCAGCTCCACTGCTAACTGGCTTTGCTGTGTGGTCCCTTCCCTCCAAAACTTTAAACTCAAGTCCCTCATATGTTGGCTCTAGTGCTCTGGGTTCCCTCTTTTATTTCAGTGGACTTGGGCAGTCCTAGCTCATGTGCAGTGTGACAGTTAATAATCAGATGCATATTTCCGCCCTGCCCCTTTCCTTTCACATGAACTTGGTCAAGAACTGTTCATTGCCCTTTTGTGTGGGGAGGCTTTTGACCCTTCTGCTGGGAAGCAGAGTAATTAACTTGGCCCTGTAGGGAGGACTTGGAGTCTGATTATGAGCTGAGCCAGAGAGATGTATAGCAAATCCTTAAGTGTCATAAGGTGTGGATATGGGTCATTAGATACTGAAAATTGAAGGTATGCACGTTTACCCCAGTTTGTTCCTTGCTAGCCCTGTAGGCCAAAGTGGAGCTCAACTGTACTGTAGAGCAGATATGGTTCTTAAATGGCTTTCATCCTTTGTGAAAAATTTAACTTTCTACGTGTTGAATCATGCCTGGTACTTGAGTCGTCTCCCTTTGAGCTGTGGTGTGCCGCAGGGCTCATCCCAGAGCTTAACCCTTTTCAATCGTTCTACGCACCCCCTGGCTGAAAGTGTGCTCTCTTTCGGGTTGTCACTGGTTTCTTATGCCGATGACACCCAGCTGGTGATATCTATCTCTCCTGATCCCAGCTCTAATCACCTCAGTTTGGTCCCCTCTCTTCAGGAAGTGGTCCAGTGGATAACCATCTGCAAACTGAAGCTCAATGAATACAAGACTGAGGTTATGTTACTGGGTAATAACTTTAGTAAGAAAGTTCCAACTGCAGTGCCTGATCATCTGGAGGGACTCCCCGGCCCCAACGATGTGATAAAGAGTCTTCAAACAGTGGCGGCTGGTCCATTAGGGGCGTTGGGGCAGCGCCCCACAAAAGAATCGGCCAGTGAACACTACAGGATGGAATGTAAACAGACGAATTGACAGGCTCAGCTTACAATTCGTCTGTTTACATTTCCGGGCCGCCTGTGCGCTTCAATGCCAGTGAAAGTGCGCTGTGCGCATGTCACGCACAGCGCACGCAGGCAGAGACTAGCAGGAGTTAATAAGATGGTCTGCGCATGTGAGCGAGGAGCAAAGCCCCTCGCTCACATTCACCAACCATTAGGTTTGCTGCGCATGCCCTGTGTAGAGCAGGAGTTTGTAGATAGGCTCCTGCTCGGGCGGTGATGCGTTTTACGCAAAGTTGCCCCATGCCCAATTAAATACCAGGAAATTAAAGAAGGTTCAGCCGCCCGGCCCCCCAGTCTCCTGATTGGCAAATGAAAAGAGCGGGGAGAAGTTACTTCCACCACGTTGCAGAGACGTGATGCGACCGTCGGGACCGGAGCGGAGGAGAATCAGGAGATGCCTGCCTGGTAAGTTCTTTAATTCATTAAATTAACCCCCCCCCCCTCCCAGCGCGTACCCCCCCCTCCCCCCGCGTGTACCCCCCTCCTTCCCCCTCTCATGCCGGCCGCGCCTGCCCAAATGCTTTTTTTTATTATGGTCATGGTGTCTCTTCACTTCTGGAGTTCGGTATGTGGGATAATACAATGCGCTTTTGTAAAGCGCACTTTTCCCCGGGGGCCTCTCGGCGCTATTGACTCCAGATATTTACTGTAATCCAATCCAACTCAGTAGTTTAATTTATCGACCCGGAGAGGATGAAAGTTGCCACAGAGGGATTCACATTTGTGTTCATGCATGCGGGTTTAAGCCCAAATCTGCTCAGGCAATGCATTAGTCCACTGAAGGCTTGGCTCACAACAGAATACTCTTACTCATAAAATATTAAATAGAAAAGATAGCCTGAGTTTGGATTCTTGACCAGTGCTGATTATTTCGAACATTCTGTAAAGCAAATAAAGAGAGGTCTGTGTAATAATTGTTAATCTGTGTGCTCCAGAATATATGCTTGTTTAAATGTGAATAGAGGAATTTTGAGACAGTTATGTCATTCCGAGTGAATAGCATATTTCTGCAGCTGTTCCAAAATTAGAACCATTTATTATATCCATAGGTATCCTTCGAACATTTACATGCCACATGGCGAGGATATTAGCGCAGTCGTTTAAAGGCTCCCGCAGTTTCTAGTAGAAGGTATTAACATTTTTGTAGCTGTATAAAGTTGCTTCTTATGGAAATCTGTGTGATACTTTTAGTATGAACTGCAGTCTGTAGATACCATTACGCGATCATTCTGAGTCGCCACTACCACTATAAAAATCACCATGGGATATTCCACGTGCTGTGTTTGCGCTGGTGTCAGAATTTTCCTGCTTAGATGAACGATAGCCTGGCTTGGTCTTGTCAATATAGTGAAAGTTTATATTTGACATTTTTTTTGCATGGCGCAGTCTTGACAAGTGACTGGGCTTCTAGGCGCTGTTCAGAGGCTGGCCAGTTCGAGCCGTTTGTGTGTTGTGGATCATTCCAGAAGAAAGTGCAGAAGGTGTTGGGGAGTAGGAAGGAAAGAGGAGGGAAGGAGATAATAAAAGCGATGACGAGAGCACGAAAAAAACTGGAGAGAGTTTGCGAGTCCTGAAACTAGAGCATCATGAAGATACATTCTAGTTTTTGTTAAGTTTGTGATTGGACGTTCCACATGACACACCAAAGGAAGCATGTAGTTCATGAAAACACACTGTTCATGCCAAACACAGACGTAATGTGTGTTTCCATTTCCCAGTAAGTTGCATTTAAGTTTACAGATCTCTTTCAGTTTGGGAAACAATGCATCATCAAAGATGGGAAAAGGGAAGAGGTCAAAATCAATTTGTTTTCTACAGTAGTTGATTCCGTGCTTTATTCGTTTTGACATTTCTTAGCTATGAAGCAAATGTTAGCTTTGAAAAGCCATTATCTCCAGCTCTTTCCTCAGCTTTTCGGCCATCCCCCTGACGTGTCGCTTTGGTTGTCTGCCTCAGCTCAGCATGCAGTAGCATTTGGCAAGTGAGTGGGCACTGTTTGCAGCTCAGTTTGACTGTATAATTCAATAGTGCTCATGTTGCAGGCTTCACTATGGCATATTTTATTACCTATTCCTCTGTCAAAGTACAGTACGCGCCATGCTTGTTTATGTACAGGAAGAAGGGCAAACACAATCTTGGTGAGAAACTGCTGCAGCGGCATTATCCAGAACATAACCTCTGTCTGCGATTGTGTCACTATACCTATGCGTACCTGTTTGTGCAGTATGATCTACGAGTGTATGCCAACGTGCCACTCACCCTGCAAGTGCTTATTTGTCCTTGGTGCAGTCACAGTGTCATGTGTGATTGTGCTGGACTCTTCCGTCGCTTTTAAGTGCCCTTGGTGCAATGTGCTGTGCGTGAGCGCGCAGTGCTGTGCTTGTGTGTGTGTGTGCCTGAAGCTGGGCTGTCGCACCCTGGGCCTGGCTCTCCCAGGAAGGCCTCTCTGCAACGAGCGGCATAGGACGCCATTGAACCCCGTCCCCATTGAACCCTGAAGAGTACACCGTCTGGCCACGCCACCCATGGGCGCACAAGCCCGGCTGCAGCTCTGCACACGTCCAATAAATAAGGAGAATTAATATGTGCGGAGGTGCTGCTGTCAAAGCGGGCAGCCTTTCAGATGGCGCTTCCCAATGTCAGGAAACAGGTAACATTTATTTATTTGTTAATATGGCGGTTGTGCAAGGGGGTGTGAGTTGCTGGCTACTCTACTTTCTATTACCTTCTGTGTGGGGCCAAAGCTTGACTTCCTGATCACAATGGCTTTGCTTTACCTTTGTCACTTTATTTTGCACTTTTTAGAAAGAGAGGAACAGAGAGAGATGGAGCTAAGCAGAGCCAGAATGAGAGAGTGTGGCAGAAAGAGAGAGGGGCATAACGGGTATGTTGAGCTAGAGAGAGAAAAAGAGGGACATAGGAAGTAAGACAGATATAGGTATGAGCATACGTACACAGTTATCTCTACTATAATCAGACACTGAAACAGACCATTGAATGTTGGAATGTAAAATCTTGTCCCACTTTGGGGTAACTTAAAATTTTGTCTGCTACAGGAATTTTTAAATATGAGAGAATGTTAATTTGCTTTGGCAAGTCATGCATTGTAGACTGCACTTAACACACATGAAATGACACATGGGAGGCCTGCTTTGGCAGTGAATTGGATCTGGAATTTCTGAGTTTGAGTTGCATGGTCAATATTTGTGTGTCACTTTCATAGTTATTTAGACTGTTTCTGTTTTATACTGTTTCTGCCTACATATTGAGCCACAGTTTTGGTTGATTTTGATTGCAGTGGCTCAGTTTATTTGGTGATTCACAATTCCAATCATGGGTAAAACATGGCTTGTTGAACATAGATGAGATGTACTTGAAAATAATTGTTGGATTGCGTATTGCAGTTCAGGTTTTCAATTTGACAAATCTTTTTACTTCTTACCACCGAAATATGAGTGTCTTCCTGGTCGAGGACCACACTGCTTTTTCTCTTATCTGTCTTGTATCAAGACCCTGCTGGACTATGGGGTGAAAGAAAGCTTGAATAAGCAGCTACCTATGTTATTTGACATCTCTTTATTAATGTAATAACTGCACTTTCACAATTGCTTTATTAACCTTCCTGCTTTCTCAAATTTGCTTGAAAATGCACCATTTGTCCACTCGTTTTTCAAAATTTTCTCGGGGGGGGGTAATCCCCCCGAACCCCCCTTAGGTTGTTCCGGCTCGCTCGCTGCGCTCGCTCGCTGCGGTGCAGTATGCCAATACTTTTACGCTTCACCACTTTCAAATGTCACCAGCCGCCACTGTCTTCAAATGTGACTAGATTATGGTCTTACCATGGAACACCAAGCAAAAAATCTTGCCGCCAATTGGTTTGTTTCTTTGCCTGAACCCTAATTGTCCAGGCCCTCATCTCTCTCCGTGATTGAAGCAATGGTCTTTACCTCTGCTCACCTCGATATGTGACAAAAAGGCTATAGACCACTCAGAATGCTCTTGCTCAGCTTTTTATGAGTCTTCTTAGGCACGAATCTGCAAAAAAGGCTCTGAAGGATCTTCACTGGCTTCCAGTGGAGCAGCGTGTCCAATTCAGTGCCACATGCATTCTGCATAGATCATTTCAAAAGAGATGGCCCACTCTGCTAAAGTCGCTAGCTACTCCATAAATGTGTTTTTTTTTTGCAGATTTTATATAGCGCAAACTCGACCCTAAAGGAATTGGAGCACTTTACATGAGCACCGGTTATGATACACATTCAGGCACGGTGAGTTTGTGATTCGCCCAGAATCACAGGATGTTGACGCGACCCCGAGGCTCGAACCCTGGTTTCCAGCACCAAAGACGGCAGTGTAGCCGACGGACTACATCCTCTCCTCCCTCCCCCACCCTCCCCCCCCTCCCCCCACCCTCCCCCCCCCCCTCCCTCTCTCAGATCTTCCTCTGCTCGTCTGGTACAGGTTTCCATGTTTAGCTGATCTCGTTGGGGTGGCTGCTCATTTTCCTATCAGGCCCCAAACGTTGGAACACCCTTCCCCTTGAGTTAGGCCAGCTGACTAATGAGCTTTCCTTTCGTAAGGCCTTGGGGTAGCTATTCGCTTTGAAGACTTGCAGAATAGAATAGACATGAACCACGATATCATAAAAATTAGAGAACTGTTTATTTATCCGTGCCTTCACCTCGAATGAAGATGTAATAAATACATGCATATTTGAAGTGTTTTTATTGCAGGTCCGTTTCAAGGGAGCCCAAGTCACAGATCGATTTACAGAACATCAGCAATAAAAAGAATCGGTTCTCGGATAAATCAATTATGTTGGGCATGTTACGCCTGTTTGTAGCACTAGGTGGCACTATTGAACAGCGTCCAAAGAGCTGCCGAGCGCATATCATATGCAGTAACAAATACCACACAACTCCCGAAGAACAGGAAGTGGGTTGATGATTAACCGTCACCAGAGACTCCGCATGCAAATGCTGCCCGGAGAGGTTACTGCTGGTCGGTTCATTGAATTAATGTTCATTGTTCTCGCGCTTTTCTGGCTGGGGTTTTCCCATCATTTGTGCCTTTTCCTCACGCATGCGCACAGAAGAAGAGTTGCTGTAAAATGATCAATGTCATTGACCGTGGTTTATAAATAATTCATTTAAAAACGTTTGAGACTCTACAATTGTATCCCCTTTCTCCTCCCCACGCACACTCATGTTTTCGTTTGTGTGATTTTTTTAAAATTTATTTTATGAATTGCGAATAGGCTGCCTGACAGAACATCGAGTAATTTAGAGTTCTTAATATTATCTGCGCCATCGGTCCTGATTATTGCACTGTAGCGCTTTCTCTTACCTATGTTCTGTTTGTTTTTGACTTGGTCTGTGTTGTGTGTCTAGGGCAGGGGTCGCCAACCTTTTCTGTGTTGAGAGCTACTTCTGCTCAAGGAAAGTCCTGCTGAGCTGCTGCAGGGGTCGCCAACCTTTTCTGTGTTGAGAGCTACTTCTGCTCAAGGAAAGTCCTGCTGAGCTACTAGCATATGTTATCACTGTAAAGTAGTGGCAACATGTGTTAACATTACATTATGACCACTCGAAGCAGGATTGTCAGTAATAATCACCCAAGCATTCAAGATAAGGTTACCAGCAGAAATAGCAGTAAAGCGTTTCTCACTATTAAATGCCACCCCCTCACTAATGAAGTTACATTCAAATAATCAAATGCTCTGCGGCACAGAGGACAGAACTAGAGCAGAAAGTCACCACCCAACTCAGCTTGAATTAGCATTTGGCTATCAACTTTAAATGTGTTTTAGAAATAAAATATTTTGTCTTCGTCAGCAAATTAGTTATTGAAAATACGCATATTTGTTTTTCTATCAAATACCACTTTCCATTTTGGGCAAACAAACTCAGTTTCCAGAATAAAAATCTTTTCTAAAAAACATATTTGCCATTAAAATATCAGTTTTCAATTTTAGAAAACACACCATCCACAAATATCAGTACTATCATGTACAAATACCTCACATAGACAGATTCTGCTTAAAGTACCCAGGTATTACAATCAAGGTAATGGATTTTCACCATAGCACTAAGTATGCTTTTGTTATGCAAATAATGCCCACCGTTATACCAGGGCCAAAGTACCAAGGCTGGGCGCCATAACATCCAGGATGCCCAACGTATATCAGTTATGGCAATTTTTATGCAAGAAACAGTCATCATTTTGTCAGGGGTGGCTAAAAGTAGGCCAGTCAATTTGTCAATGATGGCAGCTGGTATTGGACAACTACACTAAAAAATATCCATAATAGTCAAGGATGACCATTATTACAGCATGGGCACTATTATGCCATGAACGGAGACAATTGCACCAAAGATAAAACCCTTATATTGCAGGCGCGCATACACATTTGACGGTCCTTGACTCTAGACGTAGCTTCCAGGAAACAACACTGTTTATTAGGGAGCGACACCATGTCAGATAGACGACACATAAAAAATGCAGATGAGGCTATTATTTTACACTGCTCCTCTCAGCTCTTGGGTTGATCATGCTCCTAACAAATTTTCTCTCCGGCTCCTACAGTCCCACACTTTGGTGGGTCAGCACTGATAACTACGGTCATTCTTTGATCGTGCATTGTTCACATATGTGCTGGGACTGAAAGAGCAGGGCGTATACCATGGCCAATCTCCTTGAGATTTAGAGTCAGAGTGGATACAGACGGTCATGTGGCAGACCCGTAACCCAACTCAGTTTGTGTTTGAGTGTTATTAAAAGGGTCTGCTATTGGTTTGATTGGCTTTCACTCTAAGTGTTTTGAGATGAGCGGTGCTGCCTTCTTTAATATGCATAGACTCTCTGAGATTGTCTTGACTTGTCTTCAACTCTGAGAGCTACTTTCAGGGTACTGGCGAGCTACCAGTAGCTCCCGAGCTACTCGTTGGAGACCCCTGGTCTAGGGTGTATGTGTTCTGATGTAGGTTCCGTTGTGGACTGTAATCTGGAGTTCTTCAGTCCGTTCAGTGACGTCAGGAGGTATGTTTTAGGGCTCGTTTGAACGATAGGAGAGTGGTGATAGCCCGCACATTGGTGGAAGCGGGGCGTGTTAGTGAAGCCCTTAGCAGGATGACGTCTATCTCTACGAGGTACCCATGTGGCTTTACAGGTAGAATGTCGCTCTCCAGTTGTGAGCCGGCGTGTATCACACTAGCGTTTCTGAGATGTATGTTGCTGCTGCGCCTTGTGTCTTAGATACCAAGGTGAGATGTTTGTGACAGGCTACGTGCTCTTCAGGGTTGATGGGAATTGGGGGAGGGAGTGCCCAGGGAGCCTGGAAATCTTGGTAACTGTGTTGAAGGGGGCAAAGCAAAGGTTGGTGCACACCCACCATGAAGGTGTTATAGCAGTTAATGTTATTAACCAAATGCAGTTAAGGACTTTGGCCATGTGGAAAGGAAAATAAAGGTGCATTTTAGAAAATGTTCACTACTTTAGACCTTTTAACAGTGACTGCAGTGATTGATGCTGCGTCCATGCTGACATTAAAGAGTGCCTTTAGTTTATTCAGACCCCCCAGGATATTGTGGCATAGATTTGCAAATTTAGCGGCACAAAAATGGAAATTTAGCGGCACAAAAATGGAAATTTGGCAGCATTATTGCGGCACTTTATTTCTGATGGATACATCTGCTTGTGGATTCCTCACCTTTTAAATATCTCCTGAACCAGCATTCGGCAGAAATTTTTTCCTTGCTCTCCGTGCCGACGAGGTTGTCACAATACTACGGCTCCGCTCGCGACTCCGCATGACGTCACTGGAGCCATAAGAGAGCCTCGTCGGCGCGACGTCAGTTCCCTTTTTTTCACGCCGTCTATGCGTAACGGTTTTCTGGGACTCTCCATACTGTGTCGAGTCACTTTGTTGTTTCTCCAGTTTTAACTGTTGCTTTGCGATGGCGAATTTGAGGAAGTCAGGATTTAAGCCCTGTAGAGAGTGTGGGTGTCATATGTCCATCACTGACCCCCTTGAGGACTGTTTATGGTGTTTGTCATCGGACCACAACGTGGAGGGCTAATCCTGCTGTCCTAAAATGAACCCGAAGGCTCTGAAGGAACGTGAGGCTAAGCTTTTGATGGCAAAAGCAAGGAAGGAGAAGAGAGGGCGTAAAAGATCCAAGTTGAAGTCATCGACTTTGCGTGCTTCCAAGTCACGGAAGCACAAGAAGAAGAGGAGGCATGGCTCTCGGCGCTGTTCGTCGAAGGGGAAGACTTAGAGATCACTTTCTCCAGCTCCTCAACGTCATCAAAAAGACTTTGTCTCCTTCGCCATCTCCTCAGGTGACTCCGGAAAAATCTCTTTCTCCAAAAGGTACTCCGGCGCAGTCGCCGAGGAGCTCTCTGGAGTCCGAGGACTTGCCTTTTCAGGATGATCCTTCTCCTGTACATGAGACTGGATCTGTGGCTCCGCCAGTGGATCCTACTGTTCCGACGTCGGATACTCCTCGTGTGGATACTGACTCTGCTCCGTATCCTCAATTTCCTACTCCAGGCTCAGATCCTATGCATTTTTTAAATGCAATGTATGGTGTGTTTGCCAAGGCAGCCTTCCCCTCGGAGCACCTTTGGGTCCCGTGGGTCCACTGGCCTTCAATTTGGGCGTGCCTCAGCATTATGCCCAGGCACCCTTCGCGCCTTTCATGCCGACAGCACTGTCATGGCAGTTTCCGGCTCCGAGATTTACCACGCCGTATATGGAGTCCCTGGTGCCGTCTGGTAGGCCTTCCTCTCGGCCTCGTACGGCGCCGATTCCACCTTCGGATCTTCCTTCGATGCCTGCTCCGGAGCTGTTGGCGCCGCATGTGGCGCCGATGCAACCGAGGTTGTGCTCGAGGAGAGAGGCGCAGAGACTGTTGGAGGAGGAAAAGTATCAGAGAGAAGAGGTTGCAGAGGGTGAGATAGAGGAGTCTGTCAAAGATTTCTAAGGGCTTCCAGAGGCAAATGGCTGGGACACCTCCCCAGAGTGGGAGCTTTCTTCTTTAAGGGCTTCTCCACCTTAAGAGGTAGCTCCATATCATACCGTTATCAGCAAGGCTGCAGAGCTTTTGGACTTGTAAATACCTACAGCAGAATATAAGCCAAATTTGCTCACGTAGGTTTTGCACTCGCCATCTTCGATAGTTAAGCCACTGTTGCCTTTTAATGAAGCATTAACTGAGCCTATCCTGGAGGTGTGGCGTAAACTGCTCTCTTCTCCTGCTGTTTCTAAATCTGTGGCAAGGAGATATAGGTCTGCTCTAGGAGGCCCTCCCTTTCTTTCTTTCTTCACATCCATCCCCGGAAAGTTTGTTAGTACAGGCGTCCTGTTCTAAACAGTCTTCAGGTGCCTTTCCTCAGGCTCCTGCCGACAGGGACTCTAAGAAGTTGGAGCAATCTGCTAACAAAGTCTTTTCTTCCTCTAGCATGGCACTAAAATCAACCAATGCTACCTGTTTGTCGGGACGTTACATACATGCATTGATGGATTCAGCTAAGCAATTGGCGCCCAAGTTGCCTGATGAAGAGCGGGGAAATTTTATGGAGGTTCCGTCGGATGCTCAGGCTGCTGCTCGACAGGTTCTACAGTCTGGCCTGGATACAGCTGATTCAGTGGCCAGGGTTATGAGCTCCTCCATAGTTACCAGGAGACAGGCTTGGCTTATATCCTCTGGTTTTTCCCCAGACGTACAGGCTACCCTTCTTGATTTGCCCTTTGATGGTTCAAAACGTTACGCAGAGAAGGCTGATTCCGCTCTTCAGAGGTTCAAAGATAGCAAGGCCATGGCAAAATCTTCAGGGTTGCAAACTCAGTCAAGGGGGTTTGGACATAAGAAGTATCGAGGGTTTGGAAGGTCTTCTTTCGTAGCTTGCGACAGGCTCAGCAACAACAGCAGATAAATCCTCTTTATAAGTCCTACAGAAGAAAAAGCAGGGGTCGCCAACATGGGTTGGCCGGCAATCTCTCCTCTTCTACCTCCCCTGCTTCCCCTGGTAACGCAGGAAAGCAGCCCTGATCTCCCTTCCTGGAACATGTGGGTACTGTAGGGGGTCGGCTGACTCACTTTCTGCAGGGTTGGAAATCGGTCACGTCAGACCTTTGGGTTTTAAACCTTGTAGAGAATGGGTATGCCCTTCCCTTTCGGGAATTTCCTCCTCCTTACCTTCCTTGCCAAGGTTTCTGTTCGAAGGACAATTTGCTTCTTCTCTAGAAGGAGGTCCTTGCCTTATAACAAAAAGGTGCGATAGAGGTGGTTCCGGAGCAGCAAAGGGGTCAGGTATGCTACTCCCGGTATTTCCTGATTTCCAAAAAGGATGGCAGGTTGCGTCCGATCCTGGACCTCAGTGTCTTGAATTTTTACCTCAAACAGGAGAAATTCAAGATGCTGACCCTTGCTCAGGTTCTTCTGGCGCTGCAGCAAGAGGACTGGATGGTGTCGATTGATTTACAGGATGCGTATTTTCACATCCCCATCCTGAAGTCGCACAGGAAGTATCTCCGTTTTACGGTAGGGTCGCAGCACTACCAGTTTGCGGTCCTACCGTTTGGTCTTACTACTGCACCTCAAGTCTTCACAAAGGTGATGGCAGTGGTGGCAGCTCATCTCAGGAGTTCGGGGATCCCGATTTCCTATACCTGGACGACTGGCTGCCTAAGGCGGAGTTTCCGGAGATGGTGCTTCATCATCTGCGAGTGACAGTTTGTGAGAAAGTGGCTCTGTATATACTGTTCCCAAATAGGTACAGGGTGTACAGAGTCCACAGTCCCCAGAGGTTTGGCAGAGGCTAAAGTTAGATATAACCTTACTCTCTAAAGTGGTAGTTTTGTCGAACAGTAAGGCAGTATCAGAGGACAGTGTAAAGCATTTGTTGCACACACTTAGTCAGCAAATGGTCTCACAAACTCAATAACTGAACTCTAGGCCAATGGTTTATATATAAAAAATATATGCTTGTTTTATTTTAGAACCAACAATAGGTATTAAAATATACTTTCTCAGAATGAGATGCTTTGTATGAATACTTTAGCAATATGCAATTGACTTTTGTAGAAAGTTACAAGTGGTTGCAATAGGCAACACAATTTTAAACACAATACTGCATTGAGTTCAATGGAAGTTTCAAGTTATTTGCAACAGATTACTTTTGGGATTACTTTTGGAATTCCAGGACTGGATCCTAGATTCAGTCCTGGGTCAGTACTTGGAATCAAGTGATAAAAGTCGACTTAGTTACTGTTATGATTTTTAGACAACATTTTGCTATTTTAAAAGTTGACACTTAGAAAATATTTCATAGAAAACAGTCAATGATTCCCTATGGAAGAAAATTCAAGTTGCAGGTATAGTATGTTCTCGTTACTTTTGTAATCCAGTACTGGGTGCCTAGACCTTTATCCAAAACGGGTAAGTAATTACGTTTTCACAATTTGTACGATTTTTAAAGAATATTTAAAGTTTGCAGAAATCGACACTTAGAAGAAATTTCACAGAAGAACAGTCAATGGTTTCCTATGGAACAAAATTGGGTTACTGGTAAGTATGGTTGTGAATATTTTTCAGAGTCAGTGCTGGGCACCAAGATCCAGCACTTGGAGCTCACCTAATAGCAGGTGAGTATTTTCGTTTTCGTTACTCGGCTGATTTTTGGTGAATATTTTAAGTTTTGAAAAGTCCACACTTGGAAGAAATTTCAGGAAAAACCAGTCAATGTTACCCTATGGAGAAAATTGAGTTATCGGCTGTAAGGTAAGTACTCTACTGGCAGATTTAAGGTTCTGGGCATAGACTCAGGGGTCTCCCAGGGTCAGGTAGGTACAGTTGTTACACCCTCAGCGGCACAGGGGCAGCCGGGTGCAGAGAGAGTTAGGCCCAATGTTATCCTATGGGAGGCAGGGGGGCCTTGGTTGGTGGCTGCTGACTAGCAGGCCACGCGGCTGTGGGTGCTGGGCTCCTGGTCACTTGCTCAGGGCAAATGGGGAAGTACATAGGTGTAGAGGTTACACTGCCAGGGCCACTCGGGCGGCTGGGTGCAGGGTGCTTTTGAGCCTTCGGGCGCTCAGTTGATTTCAATGGGAAAGCTCAGGTTTAGAAAAAGACTGCAAGCTCGTGGACGAAGATTCTTCAGGTGCCACCACCACTTCGAGAGTTAAGTTGGGTAGTTGGAGGGATAGGTAGGTACCCCGGAGTTGGGCACAGGGGGCCGCGGGGCACCAAGTGCCGGGGTGCCTTTTGGTGTCGGGAAATCTTACCCTCTGTTGATCGCGGTTGGGGGGGGGGCACCTGGTTCTGAGGCTGCAGACGTCTACAGGAGCGTCGTGGGAAGTCCTTGGGTGCCGGACTCGGGGGTCACAGTCGCCGTGGGGTCGTCCTCGTGGTCTTTGTTCACTCCGGCACAGGCCAGGCTTACCGGGTGCAGAGTGTGAAGGGTTCGCGGTTCCGGGCTGATGCCAGGGATTAGAAGTAGATTTTGAGTAGAGCCTCTACTCATGGGAGTCCCAGGGGCTTAGAGCCAGAAGGTAGCAAGGTCCTCCGGGGTTTGTGAGGTTGCTTGCCACTAGAGATGCCGGGTTGGAGCAGGAGCAGGTTCGAGGGTCGACAGGCCGGTAGGGCTGGGGCAAAAGCAGTTGGTGTCTTCCTCTTCTTATCAGCTGCAGGGCAGGTCTTCTTTCTTCTTGCTCTTCTTTGTATTTCGGAATCTGGGGAAGGAAGGTTCAGGGTGCCCCTAAATACTAGATTTAGGAGCGTTACAGGTAGGTGAAGGGCAGGGACCATTGGGTCCCTGGGGTGGGTACACCCCCTATCCTGCCTCTCTCTTGTGGGAGGGGGGCAGTAGCCTAGTCCTGATTGGGCAGGGCTCCCCATCTTCAAGATGGCGAGAGCCCGGAGATGTGCTTTACCTCGCCTCCCCCACCTGAGGGGTGGGGTTGGCAGGCTGGCACATCCCCTGTCCTTATTTGGGGATTCCGGCCAAGCTTCCCGCCAGAGTAGGGGGTTGAAGTGGCCTGGGGAAGCTCACAGAGGTGGCATGCCTTTGAAGCTTCCCCCTGCCCATCCTCGGGGAGGAGATCTAGCACCTCGCCCAGGATGTGCATTGTTGCAGGCCCAGGAGAGCAGGGGCTCTCCTACCCAGGGGTCCAGCAACATGTCTGCTGTGTGGCAGCCTAGGCAGCCTCTCAGACCAGACGTGGATTGTAGGTTAGGTTTCAGGGGGCATCTCTAAGATGCCCTCTGGGGGGCTTGGTACATTAAATCCCACACTGGTATCAGTGCGGGTTTAATGTGCTGAGAAGTTTGATACCAAACTTCTCAGTCTTCAGTGTTGCCATTATGGTGCTGTGGAGTTCGTGTTTGACGAGCTCTCAGCACCAGGTACTCTTAAATGGCAGCACTGCACTTACAGTGCCCAGGAATGGACCTGGGTACTGTAGGGGCACAGGGCTCCTGCTCCTGTGCCCACACCACTGGCATAGGGCACCCAGCTAGAGGGGTGGCTGGTGTATGCCAGGGCAGTGTAGGTGGTGGGCATGGCACACAGGGATGTGTGCCATGTCGACTCTTTGTTTTGTCCTGTACCCAGACAACAAAGCCTGCAAGGGGGGGGTGTGTGTGTGTGTGTGTCTCAGTGTGTGTGTGTGTGTGTGTGTGTGTGTGTGTGTGTGTGTGTGTGTGTGTGTGTGTCTCAGTGTGTGTGTGTCTCAGTGTGTGTGTGTCTCAGTGTGTGTGTGTGTGTGTCTCAGTGTGTGTGTGTGTGTCTCAGTGTGTGTGTGTGTGTCTCAGTGTGTGTGTGTGTGTCTCAGTGTGTGTGTGTGTGTCTCAGTGTGTGTGTGTGTCTCAGTGTGTGTGTGTGTGTCTCAGTGTGTGTGTGTGTCTCAGTGTGTGTGTGTGTGTCTCAGTGTGTGTGTGTGTGTCTCAGTGTGTGTGTGTGTGTCTCAGTGTGTGTGTGTGTGTCTCAGTGTGTGTCTCAGTGTGTGTCTCAGTGTGTGTCTCAGTGTGTGTCTCAGTGTGTGTCTCAGTGTGTGTCTCAGTGTGTGTCTCAGTGTGTGTCTCAGTGTGTGTCTCAGTGTGGGTCTCAGTGTGGGTCTCAGTGTGGGTCTCAGTGTGGGTCTCAGGGTCTCAGTGTGTGTCTCAGTGTCAGGGTCTCTGTGTGTGTCTCAGTGTCAGGGTCTCTGTGTGTGTCTCAGTGTCAGGGTCTCTGTGTGTGTCTCAGTGTCAGGGTCTCTGTGTGTGTCTCAGTGTCAGGGTCTCTGTGTGTGTCTCAGTGTCAGGGTCTCAGTGTGTGTCTCAGTGTCAGGGTCTCAGTGTGTGTCTCAGTGTCAGGGTCTCAGTGAGTGTCTCAGTGTCAGGGTCTCAGTGAGTGTCTCAGTGTCAGGGTCTCAGTGAGTGTCTCAGTGTCAGGGTCTCTAAGGGTGGCACAGTGAGTGCTGCAGCCCTTAGAGGCCTTCCCTGGTCACAAGGCCCTGGGTACCTAGGGTACCATTTACCAGGGGCTGACATGTGGCCAGGGTTTGCCAATTTGGGTTTTAGGTTTTTAGGGAAGGAACATAGGCCATGGGCACCTGATTGGCAGGAGTCCAGGACACACTCAGTCAAAGTACATTCAGCAATTCAGCAAAAAGTGGGGGCATACCATGCAAGAAAGATGACACTTTCTCACACAGTTCAACTTGGGTTTTTCAATAAATGTGCCCAAATCTCACTTGGTGCCTTTTCAGCGCAACCTGTTCATAGGGCCGGTACTGGATACTACTGTGTGTCGAGCTTTTCCACCTCCTCAGAGTATTCTCTACATTCAGGAGATGATTCCTTTGTGTCACAATGGAGCGGGTATTCTGGTCCTGAAGGTCCTTTGCCTGCTTGGTCTGTTCACTTCCTGCATTCTGTTGGTCAGTCATGCAAGCTGGCACATGAGGGCACTCCAGTGGTGCCTCCGCAAGCAGTGGTATCAGTACGACGGAGATCTCAGGGAGTCAGTCAGAATCTCTAGAGATGCTGCAGCTGACTTTCACACGCATGGAGCCAGTGAGCAAGTAGCGAATCGGCACCGCTTTGGCAACTTGATTATTTCACGGCATCTCCGTTTCCTGGGACTCCACATTTAAACAGCGCAGTCTCGTTCTAAAATGGAGTCATAGGAATTAAATAAATTAATTTAAGCGATCAAACCAAGACCTCTGGTTGTGATCTAAAGGGGGACTGTCGAGGGACATACTACATGTATCCTTTCTCTGAGTGCCTGATTTTCGCTCTACAATATCCTTTGGAGCCTACGTGCCCATCGTTTTAATGGCTCTGCGTCTAGGGCTGTCCACGGTGCCCTCCCCCCCTTTCCACCACCGTCCTGAAGAAGACCCCGTTGTAAGGAAGTCAGGAACCTACATTCTTTCAGTGGTCGAAATGTGGACACTTTGTTCATTGCCAGTATAACCGACAGTGATTGTTTTGCTGTGGTACCCCCTTGGGAACATGGCTGTGTATGTATAAAAAATTGACAATATGTTGAATCAATGGGCTGAATGATAGGCCTTGTTCGGAAACAATTTTTGAATATATATTTGGCACAAAACTCGGTCTCTTAATGCACACGTTTTATCCCCACGTAAATAACTTAACCTCAATCCTTTTTCCTCCTTTCTAGGCACTTACTGTTGATGTGCAATAGCTGCCTATATTTTTATAGTGTTGTTCAGTGTGATTAAACAACACTGTTCACTAAACATATAACTTGGTTGTCTTGAGTTTGTTTTCTAATTTGTGTATGTATTGTGGGTTTGTTTGGTGAAATTTTCATGTACTGGGACCACGTTTTCATTGAACTGACTTGGTGGAGTGTGCAGGGCAACCTGTCTCAAGGAAAGCCCTTTCAGCCTCCTCCGCCGGTGGCCACAGTGATCATGGATGCCTCCACTCTGGGGTGGGGTGCTCATCTGGGGGATCTGGAGGTGAAAGGTATTTGGTCTCCAGAGGAAAGGTTGCTTCACATCATCCTACTGGAATTGCTGGTGATACGTTTGATACTAAAGGCTTTCCTTCCTTCCTTGTCCGTCGGTTCATGTCCTGACGGACAACACAACCGTGATGTAGTATATCAACAAACAGGGAGGTGTAGGGTCGTATTGTCTCTGTTGCGAGGCTCTGCGACTCTGGTCCTGAGCTCAGAACCATCAGATTTGTGTGTTTGCAAATCATCTGGCCGGTTTGCTGAATGTTCGTGTGGACAGTCTCAGTCAGCATTTCTCGGCTGATCACGAGTGGCGGCTTCATCCGGAGGTGGTCCCATCACATCTTCGAGATGTGGGGGTCTCCTCGGTTGGACCTGTTTGCCACTCGTGACAACGCGCACTGCCTGTTGTTCTGCAGTCTCCAGTATCCGATGCAGGGGGTGCTGGGGGACGCGTTTCAGTTGGAGTGGAGTTCACACCTCCTTTACGCGTTTCCTCCCATACCCTTGATTCCTCGGGTTCTGGGGAAGATTCGCCAAGACCCGGTCCAAGTTCTATTGATCGTTCCGGATTGGCCAAGAAGGGTGTGGTACACCGATCTACTTCCTCTCATTGCATCCTCTGCTCCGTCTCCCTCTCAGGGCAGACCTCCTCTCGCAGTCGCAGGGGCAGGTTCTACACCCCCACCTCCAGAGCTTGCACCTTCATGCCTGGAGATTGTACGGGGCAACCTAAGATCTTTCTCTCTCCCACCGGATGTGGTGGATGTTATTTTATCGTCCAGGCGACACTCCACCAAGTCTATTTACTCCTACAGATGGTCTAGATTTAAGTGGTGTGGAGGGAGGTCCATTGATCCTTTAAAGGCCCACTTGTCACAATTTCTTCAGTTTTCACTTTTCTTGGCTTAGCAGGGTTGTGCTGTGGCCACTGTTAAGGGCTATTTGTCGGCATTATCGGCGTTTCTTTGTTTGCTGGGTCAGCTGTCTTTGTTTAAATCTCCAATTGTTTTGAGATTTATTAAAGGCCTTACCAATAGGTTTCCGCCTTCCCCCTTTGTTATGCCTGAATGGGATTTAAATCTTGTTTTGACATTCTTGATGTGTTCCCCGTTTGAACCCTTACATAATTGTCCTTTGAGACTCCTGTCTTTTAAAACGGTCTTTCTTGTGGCTATTACCTCAGTCAGGACGGTGAGTGAGCTTCAGGCTCTCAGTTCAAAGCCCCCGTTTTTGACCAAACATGCTGAAAGGATGGGTCACGGGACCAGGGCTGCTTTTCTGCCTAAGATGGTTACTCCTTTCCATCTAGGGCAGTCCATTACTCTTCCTGTATTTTATCCTGCCCCTCACCCATCCAAGGAGGAGGAGAGACTTCACCGCCTGGATCCAAAAAGAGCGGTGATCTTTTATTTGGATAGGACTAAAGACTTGCGATTGGACGATCAGCTTTATGTGGGTTACGTTGGACGCATGAAGGGCAAGGCTGTGCACAAGCGTACTCTTTCCAGGCGGATCATCTTGTGCATCAAGATGTGCTATGCCCTGGCTGGTAAGCAGCCTCCTGAAGGTATTAGAGCTCATTCTACCAGAGCCAAGTCATCCACTTCTGCTTTGGCCAGAGATGTACCTGTAGTGGACATTTGTAAGGCTGCAACTTGGGCTTCCCTCCACACTTTCGCAAAGCATTATTGCTTGGATTCCGAAATGAGGCGGGAGCGCCACTTTGCGCACTCTGTCCTCCAGGACTTTTTGGTATAGAAGGGTGGACACCCTCCTCCGGGAGAGGGACTGCTGTGGGATTCTATTCAAAAGGTGAGGAATCCACAGGCAGCTGTATCCATCAGAAGAACAAGTTTACTTACCTTCGGTAACGCTTTTTCTGGTGAATACAGTATCTGCAGGTGGATTCCTCACCGACCCACCTCCTCCCCGATGTCCACCCTTGTTTACCTTGAAGGTGGCATTGTTTAACATGTTTGTTCTGCATTGTCTCTTCTATCAATTTTTGTATATTTATAGGAAATGCTTTTATTCTTTGGCTTTCCTCTTGATTTTACACTATGTGTATTGGTATGAATTTTGTGTACTGTGAATTCTTGGAATCTATTGTTGGTCCACCTGTTCGCCTCGGAGGCACGGAACAAATGGGTGGAACTGACGTCATCACACCAACGAGGCTCTCTTATGGCTCCAGTGACGTCATGCGGAGTCGCGAGCGGAGACGTAGTATTGTGATGACCTCGTCGGCGTGGAGAGCTAGGAAAAAGTTTCCACGGAATGCTGGCGCAGGGGATATTCAAAAGTTGAGGAATCCACAGGCAGATACTGTATCCACCAGAAAAAGCGTTACCGAACGTAAGCAACTTGTTCTTTACTCCTAATGAATCCTTTTCAGCCATGAATCAATGGCTCTGTTTTAGCAGAGTATTCCATGTTGAAATAGGCATGTTTAAAGTGTCTGAGAGTGTTTGTTTGCCATATTCTCCTTTTTGGCAACATTTTTTAGCATAGGTTAAGCCAAGCACTATAGAACAGGGTTGCTGGTCATCTTGCTGCGTCTGTGGGACTGAGCCCTGACCCCAAAGTGCTGTCGTTGAGGTCCTGGACCCTTGACTGGAGTCAGAGTGCACTTCTCCCGGCTGACCTGAGGGTTTCACCAGAACCGAGGCAGATTGATGCAGAGCCATGCATCACAGCACCGCACTGCTCCTCATTGGCAGCTTCACCGGATCTCTCAGTTCTCCTCAGCTCCTGATTGGCAAATGCACTGGGTCCAATGCAGAGTAAAATAGTGAAAGACTATCAGCTGGGATCACCAAGGATGATAGGGAGTGAACACTACTGGCCATCCTAGTGATAGTAGGAGGTCCTTGTGAAGATGGAAACAAATTGAGCTAAATAAAGCTCTTATACACTGGTAAGGAGCAAGTAGCCCAACCATAATACAGATTACTGATTAAAGAGACAATCGCAAGAAAAGTGACTAAGCCCATGTTGTTCCAAGTGCACTTGCGTGTTAAGAAACAAAAAGAGTCCCTGCATTAGCTAATAATTTACCGTAGCGGCCATGAGGCACTTCATAGAGATGTGTGCTAACGTTCCAAATGCCCACTGTAATGTTTTCCGGGGACGCGACAAAATATGAGAGGGCAGACTAAATACAGTTATTCAAAGCCCAAAAAAGAATCACAGACTCAAAAATAAGATCGCCACTCTGAAGGGAACTAATGACACACGGCACTTCGTGGGATTAAATTGTCTATAATGTCTGGCTTTTGTAGAAATATCCCAGATGCCTATTATTCTTAATAACCGTGCTGGCAAAAAGCTCGGGAAAATGAACTTTGTATAAGAGAAGCAGAATGCACAGGAGCAGACTGATTTAACGTAATGGTGATAGAAACTGTATGAAAGGAAACACAAAGGTAAACTGATTAAACTTATATAAATTAGGAAAGGAGGTAAACGGGTCAAGAAGATCATACCTGATTCTAAGAGAGATAATTGCTAAGCGTCGCAAAAAAAATTGAGTGAATTAGATGCAACCATGTAAAAAAAACTCACCAGCCCTTCAATAATTCCGTACTGAAAGAGCCAAATGTCCAGAACGCAACCACGATTGTAAGTACGCCTGCTGAAAAGTGATAAATGAATTATCCCTAATATTACTTAACTTAACATATATAAGGTCCGTATTTTGCTTACTAGAATTGTGAGGGGCCATAAACTTACCAGTTCATAACAGATGCAGAAGCACTCAACCCGGCAACAACACGCCCTCTGGGAAGAGGAATGGAGTATCTTCATCTCAGTTCACACACGAAGCTTTCGGTGCTGTAAATCACTGCCGATGAGTGTGGGAAAGATGGTTGATTTGCTGAATGCACTGCTAAACTCTGAATGTCTTTCTAACACTGCCACAATGAAAACAGACACATGGCAATAAGCAAAAAAAAAAACCTTCCTAGAAATGTCAAAAACGCCACTTTCTCATCGCCGACTATTATGAAAGCAGCGTCCACCAGACTTTAAAAGGACAGGATGGGTCCCTATACTGTGCCTGGATTACATCCACAATGCCACATGCCGTTTAAGAGCGGTTTAAAACTAACAGTATGTGAATCCTTCCTGCTCCCTGGGACTCCCCCGTGTCCTCCTTTAACGGCGCTCTATCTCTTTGAAGTCAACTGGAGGCGCTGGGTCTGAGGCATGTTAACAATTGACGCCAATAACCACTAATCAGCCACTGAGGAGCTTGCAACACCTGATTTCGCGAGCACTTTTGTAAAAAAGAGCTGCCTTTATACAAAAGTGCAGATTTCGCGATTATTTAGCAAATCACGAAATCCTGGAGGGTCTGTGATGAAGCCAGGGCTTAAGAGGGAAATGGATAGCTTTGGGAAGAGAGTGGGAGGTGGTAGATGCTGGGATATCAACTGTTTGCCTTATGTTCACATTGAGTGACCAAATCGCCAGACCCGTTGTGAATTGCCGTAAGAGATGATGCCCGAATTATGAAGTGTGGGGTGAAATGGAAAAGTAGTGAGATTGAAGGATATTCAATGGAGATCCCTTTGAAATCAAAGATGAAGCATTTTTTGGAGGATGAGCAAGATTTTCATGGCAGGTGATCCACTTGAAGCCTTTAGAAAGGATTGTTCTTGTCTCGATAGTGAAAATGAGCCCAAGGAGGGTGAATTGAGAAGTATGCCTACCGGGAGAAAGCAACGCTGAAGAGGAGATGATGACATTCAACCTCCTTAGTCATTTTCTACTTTTATCAAGGATGAGGCAGTTCGAAGGGGTATTGTACGGCCAGCAAATCACCCAGCTCAGCCTTGAGCAATATATGTTAGTCTGCTTGAAAAATCCTCCTCCTATTGAACATTGGTTAGATATGGGCTCCTGTCTGCCCCGCTTGCTGTCTAAAATGTATGTACAATCACTTCATAATCTCTTACAGAGCCTGGGCATTTAGATGATTGGTAACGTAAACAAAATATTCTGTTTATGAAAACAGCAAATTTGAGACAATTCATTTTTAAATTATGCTAAATTGTCTCAGCTGAAAGACTTCTAATCATGTCACCCAACAAGATCAGCCTTCTCCAAGCTCCACAACATATCGAGGATGCTGGTAATTCATCTGTGCAACTGTTCTAAAGCTATGCTTTCCTTGGAGAGCTTTGTCTTCACCCCATCAGTAAGTTACAGTGGCCTTATTTCTCACCCTTTGCTTAACATTGGGTGACTTTGTCACTCTCATTTGCTTGCTTCTTATTCAGTGGCTTGCCTTGTCCGTCGTGTTTTTGACCCTCTCCAGGAGCATTGCCTCTTTACCATCCTTTTGCTTGGATGACTTGGATTCTTCCACTGCTCAATTTTTTGATTTTTGACTTTCTGTTCTCCATGAGAGTGCATGTGTTATATATCCCTCTCCTTCGTGTACTGATTCCTTCCCCTAATCTCCTGATCTCCTCTTGCACTCTCCACATGGTTCTATGTCTTGCTCTCTTTTGTGTATTTCTCCCCATGTCCCTGCAGGCACCAGGTAGCTTTCTTCCTCTTGTGCTCACTCTCTTGAGTGCTTCTGTCCCCGTGCTCGATGTTGATCTCCCTCTCGGATACTGCTTTTATCCTTCTTCACTCTCCTGTCTGTATTTTTTGTAGTTTCTCCCCCTCCTCATCCACTCATCCGTTGCTTCCCCACCACTTGTTGGAATTGACATTTAAAAAAATTTTTTTTTTACTTTTTCTTTTTAAAGTCCTGGCAGCTGTCATTTGCTTCAGGGCTCCCCACTACAAAAAACAAACCAAAGGTGTTTTAATGCACCTAATATTTCTTTTCAGTTTTTTTTTCTTCCAGTTTACTGAAGTTGCGTCTGCTATCTTATATTGGCCACTTAAAGGAATAGAAAATGTTACAGGTATGCGCAAGATTGGTGATGCATTTGCAGAAAAAGCAGAATGACGCGACCAGAAATAAAGGCCATGCAACCCTGCCTTTGTGTTCTTTGTTTTAAAACACTGTCGAAGCCAGTAGGTCCAAATGTTGAGAGCTAATGGTTTTGTCAAAGCCTGTTTCTGTTTATTTCAACAACTGCCTGAGAATTTGTGTTTTCCTTGCTCTCTCCCTCGTGTGCTGTTTCCCCCTTAAAGATCAATGCAATCCACATGTTTTTCTAAGGGTGTGGCATGGTTATGTTCCATTGTGTGACGTAAAAGCATTTCATTCCATTGCCAAGGTGATGTGAGCTCACTTTATCCTGTTGGTCATGTGTCTAGTAACTTACTGAGCATGTGGTATAATTTTTTGGGGCAGGCCCTGATGTCGAATGATACTTGGGTAAAATGAGTGCTTTTCTTTTGTATGGTTGCACAAGAGTAGTCGAAGGGCAGAACATAAATTCACAGAAGGCGTTGTTTTCTAATAATATCAGCAGGTATAACATTGCCTGAGATTCGCAAACGGGAAGTCAATGTGTATTATTACTCACACAAAGAAGTAATACAACCAAGTTCCCCAAAGAATAATTCTCAGTTAATCTCATGTGAACATTGGACTAAATGTTCTAAACTGTGTAATAGAAACCAACGATACCTCACCCAGCTCAGCATAATGGGATCCTTTCTCAGTTATGTGGTGTGGCAAATGAATGAACGTTTGTTTTCTTGACAACATCTTCTGTTGTACTCCTGTAATGAAAGATGTTTGTGTGGCCAAAGTGCTTTTTTTGTAATACGACCTACTTCATATTGGCAAACTGACTTGGCAGTGTCTGACAGTAGCAGGGGTCTGCTATTTTCTGCTTTAAATGTGTTTTTCTTAAATCCCAGTACGGGTTGCATACAAATGTATTTAATCTTGAACACTCAACGCAACTACCCCACATCTTGGAAATGGCTGACCTTTCCATTTGTGGTGGACGTTTCCGGTTAAATACCCATTGTTAGGTCTCGCCTGACCCAGCGCATGCACTGGTCTGGTGAGACTTATTGAGAGGGCTCCAAAAAGTGCTACCAGGCCAGCCTAGAGCTACAGTGCATGGGCGCGGGCGCGCGCGCCACTTTTACCGCGATTACTTTCACTTTAGCGGCCGCACGGCCGCTTTGATGTTTGATCGCTATCGCGATCACTTTCACTTTTGTGGCCGCACGGCCGTTTGGCATAGCCATAGGTCTCGCTTTTGGGACCTTATAAGTGTTTAGTTATGCAACTGTTGCATGGCTAAACACTTATAAGGTCCCAAATGCGAGACCTATTGGCTATGCCAATGCTAGTTTTTTCCTTGGTTTTGGTTTTTCTGAAGTTACAGCAAAACGCAGCTTTTGCAGCGCTGCGCCCGAGAGTGACTGATTGGTGCCCACCGATGTTTAAATGTTCCTAAAAGTCTGGAGTTTTGACAGATGATTGGGAGCAATCAGTCTCCTGACCTCTATGCATTGTCTTTATCCTGCAGTTTGGCTTTGATCGTTGTTCACACCCATATTTCCATTTATTCTTTTTTTTTTAATCGCTCCTTTTCCTTATACTGAGAAACGTGGAAAACCTATGTTCATGTTTATTGTTATAAGTTAATAAAAACTGTCACAATATTCTACAATTGATACAGGATAATAAAAACATGTTTGCATTAAAATACATAGCCTTTCTAATTGATCCTGTCACAATATTTTTGCAATTAATACTGGATAATAGAACATGTTTACAATAAAATACTTTGCTTTTCAAATCAATCAAAATGTGCAAACTAATTAATTTGAAAACCTCTGGTATTACATTTTAAATGTTGCCGCAATATCATTGCTGCTGCGATTGGCACCTTATTTTGTTGCCTTTCTGTTAAGGGAAAAATAGTCCTTTGTGCGTCTTGACTTCAGACCGCTTTAGTTGTGTGTTGCCGATGATGAATTGTTTGTATTAAACTAAAATGTATGCATATAGTGGGCTTTAGGTCATCCACATGCTCTTGATTAGATGACTTTATTGTCTCTCTCAGTTCTCCACTTCTTATCAGTTGCCTTTACTCTCTGTTCTATTCTTTGTCTCTGGAACATGGATTCTTTCTTTACCTGATTGATGAATTGTGTCCTTCCACTACTAATATGCAGGTAACTGCTTTTTTCTTTTCCTTTGGCACTCTGTATGAATGCATGTGTTTTTCTTTCTCTGCTGTATGCTACTTCCTTCTTCACACTCAGTCCGCGTGCTACTGTCTCGCCCCAGCTCCCATTGCTTCCCCCACTCCTCGCCGCTTTTTAAATAAATAAATACATACATACATAAACACCCCTGCCCACCACACCTGTCTTTTTTTCTTTTTTTTTTTTTTTTATAACATTTTGTAGATTCTGGAGGCTGCAGTTTGCTGCCAGGCCACTTCTTTCTAAGAATGTGCTTTCATGTACCTTTTATTTTCTTAGTTCACTGTTACATGGGTGTCCGCCAGCTTGGAACAGTAAATTAGAAGAAAGAAAATTGCCTTATGACGTATGCGCATGCATCCGTGTTGTTGCATGCATATGTCTAGCTCGGGCAACTGTGTTGTCAAGTGCACATATACACCTTAGTGCGTGTTTTTGTTCTTTGGTTCTTTGTGTGGTCCCCTGCAGATTCTGGAAGTTTCTTTCACAGAAATGAGTGGAAAATGTGATGCTAGCCAAAGCTTGAGGTTTGCAGGGCATACTGGGTAGGAAAACGTAGTTGGATAAAATAGCTGGCAAACAAATTTCTAATCTGCTATATGCAGACGATGTCATACTTCTAAGCCAAACAAAAGTGGGATTACAACGCCTAATAGATCGATTAGCTTCATACTCAAAAGAAAACGGAATGGTGATAAATGAAACCAAGACTAAAGTTATGGTTATCACTAAAAATATAAGATTAAAACATAAATCCAAATGGTTTCTGGAGGATACCCAACTAGAACAAGTTGAAACATATAGGTATTTGGGAGTATTATTTGATGAAAATGGAAACTTTCGCCCACAAAAATTAGATATACAAAGGAAAGTAAATGCTTTGACAGCGGCATTCAGGATACTGCAAAAATCATTAGGAAATCTTACTTTTCACCCCCTTTTAAAGGTTATATTGGCAAAACTCCTCCCCATTCTTACATATGGTAGTGAGGCATTAAGTGGGGAAGATACTGTGACTATAAATAATGCAGTCTCAAAAACTTTTAAATCCCTTTTTCATCTACCAAACAATGCATCACCCCACAAATAAGGCTAGACTTTGGTCTAAATAACCAGTTGTACGCAAGAAAGGGACAATTTATCAAAGCATGGAACAGGATAAAAAATGATCATGAAAATCAATTGTCTCAGCTACTATGGCAAGAAATAAATAACAGAAAATTACAAGCCTGGAAATATTTAAACATAGCACTGGAAGAATTTGATGTGATGTCAATCTGGAACTCCACAATAAATAAGGAATCGTTCAAAAAGGCAATCAACAGAATAACAAATCATCTATCAATTATACGAGATAAAGACATATTGGCAAAAAGAAAACCTGCATGGCAAATAATTAGTGGGTTTACAAAAAAGCAGATTCAACCTTATTTAAAAATACCATGGGCATTAAAAAACAAACAAATCTTTATTAACTCCTTCGCTGCGGCGCGAATTCCGCCGCGGCGCTGGGGGGGTTCGGGGTGAGCGCGGCGCCACCATGCTCGTGACGGAACCACACCGTCATGAGTCACGGGCGAGCTGTGCCCATGACGGCGTGGTTCCGTCATGACTCCGCCCACTCAGTACTTCGCCCGCACAGGCGGGGAATTAGTGCCGCATGGGCGGAGCGGCCGCAGCATGACGGAACCACGCCGTCATGAGCACACGCCGACCGTGACTCATGACGGCGTGGTTCCGTCATGAGCGTGGAAGGGGTTAAGGCAAGATTTGGTGTACTCCCTGGACTATGCCATCTTCCTTCATGGATGAAGTCGGAGGGGGATACAGTTTGCAAATTGTGTAAAACCGGAGAGGAGAATTTTGTCCATTTGTTGTGTAACTTCCCCGAACTGCAAACTGAAAGAAAAACTATACTTAAAATACTTTTTAAGGCGCGAGGAATAAGGACATGTAGGCAAGCTTTGATAAGGTGTCTGCATCCTAATGATATAAGTATGAATTCTGCTTTTGTTAAAATTTTATCAAGAGCCAAATTGGAGGATTATAATTTAGAAAAGATTTGCACAGTATGAAACCTTGCTTACACTTTTGGTATATTTTTATTGTAACTGGCTCAGAATTTGATGCTGATTTTTTTTCTTGTTTTAGTTGTTTTATATTATAGTATATATTATATGTATATTGTTGCATTGTAAGATTTTAAGTAATCAAACAATAAAGAATTATTAGTTGGATCCATACAAGTCACATCACCCTGGACTCCCCCGAGTGTTTAGTTTTCAAAACTATGTGTCCTTAGTAGGGTTTCCTATTTGCTGGCTGACCCTGACCCCAAATACTCCAGCCATTCGGCATGGTACCTGAGAGAATTTGGGTTTTATCCCCCTCTGCCGTCCCAGATGCTGAACCTATGCTCAAGAGTCCAAATTCCCTCTTGCTTACCATGGAAATGCACTAGGCCCCAGGATGGCAAAGACTTTTGAGCTCATTCCTGGGGTGGGGGCACTGCCCGATGCATGGATGGGCTGCCCCTACCCTCCCCCCTCCTACTTCCCACTGTCTAGTGGTCTTTCTTCCTAGCCCACCCCGAGGGAGCAGATTGGTGGTCAACTTTCCCAACCTGCCTCTAGGGTATGGGGGCACATAGACATTGGGCCCATTCTGGGGCTGGGGTCACAGCCCAATGCCTGAGAGTACTGCACCACTCCCTTTTTTTTGTTGTTTTGCCTAGTGTCGAGTGGGCTTTCTGCACATGCCCCACCAAACCATACCCTCCACCCCTAGTTCACCCCGAAGAGGCAGGGAGACCGAAAGACTGTTGGGTCTGTATTAGGTCAGGGGCACTGCCGATTAATGGGTGGGCCATCCCCACACATTCCTTCTATTGTTGCCTTTTTTCCATGGTGTCCAGTGGTTTCTCATTATTTGTGTTATTTCTTACTGTCTGACAATTTAAGCTTTTAATAATGTGGTGCTCCATTTCAAAGAAACACTGACTATGTATGCTGACTTTATTGTGCTGGCTGTTTTATACTTGTATGTAATCTCGACCTTCATTCGCATCACTTTTTTTGAGCTAGGCCTTAGATACTTATCCAAGAATCCTTCTACTATGTCCTTAACTAACACACCGAAGCAAAGAACCTTCTGAGTATGCCATTCATAAGAAAAGTAAATGAGATTAAATTTAATGCATTATAAATTCAGAAGAGGGTGAACTGGCTCATAAAATATGAGAACCTTATTTTTAACTGGATAAGATTTGTTACTGGTAGGACATTCACTGATTGTGGTACCATTCACATCTTTGTGACTGAAGTTACCGACCTCATGTTTGTTCTAACCTGGGTTTTACTGGTACAGCTCTGAGTAACTGATGTCGGGAACCATTGGTTGTACTTCTAAAATGTATTCTCTATGCAGAAAGGTGCCAAAGGGGAAACCGCTGTGGCTTCCAGCGCCAACTCCATTCTCTGTTTAGACACCGCATTTACACACCTTGGTTAAATAGCAGGCTGGGCACTCTACCCCCGCCAGCCGCCTCACCTGAAAGTCCTCATCTGACGTGAATTCATGAGAACAGCAAATAAAACCATTTCTCTCTGAATAGAAAGCCATGGGCTAGGAAGTGATTTCTTTCACCTGGAATAGTGAAGGTGCATGATCTTGAAATCTATTAGGGCTTTCCTCTGTAGTGGGGATAATTGTGATTAATAGAGGGGATTCAATTACACCAGTTAAATTTAGCAATCTGCAATTTTAATTTGCTGAGACCTTGTGCAGCTCTCTGTTGCCTTTTGGCACTAAAAAATAACACATATGTACATGCAGTAAAGTGAAACCCATGAGGTAGGACATTTCTTTCCTCTCTACCCAGAAGAATCGCTCAGTCAGCATCAACGTATCAGCATCTACCTAGGAGAAAGTGTGTCTCCATTCTTGATCCTCTGGACTCGTCCAAGAGGCCAACATCATGTACTCTTTCCATTGACCATGGCTTTGGTTCATCAAAGGATACTCCCACAAGAAATAATTTATTCGAGTTGATCTTGGGGTTTAGCCGATATGCTTCTGTTAAACAAAGGATACCGACTTCCCTTGCGGCGCAGGTGTGCGTGCCCTCTGTTGCCCATAGCAATCAGTCCTGTCCTCTGTCCTTGTGTCTTCTTTGGCAGTGTGTGGCTTCCTCATTTTAGCCCTGGAGCCTTTCTGAAAGAGACTCCCAATCTCCAAGTCTGCTTCTTCCTCCATGAACCGTTGCGCTCGTCTTGTAGCTGAGGGAGAGGGAATATGAGAATGAGAGAATTTGACAGAGCGAGAATATGAGAATTTGAGACTGAATAGGAGCGAGAATGAGGGAGACCCCTACTTTGACATACAGAAGCAAGATATTCTACTAAGGGACCATTCTCTGAATAATGTCACAATGGATCCTCAATACCAAGTGATGTCCTCAAACAAAGGAACTTTCCACAATGCGTATTGTGGGAAAAGAGAACTGTGTTTTTTCTTTCTTAAAACAAGGACCCCTTTAAAAAGCAGACCCCAGCACAGAAAAAAGCATGGTTCCGGATTCCATCCTGGCAACTTGTGTTTTTTAAAAATATTTGTATTGCATTACAAGGACAGATAACAATTTGGGTGCATACAGCAGTTTACATGTTGCAATTAACCATCCCTGGTTACAGAGAAGACACAGAGTCACAGCTAAACTGTCTCCACGTACATTGTTCTTTTTGTAAAGCAACACAAAACAAAGTTATAACCTACGATAATCACAACCTTGCCGCCCCCTTCCTGTCTAAGTTATCGGAGTAACTATCCAGTTGCCTTCAATCCCAGTATATAACATCATAAGGTACATGTTTCCTACAGTATTGACTAGAGACTCAAGTCAATACTGTGCCGTGCCCCAGCGCGTTGTGAATCGCTCCAGTATCAAATCCCATGCCTGTGCTTTTTTTTAAACACTTTTAGTAAGCTTGTGCATGGAAAAAAAACAGGTGAAATGTACGGTAATGAGTGTCATAAATCGGTTCAGGAATTACATATACAATGTCCCAATAGAGAGGTGCCTTACATATGGTTGTGGTGACATCCATGGGGAACATATGTTCATTCTTCAGCTTAACTGCAATGATCGACTTGATCTACGGTAGAAACAAGCAGGACACTAGCAGTTCCAAAGCTGATATCCGTATCTAGGCCGTGCCTGTGCTTTGAAATACTCCTGCAGGCCCGCGCGCTCCTCAAATTTCAAATTCAAATTTATTTATTATGTTTTGGCTCTCAAAGAGGGCCACATAAACATGTACAGACAAAACAACACAGTCATCACAAGTACAAGAATTATAAAAACATAGTATTCGAACCGTAATAGGTACACTGCAAGCCATCAGTCCCACAAGGCCGGGCCGGCACAATCTTCCAGAGAATTTAATAAATAGCTAAAAATCCTTTAAAAAAGTTAAAAACATAAGCACAGAACATTTCATTTGGTGGGCAATAAAGTGCATGAAGAAAATCTTGTAAAGTGACAATGCTGAGGCGAAGACAAATTACTTTAAGCCATCGCTTGCGCAAGCTACGTAACATAGGACAAATCAAAAGTACATGCATACAGTCCTGATTATTTAATTTACATAGATTGCACAACGGTGAAGTGCCATGCCATTTAGACAGCAACACGTTAAGAGGGATTAAGTCATAACGTAATAGAAACCAAAACCTACGTATCCCATGTGGCAGGTTCCACAGGGCATACGGTTGGGGCTGTTTCAACCTATAGGAGGAGATCAGCAGCTCCACATTCCTTTTATCTCCAACTGTTTCTTTGTCGGATAGAAAACAATACTCCCACGAAGCCTCCCTGAGAACCTGCTTTAACTGCGTGGGAGAATAGGAGAAAAGAGCGCTTTCATCCAGTCTAAGGATTTTCACAGCCCTTCTAAAATTATTAACAAGTTTAGAGAACTCCTTAAAATTGCCCAAAAGTTCATTTTTGAGTAAAACTCGCAGGGTTCCTTCTCTCGCTCTGGCTAAGCTGGCTACCCACCTTATTAAGGCACACAGCCCCTGAACCCAGGCACTCCTGAGTCCAAAATCCAGCCTGCAAGCAGCCAGTGGACAGGCATTGTTAAGATTCGAGAGGGATCTTAGGAGTTTTCCCTCAGTCTTGTGGCAAAAGTCCCAATATTTTATCTCAATTATTTCTATACCATACAAGATGGTTGCGGGGATTTTAGCTCTAAATACTTCTAGAAGGCTAGAAAAATGTCTTTTCCCCGTTGCCAGGTATAGGGACTTTAACCCATTGCCTTGGGCAAGAGCTTTGCGGGAGCAATGCTCTATATGAGAATTCTCGCTCATATTGACCGAGAATATTTTCCCTAAAAAGGTATAACAAGTTACGACCTCCAATCTAAGCCCTCCGATAGCCCAACCAAAATTTGTCGAGCGGCATTTCTTCCTACCAGCGATACACATCACTTTACTTTTATTAATATTGATCTTCATATGATGCTCCCCAGCAAAGTCCTGAAGAGCCTGAAGTCGATTAGCCAGACCCATGGGAGTTAAGTCAAGCAATAACACATCATCGGCATACATCAGACAGGCTATTGGCACCCCTCCTATCAACGGTGCGATCCCCTCACTATACCTCTGCCCATGTACTTCTAGAAAGGCTACTCAGGCACCCACTGGGCCCCTGGCGGCATCCTAACAACACAGACAGCCCCCAGGCTGGCTGCCCAAAAAGCAGTCCACAGCAAGAGCACGGCTACCGGCCCTTTGGCCATTTCCCGAGTGCCCGCATTACCAATCCGACCCTGACCAAGCGTGATATCACGATATGCCGGAAGTAACCAGCAGGACCCCCGTCAGTGGCCCGGGCACGCTCTGATCAACTGGCACCGGCAGGGAGCACGCTGATGCGTAGGGAGGAGCACGCTGATGCGTAGGGAGGAGACAAATAAAAGGGGGAAGATCTTGTTAAAAGAATTAGCGATCGGGGATGGTATTATCTTAAATGGAAGATTTCCATCCGACGCCCCAGCAAATTATACCCACAAATCCCCCTTTGGGTCATCAATTTTGGACTATGCTATCGCCAGCTACAGTCTGTTTCCCCAGATTCTTGACTTAAAGATCACACCCACGACTCTGAGCGACCACAGTATATTGTCACTATCAATTTCGTTAAATTCTATGAATACGGCCTCCTGGTCGCTAAATGGCAGGGAGGCTACCTTCCACTCGACATCTGGAAGATGCTTCTGGAATAACGCTGCCATTAATGGGGTGCAGGAGCTACTGACCGATACCCTTAGGGAAATAGAAGAGTGGAACGGAAATGAAATAGTTTGTTTTGAGGAATTCATGATAAAGATTTTATTGAATGCTAAAAAAACTGTCCCCCCTAGGAAAAAAGGAGAGGTAGTTTCTCTAACTCTCCGTAATCTGAATAGGGAATTAAACAAACTAATCCGTGCACAGTATGTCGAAAGGGTACTGGAACGTGGGAAAGATATCGCTAGGTTAAGAAGAAAGAGAAGCAGACTTAAGCTAAAAATTAAAAGGGACAGGGAGGATGAAGTATGGATTAAATTAAGGGAATCTGCTGCTTATGGCAACATTAAAGATTTTTGGGCAATAATCGGGAAAGGATGTGGTACTCGCCACTCCCCTACTCCCATAGCTATACCGGAAGATCTATGGTCCTCTCATATCCGAGAATTATATGCAGGGAATGGGACCACAGGTGTGGATAACTTCATGTACGCTGCCCCTGATGACTCGGTCTTCTTTCCCTCTGAGAAGGAAATCGAGTTGGCTATAAAAAATATGCGATCCTCTGGGGCTATGGGACCGGATGAGCTTCCGATGACGGTCCTAAAACAAGACCCTTCAACCTGGAGTAAAATCTTGTACCCCCTGTTTAGGGCATGCCATCTTTCTAAACGTGTCCCTGCATCGTGGAGAGGAAGCATTCTGGTCCCTATCTTCAAAAAGGGAACAAGGGACAGTCCCAGTAACTATCGCATGATTGCGCTCCTCGACTCCATCGGAAAGGTCTTTGCGAAATGCCTCCTGAGATCTCTTTCTGATTGGGTCGAGGAGCGCAACATCTTGCCGTTGGAACAGACTGGCTTCCGAAGGGAACATGGCACTCTGGACAACCTGACTGCCCTTCAGGTTATTACTGATAAATATGTCCAGGTGAGAGGGGGTGTTGTATACGCCGCCTTCATTGATTTCTCCACAGCATTCGATAAAGTAGATCGGGGAACGCTGTGGAGAAAATTGGCGAGGATGGGTGTCCCTACTCCCCTGCTGGAATTGGTGCGGGCTCTGCACACTGAGACCTGGTGCAGGGTCTTAATGGGGGGCGAAAAGGTATCACTCTCTTTCTCTCGCTGGGAGGGGGGGAGGGGCATTAATATATGCTGATTGAGCGGGGCAGTGGGCCTGAGCAGAAGTGGTCTCACTTGCATTCATGTGTGGCTCAGCGGTGTGAACTAACTTGTGCATTTTTTTTTTATTTTATCGAAGTGGCGTTAAGAAAACATGGCCCCCATCCCGTTTCTTTTCATAAAACTTTGTTGAAGCAGTGTTTTGCGGAAAGGCGATACGCAACTGTGGCCCACTTTTTTTTGGGTGTGCCCGGGCCGATTTTTGATTTCCAATCCAACCCTGCGCTTAGCCAAGAAGATGGACAGCTCCAGCAGCTTGAATGCGGGGTTTCCCCTGAGTGGAGAAAAAGTCCCAGGCCCACTCTCGATCTTGGTAATGTTTAGATGTGCCGGGCCCTCTATGTGGCACCTTTTCAATACAGAGAAGGCAGGCATTAAAGCCTCCACAAATGTACAGAGTATGATTGTGAAGCACTGTTTGCATTTTTGTTGTTGGCGAATCTTGAAGTTTCCTCAACCTTTCTTTCTATTACGTCTGCACAATAAAAAGCATTTAAAATACTTGTCATTGTCAGTTCTACCAGCAGAGGGCGCGGCCTTCCATTACTGAGTTACCATTTCCTATGTGCCTTCTGGGAGATATAGTTGTGGTTCCCTTAAATTGAACCCATTGGACTAATGCGCAAGATTTCAGAAATAGACAGGAAACTTGTCACCTGCTTTGATATGGAATCCTCCGATCAGACCATATATACGTTTGTGTTTGTGTGTCCATTGCGTTATGTTGCGTTGCAGCATTTATATAGCGCATACTACTCCTGTGTGGGTCGCTGACGCGAATGCCTAGTTACGGAGGGGGTCATACGATTCAACATCGTCACACCAAGAAGGGTTTTACATGGGTGCATTATACTTTAGAAATGTTTCTAATTTGAGCCACTTGGAGATTACGATGTTCCCGGATACCCAGCATCCACTTTCTTCCCACCCACCTTTTCAAAAGCTTCTTCGGTTCCGGCCCCCTGGCTCGACAGAAGGATGGTGTGTCGCCAGGTCGTGCCGGGGTCGCCAAGATAAAGGAGTGAGTCACGGCTGCGCGCCGCCTTCTGGGAAAGAAACGGGGTCCTGAATTTACCTATTGTCGAGCGCTGCTGGCAGCGACAGATTTCATTTTACGAAGGATGAGTCAGGCAGGGCCTTACCACCCACATCAAACGCGCTGTACAGTGGCTGGGAGAGCAGATGTTCTGTGCTGCATCGTGTACCTATACCTTTTGTTCTGTTTCAAAGGCCAGTCCAGTCTGTTGAATGTTTTTTTTATTTGAGTGAGCCGCCTTCATGAGTTGTAATTAATGTTATTCCGTTAGTGGTTTTCATTCAGGGTAAGATTACTTTCCACCAGCGAGAGAAATGACATCCTTTGTGGTGTATCCCCTTGTTAGATAGGGCCTTTGGTGTTGGAATCTGGAGTGCTGATGTCAGCTTACCTTCTTGACTCTTTTGATCCTATGCAGGGCCACTGGAATTATGTGATTTTCCGACTGCAACGTTTTTCGCATAATTATGGATTTGCCACATAATTAATCAACTACTGCATAATTTGCAGATTTTAACAAAAACATGTTTGTAACTCATCCCGTTCAGATGTTAGTAAAACGTGACGACTCGTAGTGCTGTGCAGCCGATGGATTGCTAAGGTTCACCTTTCAGTTGCGTAGAGCTGTATGGGTGTTAAGCTAGTACTAAAAAGGTGTCTAGATGATGCGATGTGTAAAATTGACAAGATAATGAACTGATACTATCACAAAATGTTCTGCATTATTCGCATTTTCTTGCAGCATAATTTGGCCCTCCCTTGCCGCATAATTCCAGTGGACCTGCTCATATGTGACAATGGGCACTAACTCCATCTGTCGGTTCCAAATAGCAAGAGTCTAAAATCTGCTAACCCTAGTGTTTAGTGATGTGTGGAAGGTGCACTGGTGTATTTTGTCACACAGAGGTCTGTTTTGCTATAGTAGCACTTTGTGTGCCATAGCCGGAGGAGTGGATAGGAGATGCTTCTAATTCCTCTGATACGGGCATTACTCCGAGAGAGAGAGAGAGAGAAACCAGCATTGGCATAGCTTATCAGTTTGTCTTTTTTCTGATAGTGTTTCGTGAGTAGCATTAGAACCCCCTTTCCGCCCCCGCCCCTAATCCCTTATGAATGGCCTCAAGGCAATCGTTACCCACACAAGTACATACAGTGAAGGAGGTGTAGGGGTCAAAAGGTGAGGGGGCAAGGCAGTGATAGAAGTGTCTGGGGAGTACATTGCAGAGAGGTAGGTACAAGTGGCAGCCAGGGAATGTAAGGAGGCATGGGGACAGAAAAGCTCTGGCTAGACAGTACCAGGGAGGTGCAGGGTGTAAGGGTAGCGGGTAGGCCGGAGTGCCAAGAGGCCTGTGCCCCATTAGGTGACGGCAGGGATGAAGGAGGAGGGGCACGAGTGTGTAGCTCCGGGATTGGCAGGAGTCCGGCACGAATACGTTTGCCAAGAGCAGGGAGACGCAGGCAAGGAGGAAAGAACAAGGATGCTGAGGGGTACATACACTGGAGTTCCAACAGGGAGGCGTATTGAAGGCATAGGAACTAAGAGGCACATGATGCAGGCAGGAGTTGTTAAAAGGAAGCATGGCGGAATCATGGGTGACAATGATTTGTTTACATTTCCAGTAGATCAGTTTATGCTGCATGCTGACAAACCGAAGAAAATCTACCCCAATAGAACTTTCATCTTTTCTTCGCTGTTTTAACTTCATAACTAGTACTAGTGAGTTAGATAATTGTTAAACCGTTTACATTTAACACGGACATCAGGGATGTAAGGCACAATCCTACCAAATAATTATCTTACATTTTAAAGGACCCCGCTAGGCTTGTATGCACATTTATGCTTTATTGCGTTAATAATTTCATGTTGTAGTTTTCCAAAACAAAACAAACATAGCATTTTTGTTAAAACACATTTACATCTGTGTTTATTTCCCAACGGGTTTCATTGTGGTTACTGCGGTAAGGTCTTGTTACAGTGCAATGCCAAACTGAGGCAAGTCAGCTTCACCCATTGGGTTAGGGTGAAGTAAAATCAATCCTGTGTGTATGTGCGTAAACGTTGGGCTGATAATTGATGTTAGCATTTCTTCGTTGCAGATGTTAAAGGGGTAGTGTTTCTAAAACTGATATATTCATGCAGAGGGATGTTTGCTGTTTTTCTCCTAATGTTTATTTCATGGTTAGACCCATGGAAAACCAAAAAGAGTTTCTAGAACATGTACGTTGAAAATGTCATCTTTTTTTTAAAGTTTACAAATACCTATTACATCATTCATGAAAATGTTTTTATTTTTGCTCAAAAGAAATTTGTTGTTGGACTAATATAGAAGTAGGAACTGTTTGTTAAAAGTAAAAACAAAACAAAAAATCCACAATTAAAAATGTAGTTTTTAAAGTAGTGATCCAGGCTGGTTTAAGTGTTCTGAAATGTAATAGTCCAGCATTCCCAACCTTAAATAACATGCTTTTCAGATTTGGTGCTTGCACAGTGCGGTCATCCCGGTGGCATATTTAGCTGTGGAAACCTGTCGCAAGTCCGAATCATTTTTATATTTCAGACCAGGAGCTAGTTTGTGTGCCACTCTGCTGCAGAGAATCTACTGAATTGATTTTAGAGAGCAGGAGGATTTTTAGAGCAGAAGGTAATAAGAAGAGTCCCATTCAAAGAATGCTTCTATTTCCGTGTATGCCTGGAATAGAGTCCACAGGTGTAACCGTAGCACAGTGATCTTATTTTAGTCATTTGAGGGTTCACCATTGTGGAATAAAAGGCAGTTGTTTCTGACGATAAGAACTGAAGCAGCAGCTTTCCAATTGTCCCTCTGTAGCAAGGACTGCAAAGGAGGATACTTCAGTTGTCTCGGTGCCAGCAGGCCTAGTCGGGGGTCGGCCCACAGTGCCTGAATCTGGGCAGCTTTGCAGCAGGGGACCATAAACTGATGCTTCACAGAGCATGTATGAGTGATGTGCAGTGCCACCACCCCCTCCTCTTAGCCCTCACTGTAAGCTGGGGTAGAAGTCTGCCACAGCCCACCCGCTGAGCTGCTGTTGAACAGTGTGTCAAGCATTGGGGGACTCTGTTTGGCTGGACCGGCTAAAGGAAGCAATGTTAACATGTCTGATTTGGTTGCAGAATTTTCAGTGGCTTTATTGGTTGCGAGAAGTGTCGCACATTTTTACATCCCGCCGCCTGTATGCGCTTTCACTTGCAAGAGATGTTGTATACAAGAGCGGGCTTGCAGCCTGCCCAGTGCTTATCATTCGTTGGTTTCACTGTCGCTCCTTTTTGCTGCCTGCTCATTAGCTGGCGTTTCTGGTAATCACAAACAAAGCTATGTACATATGGCCCTAGCTAAATGTTTTACGCCCCCCACCACCCAATTTTTTTTTTCTTTATTTCTTTTTGTGACCATTTACTGGTCATCCTTTCCTTTGTCAGCAAAGTCGATATCGGCTGGTTGGTCATCACTATGACTACCGAGCACTTGAACAACCGTAGCCGAGTATGAGGGCTGTCACCCCCAAACGAAATTTTAAGAATTCCTGTTGTTGAATTTTTCTATTTTCATAGTCATTTCAGCTTTAGTCTGCTCTGGAGTACTTCTTTTTATGGAGGGTTATGGATAAAAAGTGGCTATTGCAATTATGTGAAATTTTCATCTGCTAATATTTTGAGACCCGTTAAACGGAATTTGGCATGCAGACTATCTTCGGCTGGGCAATGCAGGTTGAGGGTTAATTAGCTTGTAAGTTAAACTTGGTGATCTCCCACATAAAGAGGCAGGTATTTTATCAAACGTTGATGTCTCTAGCAGCACAAGCATCCAGCCTCGTACACAGTGTAATGATCCAGCGAGATCAGAGTCTGTGCCTTGCTAAAACTGGAAGCCTAGCTGCGCAGAAAAATGTGCATTATTCCTTATGGAGAAGTTTCTCCTGGTCCAGATTTCAATGAAGAGTTGTTGCGGTCTCTGATCACACAATGCATATTGTAGGGTGTTAGAATTATATGTAGGGTTCCTTTTCTTCTATCTTCTAGCACTGCAACTAGTCTTTAAAGCATTTGCAACTTTACGTTCCAATATGTTTATCAGCAATCTCATTACTTCTTATTTTATTTAAAAAAAAAAAAAAAAATATATATATATATATATATATATACTAACCAGGTTCATTCATCTATCATGTGAGAAGGGGGTAAGAATAGGACTTAGCGATGGGACAAATCAGGAAACCAGAAAGTGGCAGAAGCAAATACAGTGACAGTGGAATACTATAGAGTTCAGTTCAGTTCTAGAGGCATACAAAGGCAATTGCAGACATATATTCAAAGACCACTGTGCCTTGCTTGGCTTTAGCCTTTGAGAGAACATAGGCAGATTACTTGCCCATCCAGAGGCCAGGGATAGAGCAGGATGACATAGTGTGCTTTCCTGGAGGAAGAAGGTATGGCGAGCGATTTAAACTGCACTCTCCTAGATGGGTGGAAGGGGCAGGATTCGAGATGGGTTCAAATACTCTTTTCATTCTATTCGAAGAGTATGTTATCTTTTAGTACTTTCCCTCCACAAGGAAGAAAGGAAGAATTTTAATACTTTTGCCTGAACAGGATATGGAAATATGACTCATTACTTTCTTAGAAAAGGGAGTGAGGGATAGCTTCTACAGCTCTACTGTGCATGGGACAGTGAGATAGCTCCCACTACGTTGTCCTGTCTTTAGATGCGGAGAGCAGAAAGACTTCTAAACCCTTGACCTTGAATGGGGAAAGCGGGGAGGATTCCCAAACTCTGTCCTTACATGAGGTGAGAGGGCAGGCTTCCAGTTCGCTGCCTTTTATTGGGGATAGCCAGAAAGCTTTTAGTAGTCTCTGTGATTGGGGAGAGTGGGGAGGCTTCCACTTCTCTTCTCTTGATTGGGGAATGCTGGAAGACTTCTAGTACTCTGCCCCTGATTGGGGAGAGCAGGAAGGTTTCTAAGTACTCAAACCTTGACTGCAGAGTTTGTAATGGTTTTCAGTATTCAGCCCTTGACTGGACAGAGCAGGAAGGCTTCCAAATAAAAATACTCTGTCTTTGATTGGGGGAGGGAGAAGGCTTCCAGTACCTGTTTGTGTGTGTGGTGAGCAGGAAGGCTTCCAGTATTCTGCTCGTGTTTGGACTCAGTGTGAAAGATTTTCAGTACTTTGTCCTTGATCGGGGAGAGCAGTAAGGCTTACAAATACTCAGCGTTTAGTTTTGAGGAGGGAGAAGGCTTCCAATACTCAGTTCGCGTTTGTGGCGAGAGGGAAGGCTTCCAGTTCTCTGTACATATTTGACCACAACGGGGAGGCTTTCAGTACTCTGTCCTAGATTGTGGTGAGCAGGTAGGCTTCTAATACTCCGTTCATTTTTGGGTAGAGCGGGAACGCTTCCAGTAATCTGCCTGGATTGTAGATATTAGGACGTCCTGCAATACTCTTTGTCGGGGTCTCTTTCCTCTGCCTCGGGCTTACGTAAGCAGAGGTGGGGCATGAGGAGAAAGCACTGGGTGCAGACAGTCAACTCACTACTGGTCCGTCTGCATGAGCCAAAGACCGGCCCAATACTTTAGATTACGGTGTGCGCTGTGTGAAAAGTGTACTCAATATCTGCACTCTTAATCACGTCAACGCTTGGCTGCGGTGACACTCGGGAACTAACCGCTTCATTATAATAAAGGACGCCATGATAGCATTGCGGTGCTTCTTGTAATGTCGCCCGTAGGGTGTCTCAATCATAGAACACAACTTAATTAATGGTCACGAGCTTTAGACACACCGGATTTTAGCACATCGTATGCTGTCCCAGCTTGTTTCGATTTACTACTGCTTCTCCTTTCGTAGACACGTGGGCTCCAATGTTTAACTGTGTCGTTTTGTCTCCTACAAAGACTGCTCCCATAAAAGCAGTTGGACAGTGTCCGGATGAGCCGAGGGCATGCCAGGCTAATGCCTTCACGGCGGCAGATGCTCTCAGCCACCGAGACACAACAAAAGGCGTCCAGTCATCTCTGAGAGGCGCGCGCGCTGGTGACGGCTGCGGAAGACTAAACGCGCGCGTTCCCCTGGGAAGGGCCTGCCCATAGATAGGAAGCCGAGCAGACTCCCGCCCTGTCATCCCAGTGACTCGCCGTTGACTGCTTTCCAAGCGCCCCAGATATTCCCGGGGAGCGGCATTCCTTCCTGACCGCAGGCTCCGCTTGGGCCGAGCCGTACAGGAGGCACGGAGGGCAAACAGATGCCTACTCGGTGACTCAGCGTGACTCGTGATCCTGCACCATGCCCTTGTCATTCCGTGTGCTGCTGCATGTCCCTGTCTTTGGATGAGCACGCACTAGCTGACTAGCTCTTGCTAGTAGCTGGGAGGCATATTGCTGGCACCTGCCCTTCTGTACTGTCGTCTCCACGCGACTTCCTCGCACCTCTATACACTTTACACAGGCTCCAAAAGGCCACGGGTACAAGTATAATAAAATGTCTGTATCTGAAATGCAGTGACCGCGTCGCTCCATCAATGAAGTCCGTGCACGGGCTCCTGTTCCCAGTCATGGCATTTCAAAACTCTGCGCTATCCATATGCATTGCTTTCATGCAGCCAAGGTTGCCTCAGCAAACTCTGTCAACCCTTGAACCCTACCAGCTGACCTAAGGATTTGCCTCACGCAGTCTGCTTGCAACTCACCCACCCAGCTATGTAGGAAAAGTTCTAGTCCAATAATAACTCTTTAAACATGCTGTAAAACACATACTCCTTCTGTGTGGTTGACTACTTCAGCAAGCTCTCACTGATGAAAGATTTCATGGCGATGAAACACGAATAAGAACAAGCATTGGCATAGCCAATAGGTCTCGCCTTAGGGATCTAATACGTTTTTAGACATGCCGCACATTATCCTGGGTGCAACAACATCTACTGTTCTTTAGCATGGACACTTTGACACGAATAGGCATATTATAGAACTGCATTGTGAAGTACTTAGTGTTTTTTTTGTACAACTAATATTTGCTTTGTCTGTGCTGTCCAGGTAGGATAACTCAGTTGTGTAATGCCATAGTTGGAGAGATTTGTTTAACTTGTAATTTGGAGGTCAGATTTTGCCTTACTAGCTCGGCCTTACAAAGTTTTAAGGGTGATAACATGAGTAGAACTATATAAGGTGAAACAACATTGCAATGCATCAAGGACAAATCGGTAGGATAGTAAGCAGTATGTAAAAGACTAGCCGTTCTAAGAAAAATCCACCTCTGATTAAATGCCATTCAATGTTATTACGAAAATAAAACAACAGCTTGAGTAAGCATGTCTGAAGCAAACAAGGCTTCAATATACAGGGCCACCTGCAGGAGACAACACAACATGACTCCAGCCAGGGACCCGCTACTCCAGCTCAAACTGCATTTTGGTCAATGTATGTTGAACCCACCAGATTTTTGCAGATGTACAATGAGCAGCTCGTCAAGTACCCTTCTTTGCTGCCTCCAAAAACCAATATGAGCTTCTTGATGGCCACTTCGCAATGTCCGTGCCGGGCGACGGCCTGATCAGCCCGCTTCCAGCAAGCCTGGAGTGCCTTAGAAGGTGGCGGGCCGCAGTGGGAAGTAGTGGCAGCTTTTGCAGATCAGAAGAATAAACCACAAATATGTGACAGAAAACGTAGAGAATCATGTTTAAAGTGGTGGGTTGCTCTTTGCTGGGGGGAGCTCCGGAAGGGCTGATTTACATGCCAGACATGGAGACTGTGGAAGCTGCCATCTTAGGAGAGAACAAGAGCTGCCACTCCCTTCCGCTTCCCCGCCGCCTCCACTTGTCTGTTTGCAACATAGGCAGTGCAGACAACGGGATGGTGCGGGAGCAAAGGCAACACGCCACATGCGTGCGGGGAGGGAACAACCTATTCAAGAGCTCGCATGCAAGCAGTGCATGTCCAACGAGCCGTCCTACCGGCACGCGCGCATTACCAAGCGGCTAAAAAAAAATGTAGGTTGAGAGCAGAGACAATGGGAGGGACGGGAGCATAGGCCACATTGGCAGCGGTTGGAGACAGGAGCGGATCACAAAGACCCGCAGATGCAACGAGAAGCTGCAGGCAAGCAAGAAACTTCACAGGACCACTCGATTAAAAAAAGAGTGCGCTGAAGGAACGATAATTAAATTGAAAATAAAGGCACATGTAATAGGGCCAGTCTCCAGAAAAGTGAAAACACACCCCCAAAGGCGGGACAAAAAGCAGCATTTCACCAATAAAATGAAAGCAATTTGGAACAGCACATGAAAGAACAAATGGAAAGCGGTGGACGTTGCCTAACCCCACAGATGGATTACATCAAGCTTCGCAGGGCAGAGCATGTGCGCTGCCTCTAGGCTCGACCTAAAAACTGGTATAGTATGCAAAATTACTGTCTTAATCATTAATTGTGCGAGAGATGTATACGAGCATCGTTCTTCAACAGTGGAGTTTAACTATTTGGTAATGCCCGTACTCTAGCTGATGTTTCTCGTTAATACATTGTTGGAAAGAAATCCAGGCTTTACAAAAATCATTGAAGTCGGACAATGCAATGCCTGACTTTAACAAGGTTCAAAGCGTCTTCGTGCCTCCAATTACAAGATTTAGTGCACGAACCCCTTGTCCCTGCATTACAATTCAAACATTGGCCACTGAAATGTTTTGTGAGGATCACAGTAAATTAAATAAGTGGAAGAAAAAAAACTTGTTCTGATTGCCGGACACCTAAAAAGCAAAGAGCACATTTTAAAGTGGTAAATAAAACACAAACTGTGTCAACATCATAAATTGGGCACATTTTTTAAAATTATTCTTTGTCCATGTACATGTCTGCCAAGGAGATTGTATGACGTTATCGACGATGGCTACTGCCGTTTAGAGACATTCGAGGAAACTTACAGAATAATAATTGAGGTACAAAGGAAACAGAAGAACATTGCCATTTGAGGGTCAGAAAATAATGATTCTCTTTTTATTGATTGGAGCACTGAAGAAACGAAACCTTCGCAAAACAAATGTTGGCTGTAGATGTCCTAATATTTGATGATCTGTTATTAAATGTATGAAGGCTTGGATATTTACTTCACGTCAATTGATGAAGAAAACGTTTTTTCAAGTATATGAAAATGAATATATTCTTGAAATAAAAGACTATATATTAACTCTGGAACTGTGATATGTGTTTTTCTCAATACATAAACTAATGGAGTATTCCCTGTGAGGGAAACAGGGCATTGAGATCTAGCGCCGGGCTAATTCTATTTCCCTTGTGTGAATTTCATGTCTGCCAAGTAGGGCGTGTCTTTTGACACTCTAACCCATTTCTCACTTTTTAGCCAACAATACTTTCCATTTTCGGCTATGCAGTTTAGCCTTTACCATTAAAAGCATAGCTAGTCATCTCAACATGCAAAATGCTGCTGTCCAAAGAAATTAGGTCTCGTTGAAGATACTTCACATGGCTTGAGGCCTGTTGCAATCATACAAGTGTGCATTGGGGATTGGAGTGAATCCTGTATATTTATCTTTGTGTGTTCTCTACCTGCTTGGATGAGTGTAAAAAAACATGTTATTTTTATATGGTACCTGCCCGTAGGCAGCTCACTACCTCTGTAAACCAATCACGCAAAGGCATTAGAAAGATAAGTTGAAATGCTCTTCTTAGGCTTACAACATGTCAGACTTTAGTAGTTAACGCAGATGCTTCTTTTTTGTTTTTATTTACTGATCCTTTAAAAAAAAAAATTGGCTTGGTGCCAGTAACAAGGAGAGTATTGGTAAAAGCAATACAGGGCATGTGTGGGGGGAGCATCACGGGGAGCGGTGGCGCATCCAACACAGGGTGGCAGGAGGAGTTATTTCCATGGACAAGAGAGAGAGCAACGTGGAACTCTAGAGAGCAGAAACCTATGGACGAGAGAGAGTGCAATGTGAAATGAGGGAGAAGCACACAGGCAAGAAAGCAACGCGGGGCAGACAAAGCACACAAGGGCAAGCGCAACACGGATGGGAGTGGGGGGAAGCACACAGACGAGCAACACGGAGGTGCACAGGTAAGTTCACGAGGGAGAGATCTGGAAAACATGCGCTCTCTTGGAGTGCCGAACCAAAAAGAAAGGGCTGCCTAAAAAGTGCGAAATTGAAGTAAATAAGTGGTGGGATGGGTGGTGGTGGCAGCAGTATGTAATTTGTAAAAGAATGAAAGCCAGGGCCCAAAGCTCTGCTCAGAAGCCCGCAGACGGTGCAATTAAATGTCATTCTGCTAAATACCAAAGCTGTGTAGTCTTGAATCCACTTCATGCCTCTTTAATCCGTTACCATGCACTCCCTTTATCTCGCTCTTGTAGGTTCCTGCTTTCTCCCTTTGTGTTTTTTCCGTCTTTCTCTTGCTCCGTCTTTCTGCTTTGTTTGGGATTTCCACTTTTGCTCTAAAATAACTGCTTCAGAAAAATATGTGCCGGTGGTATCAGCAGCATATTGCATTGTGGGACCTGTAGTCTCGTCTGTACTTTTTCAATGATCAACTGCACATTCGCTGAGCCACAATGCTGCTTATTAAAACACCACTTCGGTCTCAGGGGTTCACACATATGTTCCCACTTGGCAGCTACAGGCAGAGGTACATGAATGTCTTGGGCTTATGAAATAGTGGTTAACCAGCGGGCTGCTTTAGGGCCAACACTGATGCCTCTTGGAAGGGGGGGGGGGGGTACCATAGTCACTGTAAATGTTACTCTTCTGTCTAACCTTTAACAGCTGCAAAATTGGATCCTGTGCAAGCTTGGTTGCCACAAACCTCGCCTGATGTGCTTGTTTTACGTAAAGTGAGATTAGCCTCCGTGACTTTCTCCCACGTCCTTTTCATAAAACTTTGAGAAATAGGGGGGAGTGGAAGGGAGCAGCAACAATGTGGAGCGGCATGAGAGGGGAGGAGATGGCCTGCAAACACCTGCACTCTTATGGAGTGATGCAATTACAATTTTAAAAAGTACCTTCGAAAGTGTGCGAGCAGTGAATGGACACTGGGCATCTCAGCGAAGCAATACTTGGGCCATGCTCCAGGGGAGGGACAAAGAGAAAGTGAAGCTGGCACACACTGGGCTAAGAGAAACAAGGAAATGAGTGACGATGAAGCCAACCAATGATAAGCAACGGGCAAACTCTAAGCCCCCTTTAAGTAAACAAAATGTCTTGCAAGCAACACCAAGTGCGCTTTCTCAGATGACCCTAAAAAGCAGATGATTTGCTCTCACTTGACATGGGACAACTTCAGACCTAACACCACTCTGTGCACACTTCTAGATATACATGTCTTTTATTGTACTTAAGTGTGTCTCAATAATGTGCAAAGCTCTGACCGCTACACTTTGTAACAAGTACCTGAGGTGCACTGGATCTACCGCTGCTGCCCAGATGCACATCATCCTTTGCTACCCTGCTGTATATTGACATGTGCTCTCCTAATGCACTTTAAATTGTGTTCTTTTACTGTATACCCTTGTGTATTTTGCTGGTATGGTATAACATTTATATAGTGCTGTATACCTCTGACGAGTCTCAAAGCTCTGGAATTGGCATCACTCTGTGCTTCTTGTTGCACAGGGTATTTCTGCCTGTTAGTCTAAGTTAATGTCTCATTTTTAGGGCTTGCACCCTGCGTTGCAGTGCGCAGCACTTCCTGTTTCATTGATCTGTGTACATGGGTGCCTGTTTTACTTCGACTTTGTTATGGGTGTTTGTAGATGTGGTGTTCTGTATGCATGTGTGCCTTGATGAACGTGCCCTATTCAAAAGGCACACCTATTGTCTTTGTCCATGTTTAGTAAATGTTCCTTCCTGCTGCTTGCTCAGCGCAGTGTTCTGCCTCCTTAGGAACCCCTGATAGCTAGCAGTCCTCTTGTTAAAATGTTTCATTCTCTGCTCTTTTCATTTCAATGTTTTTTTTATACTACTTTCTTGTTTTTTCGACCCACCAGTACTCTTTGTAATATATATAAATGTTGTTTCCCTTGTATAATTCACGGTGTGCCTTGCTGCGCAAACCAGGTCTTAAAAGAAACAAAAAGGGGGGGAAGGGGGTAAATTAGATCTACTGACTCTGTTGGTTTAATATCTAGGATAAGCCGATGAACGGTTTATCTGTAGAACTAGATGCCAGACAGGAACAGTTGTAACAAACGCTTTATTAATTGAGTTAACACCCCTACTAGGTTAACTTGCGGTAAACCTGAGGTTACTCTCAAACAGCTGTATCAGAAGGATGTAGGATTTTCATTGTTGATTTCTGTAGCCATATATTCGTTTTGTTAATTTATGCAACTGAAATAATATATATGGCTTTGCAATGTTTTTTAAATACAGTTTTAATAAACCTTGTTTTCATAAAATACATATGGATAAGTATTGTCTTTGTGATAACAGCATGCAATTGTTTTGTGAATTAACAACTGGCCATAGTAACTGTGTATTCTATGTGGGCCTTACCTAATTTATAACTTCTAATAGAGACTTCTAGACGCAGATTATCTACCTTTTGAATATTCCCTAGATCTGAAACTTTTCAGCAGTACCTTCATGCGCTGGTAGGTTGTACCGTGCGGCTCTGCACGTACGTCATTCTGCTTCATAAATGACATGCGTAGCTTATAGGTGTCACTTTCACGTGCTGACGTCATTTCCATTCTTTCTGTGCTGCCACAGATGGATCAGGATCTCTTTTATCTCAGACACGCATACCTCGGTGTTTTTGTCCAAAAGTTTTCAGCGTGCAAGGGAAGTAACTCTTCAAAATGAAAGATTTTAAGCCCTGTTGGAACAGTCCGAAACAAATGTCTCTGACAAATCCCCACCAGGTTTCTGTGCTGCCTGGGGTCGAGTCAGCACTCTAAGTAAGGCCTGCAGTGACTGTGTTGACGAGCCCAAAGACCATCTGGAACCATGAGGCAAAGCATTACATCGCCAAACCCAAGAGTCTTTGAGAAACCGGTCTAAGTCACTGTCCCGGTCTCACTCCAAGAGTCACCAAAGCTGTTCTAGATGCCGGTCTTTGTTGAGATCTATATACTCAAGTCTTTGCTTCCTCTTGCCATTCACCTGAGCACAGGATCTAGATCTTGCTCCTGGAGTTACCCTACTTTGGAGCTTAGCCCTCAACTGGTTGCCAAGAGGCTTTCTATCTGGTGTACCGCTGGCAGGTTCTCCCTCAGTGCCAGTTGGGCCCTTTGTGCCTGTCAAGAAAACACTAGTCTCCCCCTTCCCCTCCCGCCCTCCCTTTTGGTGCCACGTTCCATGCTTGTCCCTGGAACTTTGATGCTGGTTTAGAATCCATCAATGCAGAACAAGGAGATACCCATAGTACTCTCAGGCCTTGAATCTGCACCGGTACAACCTCGAGCGACGCCTTGCATGACAACAATTGAGGCACCGCTTCTTCCACTTGATCTACTGCCTCCACAAGAGAGAACATACATCCTAGACTCCCTTTTCAAACAAACTTGGACAATGATTATGACATGGGTGATGAGTTTGCTCGGCAATATCAAGACAACAGTTGGCGTGATGACTTGCAAGAGGCCAGTGGTCTTTATACCTCTCCTGAAAATGGTCTTCTCTTGCCCCCTGGTCCAGCCAGAGAGAGATCCGCTTCCGAGGCTATGGAAATGCATAGGGCTGCTAAAATCCTTGACCTACAGCCCCCGACCTTTGAGGTCCAAACTAATGTATTAATGGGAAATCTCCTGCCGGTACAGACAATTTCTCAGCCCCGTGTACCTTTTTATGAGGCGCTAACGGATACCTTGCTGGGGGCTTGGGCCAAAACTCAATCTAGCCCCCTAGTCAACCGAGAAATAGCAAGATGCCCTCGCCTTGCGCCAGGTGACCCTGCATTCCTCTCTAAGCACCGTTCTCTCAAAGGTTTAGTGGTGCAGGCATCCGCTAGCAGATTTTATCCCAACACTTTTCCGACTACTCCCCTCAATAGGGAATCCAAACAGGTGGAGATATTTTAGAAGCAATGTTTGTCTTCCACCTGCTGGCTCTCCCTTCAGTAAACATCAGCTGCCTCCTAGGATACTATTCCCATGCCCTTTAGGACTTAGTGGCTCAAGTCCTTCCTTTTTTAAATTTTTATTTTATGTAATCCATGATAGATCCAGGACACTTTAATGCATTAAGACAAAGATTGTTCAATGGTCTAAAAAAACAGTACACAGATTAAAAAAGCAGTTTGCGATACATACATTTACATTGCTGATCTTGATACATGAGAGTTCCTTAAAGTGCAAGTGCATAGGACCATGAAGATGTATCCCCAACCGAACACCTCATTCATCCATATAGGACACCACCGGCCCCCAAATCTCCATGCCTAATTTCTTTTCCAGAATACCTTTCAATGCATATAAGCTATATTCTATGTTAAACATGGATACAAATCTAACCCTCCATAATTCAAAAGTTGGTACATCCTTCTGAAGCCACATCGAGGCAATACATAACCTGGCCACAGTTGTAGCTAGAAAAATCAGATACCGATATTTATAAACCAATTGATCAGATCCCTCTCTCTCAGCTACCCCCAACAATACATGAGCAGCTGACAATCTGACTGGACCACCCAAGATTTCTGCTAAAAATTTCTCTATATGCCCGAAAATGTTGATTAAGTGCCTACATGTAAAAAGATGTGTACGATGTCGGCGTCCTCTGTTCCACAACAAAAACATTTTCCATCATTTGTCCCACCCCATTATCAGTTTGGCTCGGGTATAATAAAGGTTAAACATGGTCTTGTAGTGTTGTGCCCAGAGATTAGCAGATATTAACAGTCTCCCCGCCAATTCAATGGAGGCTTCTACCCGAGTGCCAAGGCACCCTAGCCTATTGTCCTATTTTGTATTGTGCATCTCTAAATCACCGCCCTTAGTGTCTAACAATAAATTGTACAGTGTACCAATACGTGCGTTTTTCCTCACGGCTTCAATAACAGGATTTACTTCAATATTCCATTGATGTTTACATAAATAATCGCGAACTTGCAAATATTAAAAAAATTAAATCCTGGAAAGGTGATATTTATCAGTTAACATTTCAAAGGACATCAACCCCCCATTAGCATATAAATCACCAATATGTTGAATCCCTTTAGTCCGCCATCTATCTATGATCCTGTCCCAAAATATCGGTGGAAGGAGTGTCATGGCAGTAAGCAGGGTGTACTGAGATACCTTCTCTAATCTATAATACTTTCGCACAGCTTTCCACACCTTATAGGCGGTATTTAAGACCTTTAAACCTGGTTTTCTTCTAGTAGCTTGGCTCCAAATTAACAAACAGCCGATTTTTGGCATCACTGCCCAGTAGCATTTGATATATCGATGGGGCTTCTGCAGCGCTAATTGGTTCTGCCCCTGTTAACAATATATTCATGTGCTGCAGAGTACATACAAAGTAATATAAGGTAAAAATCAGGCACAGCCCAACCTCCTTTCTCCTGAGGGAGGGTCATATAGTGCATGGCTCTAAGGGGCTTGCCATGAGCCCACAGAAATCTAGTACAGATTGACTGCAATACTACAAGTTGGGCACAAGGGATTTCCATTGGTACAGATCTAAAAAAAATAAAAAATTTTAGGTAGTATCAACATTTTGAGAACATTGCATCGTCCCACGAGTGAAAGATGTAGGCATTCACACGGTCCAATTGCTTCCGCACATCATTTAAAATATTACGCCAAGTAACCCCACCAGTGATTTTAAACATGTCCTCAACGTGACCCCCAGATATGTTACCTCACTCAGAACCTGCTGGTCGTCAAATGCAGCTATGTTGGAACATAACATTTGTGTCTTTGCCACATTGAGTTTGTATCCTGAGGCGGTTCCAAACTCGATCGCCAATTTCTCTGTTTCTGGCATAGCTGTAATGGGTTTCGGCGTTGCCACATCGTCTGCGTATGCAAACACACGATAGTGCTCTTGCCTCCAAATTACCGACTCTATCCCTGCACTTTGTTCTAACATTTTTAAAAACGGATCTATATACAATCAGAACAACAAGGGAGAGCAGGGACATCCCTGCCTTGTTCCTCGTGTGATATGAACTGAGGTAGATTCAAGGCCCATAATGCAAATTTTAGCTGTTGGATGGCGATATAAGACTTGTATGGCAGTGATAAAGCTTTGTTTAAAACCTGTGCAGCATAGTAGAGCCCATAAAAATTCTCAAGCGACCCGGTCGAACGCCTTTTTAGCGTCTAATAAAATCAAACTGAGTTCACTCCTCGTGGTACTAGCTATGTCTAACAGAGTTGCGACCCTATTGATATGAGTTGGCCCCCTCTTGGGAATGAACCCGTGCTGTCGGATTGATACCAACGGGGTTATTACTTCAGCCAACCGGGTCGCTAGAATTTTGGAATAGATTTTGCCATCTGAATTTAAAAGCGATATGGGACGGTATGAGCCTGGTTGCTCAGCGGGTTTATCTTTTAAACAAAACAATAATCCTGGCCTCATCCCATGTTAGGTGGGCAGCTCCTGCCTGGGCCTGTTGAAAGGTGGCAAGCATATCGCTTTTTAATACTGAGAAAAAAGTTTTATATACTTCCAGTGGAAGTTTATCGGGCCCTGCTGCTTTGCCCGGGGCTAAGCTATTGATAGCTCTTTCCAACTCCTCAATAGTGATAGGGGCCTCAAGAAAATCTGCATCTTGCGTATCCAAGTTTTTACCATTGAGGTTCTGTAGCAGGGATTCCCCAGCCTGTGAATCCTAACCCTTCCCAGTATACAGTACCTCATAAAAATCGAGAAACACATTTAAAATCCCAACGTCAGTTTCTATAAGATTACCCCTGGAGTCTACCACTGAGCTGATCCTCTTAGCCGCCTCTTTGGATCTAAGCCTCTGTGCCAAACATCGCCCAGTTGCCTCCCCATATTCATAGTTTAGTTTCCTATTAATAGAGTGTTTCTTTACTCCAGTGGAGATTTATTTTGACCTTGCCCCGGGCTACTTCCGTTTGTAGAGCAGTAATCTCCTGACCCGCATGTATGCCCTGCATAAGTTTTTCTTCTGCTACAGTAAGACTAGCATATAATTCCTGTAGCACTGCTCGCATTTGTTTTTGCTTATATAAACCGAAGCTAAGGGTCTCCCCTCTAAAACCCGCTTTAAAAGCATCCCATACACACCCAGTCCCTGCGGTATTCTGGTTTATGAGGAAAAACTGCTCAACACATAACTTCATATGAGCCACATAGCTTTCGTCTAATAATAACTTCCTATCAAATGAGAACGATCACGGTTTGATTCCGGTCCTGAGCATACTAAGGTTTAACTCTAAGGATCCATGGTCTGAGGAAACCCGTGGGTACACCTTTATTTTAGCTCCAGAAAACAAAAGACCCGATAAGAAAAAATAATCAAGTCTTACTAATTTCTGGTGCGGACAGGAATAAAAAGTATACCCTGGATCCGCACCTCTTAAAGTATCCCACGCATCCACCAGTCGTGATCAACCAGTAAAGACTGCAGCACCTTAAATACCCTCGGTTTCCTTCCTTTGTAAGGTTTGCTATCATCTTGTAGAGCATTAGGCTCACAGTGTATATTTAGGTCACTGCACACAATCAACGGAGTGGGCCATAGTGCCAGTTCCACATTTAGCCCTTCAATTATTAGGGCCTCATCAAAATTCGAACCATATATAGAACATATCGTACACTTATGACTTCCGATCCTACATTCCACGATAGCCCACCTCCCTTGTTTGTCTGCCAATGCTCTACCTGTCCCTTGTACATGATTCTTAGCCAGAATTGTTACTCCCCGTGTAGTGGTGGATTGCTCAGTACAGATTAATACTGTCGGGCCTAGTTCCGACAATAGTTTTCTTTTGACTGATGAGATATGTGTGTCCTGTATGCATACCACGTCAGTCTGAAGCACCCATAACTCATTTGCGACCCATTGCTTTTTATTATGATCATTTAAACCGCTTACATTCAGGGAGCAAAACCGAATACCTCCAAGTATGCCACTATCCCCCATCTCTTTTCCCTGTATCTTTGTGCTTATAGACTGTGTGCCTAGAACCATTGAGTTTCCTGTTTCTCTTCACAATACCATCATGGATTATTTTTACTACCTACATCCCCTTGCTTGCGCACGGTTTTTGGACTGTCGATTCCCTTATGCTTATCCGAATCAGAATCATCCCCGGAGGTATTCGAGGGATCAGGCATTGAGTAAAAGGGAGGGTTGCCAGAATCATTCTCTTTCCTTAAATCCTGCTCAACCGTTTTCTTTCTAATTGCAATATCCCCTTTTTCAGGGGCAGACTCTGCGCTACTTTCTCCCCTCTGTGCCTTCTTGACTGACCCTCGAGAAATGTCCCCTGCTGCAGCCCTTTCTTATTTTTTTTCCACCATTCTGCCCGTCCTTTAATGAGCCTTGGGGGGTGCCACCAGTAGCCCCGTCCACGTTAGCCAAAGGGTTCAAAGAGTAATCCTCCCCCTGTAAATCTTCACCTGTACTTAACGCAGGTTCAGGATTAGCAGGTGTGGTAGGCACATTTTCCTTTGTTTTCCCCGTCAAAAATAGAGCGGGGACAGACTTCTTACCGCCCTCCAAGTATCCTTTTTCCCAACATTTGGGATCAACTTTTTGCCCTCCGTGATGTCCGGCATGTCCATGTTGTTTCGCGCTCTACCGCGACCAGCCTTCGTGGGCATTGCAGCGCCGTTCGATTCAGCGTTCAGTTCAGCGTTGAGCCTTCCTTTCGCCGGCACCATCCGCTCTCCGCACCGGGCGGCGTGCGCCCACCCGGAAGTCCGCCTCGCCAACACCAGGAGCCGGCAAACAGCCAAACTGGGAACGTAGCAGGTGCTCCACAGCATAACTGCTCCATCTGCACTTCACTTCGAGGCCAGCACGGAACAAAGAAACCCCGTCATTGTGGCTCCCATAGCGTGGTAAGCGAGGCAGGAGGGAAAGCTCCGGGAGCTCAAGCTCGCACAACCGTACTGACGGCCGCCATCTTGCCCGCCTCAAGTCCTTCCTGGTGCCCCTTAAGATCTCACCTGAGACCTATCTATGCCAAGGCCATCCAAGATGGTCATGATGCTGCCTAGTTTCCAACTCACTGTGGCATGGGCACCACCCATTCCATTAGTTGAGCCACTGGCACCAGTGTCTCCATTCGCTGTTGTGCTGTGTTTTCAGGCGATGCCGTGTCCTCCCTTATGGACATTCCCATCAACTGGACTTGTCTGTTTGGGGACAAGGCCTTTTCTGCTTAAGAGTGATTTAAGGAGAGCAGAGTGACTGCACGCTTTTTATGCTTATCTGCCTTGCCAAGTGCACCACCCTTGTAGATACTTTAGCAGATTTGGTTGAGCTGTCGCATTCTGCCAGCCTGTCCAGCCTCAGCAAGGAACCCAGCCGTTTTGCGGTTGATCCTGTGGTGCCCACAGCCGCCCCAGCTGCCCAGTCCACTGCCTCCTTCCCGTCCCCCTGTAGCACCACCTGCCAAACCCTTTATTGTGCCCTAAGGGGAATACAGCCACCCGGTGTGAGGCAAGATCCTTAGAGTCTTCCAGGGTTGGCAAGCTGTAACATCAGATAGATAAGTCCTGCTGATCGCTCATAGGTGATATGTCTTACCCTTTCTCTCTTCTCCACCACACCTTTCACCGTCCTCCCAGCAACTGACGAAAGATCATCTCTCCATTTTGTGGCAGAAAGGGCAAGCTCTTTTGGCCAAAGGGAGTTTTGTGCCTTTCCTCAAGGAAAGAGTCCAGGACATTCAGACTGTGATCCCGATCTTTCAGCTACCGTCTTTAATTTCAGTGAGGTCGACTCCCAGGAAAAGTTATTTGATGTTTTGTTATTAGTTTTATCCCTGGCCTATTAAGGCGTTATTCTGGGCATAATTAAAGGGTATACCTTTAATCTTTTTTGGCTTTTTTGTGGTTGCCGTATCAGTGTTCTTTGTTTAAGTCTCCTGTTATGCGCTTATTAAAAGGTTTACAACACTTGTTTCCTCCATCTCCCTTTGTCATGCCACAATGGGACCTTAACTTGGTCCTTGCATTACTGATGTGCACTCTATTCACAGCTGCCCTTTACGGCTTCTTACCCTCAAGACAGTGTTTCTCATCACCATTACATTAGTACTGTGGGTGAGTGATCTTCAAGCTCTGTGTCAGCCTGCCATATACCACCACCTTTCCTGACAGGCTTCTTCTGGAGACTGAGGAATCCTTTTTACCAAAAGTTGTGTGCCATTCCACACCAGTGGAACCAGCACCCTGTTGGTATTCTATTCTCCACCTCACCCCTCTAAGTAGGAGGTAAGACTTAATTGCTTGGATTCCAAGAGAACTCTAAGAATTTACATAGATCATACCAAAGAACACCGAATGGATGATCAGCTCTGTGTGGCGTTCTCTTGAGAGAGAAAAAGGCAGGGCTGTGTGTGCATGAGAGAACCATCTTCCGCTGGATCATGCTCTGCATTAAGATTTGCTACGCATTGGCTAAAAAGCAGCCTCCATAGTGACATGCGTATTCATTCTGCTAGGGCAAAAGCTGCTATTACTGCATTGGCATGCGAACTTCCTTTCCTGGACACTTGCCAGGTTGCCCAGAAAACAAAGCTTACACTCGCATAGCAGTCAGGTTCACAGGGAAGGGCATTTTGCCCTCTTGGTGCTGCAGGACTTTCTGGTTTGAGTTCATCTAAGGACCCACCTCCAAATAAGTATCCCTTTGGCATCTATTCAAAAAGTGAGAAATTTGCGACTAGAAGTCTCAATCAATCGATCAACAGCATTTGTAAAGCTAAACACTGTCACCCCAAGGGGTATCTAGGCACTGTGCCTCCGTCAAAGAGCCAGGTCTTGAGTCTCTTTCGTCTTCCAGCGAGGGGGCTGTACAGAGCTGGAGGGGAAGTTTGTTCCAGATATTGGCTTCGATGTAGGACAAGGAGAGACCACCGTTGCGATGCATGCAGGGAGTGTGAGGAAAGCAGAGTAAGGAGGAGTGCAGGTGTCAAGAGGGTTGGTGGGAGTTCAGCTGATGCCTGATGTGGGCAGGTCCTAGGTCATTGAGCAGTTTGTAGGTGTGTATGAGAATCTATAACTGGCATCTTCTATGGATGGGGAGCCAGTGGAGGTCTTTCAGGTGGGAGAGCGATGTGGGTTCGTTTGGGGAGGTCCAGGATGAGCTGGCTTCAGTGTTCTGTATGGTCTGGAATCTTCTGAGGAGCTGGGTTGAGATGCCAACGTGGAGGGCGTTGCTGTAGTCGAGGCGCTTATAACGAAGGCCTGAGTGACTATCTTTCTGGTGTTGGTTGGAATCCATTTTAAGATCCTATATGAAGTGTGTGGAAGCAGGAGGCGGCGACGCGTTGATCTGTCGTTGCATAGTCAGTTGGCTGTCGAGGATGATGCCAAAGTTGGTAAATGTGGGTGTATAGGTCCGTGTTCTGCATGCCACCAGCTGTGGTCCCATGCAGAGGGTTTCTTCTGGAAGATCAGTGCTTCAGTTTTGTCAGAGTTGAGTTGGATGCAGTTGTCTCTCATCCATTTGGCTACGTTGGTCATGGCAGTGCTAAAGCTGGTTTTGGCGTTGGAGGGGTCTTCATTGAGCAAGAGAATCCGTTGAGCGTCATTTGCGTAGGAGATTGTTGAATCTGTGGCGTCTGGCGATGTCTGCTAGGGGGGAGGGTCATATAGATGTTGAACAGGGTGGGGTTGAGGGATGATCCTGAAGATATGCCGCATATGATGTCTTTGGGAACGGAGGTGAAGGGAGCAAGTCTGATGCTCTGTGGACATCCTGTAAGGAAGGATGCGACCCACTTGCTGTATGCTTGTGTTGTAGAGTATGGTAATGAGGGTGTTGTAGGAGATGGTGTCAAATGCCTTGGAGAGGTCGAGGAGGACCAGGGTCATAGCTTCTCAGTGTAAATGAGTGTTCTGATGTAGTCTGTGGTGGCAAATCAGAGTGGTCTTAGTGCTGTGGTTGGCTTGTGAGGGATCCATTAGGTGTTTATTTCTAGAAATTCGTTGAGCTGCTGGTTGATGGCTTTCTCAAGTACTTTGGCCCGGTGGGAAGCAGGGAGATGGGCTATCATTTTTTTAGATCTATAGGGTCAACAGTGGCTTTCTTTAGGAGTGGTCTGACATCCGCCTGATTCTGTCTGTCCGTGTATGTTGCTGCGGACATAGAGGGGTTGAGGATGCTGGTGAGTTGTCTGCTGATTTGGTTTGTTGCGAGGTTGTATATATGGTGGGGTCAGTGGGTGCCCCAGAGTGAATGGAAGACATGATGGCTGAGGTGTTCAGGGCAGTGAACCGAGACCAGGTGGTAATGGTTTGGCTGATGTTCGCTGCTTGGTTGAGGTAGTTGGTGTTGACCGTGGTGGTTTGGAGGGTGAAATTGTTGTAGATGTTGGTGATTTTGCTGTGGAAGTTGTCTGAGAGGGTGTTAGAGTTCTTGGGAGGGGGGATTGTGTTCTTTATGACTGTTGGGTTGGAGAATTCTTTGACTATTTTGAAGAGTTCTTTTGTGTGGTTGGCCGTGGAGTTGATGTGGGTTGTAGTGGCTGCTTTCTCGGCTTCCTTGATGTGCTGGTGATATTTGCTGAGGGCTGTTTTGTGAGATAATGTCAGCTGGGGTTTTAGTGGTGCCATGATTTCTCCAGTTGGTAGCAGTTGCGTTCGGTGGTCTCGAGTTCTGGGCTGTAACAGCTGGCGTGTTTGTAGGTTTCATTGGGTCGATTCTGTCTGCGCAGTCGGTGATCCGGCTGGCAAAGTTTTGGAAGGCCTAGACTAGATCTGTTGAGGCCTCGGGTTGGGAAGTGGTGAGGGCCTGTGAACACTGGGTTTTGGTGACTTTTCTCCAGCTGCGGCAGAGGATCTTGCATCTGGTGATGGTGTGCTGGGCATCGTTGATTATGAAGTGTAAGATGCTGTGGTCAGTCAACGTGAATTCTCAAGTGTGGCTAAATTTGATTCTGTTGCTGGAGGTGAAAATGGGGTTGACTGTGTCCTGCTTTGTGCGTGGGCTTGGTGACCAGTTGGGTTAGGCCAATGTTGGTCAGGCTCTTCAAGAGGGCGATGGAGTTGGAGTCGTTGGGGTCATCGATGTGGAAGTTGAAGTCACAGAGTAGGACATACTGATGAGTCGATTGCTGGGGGTGGGGGGATGAGGTTGGGGATGGCATCGCAGAATGTTGCTCAGGGTCCCCTGGGGTCTGTAGGTGAGGGTGCGTTTTATTTTGGTCTTTGCATTAGTTTGTAGTAGGAAGATGAGGTGGTCCGTGAGAGGCGTGTGGTCGTTGTTGTTGGTGATGGTGCATATGATGGTTTCCTTGAAGATATCGATGCCTCCACCTTGTTTGTTGGTACTGTCTCAGTGTATCATCTTCTAGCCTTTGGGATTGGCAGTGGTGATGTTGGGGGTCAAGGAGGGGTTGAGCCTAGTTTCAGTGATGAAAGTACTGTCTGTGGAGAGGGTGGTGATAGTGTCCCGGAGTTCCGTGGTGTGTTTGCAGAGGGAGTGGTCGTTGAGCAGGATACAGTGGAGCAGAAGCAGGGTAATCTTGGTCATGTGGGCAGGAGTGGTGTGAGATTTTTAATAAGCTTTTTTCTGATGGATACTTCTGCCTGTGGATTCTTCACCTTTTGAATACCTCCTGCGCCAGCATTCCGCGGAAATTCTTTCCTAGCCCTCCCACGTCGACGAGGGCGTCATAATAGAATGGCTCAGCTCGCGACTCAGTATGACGTCATCTGAGCCATAGGAAGACCTTGTCGGTGTGCTGACGTCAGTTCCCTTTTTTCCGCGCCGTCAACGCGCAACGGTTTTTCTAGGGACTCCATTTTCTTTGTGAATACTTTGTTTCCTTGAAGATTTCAGATGGCTACTTCTAAGAAGTCCGGATTCAAGCCCGGCAGGGAATGTGGCGGCCACATGTCGATCACGGATACCCATGATGATTGCCTGTGGTGCTTATCTTCCGATCACAACGTCGAAGGGTGTCGATGCTGCAGGAAGATGAATCCGAAAGCCTTTAAAGAACGCGAGGCTAAACTCTTTATAGCCAAAGCCAAAAAGGAGAAGAGGGGTCGAAAGCGTGCAAAGTCGTCGTCTTCTCACACTTCGAAGTTGAGAAAACACAAGAAGTCGAAGAAGAGGCATGGTTCTCGGCGCCGTTCGTCGAAGAACAAGGCTTCGAGGTCGCCTTCTCCAGGTATGCAGCTTCGAAGGAAAGACTTTTTGTATCTCCATCTCCTACTCCTCCTCGGGTGACGCCGGCTCAATCTCCGGCTCCGATGTCCCCGGCGTCGAGGGGCTCTACGCCTAAAGGTTCTCCGGCTCCAAGTAGGTCTCCGACGCCCAGGGAGTCGTCTCCTGTTCGTGTGGCTTCGCCTGTGCGAGCGCCGTCTTCACCGGCTCCGCAAATTCCAGATCAGCCTCAGGTGATACCTGCTCAGGAAGGTACGGATCCATATCCTCCTTTTCCTGGTCCTGGAACGGAACCTACGCATTTTTTTAAATGCGATGTTTGGCATGTGTACCAGAGCCTCTAAACCATCTGGTGCGCCTTTGGGACCCGTGGGTCCTTTTGGCCTTTAATTTGGGTGTACCTTACCAGTATGCCTAGGCGCCCTTCGTGCCATTATTGCCAACGACTCCGGCTTGGCATTTTCCGGCGCCAGAGTCATCCACTCCGGTTCCTCTGACTCCTTCAGCTGTCGAGTTGGCGCCGCCTCAAATTTGATCGAGGTTTGAAACTGAAGGTCCTCCATCGACGCTGATGCCGTCGTCACTGGTGCTGCGTCTGGCGCTGCCGCCGTGGATTCTGAAGCAGCGCTCTAGGAGGGGTGCACAGAGGCTGCTTGAAGAGGAGGAATATAGACAGGAACAGGAGGAAGGGGAAATGGTTGAGTCTGTGGACGAGTTTGAAGGTTTACAGTATGCCAGTGGATTGGATACTTCCCCTGAGTATGAACTCTCATCTCCTGAGGGTGGAGTATTACAAGATGTTGTTCCTTATCACGTTGTAATAAGGAAAGCAGCTGAGTTGCTTGATCTGCAGTTACCTACATCTGAGGTGAAATCGAACATTCTAACGGAGGTTTTAAATACATCTGCTGCAGTTTCTGAGCCGCTTCTGCCCTTCAATGAGGCCATAACGGAGCCTTTTTTAGAAGTCTGGCAAAAACCCTTGACTGCTCCAGCAGTTTCTAGGTCCATTGCAAGGAGGTACATGCCATCTCCTGGGGATACGGCGTTTCTTTCCTCGCATCCTTCTCCTGAAAGTCTGGTGGTCCAGGCTTCTAGCTTAAAACAATCTTCTGGTTCATTCCCAACTAATCCAGGGGATAGGGATTCTAAAAAAAAATAGAGCAATCGGCAAAGAAAGTATTTTCTTCTGGGAGTATGGCATTAAAGTCCACTAATGCTACCTGTTTACTTGGGAGATGTATCCATGCTATTATGGTCTCTGTCAAGCAGCTGGCTCCAAAGTTGCCTGAGGATGATAGGAATAATTTCCTGGAGGCTCTTTATGACTCAAAGGCTGCAGCCCATCAAGTTGTACAATCTGGTTTGGACACGGCTTACTCTGTGGCTCGTGTGATAGGGTCTTCTGTAGCAACAAGGAGAAAAGCTTGGTTGAGGTCATCTGGATTTTCTCCTGATGTTCAGGCAACCCTGTTGGATTTGCCCTTTGATGGTTCAAGACTTTTTGGCACTACAGCTGACTTTGCCTTACAACGCTTTAACGATAGCAGAGCGACTGCAAGATCTCTGGGCCTTCAAACGCATTCTAGAGGATACGGCTACAAGCGGTATTGTGGTTTTGGAAGGGCTACTTCCTTTCGTGAACGCCAGCAACCTCAACAGGGCCAGCAGCAGAATCCTTTGTACAAATCGTACAGGGGAAAAAACAGGGGCTGCCTTAGAGGAGCCCCTCGTCAGCAGTCCTCCTCCTCCCGCCACCGTTGGTGCCTCAGGAAAGCAGTTCTAGATCCCCCATCTTAGAACACGTTGGTCCGGTAGGGGGTCGGGTGTCCCATTTACTACAAGATTGGAAATAGATTACTTCAGACCGTTGTGTTTTAAATCTTGTAGAGAATGGGTACGCCCTCCTTTTTTTTTTTTTTTTTTTTTTTTTTAAAGAGTTTCCTCCTCCTTACCCTCCTCGGCAGGGTTAGTGTTCAGAGGACCACTTACTGCTTTTGCAGCAGTAAGTTCTTACCTTGTTACAGAAAGGTGCAATAGAGGTGGTTCCGGAGCAGGAAAGGGGTCAGGGGTGCTACTCCCAGTATCTCCTGATCCCCAAAAAGGACGGTAGATTGAGGCCGATCTTGGACCTCAGGATTTTGAATCTTTACCTCAGGCAGTAAAAGTTCAAAATGTTGACCTTGGCTCAGGTTCTTCTTGCGCTGCAAAAGGAAGACTGGATGGTGTCCATTGATCTGCAGGATGCGTATTTTCATCTTCCCATCCTGAAGTCGCATCGGAAGTATCTCTGGTTCACGGTAGGATCGCAACACTACCAGTTTGCGGTTCTTCCATTCAGTCTGAGTCTCCGGAGTTGGTGTTGCGCCATTTGCAAGCAACAATGCAACTGTTGTTCAAGTTGGGTGTCTCAATAAATATACACAAATCTCACCTGGTGCCTTCTCAGCGCTGCCTGTTCATAGGGGCACTACTGTGTGTCGGGCGTTTCCGCCTCTGCAGAGGATTCTCGACATTCAGGACATGATTCCTTTGTTTCATTCCGAGCACAAATTGGCTTCTGGAACACCTTGCCCCTGAATGTGCCTAGCCGCGTAGCGTTGACCAAGATGATAGTGCTGCTTCGACTACTCTATTACTTTGCAAACATGACCATGTATGTTCCCACCAAGCTCTTCCGTTAGTTAGAGGTGCTGTTGCGCAGCCTCATCTGGAACAAGGGGAGACCGCGCGTAGCGCTGACCAAGTTGTACATGCCCACGGACTCGGGGGGGCTTGGCAGTCCCTAATATGGAACTATACTACCTCGCGGCGCAGATGCAATGGGTAGCGGGATGGCTGAGTGGCAAACAACTCGAAGACACTGCCTCGAACGCAGCTGCCTGGACACGTACGCAAATAAACACGCTGTTCCACCCGATAACCCGCGCGCTCTGCCCTTCCCAGATATACCTGGCGGTGGCGCGTCGATGTTTCCTGCGGTGCCTTCGCCTCACACGCGCGACTACGCCATATGCCCCGATCTTACCGCTCTTAGGCACACCTGGCCCGACGGGGCCGCTCACAGAGGCCCACTTGGCTAGCTGGGAGCGCGCGGGAGTGGACACGCTGAGTGACCTATACGCAGATGGTGACTTGCTCACCTTCGCGAACCTGGCTGCTGACACTACTCTTCCGGCGGGACAGTTCCTCCTGCATGCGTCCCTCTTGCGCACGCTCACTACTTCCTGGGGCGACATTGCCGTAGAACTCCCGACGCACAGTTTCATACAATACCTGCATGTTATGGGCAATGGCTCGCACATTATACACTGACTAGCGCAGGCACTGCAGGCACACTCGCAACCCTCCACGTCACCACTGAGGGAACGCTGGGCGACGGACAGGGGAGGAGACTGGACAGACGAAGAATGGGCATTGATCATGGCCGGCCCGACCAACATTCCACGCAACCCCCGCTTTAAAATAATACAATACAACATACTGCAGCGCGCATACCTCACGCCCGATAAGATAAATAGATACTTCTCGCGGACGGATGCAACTTGTCAGCGCTGCTTGCTACCAGGAGCGGACCTCCTACATATGTTGTGGCACTGCCCTGATGTACAGGTGTATTGGGGCGATGTATTGACACTACTTGCGCGCGACACTGACGGGCAACTACCGCACACATTGTGGTAAATAAAATAAATATTACCGGACTGAATTTCATACGGAATCTTAAAATAAAGTAAAATAGCTCAAAATAACAAGAGGCAGAATCCGTGGTATAAGAGGTTTTCTAATGGGCTTTATTCCATTCAAAAATGGCCGACTCGAGTCGCGGCCCTCAGGTTCCGTCACCACGAGGGTTCAGGAAGTGAAGTACAATAATTTATTAACAGACATGTATTTTTATAATAAGTACATTACAATGAAACGAATGTAGAAGGCGTAACATTTGATAAGAAAAATGACGTGACAGTGACATAATCGAAACTAGGCGTAATAAGGAATAAAAGAAACATGATTGGTTAGAATTATCAAACATAGGTGGATCTATAAGATAATACTTGGCATAGATGCGCGCGCGGCAGCATGACGTGTAATTGACGTGCAACTAGGGGGTGAAGGGGACTTGACATTTAGCTCTACATGTGGAGACGAGAAGTCTGGGGTCAAGTCATCCTAATCCCAAATCATATCTAACATCCTATGTTTAAAGAACTATGTTATCCACAAGGAAGAGACTCTCGGACAGAATCTATTCTATACTGACTGTGTGCGTGTACAAGCGTCTAAGTGTCTATATGAGATGTGAGGGGCAGAAAACTTTCCATGGCAACAGGGCTATGAATCACTTGCAGGAGGACGGAAAGGCTGAGTCCTCTGCTTGTGAGCCAAAGGAAATGTTTACCTAAATCACTGGACAGGAATGCATCGGCTGGAGAGCAAAATAGATAATTCGAAGGTGAAATACAGCTTCTTGGCAGACAGGCGAAAACTGGCCGAGGCAGGCACCGTTAGCTGCACAGGGAGTAGGACAAAGTTCATGGATACAGATGCGAGCTCAAGCTGAAGCTGTCAGAGACAGAGAGCAGGGAAAGGCTTTGAGGACAGAATCGGGCCTACTTGCCTGAACTGTAAAAATGAAGTAACTTAGCCATATAAAGTCGGTGGCCTTTCATACTTAGGAATCGAATATCCAGCCCATTGATGGCGGATCTGACAGAGAACATGTTGACGGTAGACACACATATGTTTGCGTCTTAGAAACTGGAACTGGAGGGAACATACATGTACTTGTAACATGCATATAGAACCGTTGGGGTCCAAGATAGGGGACATAACTGATCAGGAAAATCCACATTTCCACATTCCCTCCTTGTCCCCTTCTTGCCCTTCACGAGACATCAATCTTCATCATTCCATTGATTTGCTCATGGAGCATCATTTCTTCTTCCTTCCGGCATTTTGAACGGGACCTGTGATGTGGAATGCATGATGTGGCACACAGACCACAAATCGCTGGTCCACATTGTAGGCATAAACAACAACTGAAGAGCATAAGAAGGCCAATACCTAGGAAGGATAGAACTCTCCATCCCCAGGCTGATATCACACTCCAAAACCACCCGGACCACGTCCAAGCGCCTGGATTCTCGTGTATCTGGCTTACAATCTTATGAAGGCGTGTTATAGCTTTATATACAGATGGCGAATTTTCTGGTATGAATATGCAGCAGCTGGATCCGATGACCCTGCAAGCTCCGCCCCTATCGGCCAGGATGACGTCAAGGACAAGACGATTCTGGAGAACAACAATTCTCATCACTGATTGTTCCTCTGTCAGATTGCCTAGGGCGGCTATAGTCTCGTTTACTACAGCTTCAAGAGTCTTGGTGAGTCTGCGTATCAGCTTACTATTTGATATTGTACCTATATAAGGAAAGATACCTTTATTGAAATCTACATACTTGTCCCATGCTGTTTCAGTATAATCGACAACTGGGAGATCTCTCCGCTCTCTATTGTGTACTAAATGAACATCTCGATAATAATCAGGGGGAGCTAGGAAAACAGGTGGCAAAAGGAATGCTATGTAACAGGTACCATCCCAATCTAGAGGCAGACGCATATATGCCGTCTGACCACATATGAAGTAAGAATGGCGAGAAGCTCTAAATGAAGATTTACCTTGATCACTATATTCTACTGTAGTAACGCATTGGCTATGGCCCATATGTATGGAACCAACTTTTCTTACACATAATTCACCCTTTACTGGAAATACTGACATAGTGGGCAGAATTAGTTCAACTTCGGATTTGACATTCAGAATCATAAGATTAGGCGTAAAATTACCTAATTTATACACTTCATTTTCTAAATCAGTTCCTGTTCTACTGGGGTGACCCTCCTTATTAGGGTGACAGACTTTGAATAAAACTAGATTCAGATTTCCCCATATCCAATGTTGTTGATAAACTGCTGTGTCTGGGTCTATGGAATTTAATAAACTAAACCATGCTCCACAGGAGCCATTGTGTGTGAATGGATGTGGAAAGAAAGGCAGAACTCCTTTGTTATTCTGATAGGGAGGAAGTCGGCCACACACCCAACAATTGGTCGCATTACTAGTCTGATGGGAATGATGTAACATACTAATGAAGGTGTTATTGCGCAGCGCAAGTCTGTAAGATAATTCATGTGGCGGTAGGTCACTAAAAGAATGTTCATCAGTTATATTGAAAACACGTTTAGAAACAGGATAATACATATGCAACAATATACTTGCAGTAACTAAAAAACTCAAGAAAGACAAAATTAATAAAGTCACAATACAGTGGTTACGCAGTAATTTACAATAAGCATGTCGTTTCATTATGATTCTGGACTCTACATGATTCAGACCTAAGGGGTACATGTCGGGACAGATTCAACCGCTTCACCTTGGAGAGGACTTAAACAATCAAATCGTCCGACAGTTTAGATCTGGACCTGAGTTTCTGTTTATAGAGTTCGGTGCTACTGGCCTCAGCCAAAGGTAGCTTTGAGTCAATGGGGGAAGACACACGGGCAGTACTGTCTGTGTCAGGAGGAAGTCCATGAAATTTTTTGACGTGACTTGAATGAATCCACCCTTTTCGTCCCTCGATCTTCACGGCTGTTCTTGTGGTCAACAGGACCAACTTGGGTGCTTTCCACCTGGGCTCCAATTGACTTTTCCTGTCGAAGTTTCTCACAAAGACAAGATTACCCGGAACAACGTCATGGGGTTTCGCCTCAGTGTTGTCGGGAAAGGCTGCAGCTACCTGTGAACGAGAAGATTGTAGTGCAGACATCAAGGAAGCCAAGTAATCTGTCAACATATTACAGTCAACATCAGTTATTTTACGTGGTATAGGCGTCCCCCACATATTCGGCGGTCTACCGAAGATCACCTCATACGGGGATAGCCCTGTTCTAGAGTGTGCTACCATTCTCATGTAAAAGAGTGCAACTGGTAATGCTACTATCCAGTCGACACCTTTCTCTCTACATATTTCGGACAGTCTGATTTTCAGTGTCTGGTTATGTCTTTCTACGAGACCTGCTGCCTCGGGATGTCGGACACAGTGGAATTTCCACTGATATCCCAACAAAAGTGAGACATGTTTCATTAATTCGGATGAGAAAGGCTGACCGTTATCTGAATATACAACACGTGGTAAACCGTACCGTGGGAAGAATTCTCGAACTAGCTGCTTGGCAGTAGTCGGGGCAGTGTAATCTGATACGGGATACGCCTCTGTCCAACGGGAGAGAGCGCAGACAACTACGAGGACATATTTGAATCCTCGACAACGTTCCATCTGAATATAATCCATCTGGAGGACTTCAAAAGGATGGTCAGGAGGCTGAAATCCACCCTGCTCTACGGGAACACTCTTTCCTGGATTAAACTGACAACATATCATACAGGTACGAACTTTTTGTTTAGCTGCTGCTCGTAAATGTTTGTTGAACCAAATGTGCTGAATGCTGTCTAGCATAGCCTTCTCTCCTAAATGTGCTGGACTGTGAACTGTAGCTATAATGGCTTGAACCATGGAATCCGGGAGAAACCATACAGATTTCTCCTTCGTCATCCACCCTTGATCTGTCTGGATCCCTCCTAGTTCAGTCCACTTCTTTATTTCTTCTGCTGTGGCATGTGTCTGTATGTCAATTACGTCAAGTGCGGGATCCTTAATTGTCATACACTGTGTTGGTGTCTGAACTATTGGCTTTGTCATGTCTAATGTGCGATTCTGAGCAGTCTGTTTAGCTGTTCTGTCAGCTAAATCATTGCCTTGAGAAATGGTATCAGTAACCTTCGTGTGTGCTTTACATTTCATAATCGATATAGCAGTGGGTAGATGTATTGCGTCTAACAAAGCATGAATGAGGGGTCCGTGCTGAATGTGGGCACCATGGGACGTTAGATAACCTCTCTCTCGCCATAGCACGCCGAAGTCGTGTACAACTCCGAATGCATAACGTGAGTCAGTGTATACATTAACTTTCTTATTTGTGGCTTGAATACAGGCTTGCGTTAGAGCAATAAGTTCTGCTGCTTGGGCTGACAGAGTATCTATACAATGTGTCTCAATAACTTCAGTGTCTGTTGTGACTGCATACGCGGCCACTAAATCTCCTGTACTTGCTCTCATGCATGATCCGTCTACATACAACGTCAGGTCTGGATCTAACAATGGAACGTCTGTCAAGTCTTGTCTAGGTTTCGTCTTTATTTCAACGATTTCAACACAATCATGAGCTAGTGGGTCTGTTCCAATTACAGGTAATAGTGTAGCAGGATTCAATGTATTACACCGTCGGATCTCTATGTGTGGTTGAAACAATGTCAGTTCATAACCGGTAAGTCTTGCTATGGTCAAGTGTTGCGTTTGTGTTCGGTTCACAAGAACCTCTACTGCATGTGGTACTTGTACTGTCAATGGGTGTCCTAATACTATGGCATCGCTTTGTCTGATTGCTAAAGCTGTCGCTGCCACTGATTTCAGGCATGCAGGCAAAGCCTGAGCTACGGGATCTAATGTACTGGAAAAATAAGCACATGGCTTGCGTGATCCTGCTTGATCCTGAGTGAGTACTGACAAGGCAGTACCTTCGCGTTCTGTAACAAAGAGTGTAAAAGGTTTGCTATAACATGGTGTTGCTAAAACAGGTGCTTGACATAAAGCTTCCTTTAGGCTTTCAAAAGCTTGTGTATGTTCCTGAGTCCAAGGGAGAACAGTCGATGTGGCTGCCTCCTGTGTGGTTAACTGAATGAGTGGTTTTGCTAGAAATGCGTACTGAGGGATCCACTGCCTACAATATGAAGTGAGGCCTATGAAAGCCCGCACCTCCTTTTGTGTCTGGGGTATTGACATGTTAGCAATTAACTGGATGCGATCTGGTGTAAGCTGCCTTCCCTCCTTGGACAGCGAGTGACCAAGATAAATAACTCGCTGAACACAGAATTGCAGCTTAGAAGGGGACACCTTGTGCCCCTTGTCGGCTAGGAAATGTAAAACTGTCAGAGAAGCTTTTTCACATTCTGGCTCGCTTCTCGCGGTGATCAGCAGATCATCGACATATTGAAGCAGTGCAGTATTGACTGGCATGTGGATACTGTCAAGTTCTCGTTTCAATGCTTGGCTGTAGATGCTGGGGCTTTCTGTAAATCCTTGGGGAGCGCGTGAGAATTTAAAGCGGCGCCCATTTAAACTGAATCCGAACAAGTATTGGCTTTCCGGATCTATTGGGACGCTGAAAAAGGCATTCTTGAGATCAATTACAGTAAAGAATGTTGCTTCGGAATCAATTGCTGTCAACAATGATGATATATCAGGGACCACAGGGAATTGTGGTACAATACACTTGTTTAGTTCACGCAAATCAATAACCAATCGGTACACTGGTGGAGCAGTAGGATCAGTTCGTTTAAGAATCGGAATTATCGGTGAATTACATACATTGGAGTCTGTTTCTACAACTACTCCCTGGGCAATTAGCTCATCAATGATTTTCAACAAAGCCACTACAGCATCATGCGGTAACTTGTATTGTCGCATTCGTGGTAGTACCACTCCTGCTTTCAATGTAACTCGATAGGGTGTAATGTTCATGCAGCCAACATCCGTAGGGCCTTGTGCCCATAGATGTGCTGGTAAAGTCTGTAGTCGGGGATCCATGTCTCTAGACACATAGTGACCTTTAAAATCACGCAAAAACAACCTTACTCCTTCCGGAGAACAACATATTATGGCTCCTAGTGCTTTCAGAGTCTTAATTCCTAACAGATTTTCTGGGCATGATTTAGTAAGCAATAAATCTGTAGTTCGTGTCAAAGGTCCTATCGTAAGTGATAGAGGCTGTGATACTTCATTAACAATAGGTTTTCCCGAAAAACCAAGGGAAACATTTTGAGAGCCTGAGAGGGGTGCCCCTGGAACTTCACTACGTTTTATTGTTGTTCGACTTGCCCCTGTATCGAGTAAGAATTTTCTATCTTGACCTAATAATTCACTATGTACATAAGGTCCTTCTTGATCTACCGGAATCTCGATAAGCGGTAAGTCAACTTCCCTCTCTAGGCTGGTTCATGCGTAACGCTGATACTCAGGGTATTCATACTGTGCAGTCTGATACATTTGTCGTGTTGTGGTTTGTGTGGCAGTAGCAGGCAACGGTGGTGCAGCTGGCACAAACTGTATGGGTTGCTGTGAGGCTGGCATAGACTGTTGCTGAACTGGCATGGACTGTCCATGCTGCATAGCTCCTTGTTCATTCTGATCTTGTCTAACTAATCGTGGTCTCTCTTTGGCAATACCTGTAGCTATATTACGTTTCAGGACTTGACAATCATGTACATAATGGCCTAGTTGTTTACAGTAATTGCAGGTTCCTTTTACAGGAACTGCAGAATCACCAGAATGTGTCACACCCTTTTTGTGACCATCTGCTGGTACTGTCTGAGAAACTAGCATTTTCATTTTTGTATCCTTCATGCGTCTATGCTCGTGTTCTTGTTCATCCCTAATTCTATTGTGATGATACTGTAACATTTGTAGCATTTGCGACGGAGTGTTACTTTGCCAGGTACTCTCGAATTTCAATATTCTATTCTTCACTGGAGGCAATGCATTTTCCACTAATTTTGTCACAAATAAATGTGGATATGAGTCACTACTTGCTTTTATACCACTATTTATACCAAAACATTTTTCAAATCGAGCATAATAATCGCTTGTGTCTTCATCTTGCTTTTGTTTACAGGCTGTGATTGCACCCCAATCTTCCTTTTTTGTAGTTAATAAACGTGGCAGTACCTGTACTAGTAAACCTGGTAATAGTTTAACTTTATCCCCGAGCCCTGAACCTGCGGCTCGGCCCCTTTCTTCCTCTGCTAATGCTGTCCAGTCTATCTTTTGGTCTCCCACTTCCCACTCTTTTTCTTTCAGTTTTTCATATATGCCAGCAGGCAAAAGCACCTTTAATATCGTCATAATATCAGGAAAGGTGTACTCTCCCATCAGTAACATGTCTTTAATTTCTCGGTGGAAACCCGCTGGGTCTTTGTCATGACTAGGTACTACTTTTTTCATTTCTAATAATTCCATTTTTGATATGGGTGTATAAACAAATACACGGTGAAACTCATTGTCTTCGCCTTTTATTGGGTGCACTTCTCGTAGGGGATTTTGTCTATCCATGTAGTACGGTGCTCTTTCTCTGGGGGGCAAGGAGAGAGAATCTGGACTTACAAAAAGGACATACTGCTTACGTGACACTAATATCTCTTTAATTAGCTTGTTACTAGAACCTCTCCATCTGTTCGTGAGTAGTTCCGTTAATATATCAGGTAAAGGACCAGGGTCAGCATGTTGGCTCTTATATAATATGAGGAGTTGCTGAATCATATATATTCCAGCTAAACGTACAATTTTGCTTATCGTGTCTCCCTTCTGATATATTCTGACTCCATCTTGTAAGAATAAGCATTGCATTCGGGTCTACCCCCGGACGATCTTGATTTCTGATCACACAGTTTATGAGGAAACGTAACAGTTCCCCCTGTATCTCTACTTTCTGGAATTCCATAGCTCTGTTAATACATCCTGGATCTCGTCCTGTTTGAACAAAATGATATATGTTATCTAGATGCGTAGTCATTCCTGGTAACCTTGCTAAATACTCTGCGGCTCGCCTGATACGTAATGATGCCAGGACCATTTCGTCCTCTTTACCAACCACTGGGTCATATCTACAATTTACAAGGAGTTCCTTAAGCGTACGTTCATTTACGAATTTTGGTGTACGTGAATGTGTTGACTCTTGAAAAACAAGTTTATTTATTCTAGGTGGTGTGAAAGTACTGCTAGCACCTCCCGTGGCCCCATCTGGGGCGTCGGGTGTGAATGGATTCGTTGAACGTGACACAGCAACTATGGGTGTCGATACCCCTGTAGAGTCGACTGCGGAGACAGATGCGGAAACAGATGTGCTTGCCGAAGCTTGTATCGGGACTTGCTGTTGCACGGGGACAGATACCTGATCCTGACGTTGAACTCCTCCGCCAGACGGTCTATGTGGTGTGGCATTAGCATACTCGGGAGCTGCATCGTCTAGATATGAGGAAAGAAAAACATCTTCTGCGGTTCTGGGATGCCCCTTTGGATGTACCTTAATTGGAAATAATGGGGGTGGCAAGTCTTTTGGTATCTCTGGAGCAGCCTTAGGTAGTCCTTCGGCTAGAAGGGGATACATACCATTCATAAGAGCATTTCTTTGTCTATTCACTTGTTCTGATTTCACTCGGATACCTTCCTCAATTAATAGATTTTCTTGAACTTTATTTGAACTTTCTTTACTCCTCTCTTCTTGTCTACGTGCTTTTTCTGTTCGTCTATGAGATTCTTTACGCCATAACTCAACAGCGTCTTTCTGTGACTGTCTGACCTTTCTTTTCCATAACTCTTCCTCCACTTTCATGATGCACTCTGCATCCCAGGTTCCCGCTATGGGCCACCTTTGACTTTCCGGTAATCCTTTGGTATAATCTACCCATAGATCAAGAAACAATATGGCATCTAAGCCATGCTTATGGTACATGAAATGCCCTGGGGTGTCCCTAGGAGGAATAGGAACTGCTTCTTCAAGCACCCCTTTTCTGGTAGTAATCTGTCTTAACTTCGAGAAGAGCGGCATATTGACAACTGACCTGATACTTACTCTTGAACTTACTTAATACGAAAAAACACAATAATGAACAGTGAACAATGAACAATCATTCATACCACAATATGCAAGACATTTCTGAATACTTTAAACATTAAACATTAAACATTATAACAATGATCGACAATGATGACAGTCTGCCTAACTAATCACCACGCTGAATTCTTGACAATAACTGAATACTTCGGAATACTTGATATACTGCTAAACAGTACATATACACTGCTAAACAGTGCAGACCGGATTTGTGTACCCAAATCCGTCTTGACCGGCACAACCTATGTGCGCGTCAACACGCCTCCCCGGCGATGGTACTCACCGAGTAGCTCCTTGAAACGGAAGGCCTCAGAGAATGGACAGGACTCGATAACTGCGGACATCGGACCCTCTGGACGTCGGGATTTCGGAAAACCTGGTGGGCCTCTGTATACCTCGGATCTTGCTCTCTCAGCTAGGCTCTGGTCGGGATACTTCGCACTTCTCACCGCCTCGTCTGGGTTGATCGCAGCCTCAGTCGCCCCCGCTTGACCGGAGGGAGCTTACAGGAAATCCTGCTGGTACGCGTTTATGGTCCGTCCAGCTGTGGCAGGAGACCGGGCCTGCAACGCACCGCCGGCGCGTGAGATGAGAAAGTGTCCCTGTTCGGGCGCCATTATGTGGTAAATAAAATAAATATTACCGGACTGAATTTCATACGGAATCTTAAAATAAAGTAAAATAGCTCAAAATAACAAGAGGCAGAATCCGTGGTATAAGAGGTTTTCTAATGGGCTTTATTCCATTCAAAAATGGCCGACTCGAGTCGCGGCCCTCAGGTTCCGTCACCACGAGGGTTCAGGAAGTGAAGTACAATAATTTATTAACAGACATGTATTTTTATAATAAGTACATTACAATGAAACGAATGTAGAAGGCGTAACATTTGATAAGAAAAATGACGTGACAGTGACATAATCGAAACTAGGCGTAATAAGGAATAAAAGAAACATGATTGGTTAGAATTATCAAACATAGGTGGATCTATAAGATAATACTTGGCATAGATGCGCGCGCGGCAGCATGACGTGTAATTGACGTGCAACTAGGGGGTGAAGGGGACTTGACATTTAGCTCTACATGTGGAGACGAGAAGTCTGGGGTCAAGTCATCCTAATCCCAAATCATATCTAACATCCTATGTTTAAAGAACTATGTTATCCACAAGGAAGAGACTCTCGGACAGAATCTATTCTATACTGACTGTGTGCGTGTACAAGCGTCTAAGTGTCTATATGAGATGTGAGGGGCAGAAAACTTTCCATGGCAACAGGGCTATGAATCACTTGCAGGAGGACGGAAAGGCTGAGTCCTCTGCTTGTGAGCCAAAGGAAATGTTTACCTAAATCACTGGACAGGAATGCATCGGCTGGAGAGCAAAATAGATAATTCGAAGGTGAAATACAGCTTCTTGGCAGACAGGCGAAAACTGGCCGAGGCAGGCACCGTTAGCTGCACAGGGAGTAGGACAAAGTTCATGGATACAGATGCGAGCTCAAGCTGAAGCTGTCAGAGACAGAGAGCAGGGAAAGGCTTTGAGGACAGAATCGGGCCTACTTGCCTGAACTGTAAAAATGAAGTAACTTAGCCATATAAAGTCGGTGGCCTTTCATACTTAGGAATCGAATATCCAGCCCATTGATGGCGGATCTGACAGAGAACATGTTGACGGTAGACACACATATGTTTGCGTCTTAGAAACTGGAACTGGAGGGAACATACATGTACTTGTAACATGCATATAGAACCGTTGGGGTCCAAGATAGGGGACATAACTGATCAGGAAAATCCACATTTCCACAACATGGGAAGCATGCATCTTAGGATTGTATAAGCGCACAAAAAACAACAAAGTACAGGCACGCTTCTGGGACATGGGCCTTATAACGGCCAAGCGCTTGCTCACCAAACACTGGAAGGCCACGGCCCCCCCACACGTTAGACATTGGAAAGCCTCCTTCGTTAACTGGGCGCAAGCGGAGAGCGCGGTGCTCCTTCGCGAAGAAACCGCGGGGCTCCGAAAGTTCCCCATTGCCCAGCCTTGGGATAACCTCCTCAAAGCATTTCAGGAGGCCTGCCAGGATCGAGGGGTAACCTGAATCTCTGGAATCTGCCGATCTCTTGCTGCTTGGCAGCGACAACACTACAACCGCGATGGAGCTTGCTCCCGCTCTCCCCCCCGCTCGCCTCTGGTGGCCCCTACTCCCACCCCAAATGGGCCAGCCACCAGGGATCTATCACTGTACAGATATCGCGCGCACCCAGTGAACGCTGCTGCCAAGCCCTGTAGAAGTGCGCATAATGCCTGGCTGAGGACCCAGACGAGAAGGCACGGCCACTTCGCCCCACCCTGCCGGTCCCCCTTCACCGCAGCGGAGCACCCTGCGCGCCAAGACCATAAGTATGGACATTGGCGCTTCGAGATCCCGATCTTCCTAGGAGGCCCCCCCCCTCCCCCCCCCGGCTGCTGCTTCCCGCGTGCACCGCGCAGGCCCGCTGTGCCCCACCCGATACCTGCTGGCCCCCCCGCTCACACGCAAGATTATCTCCAATCCCCCCCCCTCTCCCCCTTGATCCTGCCTGCATTTATGACCCTAACCCCTACTCCCCCTATCGCTGCATATGCGTAGGGAACAGTTTGTTTACTGGTCACGTTCTCTGACCGGATTTCTACCTAATCACAGATAGTAGACGATGGATACGCCGTCCGGCGCCCCCGAAGCGCTACCCTAATTAGCGTACCCTGTTCACTGGCAGCGGAGCAGCGATGACATGCGTACCCTACCAGGGACGGGTACGTCCAAACCGTGCAGAAAGGCCTTGCTAGGGGCACATTGTGTTGCATACTGGACGTACCCCGACACACAGCGGCTCTGCGGACGTTGCGCTGGGGAGTCGGATGCGCGCCGAGTGGCCCACACATGGACTCGAATTGCGAAGCTGCAGATTGGATCTGACGGACTTAAGCGTTAGCTTCTATGTCTCAGTGAGCTATACCGACACACTGTTGTCGCGCTCCGGCCTGCACTGCGAGAATGACGCTGAGCTGACCAGAGGCCCTTCCGCTTGAGGTTAACCGCGATGACCTGCACAACTCTAGACAGGGGCCTGGGTGGCGACCACGGTGGCCGCGATGCGGGCTGGTATATAGCGCCATCTTTGTTGCTGACACTACGAATAAGGTACACCACAACAAAACACCAAAAAACACAAAATAGACCTGCCGATTAATAAAACTACACATCTACTGACTGTACTAATGCCAATGTGTATAACGCCGCCGGACCCCCGGGTTGTCGGCTGAATGGCTGTGTCATACTGACTGGACGCATATACCTATTGTCTAATTGACTTGCCACTTTGGATGGTACATGTACGCTACGGGATAATGACATTGTGAACAATAAAGGTTTAAAAAAAAAAAAAAAAAAAATGATTCCTTTGTTTCATGATGGAGAAGTTGTTCCAGTCCTGAAGGTTCTACGCCTGCTGGGTCTGTTCACTTCCTGCATACTGTTGGTCAGTCATGCACGCTGGCACATGAGAGCAGTGTGCCCCCGCAGGAAGTGGTTTCAACACAGTGGAGATCTCGGGGAGCAGGTCAGACTATCCAGTGACGCTTCAGAGGAGCGGACATGGTGGGGTGTGCAGGGCAACCTGTCTAAGGGAAAGCCCTTTCAGCCTCCTCTGCCAGTGGCAACAGTGATCACGGATGCCTCCACTCTAGGGTGGGGTGCTCATCTGGGGATCTGGAGATCAAGGGTCTTTGGTCTCCAGAAGAAAGGTTGTTTCATATCAACCTTCTGGAATTGCGGGCGATACGTTTGGCACTAAAGGCTTTCCTTCCTTCCCTTCGTGGTCAGTCGGTTCAGGTCCTAACGGACAACACTATCGCGATGTGGTACATCAACAAACAAGGCGGGGTAGGGTTCTATCGTCTGTCAAGAGGCTCTGCGACTCTAGTCCTGGACTCAGAACCATCAGATTTGTGTGTTTGCAAATCATCTAGCCGGTGTGCTGAATGTTCGTGCAGACAGTCTCAGTCTGCATTTCTCGGCCGATCATGAGTGGCCGCTTCATCCGGAGGTGGTCCATCACATCTTCGAGATGTGGGGATCCCATCGGTTGCACCGGTTTGCCACTCACGAGAACGCACACTGCTGGTTGTTCTGCAGTCTCCAGTATCCGATGCTGGGGGACGTGTTTCAATTGGTTTGGAGCTTGCAACTCCTTTACGCGTTTGCTCCCATACCCTTGATTCCTCAGGTTCTGAGGAAGATTTGCCTAGACCGGGCCCAAGTCATATTGATCGCCCCGGATCTGCCAAGAAGAGTGTGGTACACAGATCTTCTTCACCTCTCATCGCACCCTTCGCTCCGTCTCTCTTTCAGGGCAGACCTCCTCTCGCAGTTGCAGGGGCAGGTTCTACACCCCCTCTTCCAGAGCCTGCACCTTCATGCCCGGAGATTAAACGGGGCAACCTGAGTTCCTTCTCTCTCCCGCCGGATGTTATTTTATTGTCCATGCGACACTCCACTAAATCTATTTATTCTTCCAGATGGTCTAGATTTGTCAAATGGTGTGGAGAGAGGTCCATTGATCCTTTGAAGGCCTACTTGTCAGATGTTCTTCAATTTTCGTTTTTCTTGGCCCAGCAGGGTTGTGTTGTGGCAACTGTTAAGGGCTATTTGTCGGCTTTTCTATGTTTGCCGGACCAGCCGTCTTTAAGTCCCCCATTGTTATGAGGTCCATTAAAGAACTTACTAATAGGTTTCCTCCCACTCTGTTCATTATGCCTCAGTGGGATTTAAATCTTGTTCTTACTTTTTTAATGGGTTCTCCTTTTTAACCTCTTCATACTTGCCCTTTGAGGCTTCTCTCTTTTAAGACGGTTTTCTTGATTGCCATTACCTCGGCTAGGAGGGTAAGTGAGCTTTTAGGCTCTTAGTTCTAAACCTCCTTTCTTGACCATTCATGCAGATAAATTGGTTCTAAGGGCCAGGGCTGCTTTCCTTCCAAAGGTGGTTAACCCTTTTCATTTCGGACAGTCCATTACTATACCTACCTTCTATCCTCCCCCCTCACCCTTCCAAGGAAGGAGAGACTTCATCGCCTCGATCCTAAGAGAGCTGTCTGCTTTTTATTTGGACAGAACAAAGGATTTGAGACTGGAAGATCAGCTCTTTGTGGGCTATGTTGGTCGAATGAAAGGAAAAGCTGTGCACAAGCGGTCTCTGTCCAGGTGGATCATCTTGTGCATCAAGATCTGCTATGCCTTGGGCAAGAAGGAACCGCCTGAAGGCTTCGGAGCTCATTCCACCAGAGCTAAATCTTCTTCTGCTTTGGATAGAGGTGTTCCTGTTATTGATATTTGTAAAGTAGCAATGTGGGCCTCCCTCCATATCTTTGCAAAGCATTACTGCTTAGATTCAGAGGTTAGGAGGGATGGCCATTTTGCTTGTTCTGTGCTGCAAGATTTTATGGTCTAGCAGGTGGACATTCTCCTCCGGGTGAGGTACGGCTTTGGGATTCTATTAAAAAGGTGAGGAATCCACAGGCAGAAGTATCCATCAGAAGAACAAGTTACTTACCTTCAGTAACGTTTTTTCTGGTGGATACAGTATCTGCCTGTGTTTTTCTCACGGTCCCACCTGCCTCCCCGTTGTTCACCTGTTTCTACCAAAAAATGCTTTAACTGTTTGCCATGGATGTTTTTAATGTATTTTTCAAGTTTGTTTTAATAATGGGAAATGTTTGGTCTGTTGCCCTTTTTCCATGCTTTTATTGGTTATGCATTTGTATATATATATTTTGTATACTGTGTATACATGTGAAAATGAGTCGGTCCGCCCGTTTGCCTTGGTGGCACGGAAAAAATGGGTGGAACTGGCGTCAGCACGTCGACGAGGCTCTCTTATGGCTCCAGTGACATCATGCGGCGTCGCGAGCGGAGCCGTTCTATTATGACGTCCTCGTTGACGTGGGAAAGCTAGGAAAGAATTTCCACGGAATGCTGGTGCAGGGGGTATTCAAAAGGTGAGGAATCCACCGGCAGATAATGTATCCACCAGAAAAAGTGTTACAGAAGGTAAGTAACTTGTTCGCCACAGAAGTGTCCGTGTCAGCAGGGGACGGATCCTTTGGTGGATCGTGGGGAGAAGATGAGACATCTGTTTCGGCGTCTGGGGTCCAGGAGTTCCTTGGCCGTGTAATGGCGGGTAGCGGAAGGGCCGAGCGTCCTGGCGGTGGGCGTTATTCAACTTTCAGTGCATTGGCGGCACGCTCGGTGCCCGCTTATACTGTGTGGCCATTCAGCGGCCTCCTTTAGAGGTCCTAGTCAGTGGTCCTGGGCAAAGACCTGGGGCTGGCAGCGCGGGGTCAGGGGCAGTAGGCAAAGCTGGGAAACGGGCTGCAGGCAGTGCAGGGACAGGCACTGCAAGACAGCGCAGGGATAGCGCAAGGACCGTACCAGAAGAACAAATTACTTACCATTGCTAACACTCTTTCTGGTAGGGACACTATCCAGCTGCAGATTCCTCACTAACCCTCCCAATCTCCTAGTTCTGTGATTGACTTCTATCAATTTTATAAGATCCCAAATATAGGAATCTACACACTGGCCACACCAATTTGCTTTTGGGGCTCAGTGTCTGGAGACACGGACTGTCTCGAAAGAACCCAACGCCATATGCGGGAGTGGCACCTAAATAGGCTCCGCATGTCATTTCCCGAGTGGATCGGTGGCAGTGCGGAGTGGTACGGCGCAACCTCCTGGCACGTAGAAGTACTGCTGAAAAGTTTACGAATCCAGTTTGATGCCATGGAAATATTCAAAAGACGAGTAATCTGCAGCTTGAAAGTATGTATCCAAACGAGAGTTACCGAAGATGGGTTACTTGTTCAACAAAACGACAACCAAGGGCATGCAAGAATAAATTATTTGAAGATAATCTGTGTCCATTAAGTGGCCATACGTTCAAACAATTAAGTATGTTCTTATCACATGCAGGTAAGTTACCTTATTACCACCAAAGTTTACCAGCATAGGTTTCGAAGGAGTTTTACAGTAGATTTTATTTTTAGATGTTACCTTTTTTCAGTTTTTGTAGTTGGAGGTTTTGAGAAGCTGGCCTGGTATATGATGTCCACCTATGTAAGTGGGCACCTTGCACCTGTCCAGACAACCCTTATGGGGATTTAGGAGGTCCTGGACAACCTTAGAAAGCTCTCTAAGTGGTAGCTGTGGAGTGCAGCCTTCAGGCTTAGTCCAGAAGGAGTGTAGAGCAGCTTGTTTTACCATAATGCAATCTTATAGTTAGATTAAATGAAAAAGAATCGCATAATGTATTTATAAAAATATGTATTTATTATATAATTCTCACTAACATATAGAAATATCTGCTACCCGGAGATATACACAATACTATGCATAGAAATCAAGTAAATAGCTCGAAATCCACAGTGGACCCCAAAAGAGGGAGGGGGGAACCAAACCATATACTAAGAAAGTGGTGTAAGAACCACGACTTGGGTCAAGATAATATCGAGAGGACTTAGAAATCCTGGGATGTGATTGACTAGGAACCACACAGAGAGCGTGCTCTGTACAAATCAACGTGTAAGTCACGGTTGGAATTTTAAAGATTAAGGACCCTTCCCAGTGGACCCTGTAGAAACCCCGTGGGAGACAGAAGGTTAGAGAGACACCCCGCCCGTGGATACCCTGGTACCCACGTTACCTACACCAGGGAAGCCGGGTGCATAGGTGTGAAGTGGTGTCGGAAACCACCATTGAACCCAATGGAGGACTTCCGGAAAGGGCCACTGTTCAAGGAGAAAGTGTCTGGTGGAATCCGAAGGTGGATTCTAGTTGAGAGGTACCTGCAAGCAGGGGGGGACAGAGTCTGTCACTCAGGAGTGACCAGGAGATCTGGAAGACTAATTCCCACCAATGTCGGGAGTTGCAGGAGAGTTGACAAGGACCTTGACTCTGCAGCTGTGTGGACCAGGCGACGCTGAGGAAGACCAGGAGCCGTGCACAAGCTGTCCCACGTTGGATGTCGATTGCTGAGGGGTCGGTGTCCAGCGGGAGCACCAACAAGCCTTGGCAAATGCAACCAAAGCAGAAGTCGAAAAAGATGCAATGTTGGGACCAGCAAGGTTCAGGGGACTCACCACAAGCAGGGCAGTCAGGAGCAATCAGGGGAGCCCAAAAGAAGCAAAGATGACCCTCGATAGGACCGACATGCCGGAAGCACTGGAGTTGCAAGAGGACCTCGAGCAGCTCACCAAAAGATGCAGAAGCCACGGTGTAAACGATGCAATGTGGATGAAGACTTTGTTCACTGGAGATGCTTGAGGTTGGGGCTACGTGGAGCCCGAAGATAATCGTTGAAGGAAGCCAACAAGCCTTTGCAACAGCAAGTTGACAAGGGGCACATGGGTTCGGTTCCTGCGGTTCCCACGAGGGATACTGGCCTCAAACTTGGTGAGAGGGCAGGCAGGCCTCGAGAGCTGTGGAGAACCACCACCTGTGTTGCAGAACCTTTCGGAGTTCGTAGGAGCTCAGGATCAGCAGACCGGTCAGCTTAGTTGCGGTGCCTGCGAATGCTGGGAAGTGACTCCTTCACTTCAAGGGAGATTCCTTCAAGTGTCTTGGATGCCCACAGGCCTTGGAAGGTTCCTGTACGGTGCACACACAATGCAGCAGACTGAAAGGGGGACAAAGTCCGGCCCAAACGAAGTCCAGCGAAGTCCAAAGTGCCTAGACGGTAGAAGTGGTGTCTGAATTGAATCTTTTCCCATGACGAATTTAGGGACCCACCCACAGGTAAGCTCTTAAGTACCCTAGGGAAAGGGTTGGGACGATTCAGGGGAGGGTCTGGACAGGGGGTAGGTTACTCTTTTATGTCCTTCTTCCAAGTTCGCGCCAGAGCGGGAGCCAACGGCTCCCAGAGCTGGTTTGAACTGGACTATGCATGGGGACACCAAATGTGCCCCTCATGCAGACTGAGTGGTGCTGGCAAATGTACTCGATCCTGTCTGGGATGTGGTTACACCTCTCTGTGACATGTAATCGCGAGCAGCAATTTTTTGCTGCTGGGCGATTTTAATATAAACAGTGAGTGCGGTTCTAATGTGGACACAAGGTCACTCGTACCGGAGTTAGCTACTCTTGGTTTAACCAAGCTTAATGAGGGCCCCACACACACAGCGGGCCACACTCTGGATATCGTTTTTTCCAGTTCCACCAATATCTCCTGCAACTCCCCCCAGTTCCTGCCCTGGTCTGATCATGCGTCAATTGAATTTTGCATTCGGGCACACAGGAAGAGAAACCCGTGCTACTCATGACTCCCCCTGCCTCTTCAGACAGTGGAAGAAAGTTACTCCAAAACCTCTTTTGTTGAGACACGGATATTAGAATCAGACAACATCGAAGAGGCACTGGCCAAGTACAATTTGGCTATCTCTGGTGCTGTGGACCAGTTAGCCCCTCTAAAACCTTTCTCCAGTACGCCTAGGCTCTCCCAGAATGCCTGGTATTCTCCCCTACTTCGCATCCAGAAACGAGTCTGTAGGAAACATGAAAAACGATGGCGACTTACTCATGAGGAGGAGGACAAAGATAGGTTTCATGCGGCTCTGGCTGACTACCATGGGAAGATTAGGGCAGCACGCAAAGCTCATATAGCACTACAATTAGATCAGGCCAAAAATGACCCTAAGGTGCTTTATCGCATTTTACAGTCCTTTACGAATCCTAAGGCGTTTGAGAATCCGACGGTCCCTGCACAAAAATTGTGCGATGACATTAGCACCTTCTTCACACACAAAATTGAGACCATTTATGACAAAATTGTCCAATCAGGGGACCACTCTTCCACTACTATGATTCCCGCAGTATCTGGGCAGGCAGTCACTCAATTGCTGGAGAGCTTTCCCCCGGTGACACAGGCGGAGGTTGAGTCATTGATCCACTTAGTAAAACCAGGATCACCTCTGGATCATATATCGGCTAAGATTACCATCTCACTTGTCAGTCATCTGTCCCCCACTATCGCACATCTCCTCAATCTCTCCCTGCGAGAAGGTTTGGTCCCTTTGGAATGGAAAGCAGCACAGGTTATGCCTATCCGCAAGAACATCAAGGCCCGCTTACTGAGTTTTCCAATCTCTGTCCTATCTCTCTCCTCCCTTTCCTAGGCAAGCTATTGGAGAAACACATAAATACACATCTTTCTAACCATGTCGAACGGACTGGCAGCCTTGATCCATCTCAATCAGGCTTTCGTCCTAAATACAGCACAGAATCAGCCCTACTAGAGGTCACCGACAACATCAGGATGACCCTAGATAGAGGCCACTCTACGATTCTGGTGCTGTTGGATTTGTCCGCCGCGTTTGACACGGTTTCCCATAAGATCTTGCTCAGGAGATTGGAGGAGATTTGGCCCTTCAGTGGTTGACAAGTTTTCTTTTTTCTCGTTCTCAGGCGGTTAACCTTGGTCCTTACCAATCAGCTGCAACAGAGTTATCCAAGGGAGTACCACAGGGCTATTGTTTGAACCCAACCATATTCAACATCTATGTGGCTCCCTTGGCCAATCTGTTGAGGAGTAGTGGGTTCATTCCCGTCTCCTATGCGGACGATACCCAACTGCTTTTTCCATTTGCAAAGTATACTCCATCAGTGCAGGCCACCTTCTCCTTGGGAATGAGAAACATCTCCCAGTGGATGAGGAGCAACTTTCTTCAGTGCAATATGGGGAAGACGGAAGTCATGCTCTTTGGAGAAGCTCAACTACTATGGACCACCGATTGGTGGCCCTCAGACATGGGTACATCCCCCGCCCCAAAAACCTCGGTTAATAACTTAGGTGTTCGTCTTGAGCAGACCCTCACTATGAAGGAGCATGTCGTACAGACAGCTGGCTCCTGTTTCCATGTGCTGGGCCTACTGCGTCGCATCCTTCCTCTGCTCCCCGACTCCTCTAGGAAGACGCTAACCCAAGCGCTTATTTTAAGTCGCCTGGATTATTGCAAACGTCTACTGCTGTCTGCCAACGAGGCCACTTTTGACGTACTACAGGTTGTCCAGAATACGGCGGCACGTCTGATTCTGAACGCACCTCCAAGGACAGCCTCTCGGCCTCTGCTTCACCAGCTCCACTGGCTTCCGATACGGAAGCGAATGCAGTTTAAAGTCTGCTGCACTATTCATAATGCCTTGTCCAATTCTGGCCCCAGCTATCTTGCGAATAAGTTTATTCCTTATATACCACAGCGGTCTCTCTGCTCGGTTTCTAAGCATCTTCTCACAGTGCCCAGAATCAAACGAGCCAGACAAGGTGGGAAGGCCCTATCACATCTGGGCCCCTGTCTCTGGAATAAGCTCCCTGTGCAACTAAGACAGTGCTTGTAACATCTTCACTTTAGGAAACAGCTCAAGACCCTCCTCTTCACCTTTGATCTCGAGCGCAGAGATACCCCTTCGGGGGTCGATTCTGGCGCTTTATAAATAAATAAATACCTATTGTTCTGCCTTGCCTGCTCGAGCTTGGCTCAGCAGCAGGAGGGCAGAATTGTATCTCTGGTAGGCTGCAACCATTTTGAATATTGAAATATTGAGTTACATCAACAGTAACAATAATGTAATAAAGAAGAATTTCAGTGGCATGCATTGACAACAATCTTGAGTCTTTTAAGCGCCTCACATTATAACTTAGTATAATATGCGAGTTGTCAACCCCCTCATGCTTCTCGGTTGGCGTGTGGTGTGGCGGGGCGCATCCTGTTGGCGTGTCAAAGCTAGTCACTGTCATCCGAGTCTTGATCTGATGGGGGGGTTCACAGATATCTCCCCGGTAGCGGTTCCACTTTCCCCACACCCTCGACCATTTTTTGGGCCAGCCTCTGTGCATGTATACAGATTTTTCTGTCACCATTGCGTGGTCCATGTCTCTGCACCATTGCTGGTGCGTCGGGGAGAGTGCCGACCCCCAGCACTGTGCTATGTTACGTTTTGCTAAGGTCGTCCCCAGTGTCACCCAGTCTTGATCAGTGTGATTCAGATCCGTGGGCTCCCATATGTTGAGCAAGCAACGTTGCGGGTTCAACGGGATCATTACTTTAGTGACTTGGGACATTGTGTGTAGGACCGCAGTCCAATACGGAGTGATCAGCGGACAGTCCCAGAGCGTGTGCCAAAAAGTGCCCTCAGCGCCACAGCGTCGGAGGCAGAACGGATTGTCCGCTTTACCTATCTTGTGTAACAATGCTCTTGTGTAATAAATACGGTGCAGGATTTTCAATTGAAGCAACCTAAGGGTGGAGGGGATTGCTACTTCCCTCTCGGACATCAGAGCTGTTTGCCAGTCGTCGTCATCTAACTCTCCCAGCTCTACCTCCCTCTTCGTCTTCAGGACCGCTGTGGGGTCTTGTTAGTTGTTGACTATTTTACGATAAGTTAGGGAGATCGCTTTTGTTTGGAGGTGATCCGTGAGTAATCTGTCCTCTAAAGGGGAGATTTTGGGTAACCGTGTGCCCGTCAGGATTACTGCTAGTAAAGCATGTCTAATTTGGGCGTATCTATAAGCTTCTGTATGGGCTACTTTGTATGTGTCTTGGAGTTGGGTAAAGGATACAACTCCTCCTTTTTTCCAGAGGTCCCCCAGTTTAGTTATCCCAATGAAGTCCCATTGTCGGAATCCCTTAGTGTTTCGTAGTCTCCCAAATTTTCGGGTGTCCCACAGTGGGGTTGCCTGTGTAAGAGTCCCTTCCCATCCCATCACTCTCTCTGTCTCATGCCAGATTTGCAATGTATGAGCCAGTGTAGCGCAATTTCTTGGGGCGATTGTATAACGCCCCCATTATCCCCTCAGCGTCCAGGAGATGGCGGTCCATGCGAAAGGCAGCGTCATCTTGCGGCACGTGGAGCCATTGGTTTATTAGTCAATTGTGACGCCCAGTATGTGTGGGAGGGCGATTCCTCCATCGTACCATCTCCTAACAAGTTTTTTCATGGCAATACGAGCTGTCCCGCTGTCCCAAAGGAGTTTGGTCACTTCGGCATTTATCAGTGCAAAATAGGAATGGGGGACACGAAAGGGGGTATTCTGTAGGGCATACAAAAATCTAGGTAACGCCATCATTTTGACGAGGGCTGCTCTACCTAGTAGGGTGAGGGGTAAGGAATGCCAGTGTTTTACGTCTCGACAGAGGCGGGTCAGGGGCTTAATGAGATTCTCTTCAGTAAAGTGCGCAACATGGGGAGTAATGTATATTCTGAGGTACATGAAACCCTGTTCCGCTATCTGAAATTCACAGTTGCGTGGCAGTTTTTTTTGGGGGGGGGGGGCGTGGAGGAGATATAGCAATGATTTTGAAGTGCAATCACTCCCTGGAGCCTGCGGAGATTCAGGGCCGTATTGCGGTGGGGCATGAAGCCCGATTGATCCGGGTGAATAAGTGTAGCGAGGTATGGTTGAAGGCGCGTTGCCAGTGCCTTGGCCAATATTTTTGCTTCGGCATTTATGAGGGAAATAAGTCTATAGGATGCAGCTTCTTGCGGCGGCTTGCCCGCTTTGTGAACCGTGACTATAGTCGCTAGTCTTTGGTCCCTGGGGAGCTCTCCTACCTCTAGACTGGCCTCATACATATCAAGAAGGTGAGGGGTGAGCCGGGTCGCCATTTGTTTATATAGTTCTACCGGTATGCCATTCGGGCCTAGCGCTTTCCCAGGTTGAAGCGCCCCAATAGCCAAAGCAAGTTGGCAGCAACCATTTTTGGTGCTATCCGGGTCTAGAAGACTGGTACCGAGAGCACTGAGAGCCTAACGGAGGGCTCTTCCAGTTCTTCGAATCATACCTCCCACACTGTTTACGGTGTGGTGGTATGAGTCCAACATCTTTGATACCAAACATGATATGATTTGTTGCAGCTGATTTCGAGATGGGCATCGCGTAATTACACGGTGCCCATCTATGTAGTATATAGCTACTTCACTTACAACCCAGTAGAATGGACTCCGTAGGTTGTAGGGGTGTTCTGCTTCTGCAGGGGCACCCTCACACTTAGAACCAAGCACCCTGCCTTGAGGATTGCAAAGGCCTTCTATAGGGGTGGCTTATAGGTTTTAAGTGCAGTGACCCTAGATATAGGAAACCTATATCTTTAGTAAGAGGTGTTAGCACCAGCTTACATAGGCTGCAGTGGCAGACCTGTAGTTCCATTTTAAATGGTCTCCCATGGGTGGCCTAATGCATGCTTCAGCCCATGGGGTACCTATGCCCTGGGTACCTTAGTACCATATACTAGGGACTGATCAGGGTACCCCAGTATCTAAACTAGGATGTACTTAAATACTGAACATAACAATTTAAGGGAGAAAGCAGATAGACTGTGGTCCTGATTAGCACGATCCCAGTTAGATTAGTCAATAACAGCTTAGCACTAGGCAAAAAGTGGGGGGGGGTAACCATAAAAGCAGATCCTACTTTCCTACAGAGGTGAAAGTGGAAACTAAGAAGGGTCCCTCTATAATGCCGGTTTGTTCTCTATGCTATAAATGCTCAACAGGCTACTCAAATGACATTGTTACTTTCAACCTATGCTCTCTCTTTGCACATGTATGTGTAATTGCAAACATATTCCCATGTCAGTCACAGTGGAGCTAAGAGTAAAATATTCCAAAGTCTAATGTTCATATGGACTGGACAAATGCTTTTTGGCTAAAGCTCAAGGAGGAAATTTAACCTGCTCTGAAAACAGTGTTTTGTGCTCTGAATACAGGTCACAGGAAACAAATTACTTTCTAATATGCTTCAGGCATTCACTGTTTGTCACACGTGCCTTCCTCAGGCTGTGGTTAGACTTTTTTCTGTAATGACGGGCTGATCGTTAGGTCACAGAGGTTCTCTACAGACTGTGTTAGCTAAAAGCAGATGCCTGAAATGGATCACTTTCCCTACCACGCCTTAGGATGACTACACTATGGTATCTGTTCCATTTTATATTCTCCTCCATTTGACCCATTCCAGAATGTAGGAAATTGAGCATCAGTGGAACTTCCTAGTCAGTGGCTTCTCTATTGTAAACTATACCAGGGTCCCTGGAATTATAATTTTTTTATGGATTTGTCACATAATCGTTCATCTGCTGCATAATCTGCAGATTTTAACGAAAAATGTGTTTCTTGCTCAAACGTATCAAAAGTTATTAAAAACTCAGCATCGCCTGTTGTAGCGCAGTGGAAGGTCCTTGGCAAAGGTTGCCTGATCACCTTTTTGTTGCTTATTGCTATATTTGTGTGTTAAACTGTTAATACTGTCTGGGAAAAGAATTCATCTAATTAATAACCTGTGTAAAACTGTCAAAATAATGAAGTAATACTGTCACAAATTGTGTCGCATTATGCCACAAAATTTGCCTTTGGACAGCCACGCTGACTTTTTCCACGACAAGATATCCACTATCTACAGAAACTTCAACCCTCAGCTCAAAACATCTGACTACATCAGTCACCCCACCATCACCCCTAGCACCACAGTTGGCCAGCTAACTGACTGGAGCCTACTCGCCCACCAATACACAACCTCCATCATGAAGACAGTACACTCAGGGGCTCCCACTGACCCATGCCCCCACCACATCTTCAACCTAGGTGGACCAAAAATCAGCCTCAGACACATGACCATCATCAATGCCTCAATAGCAGCCTCCCTTTCCCAGAAAGTTGGAAACACACAGAGGTCAGTGACCTAAAGAAACCTTTGGCTGTCCCCAGCAAACTCCAAAACTACTGTCCCACCTCACTACTACCTTTCCTGGCCAATGTCATGAAGAAATCAATCAACCAGCAACTCACCAAACACCTGGAACACCATCAACTTGCGGACAGCTCGCAAACTGGGTTCTGTGGCAACCACAGCACCAAAACAGCTCTCATCGCAGTATGGACAACATCGGCACCATACTCTACCCAGGTGAGACAGCTGCTCCCATCCTCCTTTATCTCTCTGCGGCATTCGTCACAATCTCACAACATACGCTTGTCCCCAGAGTCCACCACATCTAAATCCAGGCAGCAGCACTCAAGTGGATCACCTTCCTCACAGGAAGAACCCAACGACTACGCCTCCCACCCTTCACCTAGGAGCTCAAGGAAATCTTCTGTAGAGTACCACAAGGTTTGTGTGTATGCCCCACTCTTTTCACAACTTACATGACATCACTGGCCAACATAATGGGATCCCACGGACTCAACATCATCTTTTACACCAGCAACACCCAACTCATCTTCCCTCTCAGAAGATCCCAACAGTACCCAGAACAACTTTCACAATTGCATGACCAGCGGCGCAGACTGGATGAGGGAAAACTGCCTGAGATTTTGCTCAGTCGAAAGTGCTGATCTTTGGAAACCAGAACTTCCTCTGGGGTGACTTCTGATGGCCCTCAGAACTTGGCCTCACAACAATCCTGACTGAGCATGCCAGAAACCTCGGAGTCATCCTCAACAGCAAACTTACCATGGCCTCGCAAGTCAACGCTGTCACATTCTCCTGCTTCTTCATCCTGCCCATGCTTCGCAAGATCTTCAAGTGGCTCCCCCAAGACTCAAGGCGCACCATCACCCAGGCCCTTGTTACAAGCAGACTAGACTTGGGCAGCACCCTCTATGCAGGAATACCAGCCTACCTCCTCCAAAGGCTGCAAACCATCCAGAACTCCGCTGCCAGACTCATCCTGAACCTCCATCACATCATGACCAACCTTGGGCATCTGTCTGGCTCCTGCTCCACAAGCATGGTCTGTTTGAGCTCCTTACACATGCATTCAAGGCTCTGCACAACTCCGGACCCTCCACTTCCATCAACCTACCAGACTCCTTCGCTTTGCCTCTCTCTCACCCAAGCATCCCGCAGAAGCAAAGCCGGAGCCCAATCCTTCTCCAACCTCACAGTGAAGTCCTGGAACAACCTATGTCCTCATCAGGACCTCTACGTCGATGCTGGAATTGCAAAAGAGGTACAAAAGGGGGTGGTGATGGACGGAGCATCAGAGCCAATCAAACACTCACACCCAGTCAACAGATCTGGGTTTGATCCATCACCATTCTTTAGCCCACTCTGCCACCCCTGTTCAGACATGGCCAAATGCAAATCAGTCTGACCCTGGGCCTCATCGGAACAGTCCAGCCCGAACTGCCAAGCAATGCCTTCCCTGGACCGGAAACAAGCTTCCTAGGACCGGTTTCGGGCATTTCAGCCGTCTTCAGCCAGGCTTGCTTGAATCCAGTGGCAAAGTAAGCAAGGGACTCACGTCTGAGCATAGCCTGCCAACTTATGGCGAACAAAGCGGTACAAAAGGGGGTGGTGATGGACGGAGCATCAGAGCCAATCAAACACTCGCACCCAGTCAACAGATCTGGGTTTGATCCATCACCATTCTTTAGCCCACTCTGCCACCCCAGTTCAGACATGGCCATATTCAAATCAGTCTGACCCTGTGCCTCATGGGAACAGTCCAGCCCGAACTGCCAAGCCATGCCTTCCCTGGACCGGAAACAAGCTTCCTAGGACCGGTTTCTGGCATTTCAGCCGTCTTCAGCCAGGCTTGCTTGAATCCAGTGGCAAAGTGAGCAAGGGACTCACAACAAATTCAACAAATGTAGTGGCAACATACTCTCTCGATCCTTTAAAGTCTTTGAAGTAAAGGTTCTACATATGTCACAGTGTGAAGCCTTGTGAGAAGAAAAAAACACAATACACTGGGAATGAGGATCATCAGCTTAAATTTTGTTCTCCCCAGAAAAAGAACAGGATTTTAAAGAGATTTCTTCTCTCGGTCAGGCATAGTGACAGTTGGTGACAATTGACAGAATGAAAGGTAAAGTGTCCCCCTGGCTCAGGAAATTGAAATTCTCCCTAAAGACAACTCACAGTGCTGTAGTAGCTGAAGATAAGGCTGGCTCATTCCCAGGGTAGACTAGGAAAGTAGCAGTTTTAAGGTCACTGAAAGGGTATAGCAGAGCTCTACCTGAGGATTCTCTCACACATGACATGTGGTAGAAATAGGAGTTGTGGTAGCCTCTTCGGCAGAGTAGGAGAGCTGGCATTTCCACCTCATTGACTGAAGTTAAGGTTGCTTCAAATGAGGTGGATGTGCTACACAACAAACACTGTTGTACTGGTCTAAGGCCATTTTAACTCTTTATGCTGATATTTAAATGTACCAGAGATTCCCTGCTTGACGATGGGGATTGATTCAAGCATGTGAATATATGTAAGATACAATCTTGAAGAAGAGGGCTTTACCTTTTGTGTCTGGACGGAACGGATGCTAGTTTGACAGAACAGATGCTAGTTTTATAGTCCAAGCCTACTATGAGTGTACACTGCTATAAGGAAGAGAATCCTATTTGGATTTTGCACTTCATTCAAATTTAAGGGCTTTGTGTCAAGATTTGTCATGCTATGTTGTCACTGCCATACAGAGTAGAGTCCCGGACCATATGTACTTTTTGATCAGGACTTAATTAATTTAATGGGTTTTTTTGTAATATGGAGATGTGAAGGTCGTAAGTACAAATTCTGGAAAGAGCAACTTAGCTTTTCATCTCTTTGAGGTTGGTAAACAATGGTGCTTAACGTGTGTGTGTATGTATGTGTGCATGTGTGTATATATATATGTATATAAAATATCATTTCAATAGAGTGAAAGGATACTTAACATTAATTTTTTGTTACCATAGCTTGACTTTTAGACATCGTGCTTGACAAGAGGAACAGACACATGGTCAACAACTGATTCAGACAAAAAGAAAGTGCTTCAGCACAGGCTAGGCTTGAGTCAGGCACACAATAAAGCACATGCTGTAGAAAAGTTATGAGAAAAAACATTTTGTACTGAGACTAGCAGGTCAAGCAGTTCTAATCCGAATTGATAATGCGATGTATATGTTCTTCTTAGCCATGCAAGGGAGAATGCGGTCCCGATCTCTGTTGGTAGAGGCGCAACAACTGTAGGTCTGGGCCATCTTTCACAAGTTCATCATTGCTGTGTAAACGCCTGACATGTCGCCAAGACTATCAGATGGATGCACTCAGTCAACAACTATCAGCCTCCCATTAGTGTGCACTACATCAGGAACAAGTTAATTACTTATTGCCGCCAATGGGGTCAACTCATGACCTATCTCTTTGGCACACTGAGCATGAAGAAATTCCAGAACTTCAGAAGTAGATTTTGGCATCTAGAGACCATGGGCAATGCCCTTTAGATCACTTTGTCCAGAATCTTTGCTTATGCCTTGCCTCCATTTTCCCTGATCCGCAAGGTGTTGAAGAAGGCAAAGATGAATCATTGCACTCTGATCCTTATTGCTCCAGCATGGCCACGCCAAAATTGGTACAATGAACTCCTGTGGGTGTCAACACACCAAGTCTTTTCTCTGAACCTATTCCAGACTCTCCCCAGGCACCATAGTGATACTACACCATGACATCAAAACTGAATGGTTTCTGACCACTTAGAGTTCAGCCACTTGGATAATACCGCAGGATTGCAGAAACATCCTAGCCCAGTGGCGGCTGGTCCATTAAGGGCGCCGTGGCGGCGCCCCACAAAAGAAACTGCTCACTGCAGTTCGGGCAACAGGAATGTAAGCAGACGAATTGACAGCTTTCACACAATTAGTCTGTTTACATTTCCGGTCCGGCCTGTGCTTCATGGGGTTAAAGTGCGCATGTCAGTGCACAGGGCACGTAGGCGAGAGCTAGAGTCCAAGATGGTCCGACTGCGCATGTGAGAGAGGAGCGTTGGTCCTCACTCACATTCACACACCATTAGGTATGCTGCGCATGCCTAGTGTAGTGCAGGCGTCTGAACATAGGCTCCTGCTTGGGCGGTGATGCGTTTTTCGCAAAGTTGCCCCATGCCCTATCAGATGCCAGGATACTCAGTAAATAAGGGTCAGCCGCCCGGCCCCCGTCGCATCCAGTCTCCTGATTTGGCAGTATTTCCTGTTGAGCGGCAAAAGAAAAGAGCGGGGAGAAGTTAGTTTCACGGTGCAGAGGAGACGTGATGCGACGTGGGAGAATACTGGTAAGTGTTAGTCATTAAATTAACCCCTCACCCCCTCATGCTGGCCGTGACTGCTCTGACGACACTTGAAGCACACCAGAGCGGACATTAATACTCTGACGACACTTGAAGCACACCAGAGCGGAGAGCGCGGGCATTAATACTCTGACGACACTGACTTGAAGCACACCAGAGCGGACATTAATAGTCCGCGAGCAGCACCTTCAAGCTGGACTCTTAAAGGATGGAGCGCTTTTAAACACAGCAAACAAATCGGTACACGTAGACCTGAGGCCGGTGTGTGCGGGAAGCTGTCAGGCGTCTGTTAAAAAAAATGCCATGTCCTCGCTCGATCACACGGTGTGATCCTGGGCCAGGCCTCCCTGCACTGATCAACCAGCAACAGCTGGGAGTGCTTAGGTCCAAGCACAATGCTACTGGTGTGCAGCGCTATTTATTTCACACTTAGCTAATCCCTATTCTGCAGTGCACCACTGTTCTCGTGCCTTGTACAGGGCGTGTGGTGTGCACTGATCCCACACTTCATGCCCAAATGCTTGCAAGTTATGTGACTCAGTCTGGCCAGCTGCAGGCTTGTTTTGATATTCATTTAGCTAATGCTAGAGGTCATAAACAGAGAGGCATGGGGAGAACGTGGTTAATTAGAGGGTACAGATAATGATTGTATCAGTCGTTTACTGCAGGAGTCCCGCCGTTCCGGGTTCAAAGCCACTTACGGGCGTTAGCGAGTCAGTGGCTCGCGAGACTTATGCGGAGGATTTTCTCTGAAAATTGAGCAGTAGAGAAGTGGATTATCCAACAGCAATAAAGCTGTTTGAAACAGGGGGTGGGTGCCACCCAGTTAAAATGTGCATCACTGAACCCGTTACTGTGCTGGTAACAGCAGAGCCAGGGGTTATGCCTGACTAGCTTGGCTTTTGGGTGCACAAAAGAGGGTAGGCAGGGGCCGTCACCACCTGTTTGCATTTTCTGACATCATGCTCCTTTTAATGAAACTTTTCATGTCGTTCTTTTAAATTAAATGTAGATCACTGAAAACAAAATGTTGAACCAGTTTGTAAGTGTACCCGCAGAAATCATAAGCACTTGAAAACACTACTTCTGTACTGTACAGTAATCATTCTGTAGCCTTCGAGTGATAATGTTTTTTTATTCAGCTAACCTGTCTAAGAAAGCCCACTCCCAATGCCAGACGTAACAGGGTCAGCTTGAGTTACCTATTCAGTATTTTATTTTTGACACGGTTATCTTTTTAAGTTTGTGAAACCTCGCAAGGTAGGGTGGCGGTGGGGGGAGGGGGGGGTGTATTGGGCAGGCGTTGTTGTACAGCATGCAGCGATACGCCTGTACGGTGACCGCCGAGTTACTTATCGCAGTTTTTGCTTCATTTCTGTCAGTGAAAGTATGCAAGTTCATCTTTTTGTTATTAATTTTGAACTTTGCTGCAAAGTATATTCTAGTCAGATTTTGCAAAGATCTTTATTTACTTCATTTGAGCTGATAAGCTCAGACTCTCGCATGGTGGCAGTCTCATTCACTGTGACCAGGAGGGCTATTTGTACATCCAGGAGCGACAACTGCTCCTCACTTGCCCTCAATAAACACCATTTCGAGACAGAAATTGTAAATACGGGACTTTAGATAACAGCTGATCCGAATAACCTCTGCTAGCACCGTCATCGATTCAACACGTTAATGAGGTAGACAAGACAGAAAGGACGTTCTAACGGACATGAGAAATGGAGACAAGTATCCCCCTCTTTAACGTGTATGTCACCTATGATGGTGATAGAGCCCCCTGGTCACAGTGAAAGAGGCTGCTACTGTGGGAGGGGCAATGCTTAACTGGAGCTGTGTTTGCAGGTGGGATCCACCTGCACACTTTCCGGGGACCGGGACTTATTTTTAATCATCAGACTTTATCCGAGAGCGAGAGTGAGTGAGAAAAGCAGCAATATGAAAAAGCAGGAGGAAGTCAAAGACCGCAAAATAGTGGAAAATGGAGAATGCAGGTATGAAAAGTACATATACAAGGATGGCAGTGTCAGAAAGAATACATTGGTGGATGAAAAGCAGCATGAGGTGAAAAACGTATAGACAGCCTTAGTATTCAGCACCTTGGCTGTCAGTGTGTGGGTCACAGAATGCAGGTGAGGGTTAGTGAGTGCACTTCTGAAGCACACACGCCATTAGTGCAGGTTATTAGGCCGTGTCCTGACCTCACAGTGGCAGCTCACACCATGACAGTATCTTTGTGGTGAGCTCCCTGGCTGATAGTGTGTACGCCTCTGTACCACTCTCTGCTTCAAAAACATAACAATAGAAATGTTTCTGTCGCTAGGCCTTGCTGGCACACAGCTTGTATATTGCTCAGAGGTGCATGGCACTGGCAGGGCCTAGCTTCAGAAAGATTTCTATCTACATGTTGTTATATGACATCCCTTTATTAATGTAATAACCGCACTTTCACAATTGCTTTATTAACCTTCCTGCTTCTCAAATTGGTTTGAAAATGCACCATTTACCCTCCTTAAGATGTTCACATGACCGAGAGTTTACGCCGCACCACTTTCAAATCTCACCAGCCGCCACTGTCCTAGCCTAGCACAGACACATGCTTTGACAACTACAAAGACTTACATTCCCAAGTGGAAGCTTTTCTGTCTGTGAAAGAGCAAAGGCTTTCAATCACTTAAATACAGACTCAACAAATACCACCGTACTTGTTGGGTCTTGTCGAGAGGGGACTCAAATATTCTTCTTTTAGAGTCCTTTTAGCTGCAATATCAAGATTTAGAAGAACAGATATTTTGTTATCTAATCTATTCTCCTAAACGACCATAAAGCAATTTAGGAAAGGAATTTTCACTGCATTTCTACCTGTACGATGCCCTCCGGTTCCTTGGGAGCTCAGTACTGTCCTCATCAGCTTATGCAACCTTCCTTTGAACCAGTACCTAAGGTACACTTTAAATTATTTCATGTGAGATGGTGTTTCTCATAGCATTAACGTCCCCAAAGAGAGTAGAGAAAGTGCAAGCTTTCACCATCAAGGAACCTTTCCTCCGGTTCAAGAAGGACAAGGTCATTCTGAGAATCAATCCCAGGATAATACGCAAGGTTCCTACCTACTTCCACTTGAATGAACCAGTCATTCTACAATATTTCTTTAAAATCCTATCTACGTCAGTAAAAATATTATCCAAATTGGACTTATTGTAGATGCCGCAGGTTCTAGTTCTATTAAACAAAAGATATAGCCTCATCAGATCACTTGTTCATCTCATTTGGAGAACCATGAAGAGATTGCCCCTGTCCGTGAAATGAATTGCACGTTGGGTCTCAGCTTGGATTGCCTTTTCTCACACCATGTCTGAGCATCTACTCCAGCAGTGAGTAAAGGGTCAATCCACCAGAAGTATGATGTTAACTGCAGCACTCTATGCTCATGGTTCCTTGCAATATACCTACATGCAGCCACCTCAAAGAGCAAGAACATTCTCACAGTGCCGATGCAGAGACAGCAGTGGGACAAGCAGTACTCAAACATGTTTTGATAAAGGTGAGCCTGCTTCCTACTTCTGTTATATTTTATATTGTATACTGTTCATTATTCTGATTTAAGCATGTGAATTTATGAAAAATCCAGTGTTAGAGAAGACATTAGTGACTTACTTGTAACTCCAGATCTCCAATATTGAAATCTTTCATATATTAGCATGCGGCCTCCATTTCTGGTTAGAGGTTTATTATAAACTCTTCTCACACTTTGTGCTATAACATCTGAGCTTTGGTGGCGGCTAGGGGCAGTAGTAGAGCCGACACTTCCACCTCACTGACTGAAGTTCTGATTGCTTCAAATGAGGTGGGTGTGCTACTAAACAAACACGGTTGTTTAGACCTATTGCCATTTTTACACTGTGTGCTGCTATTTAAATGTACAGGAGAGTCCCAGCCTGATGAAGGGTAATTATTCAACATGTGAATATAGGAAAGATTCTACTATCGGAGAACTGGAGTTATGGGTAAGTAACTAATTTCTTTGTTCCAGTAAAACAGGAACACAAGAAAACAGTGCGACTCTTAGGTATTTATCTGTTGAGTGACATGCAGCTCATCACATATCGTATAGCAGTAGCTGCTTACTTCCCTGTGATTTCAGGTTCATGGCAAATCTTTAATTTGTTGGCTTGGACACTTTACTGTTGGTACTCAATTCAGGGGAGAGCAGGGGATTTTTTATCAGCCTCTAAATTATTTGGATAATTCTACATCCACGTAGTTAATCCGTTTTTATGTATATTTAAATACCTAGCTACTACTGCAGACATGCTGATTTCAAAGTAGTACAATGAATATATGAAGGAGAGAGAAAAGCGTAGGTTGGGGCAAGGACCTGCGAACTACTTCTAGTTAGGCGCATCACCCACGCCGGCACTGTCTCCACCCTACCCCACAATAACAGATAGATGTTAAGGAGCTTGATCTTAGATGTTGAGATGGCAGGTAAGAGGTACTTTCTTGCCCTTCTGCTTGTTAGAACAAGACATGTCTTTTGCCTACTACAATAGTGTTTCAAGAAAATGTATTGTGATTGGACATGCAATGAGAGAAGTTAGGATTGACAAACCTAGATTTCGGACTCTTATTCTTAGCTCTCTGTGGCTTTCCAAAATGAGCAGTCAGTCAGGGCCAGGTACCGAACATCGCTAAGCAAATAGTGCCTGTCTCCAGCCTTGAATACTTTCATTGAGATACTTTCTGTTAGAGTGGGCTCCGAATTTAAATACCCGTCCCAAGGCCCACTGAAAATTCTCAGGTTGGTTTGTCATAAAACATTTTGACACCATTTTTATAGTTATTTCCTAGAACACCCTTTAAGGTCCGGTTGTGGAAGGGGTGGTGGAGTGGGAGTTGTGGTTGTGGACCAAACTACAGAATAGAATTGTGCAAAAAAGGCCATTGTATAGTAGGACATTGGACCACCTACCTTGTACCTTTCCTCCTTGAGCAATTCTGCGTAATTTCTTTTAGTAGAAGAGAAGACTAGGGGGCGTGACTTGAGGCGTCAAGATGGCAGTCGCAGTCTAAGAGTGCTCCGGACCCCTCCGTCATCCGCCTCGAATCCCGCTCACATCGGCACCCATCCGTGAATCCTACCTGGTCGTTGTGAGCCCCCCGGACCGGTGGTGCAGTTTTCCTGTGCCTGCGGTGCCGGTGCGGGGTGTCAGAGGCCATCTGGAGCCTGCGGCCGGCTGCGGCCTGTTTTCCCCGCTGTAGCGGCCCCTTGCCAGCGGCGCTGTGGCGCCACTCGAGTGGCGGTGTTGATTGGAGCCGGGTGATCGGCAGCAACTGGACCTGGGCTGCGTCCGCTATCCTGGCCCTGAGCGAGACCCTATCATCGACGAGCGACATCGGCTCAGGGGGCGCTTTGGGGGTCCCGACACCCGCGGAACTGGTGGCAGCGTCCGCGAGGCCTAAGGTCCCATCTTCGGCGGATCGACCAGCATGTCGGCTGGCGACCAGGGAGTGGTTGCGGTGGCGCGGAGTGCCCACAGATAGTGCGGCTGGGCTGGTCCTTTGGCTACAGGCTCCACTGTTGACTCCTCCGGTGAGTGGGGTGGGGACCGGCTGTTGGATTGGGTAGCGGCGCAGATGTGAGACACGTGCCCTCCCCCTGCTGGCCCCTGCTCTGCGGGTTGTTCCTTGCCTTCCTCCCGCCTTGAAACTGACTGAGGGGCTGATGTGGCCCAGCGCACTGTGCGGGCCTTATCCAGCTGGTCTGCTTTGTGAGGAGTGGCGTGGCCTGCTACACGACTCGCGGCGCTGGGCCTGTTTTTCCCCCAAGCCTGTGGACTGCTCTGCCGGGGCGGCCTCCTGTCGGGATATTAGGCGGTTCCTCATCCTCCGGTGCATGGGGCAGGGGGGTCGGCTGTCTTATCGGGCAGCGGTGCATGTGGGGAGAGACTCGTGCACCCCCTCCTCCCGCTATAGGGTCGACCTGAGGGCCTTCCATTCATATGTAATGCGGTGTGGGGGTCCGTGGGGGCCTAGATCGTGGCCTGCTGCATTCGTGGGACTGGGCCTGTCACAAGTGATTTCGGCCATCTTGCCTGGTGGCGGTGGGCGCTCTCTGGGCGCGGGCCTGGACCACCTAATCTCCATATCCACTGGGCTTCGGCGCATGGAAGAGGCCTCATCCGCCCTCGTTGATGAACAGAGGACTGCATGGTTCAGATCGCTGAAGAGGCTAACTTGACCATGTTTCCGTGGCACGGTGCTCCTTTTCCATGGGCGGGTGGTCTCGGCCACCATATCGGGTGGCGGTGGGGGGCACTGTCGTGGGTATCCTCTGGGCTGGTGATCGTAACCATCGTGCTTGCCTGCTGGCGGCAACCTCCCCGTGCCTGCTGACTTCCTGCTGCCTTGGTGCCACTCTTGCGGCGCGGGGGAACCAGGACTACTGCGGGCCAGCTGGTGGCCCAGGTCCGGATCCACGTGTCCCGGGGCCCTGCTGGAGGTTGCTGGTCTGTTGCCCCCCCCCCCCCCCCGTACTTGCGGTCAGTGCTGTTGGTGCCACGATTCTCTGCTGGGCCGGGTCCCCCAGCTGCCTGCTCTCCAGACGGTCCATGTACAGTGACCTGAATATTCCTTGCACTTGTGGGTCCTTGGCCTCCATACAAGGTTCTCGTGAACACTGGCTCCCTCTGCACCTGGTCCTTGACATCTGGGAGACGAAAGGATTTATTTTCAACCATGGAGAGGGACAGGGCCTCTAAATCCACGCCGGCTCCCATGCAGACAAAAATTGACCTGTTTACTACTTCTGATTAGGACGCTCCCGTGAGGGCGGCAGGGGCTCCTCCCCCTCCACCCCTAGGACAGGGATCTTGCACCATCCTTCAAGCCATCAGTGCCTCGCAGGCGTCCATCGAGGGGAAGATTGGGGAAATCAAAGTAGATGTGTCTCTCCTTCGATAAGACCTCCACATCGCCACAGCGCGACTGACGGAAGCAGAGTCCCGCATATCCACTGCAGAAGACGTCATCTCACAATTGAAGGACCCGGTGGCCCACCTTCGCAATCATATCAGGGACCTCCATCGGCGCGCTGAAGACGCGGCGAACCGAGCGCGTCGTAACAACCTCCGCCTGGTGGGGTTGCCCAAGGGGGTTGAGACACGCCAGGTGGCCACCTTCGTTGAGGACTGGTTTACGTCATGGATGCCTAAAGACACCCTCTCTACATGGTTTGTGGTTGAGAGCGCGCATAGATCCCTTGCACCTAGGCCACCCCCTGGAGCTCCACCTCGCCCCATCATCCTGAAAGTTCTCAACTTCGAGGACTGTGATGCCATCCTGCAGGCGGCGCATGCTGCAGGTCCCCTCAAGTTCCAAAATCGTACCATTATGGTATTCCCGGACTACACTAGGGAAGTCCAAGATCTCCGGCGCTCATACACTGACGTTAAGAAGAAGCTGCGTGCCTTGGGCCTACAGTACCAGCTCCAATTCCCTGCACGCCTCCGGGTCATTTTCAAGGGCAAAACGCAGTTCTTCGACTCACCCCAGGCGGCGTGGACATGGCTGACGGAAGAACGCCCTCTCCGCCATAGGTGCGACCCTTCGTCAGACCGTGGGGGCTCCCAGCCTGTGGGGCCGCGGTCGCCAGGACATCAGCACCGGCGCCGCACGAGGTCTCGTAGGGGACGCCAGTCACAGGCAACAGCACTCAGATCCTCGAGCATGGCGGCCCACGGACTTCGTGACTCCTCCAGGACAATCTGGCTCTCCGCCCCGCATCAGGCATCGCTCTACCGAGAACTTTCCTGGATCATCCTCATCGCTAGCCCGGGTGGGCTCACCCAAGATTGATTCGGACCTTTCTCGCACTCCTACTCTCTAAAGGCCTCCGGGGTCAGGTTTACTGCATGTCCGCCATTGGAACAGGACGCCGCCCCGGTGGGGTCCTCTGACACTGGTAGACTTCTATGTTCATTTAAATTGTTTTAATGCTGATCCATTGCTTATCCGTCCTTCTGGAGGGGTCCTCCATGCAACCAATCTGAGTGTTCTAGTTTGGTCTTGTTAAATGGGGGTCGACAGATGCTTCTGTTTTCGAAGTGTAGGGTTGGGGGAGGGGAAGGGAGGGAGGTTTGGGATTGTTTTTTCCCTAGGTTGTTGTTTTTCTTGTTTTGCTGTTTGAGCTTCCACGGATAGACATGTGCATCTTCTCCAAGGGCTGTATTTATCCTCCCTGCATGCGACCACCCGGATATTTGTGGGCGCCCATATGCGTCAACGTACCCCTCTGGGATGACACGTCCCGGTCCCAAATACCACCCACCATGACCGAGAACACCCCTCCTAGGGCATCCTTCCATGTCTTGTCGTGGAATGTTAACCGTCTCTTAGACCGGCTTAAGCGCACAGCGGTCCTGCGCTATGCGCAACGCCTTCACATAGACCTCCTCATGCTTCAAGAAACACACCTCCTGGGTAATTGTTGCCCCTTCCTGGCTCGCTAGGGGTATGATAGAGTATGGCATTCCAGCTTCTCCACGGGCTCCTGTGGGGTGGCCATCCTTTTGAAACGTACTCTGCCCTTTGTCCTTTCCCAGGTGATCCACGACCCTCGGGGCACATTTATGGCAATGTGTGGCTCCTTGGCTAGCTCTCCCCTCAATCTCAATCTCATGTCCATGTAGTCTCTTCCCTCGATGCTCGCACCCACACTTACGCAAACTGCGGCTCTGCTGAACACACTCCCGCTGGGTAACACAGTCAATGGTGGTGATTTTAATGCAGACTCCTCCTCGGCCCTAGACATAACCGGCCCTCCCTCTGCCTCCCAAACGGCGCAAGTGAAACAGCTAAGGAACTAGTCCAAGTTGTTGGGCCTTTGTGATGCGTGGTGTACATGGCATCCCCGCACCGCTCATTTCACACACACGTCTGTGGCCCACCACACGCAGGCGCGCATAGATGCGATCTTTGTCCCGGCTACTGACTGCTCCGAAATTGTAGACATTCGCATCCTGCCTAGAGGACACACTCTGGTGCTCCTTCGTACAGGGGCTCCCCCTCCCTCAGCCCACCAAACATGGAGGATGCACGTATGGTTCCTCCAAGACAAAGAGTTAAAAAAAAGCGGTAGGGACGGAACTCAAACAATATTTTCTTGCTAACGAGGGTCGGTGGCCTCCCCGGGTACCCTGTGGGAGGTGGGGAAGGCGACCATACGAGGTGTCGCGCAGGGGCAGCTTAAGAAACCGAGACAAGCACAGTTGCGTGAAATTACCCTGAGGGAAGCGCAGGCGCTTCGCTTGGAGTAATCACTTTCCCTGTCTGCGGATGCCACCCAGGGCTGACAACTCGCTCACCTCCGGGCCGAAATTAGGCAGCTATCCCTAGATGCTGCCAAGCTCTTATGGAGGTTGTCGGTAGCGAGACTATATGGCCGGGGAGACAAAAATGGTACGATCCTACACAGGCTAGCTACATACCCCAGGGCGAGTCGTATTTTTCCGGAAGTGGTAGACGAACAAGGTACGGTGCACAGCGCCCCATTGGCGATGGCTCCCACATTTGCCGCTTATTATCAGAGCTTATACACAGCACAAACCTCTGACCTACCGCTCCATGTACCCTGGAACGTGGTAACGGGCGTCTCCCTCGGTTGCAGACGGACGCCCCGAAGGACCTGGACTGCCCCATCTCTAAGAAAGAAATTGGGAAAGCGATCTCCCTCACCTCATCGGCTAGGACCCCGGGCCCAGACGGCCTTCCCCAAGAATATTATGCATTGAACTGCGACACCCTTGTGCTACATCTGCCGGCCTATTTCAGGAAGCTTTGGAAAAAGGTTCCTTTCCGTCAGAAACCGATATCGCCACCATCGTGGTCCTCCCGAAATGCCAGCCCCCCTCCCGTCAATGTGCGGACTATCGTCCCATTTCCCTCCTCAATACGGAGATCAAGTTGTACGCCACCATCCTGGCCCAGCAATTGAAGCCTTACTTGCCCTTGTTGGTCCACCCGGACCAATGCTGCTTCATGCCCATACGTGCGACCCGACACTGCCTTCGGAGGCTACAGCTGGCTCTAGCCCATTGACACTTACCAGATACCTAGCCCTTCTCCTCATAGACTTTGAAAAAGCCTTCGACTCAGTGGACTGGGCATATCTACAGGACGTGTTGGCCGAGATGAGAGTCGGACCCCAGTTCATGGCTCTAGTCCAGGTACTTTATGCACTGCCGCACGCAAGCGTGTTGGTAAACAGCTCATTATCAGAAGCCTTTCCCATTGCCAGGGGCACAAGACAGGGTTGTCCCCTCTCACCCTTGCTGTTCGCCCTACGTATGGAGCCATTGGCGTCCCTGGTGCGAGCTGAGGATCGTATTAGGGGCTGGGAATTGCCCAATACTGAAATGGACAAGATCGCGTTGTACGCGGATGATGTCTTGCTCTTTCTGGCCGAACCTACCTCCTCGGGACCGCATTGCCTCCGGATTTTGCAGGGGCTTGGGCAAGCCTCAGGTCTTTGGCTGAACCCAGGAAAATCGGTGCTGGTCCCACTCCACCTATCAAGGGACTTTTACGACTGGCAATCCAACATACTGCTTCGGCGCAACTCTTGTAAATATTTGGGGATATGGGTCACCCTGCTTCCTGAATTGGGCTGGTCCCTTAATGTCACTCCACTGGTTAAAAAGGCCAAAGAAGATCTTTAAAAATGGAAAACTTTGCCCCTAAACCCCCTGGGGAGGGTTGCTCTGTTTAAAATGATGATCCTCCCCAGGTTTCTTTACATCCTTCAGAATACCCCCATCTGCTTTCCCAGGACCTGGTTCAGGGAACTGCACAGCCTAGCGACCACATTTCTTTGGGGCGGGGGGAGGGTTCGCGCCTTGCTCTGTCTGCATGCCGGATCCCCTCCTTTGGGGGTATGGGGATGACACATCTGTACCTTTATTTCTTAGCAGCACGTCTTCTGGTCGTCCATGATTGGTTCAATGGGGGATGGTCCGACCCAGCCTATAGGCTTGAACTGAGTGAGCTGGGACTACCCAGAGGCTATGATGTACGGAGGGCCCATTCCGTCCCAACTACCAGATGTGACGCGGTCCGTGTTGTTGGCCTGGCGGGCATCGCTACGACACACTGGCTGGACCCGTAAATTGACTCAATGTACACCCCTCTGGCACGGGGCTTGGCTCCGGGAGGTCAGTGGGCTGCAGGGGTTCAAAGCTTGGGATCTTATCGGCATCACGCAACTGGGGGACGTGTGGGCTAGAGGCCATATGCTTTCCTTTCAAGAAATGCGAACCCGCTACTCCCTACATCCATCCATCCCAATTTTACAAGTACTTGCAGTTACGACATGCCCTCCAGGCGCACATCGCCGATGACACTAGGCTCCCGGAATACAGCCCTACGGAGGCACAGACTATGTTAGGGGATCTGGGTAAGGGGGGCATCTCCCGCATATACTGCACTTTAGTTAATAACACTCCTGCCTCAGTGAACAAGCTGAGGGATCAATGGGCAGAGTGGGTGGGCCCCCTGGATGAGGTGGATTGGCGTGACGCCCTCATGGTACCCAAGACAATCACCGCCTCCGCCAAACTTAGATTGATCCTGCTATACTACCTACATGCTGCCTACCTCACCCCCCTGCGCCTCTACCAAGCAGGCTTATGCCCGGACGCGGCATGCGCAAGGTGTGGCCAGACCCCGGCTGATTTTTTTTCATGTGGTCTGGTCGTGTCCCAGCCTGGAGAGATTTTGGGGGGCCATTGAAGAACTCACAGAGGTCCTGGGGTGGGAGGTTCCCCATGATCCACGCCATTCACTGTTAGGGATTACGGATGGGCTGGATGGGTCCAGAAATTACAAGATATTTTTCAACACAGTCATGATTGTAGCCAAGTGCAACATAGCGGCGGTTTGGAAATGTCCCGACTCGCCGGACCTGGGGAGATGGTGCAGGAGGGGCGATTGGTGCACGGCCCAAGAAAAAGCCCTATAAGTGGCAAGAGGATGACCTAAGAAATACCGTAGGGTGTGGGGTAAATGGCTGGGCACTGTGGAAGATCCGGAGTGATTTGCTTTCTTATTTTGCTTGTGTACATCTCATGGGGTGCGGAACTGTGGGACGCTATGTTGTCAAAGCTGTAATTGATCTATTGTCCTCCGTGCTTTTGCTGATCTGTATTTTATGTTATAAACCAATAAAATTGATTATCAAAAAAAGAAGATAAGACTAAAGCCATATGGTTTTTTTGTGGCCATGGCCCATAGATGAGCATTGCAGTGCTACCTGCTATTTCAACAACCACCTTCCACATGACAGTGCAGTCTTGCTCTTTTTAAGGTGATTGAACTGCAACCTCGGAGATGGTAGGATACTTCTGTGCTTGGATCAATTCATAGATAATCAATAAATTGCAAAATAGATTTTATATATCAAACAGAACCATGATATAAATGATCCATAATATGCCGCAGTCAGTGCGGGTCTGTGATTCTCAATTTCATCATTTGCCCAAGCCATTGAATATCATATTAGCCATTAAGATAATGTTGAAAGCCTACTACTTCAGACATACTTTCCGTCCAAGAGTGCTTAAAATGTTTTCAAACATTTCTATAAAGCTGACATTTCCCTGCAACTCAAAATATTTTCAGTTGAAGCAATAAATGATTGTCCAGTCAAATACTCTATTTTATGACGAAAGGAGTATTTATATATAAACACAAAGTCAAATACGGAATTCACAAACAATACACACAGCTCCCTGAGGTCAGGGCTCCAGTGCTTAATAGGCAGACCCCGAGTCCCACCTACTACTTCTTGTGGCAGTGGTTATTCCTCATTCAGGTTAGGCCCCAGTAGCAGTCCAAGTCTCACTTTGACTAGAAAATCAAAAATGTTCCCATACCGAAGCGCAATCTGTCAGACATGTTCCCCTAGAGCCTTCTGGCTCTTCTATCAGTCTTGCGTGCGTTAGCAGGGATTGCACAACCGTCATTTCAGAGAGCTTCTCACATACGAGTGCGGAAGCTGTAGCACTGCCTTCGGTGAGTAAAACTTGCAGCTCAGTGGCTGGGTGTCCTCAATGCTCCTCCGGTGCAACAAAAAGTTTCCTTTGATCCTTCTCACAGGTGGGGGGTAGATTGATTTTGATCCTCAGTCAGGGTCACAGGCCTGCATGGGTCATTACGGTGGCCTCTCCTCGCAACAACAGCTTAAACCAGGCAGTGGTCCTTGTCCTTTATGTCTCTGGCATACAGAGTCACTGCCCTCTTTCTGCTCTTGGGCGACGACCTGACCAGCACAGCAGTATTCCTCTTCACAGTGGCCACTTCTGGCATACTGGGTCACCGACTTCACTACGCACACTGGCTACGGTCTGATTAGGATGGCAGTAATCTTCACAGCAGCCCCACCTTGACTATGGGGGTAGCAGACTACACTCTACACAAAGACTACGGCCAAAGCGGCAAGATAGTAATGCAGACTACGGCTATCTTCATTGTGGCCCCCTCTGGCATGCAGGGGTCGCAGACTTGTACCTGCACACAGGCAATAATCTGATTGTTGCAGCATCCGTATTCTTACTTTGCTACGGTGATCCACTCGCCAGGATCCCTCTAGTCGTCTCCTCTTCACAGGGCAAACTGGTACTGGCAAGCAGGCAGGTACTGGTGCTCCAGGGGCAGGTGGTCTTGGGTGTCCCTGCGTGATGTCCCCTTGCTCAGCTGGGAGATTGGCAGGCTTTAGCCTCCAGCCCTGGTCAAAGGCAGAAGTCTTACAGAGCTTCTCCTCTTCACACAGCCCAACTAGCTACTTGACTGTGGACGATTTTGGGGACCTGGAGCTCCCATAATTTTAGTCTGTTTCCAGATACCAAATGTTATTTGGAGTTTGAGTCTTTTAGATTTGTGGTGGTGGCCTTCTTCCAATTGAAGTTCCCTCTTCTCTGCCCTTCATCCAGAAAGCTATCTGTCACAACAGAAGCTACTCCAAATTTGTGAGCCCCACAACATAGGTCATGGGAGTGACTAGAGGGTCACACCTGGATGTCAGCCACAGTGAACCTGTGTCAAAAACGTATCCCAGGACCTTGGCTCTACTCTTTTTATGAGTCTCTTATCAGCACCATTTTCTTCCTAAGATGTGCCCAGGCCCCTTTCCTGTGAGCCCTTTCTGAATCAAAGAGCACCCTCTGAAGTGTACTGAAGAGCCAGGCTCTTCTTCCTCCAGTGTGTTTGTCCCCCCAACCAACTCACAGGAATGCAGCAATCCACAAATCCATCTAGAGGGATCCCTCCGCTTCCACAGGCTCCTCCAGTCGGCCATGGATCTCCCAAAATGGAACCCAGAGTCTTCCATGTATTTTACCATTCACAGCCACACGTACATACACACATGTGCACTGCACAGCGCTACATATTGACTTGATGTAGTCCAAGAGTGAGTTAAGCACACAGCAGCAGAACATTGTGAGTGAGCCTGTAGGTCTCACTCCAGTGTGATAGGTAAAAAGGCCTGTTCACTTCTACTGATCACTACACGGTATGCTGCCACCACTGCGTCCGCGCTGCTTACCGCTGAGGATAGCACTTTGGGCACCCCTCCTGACCGCAGTCCGTGAGACAGGCCGGGTCATGGTGGACATGCATGATCCATGTTCGCCCATGACAGCAAAAATTAACACCAAGGATCCAGATACCTTAACGTCTGGACCCTCAGACCAGGTGTACACGTCCGTCACCATGCAAGGGACTTTTCTATCCAAACAATGATGCTCAAATTAAGGCGCCAACATCAGACTGATACCACTGAAATTGAGGCTTTAATACCAAACTTAAATACTATTCTTGACACTTAAGCTGAAGCTACCACAGTCAGCCCTCATGATGTGCATGCAGATTAAGCCCTTGTGGTTATATCAAGGTCGCTTTTTATAGGAACAAAGGATGCTAGCCATCTGCTGAGGTGACAGTGTTCATAATGCATTATTACATATGTAATGTGTTCTTTTGTGAGTTAATTCTCCCTCTCCATGTTGCCTTCAAAACTATTCTGAGTTGTTGTGTGTGTTCAGACTTTGCCATGTGCTTTCTCAGTGTAGCAAGTTTCACACCTCCCTTGGAACACAAGGGTCCTTAAGGTAATGTGTACTACTGTTTTCCTCAACTGCCCCCGGACAGCACTGAATCACCCTATACCTGAATATGCACCGGTATTGCATTGATAATTCTGTGAAATAAGCAAAGAGCAGGGTTCTTGTAATGATATGGTTGGTTATATTTTTATATTCCCTTGTCCCTTTGTAATACTTGTTTACAAATGGCTTTGGATTTGTGAGCTCCCAAGAGGTGCCAGCAACATTGGGAATGCTCTGTGTGACCTGGAAGGTCTGCGGTCTTAAATTGCACAGTTGTTGGCTACTGAATGACTCTAGCTTTGCTTCTGATTAGTATAGGGTTTTTTGGATGTCATCACTCTTTAGTCCAAATGACATATTCCTCCCATCACAATGTACACAAGGCTCACTCCAATTTCATTGATAAGATTAGTTTATGAAGACAAAATTGTCAACATCTACACAAGGCTCTATTTAATCCTCCAGTACTAAACCATCTTAACATATTTTCTGCGCCTCCATCACTTGCAAAAGTTATGATGCTGGACTTTGTACCTCAAACATTGCAACTGATGAAGGATTTGCTGTGTTCCTCTTTTCTGCACCTTCATGTTGTGTAAGTGACAGTAATACTACTGGCTTATAGGGGCACTTTGTTAAAATTAATTAAATAGACTTGAAAGCCATTACCCTCATTCTTAGCCTCCCACCCCCGCTGTGTGTACCTTTGTAATTCCTTTCCTGTTTGCCATTGTGAATCTGATGGCTCTGAGCAGCCTCTGTCACCACGTTCTTACACATAACGTATGTTATGTTATTTTGTATGTGTGTACAGATATTTGGAGAAGATGAGCCTAGATACAAAGGAACAGAGTGCCCTACAGAGTTTGAGCTACGTAGAAAAGAATATTGGTTTGGTATGTAGTAAGAGAATGAAGATTAGGTGGTGTACAGATGTGGCAACCTGCAGGTATGGTTGACTTTTGTTTTAATAGAGGTGGTCCAGTAAGTATCCTCGTCAGGATAGCGTACAGATGAGCTGCTTGAAGGGCTGTCATAAGTTACCTCTGCAAGAAAAGAAGCATGGATCTGGGTTGGAATGGAGTTCCTTAGCGCATAGCAGAAGGTCTTCTACGTGCTCTTTCTGGTCTTCAGGTAAACAATGATACCAGATATTTTGATCATGCCAAATATAATAGGCTTCTGAGTTTGTGCTTCGAAGATGATGTAGCATACTTTGAGGGTGATATAGGCAGGCCTAGGGAACCAAGTTACTCTGCGAGTGAGAAAGATCCTGTCCGATTTCTTCAGTTTTCTTTTACCTCCAGCATAGAGGCTGCTTTTTTTTAAGCATGTTTATTTATTGGATTTTTCTTAGTAAAGGAGTTCAAACAGAGACTCTACATATTACAAACTGTTGCATGTGCAACGTTTTCCCATATTACAAATTTCACCCAATTCTTAATCAGTACAGTTTGAGTGAAACCGTTGATGAAGACTACTCTTTAACAAGGTCAGACGAATTTCCTCAACTTTGCTAAGCACAACTTTGCCAATGTTTGATTGGACCATGGATTGTATAGCGATTCTGAAGTCTGATTCACATTGCCTCAATTTATAGAGCAGGGACGTTTAAAAGATGATGCCAAGCAACTTATCCTATAGTGTGTGCTATTTGTAACCTGAGACTTGTGTGTCTATGTGGAATCGCAAGGACTTGGTGCTGCACTTTATCTTTTCAAGTAGCCCAGTGACAGTAATTTTTACAGTTGTCTTGAGCAGGGTGATAGGGTGTTCGTAAGTTCTTAATGTATGTTGGAATTTTTTCAGCAGTGGCCAAATTTGTTGTGACTTGAAGTTGAGGAAGACGCCCTGGGTGAGGGGCACTAGATCCATATTGAAGTAGCCTGAGATCCTCGCTCTTGGTGACCTTCAGTACAGAAGCTGGAAGAATGTCCTTGTAGGGAAAGGGCTTCAGTAAGTTGAAGAGTCTTGAAAGGGCCCTAATGGAGAACGTGTCAGACAGAGTAGGTCTATTTTGGTATGTTTCAAAGTTTTATGGGTGAGATACCCACTCTGTCTGTGTTTGATTTGTTTGAGATTTTCTTTGATGAAAGTGAAGAATGTTGGTCATAGAGTCGATTGGGGGAGAAATTCTTGATCTAGAAGTAGTAAACTATTGCTTGGTTACTTTTGGTTGACCTTGATGGACAGAACTAGAAAGTAGTGGGTTGAAACTGAGAGCTGGTTCATTCCAGATGTGATGTGGCGCAAGAGCTGATGTGTGTGCTGGCTGAGCAGATATGGTTCAAGAAGTTGCCTTTGCTGAGAATTGGTAATGTGATGAGCTATTTAATGTCATAGTGTGCAGCAGTAAAAGAGAGGCTTCCTTCATGGTCCTTGTAGGTGTCACCGAGAGTTTGAAGTCGTTGAGAATACCATTGTTTGAGTAGCTGGTCGGTGCTATGGTGCTGGTGCTGGTTCTGGTATTTTGGAGGTAAAGGTGGTCTGGAGCTAGTTCTAGATAGGAGGACGAAGAGATGGAATACAGCAATATAGGCTGATAATAGCAGGATAACTAGAGGCAGTTGTGAAGCTTGGCTGAGAATGGGCTTGTATATAATTGCAGTAGAGATAGTCCATGGATATTTGGGCAAACTACAGGTTCGAGGCATATGAGCTGCTGCAGTCACATTATTGCTTTAGATCGCCGCCTAGTGTTGGGTCCGGATGTTGCACGTTGTTGTCTTGGAAGAGTCTTCGAGATCTCACGAGATATGTGACTCCTCCCTTGGACTACAGTGCGCATGGACAGCTCCTCCATCTTCAGATTGTTTTTTTCCGCCATCGGGTTCGGATGTACTTCTGGGACGCCAACTTCGACTCCGAAGTTTTCAACTTTACTCACAGCAAATCAAACGTATCTCGACGGGATTGCTCTCCGGTCGACACCCTACCACTTTACAGGACTTTATTTCCCATATTTTCAGCGACGCAGGCCTCCGGGCCTATCGATGCCACGCGGGCCTCGGGCCCATGGAAACGACCCCCTTCAAAAAATGCCCCCAGTGCGGTGCTAAATACCCACACACGGATCATCACCCGGTGTGCAACAGATGTCTATCTCCGGAGCATAAAGAAGAAGACTGCTCAGCCTGCGCGCTCTTCCGTTCCAAGAAGACAATCAGGAACCGGAGGGCCCATCGACAAGCGATGCATCGACAAGCAGCAGCACCGGCACCGGACGATATCTTTGACAACCCCTCGGATGCCGAGGACTCGGACGACCTACAGCTAGTCACAGTCGAAGAATCGGACTCAGATGACCCAATCCCAGCGGGGCAGCACGTGAGTACCGATGCTCCTGTCCCAATTACCCCACATAAGGCTCCGGTCAAGACATCGCCACAAGGCCTTCGTCTCGATCAAAACATCCCTTCGGAAGCCCCACCCTCGGGCCCGAAGATAATAGAAAAGCCTTCCGGTAGCTCGGGACCGAGCTAACCGTATCTCCCTATACCAAAAATGCCTTTGGCGCCGAGAAAAACACATACGGCACCAACTCCGGCTCCGGTGCCAAGAGACTCGACCGTTCCCAAAAACGTCGAGCCGAAGCATCTCGAGCCGAAAACGGTAAATCCCAAGAAAAATATCGACCCGAAAAAGACTAACGACTCCAAAAAGGTCACCGAGCCTAAAAAACAGATCGAACCCAAGAAAACGGTCGATCCGAAAAAGGACGTCTAAGTCAATAAAGCTCCCGAACCGAACAAAAACAAGGTTCCCGAGCCAAACAAGTCGAAGCCAAATCCTTCGACTCCCAGTAAGAAACACCAAAAATCTTCGGTGCCGAAACCACCAAATACAGAGGAGGAGCTGTTTTATCTGGATCCTGTCGATCCAAAACAGAAAAGAATCATCATAGACCCTAACACAGGTCATGTGGTGCTCCACAAGAGGAAAATTCCTCCTGCCTTACCCTCTCCTATTCCTCTAAAAAGGAAGGACATTGCTACTTCTCCTATTAGGCCTGTTACTCCTCCTCCTCTCTCTCCCCTATTCTGCCTTATGTGCCATACACACCCACCATGCCTCCACAGCCTGATGGGGACCCAGATGAGGACATAAATAATGATCCACAAGACCCCTATGAAGATCCTGATGACACAAATCCCAACCTGGACACATGGGGAGACCCATATTCACCAGACAATAACACACCTCTTCTAGACCCCACGCCATATCCTTCAAAACCATCCCCTCCTGACGACACCATTGCATTCCATCAGTTAGTAGACAGGGCTGCTAGTTTCCACGGGGTAGATATGCATGCTAACCCTATGGAAGAGGATTTCTTGCTGGACACCTTCCCAACCACAGAAAGAATTGTACGCACATTACCCATGCTCAAAGGGGTTTTAAAACATGCACCAGAAATATTCAAAGACCCAATTAGGGCTAGAATACTCAACCCTAGACTGGAAAAGAAATATAGAGCAGCACCCTCCGACCCTACATACATGAAGGGTCAACTACAGCTGGACTCTCTAGTAGTCGCCAATGCACGAAAAAGGGCTAACTCACAAACCACTAGCGATGCTGCACCACCAGAAAAAGAGTCCAAACTACTGGAGGCATCTGGGAAAAGGATGGCTTCACAAGCAGCCAACACCTGGAGAATAGCTAACACACAAGCATTGTTAGCTAGATATGACAGGGCGCACTACGACAAATTAGAGGAGCTGCTACAACATCTCCCTGACCCATATAAACAACAGGCAAATGACCTTATCCAGGAAGGAAAGTTCATCACTAATGCCTCAATAAAGTGTGCTCTAGATGCAGCTGACACAGCCTCTAGAACAGTCAATACAAGCGTGATGTTAAGGAGACACGCATGGCTTCGCATATCAGGTTTTAAACCTGAGGTGCAAACCACTATTCTCAATTAACCCCTTAAACAAGATTTTCTTTTCGGGCCTGAAACAGATGTCCTATTAGACAAAATGAAAAAGGATACTGACACCGCTAAATCTATGGGTGCACTACAGTTTTATCAATCCAAACGTTCCTTTCGTAGATCCTCCTATAGAGGTATAGGGAGAGGGAATAATACACAAACCTCTCAACCTTTCCAAACTACCTCTCAAAACACATTTCACAGAGGCAGAGGAGGATATAGAGGAAACAATACTAAAGGCAGAGGTAGAGGTAACAACAACAACCATACCTCCACCACTCCCAAACAGTGACCACTTACACCTGCCTCCAGACCACTTAACACCAGTCGGAGGCAGATTATCACAGTTCCTACCTGTCTGGGAATCCATCACGACAGACAGGTGGGTGAAGCAAATTATCCATTCTGGTTACTGTCTAGAACTTACATCTACCCCACCCAACATACCACCCAAACACAAACCAATGTCAGAGGAACATACCATACTATTACAAAAGGAGGTCTTAGCAATGCTACAAAAGCACGCTATAGAACCAGTTCCCCTGCAGCAACAAGGGAAGGGAGTTTACTCTCTCTATTTCCTAATCCCCAAAAAAGACGGCTCCCTCAGGCCCATTCTCGACCTTCGTCCCCTCAATCAATATATACACTCCGATCATTTTCACATGATCACACTCCAACAAGTACTACCACTACTACAGCAAGGCAATTCTCTCGCCACGCTAGATCTAAAAGATGCATATTTTCACATACCTATTCATCCCGCACACAGGAAATACCTCAGATTTGTAGTGCAGGGACAGCACTACCAATTCAAAGTCCTACCCTTCGGGGTAACAACAGCACCAAGGGTGTTCACAAAATGCTTAGCAGTAGTGGCAGCACATCTAAGGAGACAACATATTCATGTGTTTCCATACCTAGACGATTGGCTGATAAAAGCCAAATCACATCACCAATGCCTGCAGCACACTGTGACCACAATCCATCTATTACACAAACTGGGATTTTCCCTCAACTACCCAAAATCCCATCTACAACCCTCCCATATACAGCAGTATCTGGGAGCAACTATACACTCCACAGTAGCAATGGCTTACCCAGCTCCAGGACATTCCAGCAATGATCCTAAAATTCCAACCTCAAACTCTTCTGACAGCAAGAGTGTTTATGCAACTCATAGGCATGATGGCATCTTGCATATTCATAGTTCCACATGCTCGGCTACAAATGCCTCCCATACAACAATGCCTAGCAACACAATGGAACCTGGCTCAAGGGAAACTAAAGGACCTAGTGTTGGTAGACAGTCGTACCCATCGCTCTCTGCAGTGGTGGAACACACAAAACCTTTCAAAAGGACGACTGTTCCAAGAGCCAGTTCCACAAGTAGTGTTGACAGCGGACGCATCACTCCCAGGGTGGGGAGCCCATCTACTTCAACATACAGTGCAAGGTCTATGGACACCGCACCAAAAATATACACCACATAAACTACCTACAATTACTGGCAATCTTTCAAGCAATGAAGGCTTTTCCAAAACACATAGCCAACAAGACTGTCCTAGTCCGGACGGACAATATGACAGCAATGTTCTATATACAGAAACAGGGGGGGACACACTCTCTGCAGCTATCACAACTAGCGCAAAGGATATGGAGATGGGCCATTCCACAAAACATCCATCTTCTAGCAGAACATCTCCCAGGAGTAAACAACCAGATTGCAGACCTATTGAGCAGACAGTCAACAGATCCACGAATGGGAAATTCACCCAGAATTCCTACTCCCATTCTTTCAAACATGGGGACACCCAGACATAGATCTGTTCGCCACAAAGGAAAATGCAAAATGCCCATCCTTCGCCGCCAGGTTCCCACACCCGCAGTCAAAGGGCAATGCGATATGGATGAACTGGTCAGGCAGATTTGCATACGCTTTTCCGCCAACCCCACTCATTCCATTAGTGGTACGCAAACTAAAGCAACAAACACTTACGATGATCCTAGTTGCTCCCACATGGGCACGACAACCATGGTACACAACACTCCTAGAACTCTCGGTAGTCCCTCATCAAAGACTACACCTCTCTCCAAAACAACTCACACAGAACCATGGAGAGATACAACACCCAGACCCCAACCAAATGAACCTAGCAATCTGGCTCCTGAAGTCTTAGAGTTTGGATACCTTAACCTGCCTCCTGATTGTATGAATATCATCAAAGAGGCAAGACGTCCCACTACCAGAGGCTGTTACGCAAACAAATGGAAAAGATTTGTTATTTACTGCCAAAATAATCAAATCAATCCACTAGACGCTTCTGTCCAAAACATAATTTGTTATCTGCTACACTTACAAAGATGTAATCTAGCATATTCATCTATAAGATTACACCTAGCTGCTATTGCAGCATACCTCCAGAACAGACAACACGTGTCTCTTTTCCGAATACCACCCATTAAGGCATTTATGGAAGGGCTCAAAAGAGTAATGCCTCCAAGAGCTCCACCTTCCCCAGTCTGGAATCTTAACATTGTACTTACTAGACTTATGGGTCCACCCTTTGAGCCTCTACATTCTTGCGAATTACAGTTCCTAACATGGAAGGTGGCATTTCTAATAGCGATCACTTCACTCAGAAGAGTAAGTGAATTGCAGGCACTAACAATTCAAGAACCTTTCATGCAAATACATCAAAATAAGGTAGTTCTCAGGACAAACCCTAAATTCCTACCAAAGGTCATAACTAGTTTTCACATTAACCAATCAATTGAGTTACCTGTCTTTTTTCAAAAACCACAGTCAGTAGCTGAAAGAGCACTCCACACACTGGATGTCACAAGGGCTCTACTCTATTACATAGACAGAACTAAACCATTTAGGAAGACAAAACAATTGTTTGTGTCTTTCTGTCAACCTCATAAGGGTAACCCTATTTCAAAGGCAGGAATAGCCAGATGGATAGTTAAGTGCATACAAATATGTTATCAAAAAGCTAAACGCACATTAACTATTCCCCCAAGAGCACATTCCACGCGCAAAATGGGGGCATCCATGGCTCATTTGTAAGGCAGCTACATGGTCTACCATACATACCTTCACTAAACACTATTGTGTTGATGTGCAAGCCAAACAGCAAGCTTCTGTAGGTCAGGCTGTCCTTAAAACACTTTTCCAAACTACTGCAACTGCCACCGGTAACCACCACTAGAGGAGGAACTGCTATACAGTCTATGCAATAATGTGACTGCAGCAGCTCATATGCCTCGAACGGTAAATGCTACTTACCAGTATGCATCTGTTCTTGGCATGTAGAGCTGCTGCAGTCACATGCCCACCCTCCTCCCTGGTGCCGAGCACAGTTGCAGTACTATCTTACTTAGATACATTTACATGGACACCTTTTTTTCTTCTATTACTATCCTCCATCTTTGCCACAATGGCGAAAAAACAATCTGACGATGGAGGAGCTGTCCATGCGCACTGTAGTCCAGGGGAGGAGTCACCTATCTCGTGAGATCTCGAAGACTCTTCCAAGACAACAACGTGCAACATCCGGACCCAACACTAGGCGGCGATCTAATGCAATAATGTGACTGCAGCAGCTCTACATGCCAAGAACAGATGCATACTGGTAAGTAGCATTTACCTTCTTTACCGCTTGTTGGGGGTGCTGTGAAAGTGGATGTTTGAGAGTTGGAGGTTTCTACATTAGGCTGATTTCAGGAATCAGGACTTCTAAACAGGACTCACTCAGTATTGGTCATCTCTTGGCTTGGACTCTAGAGAGAGAATGCCTGGTTAGTTACAGCTCCTGCAGACCATGACGCATTTAGAAAAAAACTCTATGGGAACACTCATAAGAAGTTTCCCTTAACAGAAGGAGTACTGTTTCCTCCATGTACAGCACTTAAATGCAGGAGCAAAAGCCCAAGAAATACCTAGCAATGTGTGAATTTTATTGATGTTGGTTTGTGTTCCCGGAACACTAATCCCGTGGGGTAAGCCAGCCTATTGTACTTAAATTTCAGAGGGGAGGGTATGAGTTGATGTCTGGAATATTCTTTTTGATGGAATCCCCCAGAGAGAGAATGGTTTGCCGGACTGTCTAATCGCTCAGGCAGCGTCAACCACTACTGGCCTACGTGTAGACTAAGATCAGAAATGTGACCGCTCAGAGGCTGGTGATGTCTTACAAATCCATAACAGACTCCTCACACATCCCTAGACCCAGGGCTTGTTTTTTGAGTCACCTCTTCCAGCAGTTGCAATATATGCAGTTATAGACCCTAGGTCATTAGTCTGAGACAGACTGGAAATAAACTTTTTTAGACCTTGGCTTGACTGCAAACATTTTCCGAAACATTTGCGAAGAGCTCTCTTGTGAAATAACCTATTTTTGTCTGCAGATTTCAATGGCAGAAATGTCTCCGATATTAATGTTTTCCCTAATCCTAGTTCACATTGGCTCATGGTCACGGGTGTGTGTTTGCCTTGTTTGAGCATATAATATTGCAGGATTCTTAATTACATCTTGATTTGTGATAACAGTACTCTTGAGTCCAAAGAATGAGTAAGCCCTTTAAGTTGGGAACAGTATGCCGAGCCAACGTTACCTTTACTCCATCAACAGTACAAACACCAAAGAAACCGATACAAAGAGTTCTGTATCTTTTGTTGTATGTGAATCGTTTCTGATCTGCTTTACTGTCCCAGCTCCAACAGCCTGAGGATACCCTGCCCAGTATGTGTTAGACATTTTCAATTGCAGGCCCCGGGCAGAATTTTGGAGTGAAGACCTGTCTGACGCCAGTGTTGGATGACTCACTCTAATGGCTGTGCAGATGGAAGCTGCGATGCTGGTCTTGTCGGAAGGGGCGTTTCAACAGCTGTCAAAGATGATTTGATCTGTTGACAAGCAGTGCTGTAGGCCTGCTCTCATGAATAACAGTGTTCATAGTTTGTCAGTGTTCCATTCTACAGCTCAATAGCCCATTGTAGAGGAAAGTGACACTACTCATTATCTTTGTTTTTTTAAAGAGTGCTGTGTGGTTGAATATGCTATAAAGCACTTGGAGAAACTATGTATCTTTTACTGTAGCCACATCAACACCTTTTTTTTTTTTTTTTTTTACCACACAAACCATCTCAATTAAACAAGCATTGGCATAGCCAATAGGTCTCACTTTTGGGACCTTATACGTTTTTAGCCATGCAACAATGTTATTGCACCAAGGATATTGTGCTGCATAACTAAATACTTATAAGGTCCCAAAAGCGAGACCTATTGGCTATGCCAATGCTTGTTTATATTGTGATGGTTTTAAATAACTTGAAACAATAACAATGTATCTATCTTATCTATCTGTGGAGTGAGGAATAGGTAGGCCCATCAGGTGTTTAATGTATTGATTGTCTTGTACAGCATTCTGCTTCAGTTGGTGCCTTCATTGATATTGTTGGTATATAACTGCAGTGGCTGGTGTGATGGGGTGTCTGCATGTTACACGGAGGGACTTAGTTCTGTTTTTCCTCCATTTTCTTTCCTGTTTGCAGATGGATTGTTTATTGTTAGCAAGGTCTTTCGAGTACTAGGGTGGTGATGGCTTTGGCTTGCACTTGCATATTCCAATTGGAGTATGGATGCTCATATAGATTCCCCAAAAATTGTTGCAGTTGTTTAGAAGGGCGTCGGAAGTGGAGTTCATGATTTCAAGCAATAGCATAGTTTATGGACAAGTCTCTTTTACAGGTGGATCTACAAAGACCAGCAGTATCAACACCACCTCCTCCGATTATGTCCGTAGATACAGCAACCTAAGACATGATACGAGCACCATTCACACCAAAATGCTTCCCACACAGGCAATTTCAAGACTTTCCCAAGTGAGAACTCCCTCATGGGGTAGTGTGCTGTTTGCTTATGTGCTTCGTTGCCTTGTCAGGAGTGTGAATTGTTACCTAAATTCATCTATGATGCAACTGCAGCAGTATTTCTGTATCATAGCATGATCCATCACTTATATTACTTTATGAATATTGCAATAATACCAGACTAGGGTGTGCTATGTCCAAAATGCTACTACAGGAATTCACAATAGTATTTAATCTTTGTGGCGTATGAGTGAGAGGGTTGGGAAGGACGATTGAAGTTTGTATTGGTCCCAATAGTCGCACTAGCATAAGAAGATGGGCTTAGGTTTCATTAACAGCAGAAGAAAGTGGTTTAGAAGACATTTATATTGACTAATGAAAGAACCCTAACGGGGATGCTTAATTTAGACACCCCTGCACAGTGACGCACTGTGCTATCTTATGCGGTTTTGTACAGCGTAGCATTTGACAATAGCGTGGCCTTTCAGCGTTGTTAAGAAGTCGGTAAAGTCGTCTTTGTAGCTGGAAGACTATCAGCGAAGCAGCAGGTCAGTACTGAGGTGGTACTAGCAGACATGAACAGGCATGGTACACGTCTCTAGCTTCAGTTCTACATCATTAAATTGCTTGTGAGCCTTTTAGCCTACATTTCATTTGCGAATTAATGTTGGAAAGTCAACAGACTTTTTTTTTTTCTTCCAGAAAACAAGAGAATATATTTGACAATGTGCAAAAATTGCACGGCTTCCTTTCTACATCTGTGCCTTTCAAGTTCTAACCCCGAGGCAAGGGAACGGGAGATTCTAAGTAAAATTAAGAAGCCAAAAAGAAGAAGCAGGCAATCGCACCAACCTCCCATGTTGAGAGCTCCCTGCAGCTTCCAACAAGCTGTCTCTCTGTGGAAGTACAACAGCATATGTCTCCCGAGGAGACAGCAAATTGTACCAAAGGGCTCCCAGAGACCGTGCCAGCTGGAAGGGGGGAGCCCACGAGGAAGTGAAATTGAGGGAGGAAGAGTGGGAAGCAGAAGCAGACAGGCGAAGGAAGAGGAGAGGTGCCAAGAGTATGGAGGAATGGCAGCAGAGATGAGCCAGGCGGGGTGAAGAGGTGGGAGAAAAGACGGGTGTAGTGAGCCACCCGGCCACATGACGTCCAGATGACGTAGCACGTAGCCCGACGTGATAAATAAAGAGCCTTGGCTTGCTCTAGGTCAGAGTACGGTAGAAAGCAGAAAGCATGCTTGGTATTTGTCAGTGGGCCAGTCCTAATTCATGGGCCCTTGTGAGCAAGGGCCCTCGCCACAACACAGAGTAGAGGCGGTAGTGATTGGGTGCAAGACAGGGGGAGAGGAAACAAAAACACATGAATTAAGAGCGAGGAGCAAAGACATTTGGGGAGGAAGCAATATGAGCAGGCAAACGGGAGTGTCAGAGGAGGGCAAGATAGGTGAACGGAGGTAATGGGAACTCAAAGGGAAGGGAAAAGATACAGGGAGGCTATGGTGACAATATAAAGTACGGGTTTAGGGAAACAGTGGAGCAGAGAAAGATGGTGCGACGTTTATAAATGGCAGGCGTGTGTAAACATATACTAAGGGGACTCAAAGAGTTAGGAGAAATAAGAGGGGTAAAAGACAAGGTGACTGGAAATTGAAAGGGAGGAGAGTAGATAAGACCGGTCACCAGGGAAGTAATGATAGGAGCAGAGACAGGAGGGGAGGGGAGGGGAAAAAGAGGACGGCAAGGGGCGAAGCATGAAAGAGCAGAAACTGCAGGGAAGGGAATAGCGGTATAGGAGATAAGAGAACAAAACTGGGAGAGGAGGGAAATGAAAGTGCCCAGAGACACGCGGGAAACGGAACAAGCATTGGCTGCGCGTCCGTAAAAGCAACGCCGCGTGGCCGTGAAAGCAAGTCATCGCGGTGAAAACGAAAGTGATCGCTATGACTCGCTCTGTGCAAAGCACGCGAGGGATGCGCGCGCAGCAGTTATTGTAGAGGCGGAGCGTGGCGGGCGCCCTGGTGCGCGTGACCGCAAGCTGGTGGCCGATTTGGTAGCACTTCGAGAAGCTGCATACTAAATGTCTCGCCAGAGCAGAGCATGCGCTGGCTCAGGCGAGACCTAAAAAGGGCTGTCATAAGGTGGGACAGCAGTAATAGTCCTAGCACTATTGATGTCCCGGGGTGCTTACAGAATCTAACTTTGCTCTTGGAACTGGTTAAAGTGGTCAAACTCCCTATTCACTCTACATTCTGCTATTCAGTAGAGAACTCATTCACGGAAGAGCTGACCTTTGAAAACAGCACTTATTCTCCACCTGAACCTCTCTGTCCTAAGTTTCATCCTGAACCCGTTTGCCCTGAATGGGAGAAGAGCATAAATGCAAGGCCTCATGGGTACAGCTAGTCTTACACTACACGTGTCTTGGAGGCTGTTGTGCCGCCTTAAGCTACACAAGACCTCCACTTATGAAATATGTGGTGGAAGAAATGTAGAATCTATACTTTATGTTCTAGATTCTCTCTTCTCAGTCCCACAAAGTTCACCTCTGCCACTTATCCCATCCTCTATGGGTGACCTTTTAAAAGATATGTCAACGGAGCCTGCGGTGATAGTGCTGAAGGGTCTCTAAAACGCAATCCATTTGCATGGGTTTCAATCTAGGTCCAGTGGTGCCTGCAGTCACCATGATCTAGCCACAGCTCATGCCAACTCAGGGAATTATGGTCGTTAAGAAGACTGGAATGAATTGACCCATCTTTAGTTAGTTGAGGGGACTGTAATATTCAAAGTGTTGTCTTCGACAGAAAAAGTAGTACTTTGGTTGGTGCGAAAATTATAATTTCTAAATAGGCTTAAGTTACATACAAAGAAAGGAACTCCCAACGCGAGCAGCACATCTTCCCTGCTTGCCCCTCCTCAGCTTCATGTAAAGCTTCTAGAACTAAACACATTCACGTTCCATCTTACATCATGCACTTCAGCACAAGCAAGAAGAAAAAGAAAGACACACTTACACTGAAGGAAAAAGGGCTTGTGGCTCACACCTACAATACAGTGTAACAAAACACAGATGTACTAAAAATCCTCAGGAAAATATTATAACAGATCAGAAAAACTCCTTCCCAAAACGATCCTAACAATGCATGTAGATCTATCCGCTCACTGACACGGGCGGCATGGGTCAGAGACCTTTTCAAGGTGATGTGCTTCTACTAAATATCATTTAGCATTCTTTTATTGGAGGCTCCATTCCCTTTGTCAGCGATCACAAAAAAATTCTGTACTTTGCACAAATATTGAGGAAGTCTCGTCAAAGGAAATATTGATGTCCCCTTTTTGAATGTCATTAGAAACTTAGCAGCATTTTGCATTTATTGCAATCTCTCAGATAAGAGGGCTTTCCAATGGTTTTACTATTTTTATTTCCAACTGTGATTAAATTGGGACCCAGATTAAAGAAGTGTGTGTGTGTGTGTGTGAGAGTGTTAAACAGAGGAAGCACAAATCCTTCGAAGTTCACCTGGAAACAGAAGTTCCCCCATCAAGGACAAACATCTGCATTGCATGAATGTTAATATCTCCCTATCCTTGGGATCCTGGCATATGTATTCAAAGTGAGAAAGGTTTAACTTAAAAAAATAGATCATATGCATAATTTTCTGCGTTTCTTATTTCATGATTAAGTGTAATTGGACAACATTTTTTCAATTAAAAACTGAAAGACTGTGAAACAATAATATGGGCGCTGTAAGTGTCCAAGTAGCTACATTGTCTCAGATATTTTCTTTTCTTCTCTATGGAGCAAGGATCTTTGACCAGATCTTTTCCCTTTGTAGTAACAATTTCCTCTTAAAAAATTATTTCTGAAGTAGTATTTTCTTCCCTTGACTTCTAGTCCTAAAACCTCTTATTTCAGACCTTTTTGTAAAGTTAGGTATGTGTTTTTTCTGAAGGGGAGTTTCCCCCTTTGCTTTTTCTTTGATACCGCTTCTTGACATTTGATCATCTTATGCCCAATTGAGAATCAATTTAGAATGGTAACTAAATGACCGAAGAATACGTGTAGAGGCCCCTATTGGGTAGACCAGTCTGGGACCTGCTTTAATTCTTCAACACTGTAGGCAATGTGTAGCTTATGTTTCCGAATTTATACAGCAGCTAATAGATACCTTGGACATGCTCTAAGATGAATGGACCCAGACTTCACACCGGTGGTGGAGGGTTCCCAGGATGCTAAATGGGAAACCAGGAACTGTTCTATGGTGAGAGGACTTTTCTATCCCCCCAACCCCTCAAAAAAAAAACAAATCTTTTGAAACCCGTATTGCAGGGTTTGGGGTCGATGAGAAAATTGCTAAGATATTTTCAACTTGGGCATGAGGCACTTTCACTGGAGAATAGGGAGGAACGTACCAGCTGTCTGACACCTTTTGAGAAGTTATTCACATTTTATGAGTCTGAGACATCTGGTTAAAGATAATATAGATTTAGAACATAACGTCTCACAAACTGAAGCACACAGAGTGCCGATACTAAAGAGTATGTGAGATGGAGGGGGAAGCATTGCATGTATGGTGGACCTGACAGGAATTGGAAATCTACGCGAAAGAGGTTGTACGCCATATTAAAGATAAGATTCCTGATACCTAGTCCTTGGTGACTGTCTTGAGAATATGACCAGGTTCTTTGGCATGCCTGAAACTTACAACTCCTATGTTATGAGCTGCCAAACCAGAAATAGAACTTAATTGGAAGAAGACCAGACCTCCCAATACTCTCAGTTGGTCTAGACAGTTATGGTCAATCTTAGAGATGGAATTTCTGACACATGATTTGAGAAATTATAGTTTTAATCCCATTTGGAAACCTTTCATTGACGATTTACAAAATGACACCTAGGATTTGGCTTGACCCGGAGCTCTGAGGAGGCGGAATATATATTGGGAACTTGTATGAACCCCAATATAGGCCTAGGTAGTTGCATGACTTTTTACCTACATTTGTCCTATCTTGCTCTACATGACGGCTCTGGTGCTGACCTTTTACCTAGTTAGGTGCCGAATAAATGTTGTGTGGTTTTCTTCTAAAACTAGCCTAATTTATTATGCATGAGGATTCTAAGTATCAAAGCAGGATTACCATCTTCTGCATAATAACTCTGTACAAAAGTCACCACTATCGTCCTCCTTGGCCGACAGACCCACAGTACCATGACACATCTGGGTAGAACGCCAGAGGGTAAATTTTGGATATATAAGTATCACATCTTCGCTGGGCAAACCAGATGAGAAGCTTCTATGATGACACAAGACGCTGAAGTCCATGCACGCAGACTTTAAAGCACGCAGTGGTCTGACATCCCTTGCGGGGTGTCCAACTCGAGACCAAGGCGGGATCCTTCATTCTCTCCCATCAGGTAGGCTCCTTCCTAGGGGGATGCTCGGCTATACACCTGCATACATGCTAGGTACACTTAGGTACATTAGTTAGGGCTTGCATCTTAGGAGTACTCCTGATTACTGCCATGCATCTATATGCCTGCATATATTCATTGTTTCAGCACCATGGTAGGAATCCTACCTTTTATTTACTCTGTTGGTGCATATAACCGTTACATCTGTTTCTGTCTATTGCTTGTTGCAGCACACGTATTTTATACCAGAATGATGCTGGTTCAATAAATACTTATTGAAAATGTCCCCACAGTTTATTTTGTATATCTCTGAGACCAAGTGAGCACGAGTGAATGAGCGAAAAGTAATGTATTGTTTCCACGATTCTTGAGGGGTCAGAGTTGTCATGTTCGATAGTGGCCAGAAACGATTCGCTCCTTGGTAAGGTTGTGGGGCTTATAGTGGCACTGTGAGCTAGCTGGTCTACTGACTAACATATCCTCTGGGGGTGTCTAGAATCAGTCTGGACACCAATCCCTTCGTTTATGTTGTCTAAACCCGCAGATCCTATATAGATTTGTAGGAACCACACAACAGAACCAAACATGCTCATACAGATTTGAGGGCGTGTTGGACCTTATGTCATAGATATAGCATGACCGTGTTCTATGTGTGGGTGATTTAATATTGATTATTGTGAATGGGGTTCCATTGGGTGTGGGGTGAGGATATGCGGGGGGTTTCAGCTGTACATCAAGGGACTGCTGTTGGTTGTTGTGAAGAAAAAGGTATAACTATAAACAACTTACATTTTCATGGAAAACTAAAAGACTGAGTTTATAGTTTTTAGATATTCTTACTAAGTTGCATAAGTTTGATTATGAAACAAAAGTCCAGCGATACTATGAAGGAGGTTGAAGTTTAGAGGTGGAACCATTCTGAGGACTAATTTGGACATTCAATGAAATGCAAGAAACGTTTTGAGACAGAGTCCCTACATAGCAAGAGGATGAACAGTGGTATTTCTCATTCTGCGATTTTGTTGATTCCCCCTCTTAGTGACTGTGCAGTGTGTGTTCTTTCTGAAGGGCACCTCGTCTGCTAATTGCGTTTTCTGCATCAGGGACGAAGTTTGATTCTGCATTCCATTTTTCAGGATCTGGGAACCAGGAGCAGGTGTGGGAATTCAGAGGAGAAGTGGGACTCTAACACTTTAGGCAATTTTTTGAGTCCGTTGTTTCTCAGTTTGCCTGTGATACTATCTAAATGAGTGGTTTGTAACCTGGGGTCTGTGGATCCCTGAAGATGCGACACCTACTCAGGGGATCCGCAACCATTTAAATAATGTTCAGTATATGTGATGGACTTTGAAATTAAAAGCTAAAAATTACGATTGTGTCTTTAGCTTGATTTGTGGGGCCAGTTCAAGTACAGCAAACTGTAGCGTCAACAACTAATGGCCTCATTTAAAACACTAGGATGGACCGACAAAAAAGAGCATATAAAAGGCAAAGCAATATCCTGGAGCCTGTCATATCACTTTGTCTTTCAGAAATAATTCCAAATTTTGAAACGCTTCAACATTCTCATTGGTATTGAAATTTAGATTTTTGTTTATTTTTAGCCTGTGTATGAAACAAAATATTTAATAATGTATGCATTTGTTTAATGTATACTTGTCTCCGTAGTTTTGGGTATTTAAGGTTCAGATCGTAGAAATTACTTAAGTGGGGGTTCTCCGGTCTCTAGTAGTTATTCATTGGGTCCACAGAAGTCCAAAGGTTAAGAATGGATGATCTAGACCTTCCTCTGTCATAAGAACTGCACCAGGACATCCTTTTAGACTTGATCTCTTCTCCAGAACATCTGGAGAGATCCTACACCAGAGCCATTTAGATGTAAATGCTTCGAAATCATTGACGGTAAAAGTATGCCCTCTGAGCCTTCTATGGCGTGAATTTGAATGGATTTACTAGAACTTTTTTCGATAAAAAGATTGATAAGAGGAAGTGCCGGGAAGAGAGATTGCTGTAATCCCTTGTACATTTGTGTTTGAGGCCTATGATTTCCTTCTTCCAGAATGCACATATCAACCATTACTGCACACGGGTAACGTTCTCCTCAGTTATCCCTTTTCACTATGTCAGTGAGCTAAGATTTGTTCGTTGATTCAGTCTATCCTTATGTTAGAAGACCTTTGCCAACCTTACGGATTAAGCGCAGTCTCCTCAAAATTAATGGGTCCTCTTTGAGCTAAAGTAGAAGTAAAATATTCAGATCCTTCTTTGAAGGTGGTCTTTATTCAAATTCTTCTTTGAAGGTGGTCTTCCCCGTGTCAGATGGTAGTGGGGGTGGGTGGCATGAAGGCAGGTATTGATTTTTCGTTGAGGGGAAGTGTTGGAAACCCACTCCCACACTAGAAGGGGTGGTGGTGGTCTTCCGGACACACTGTGGTAGCTTGGCTCGAGTGGTCAGGAATCAGGCTCCGTGCTAAGCATACAACATACCCAAACAATAACCATGCGTGCATCCGTTCCAAAAACGACTCTACACCGTAAAAATTATGAAAATAACTTTCTTTATCTGCTTTTTCTCTTAGTTGCTGATTGGAGAAAATAAATAACAATCACAATATACAAACTTTTTAGAAAGTGCAGGACAAATAAATACTGGCTTAATGATTCAATAAATAGGGGTGATCATAAATACTGAAGGCATAAATAAAAGTGCAATACAGACAGGCAATTAAATATTCTGAGGCAATAAATACTGTAACCAATAAATATTGTGCATCAATAAATACTGTGGACCAATAAATACAGTGGAACAATAAATAGGTTAAATACAATAAATACAGTGCCCCTAATAAATACTCAAAAGCTGACAGTGACACTCATGGATTCAGATCACTTTTGAATTCCTAAGGGCTGATTTGGCACAGGCACAGCTTGTGGGGATGTGGAAGGCTTGGGGGTGTCTACTCCCTGGCTTGGTCAAGGCTGAGGCCTAAACTGAGGTAGATAAAGGGGGAAAATACCAGAGACCTGGCTCTCTCTCTCCACACAACTTCTCTAGATTAGTCCCAGTTCACCCCTGGCACAGTCAGGTTGGTTCCAGCACCTCCCTAGCCCCTTAGAGCAGTCTCTCAGGTCTCCACAGGGCCTTAGGCGCCCTCTACTCCACTTACTGCCCTTTTTCTGATGCTCCGACGCCGCTGGAGTCGTATCGATGCCGTGAGGCGGTTCCGGTTCGATGTCGGCGTCCTCGGCACAATGTCAGTTCTTTGACGACACCGGCAGGCGGATCCGGTCTCGATGTCAGCGGCCTCGGTTCGATCTCGACCTCCGATTCGATGGCGTCGGGCAGTCTTACTCGATGTCGACTTCGGGCGGCTCCGGTCCGATGGCGACCTCGGCTTCGATGACGTCGGCCGGCCTTGCCTCGATGTCGACTTCCGGCGGCTCCGGAGTGCGATCCTCACTCCCGACCTCCGGTGCTCCTCACAGGTTTCCGGCGACTCCGGAGTGCGACCTCCACTCCCGACCTCCGGCACGATTCTCACAGGTTCCGGCGACTCCGGAGTGCGATCCTCACTCCCGACCTCCGTTACCCTTCACCTCGGTCTCCGACGACTCCGGAGGGCGGACTTCACTCCTCCGATGACGCCGCTCACTCGACCTCGGGTGACTTCCTCCTCGACCTCTGGTATTCCTCACGACCTCTGACGGCGCCCTTTCTCGACCTCTGGCGGCTCCGGGTACGACGTCTGCTTTTCCAGTCAGCGCCGCTTCTCCACCTCGGGCTCCAGGTCTTAGGCTACTCGACGTCGGACTTCAGGGAAACCAGCTTCCAGGTCAGGATCTTGCTGTTCTCTTGTTTCTAAGGCCTGTTCCTGCTGTCCAGGTCCTCAGGATGGTTTTTCTGACTTCTTCCCACACAGGGCTCTAGGCTGGGCTCCGTCAGTAGGGACTAGTATCAAGGGTGGGTTTATGGACCCCACTCCAGGCACAAGTTTCCACCCCTGCTGCTTCACTCCTTCCTCCTTCACGTTTTTGCTGCTCACTCCTCACCAGTCAGGTGCCAACTGCCAGCTCCAACTGCCAACTCTCTCTCTTAGCTTCCCAACATTCTAAACCGCCTCCAACTGTCACAGGGTTCTGGAATGTTCTGGAAGGTGCTAGCAGGTTCCAGTGGATGCTGGTGATGTCACAGGTGGCCACCATTTTGTGCTCCAGGCCCTCAGACAGAAGTTTCAGGGGTAGGTAAAATGGCTCCCTGAATCTGCAGCAACACTAAAAAGTCTGGTGGTTCCCAAAAAGGAAAAATTCAAACAGGGTTTGAGGCAAAAGTGGGACAAAATAAATAATGATGAGGAGGGACCACCCAAAGGGCTGACAGGTCTAACAGGAAGGGTATCTCTAGTATGGTGAGGGTGGGTGTCGGGAGGCTAGGTTTTTTAAAGAACATTTTGTTTTAAATGCATGGTTATGGCGGCCCCATTACTCCTCTGCCCTTGCATATATCTTGGAAGCAGGGGCAGATGATTTAGGGGTGCCACATACAATATTAAATTGCAGGCAGATAAATTGCGAGCAGATTAGCTCCTGATTTTTTTTAATCACTCGTCGTGATCCAGCTCACCTTTTGTCTCTAGAAAGCAGAGTTGCCTTTCGAAAGTCCAGTTTTTAAATGAAGACACACTTTAAAATATCGGCTTTCTTAGTATTCAGGGGTCAACATTTCAAGTTCGTTCATTCTGTTCATCTCGGTGTTCCGATTTGAATGACATCTGGATTTTTTCCCTGTTTTACCAGTAATCCGAGAAATGCAGTTTTTCTGTTTTGCAATTAGCGCTCCTGGGTTTAGGTCAAGAAGTTTTGCCATGTAAAAGGTGGTGGTATAGGTCATCGGAAGACAGTTAGGAATTTGAAAATAATCGGTGTCCCCAGTGGTTTTCCATTCATAAAGGCACCCTTCCTTCTGGAGTTGTTGGGTACATTATTGCCGCATAGGTAGTCTGGCAACTATGGCCAAAGTTAGATACTTCTTTTGCATCTTTCTGATGGCTGGAATTAGACTCATTCTGGACTTGGCACTCGAATGGCATGCCCCAGGATACAAGCAGTCGAACTTGGGTTATATTTGGACTCCATGTACACTTGAATAGTTTCTAGTCCTATCGCTCTTGTGACCCGAGACATTTTGCTCTGGTTAATTTTCTGAAGGTTGGCTACTGTTGTAACCACCTCAATGTGATGTGCTGTACTTCCTCCTTGCTGACAATAAAGCTTTGCGGATGAGCTAGAATGCAAGTATTATCTATACAATTAAGTTGCATATATGCTTTTCAAAGCTCAGGTAATATTTCCCAGCTGGCGTGATGTATGAAACCGGCACCCAGTAAAGATTTTTTGGGGGTGAATTGGGCACTTCCCTGCATATTATGTGTTTGGTCAAAGCGTACCTGTTCTTAATGAACTAAATGATTGATATTTGTTTTGTTTTATTCCAGGGTCCACACATTGCCTCTGTGACGCTAGCTGCTTACGAGTGTAACTCTGTTAATTTCCCGGAACCTCCCTACCCAGATGAAATCATATGCCCGCCGACTGAAGGGACGGAAGGGGCCATCACTCTCTGGACCATCATCTCGAAGGTTCGACTGGAAGCCTGTATGTGGGTAAGGCAGAGTTTGTTCTTCCAGGGATGCACATCCACCTTAAGATACGATATTGTCTGCTGTAGCACTCTGTGTCCTTGTCAAGAGTTCATTTTTAGGCCCTTAAAACGATTTAGCCGAATCTAGGAGGCACGTTGAATGTTTTCTTGTTTTCCAAAGCGTTAGTTGCATCAAACTTGTGAGGTAGAGGCACACATTAAGAATTGTAGGTCCGATTCTAGGGCCTTGCGCAGAGCAGGAGCAAGCGAGGCCCCTCTAAGTTCTAACAGGCCAGGAAGTGACATCATAGGAAGTGACATCAATTGATCATTAAGTTTCTGGCATTATTGAAGCAGCTTGCTAAAAGCAACTTGCCTAGTATGGATATCACTAAAATGGCTTAAACTATAAATAATAATCCTAGTAAAATAAGTACATACATGTTAAAGCTGTATTAAGCAGAAATACTCTACATTAATCAAACTAGGTGAAAAGACTGGACCTAGGTCTCTCCAAAACTGATATGATTACACTAGTTTCCAATAATTATTTCCAGACTAGTGCATGATTAAAATTCCAAGACTGATTTACCCAGAGCTATACAGCAGCACTTAAAGTAACTCCCCAGCCCCCCTTTACTCGAGTCAAGTTCAGATAAAGCATTTGCATTACAGCAGACATAAGTGATTTAACACAAAAGGTTACATGCTAGATTGGGTGAGTGACCTGCAAGTGCCGCATCAAACAGAATGCACAAATTGCAAAAGATAAGGAGACGGCGCAAATGTCATCTACATTCGGCATATAATTATTATATTAGCAGCAGAATGACCAAAGGCTGAACTACACTTACACACTAAGTGCCTAAATACAGCTAGTAATTTCAAACTCCATTTTTAAGAGGTACAAAGACGTGACATAACTTAAATATACAGAAGAGATGGCTAAAAAGGGACAAAAGTTTGTGGCCAGGGAAAATGACTGCCAAAAGCTACACTGGGAGCCAATCGCCTAGCAGACAAGTAGTATATTCAAGCAACAAAATAAAAGGGCTTACAACTGTAGACCATGTTTACATCTATATGGAAAGGAAATGTAGCAGTATGATATAGGTAGGATGGGGGTGGTACATGACTTACAAAATAAAGTTAAATTATTACAAGAGATTTACTGTCTAAACATTTAAAATCAAATGTCCCTAAAACCTGAGAAGAGATCTGCCAAATTGCAAGGGGACCAGGAACATGCCGTACAACTCCTCTTTAGCCCAAGAATAATAACCAAACTGCGCCTGCTCTCAGATAAATCCATAGGATCTTGGTTAAAGTGATAATTCAAATCAAGAAGCTTTCATCCACAAGTCACGCCCCATGCAACCATACCAAACATCGTTTAACTCGAGAGCAACGGACCCTCGCTTTCACATATGATTAAGACCGAACCCTGGTCGAAACGAGTCATGTGGTATGCTCTGTGGTAGGCTATGCTTGCAGGAATTAAAATCTGTTTTTAACTACTCTTGACTGGATGGGCATGTTCTTCACGCAGCACACAGGCGTGTGGTACCTGATGAATGTTGAGGTGGTGATGTCGCCAGCAAGCCCCGAGCTGAGAGGCTGGGCGTCCTTTCGTCAACCTCATTTGAATTTACATGTAAAGGGTTGCCCGCCGGCTGCAGTCAAACTGTAAGTGGAAGATTTGGCTGGTTTGTGCCACTGTCGCAACGGGAGGCACTGCCACAGATGTCACAAGAGGCCTGTTGGCCTAAAAACAAATAAAAGTGGACACTGGTAACAAACCTTGGAAATACGACAGAGCATCTTTTGTAACAAGATCGCAGAGGAGCAGTGCTGTCAAGGTAAATTAAGATAATTTTTATCGCCCTGCACAACATGGAATCGGTCCTTTTAAAGCAATAAAGGTGACAGATGTTCTTATTTACCCACTGTGGCAACTGAAGTTTAAAGAGAAGGATGAAATGTGGAACCTTTGCAAAGCATTATGGACAATGAAGACCAGTTACAGTGATGTTACTGGGGCTTTGAGCACAATCAGCTTGAACATAATTAACTAAACGCATTAGCGATGGATTAGTCAGAGCATTGTTGCAAAGAAGTGTGTTTCAGCCCCGAATTGAAAGAAATGGAATACCAAAATAAATCGGATGACACTGCTTTAAGGTCCTCTTCCCATTAGGAGTCCTGCTTCACTTTCTGAGAACTATGTGTATTTGAACTTGAGAGCAACGGACCCTCGCTTTCACATATGATTAAGACTGAACCCTGGTCGAATCTCATCATGTGGTATGCTCTGTGGTAGGCTATGCCTGCTGGAATTAAAATTAGTTTTTAACTACTCCTGACTGGATGGGCTTGTTCTTCATGCAGCACACATGTGTGTGGTAGCTGATTGATATATATAAATATCAACTCCTTCGTTTTAAAGAAAGATTGTGCCGAGCCCAAAAATCAGTTTTAAATGTAGTTTATTTAATTTTCCATCATGGCAATCAATGCCCCGACACGTTCCGGAGCGTCCGCTCCTTTGTCACGGGTCAGTATGACATTTGTTTCAAACAGTAACATATAGTGCAGTGCTGTGATAAACAATAAGAAAGGACTACATTGTTACGTCAAATGTTTAGGCAAAAGCGGCATCCATTTTAAAGTGGCAAAGTATTACTGTTTTGTTATGCTAGTAACCAAGATACAGACCCGTTCTTGGATCTAACCATTTCACAATTAGATATTAAACCTTTTACAACTGACATATTATCAGTGACAGTTTTTGGTAAATATCAAAAAAATCAATAAAAATCAAATTCAGTTCTGCCCCCGTAAGCTATGATTTGTCCAATCACAATTATTATATAAAATACATTAACAATTAAGCCCAAGTGGGCACATGGTAACACAGCATATTACTTTTGAAATTCTTCATATTTGCTCTTTTGCTTTTCCTCATAGCAAGGTATTAACTCCGTCTCTTGTAGAATAAAAAACACAAGTGCATCAATAAGTGAAAATCCATAAAATACAAATACCCTACCTAAAATCTACACTCTAGGAAGACAGACAATCCAGAACCAGTAATATTTACTACTATCTATATTCAACCTAGATGTACAAACAGCTCTTCATCTTTATTCATACCTTCCGGATGCATAGTTTGATAATTAGCCTGGACTCTAAGCGTCGCAATTCGCGCACCCTATCTCCTCCCCTCTCAGAGATGGGAATTCTGTCTAGGGCACAGTACCGCAGTACACTTACATATTTGTTATGGCACTCCTTGAAGTGGCGAGGTATTGCATGTCCTTATTAGCGATAGCCCTCATGTGTTTCAAGACACTCCTCTTTACTGGATGGATTGTACTGCCAATTTAAATTAGCGGACACGGACAGATCAAGGCATATACGCAGAAATCCGATTTGCATGTCAGATATTTTAGGATTTTAAATGGTTTCTGTGTTTTAGACAATTGTATCTGTTTGCATTTGATACTATGGTGACATGCCTTGCAAGATTTGCATGTATAAAAACCTTGTATTGTCATTTGTACTTTTGTATAGCATATCCTTCAGAGCAGTACACCTACGGAAAGTAATCTGGGGATTTTAACCCATACAGTTGGCTAGAGTATCATCTGTACCTAATACATTTAAAAAGGTTTTAAGGGATTTCCTTAGTCCCTCTGCTTGATTGCTGAATGACTTTATGAAACGTATTGGTTCATCCTCCTTTTTGGCCTCATCTTTAATTTTCAATAAATCCTTTCTCAACTTTAAGTTTATCACTTGCCTGTTTGATCACTTTCTGGGAATAGCCACTCTCGGCAAACCTGTCTTTCATAATCATCATTCACTTTTCGAAGGCTAGGTCAGAGCTGCAATTACGTCTTGCCCTTAATAACTCTCCATAAGGTATACTGTTTATGAGGTTAGTAGGGTGACCGCTCTCAGTGTGTAGTAGGCTATTGCCGGCTGTTTTTTTTACAAAACAATTTACTTTCTAACCGGTTTTCCCTCACTTCTACTTCCACATCAAGGAATTCAATCATTTTCCTGTTCATTGTGCATGTGAATTTTAAATTTTGATTGTCATTTAGGGATTCTACAAAATTCAAAGTTTCCTTCTCATTCCCTTTCCATACACAAAATACATCATCGATGTACCGTGCCTAGAGGACGACATGGTGATTAAAGGCCTCGATGTTATTGGCCACCTGCTCCTCCCACCAGTCAAGGTAGAGACCTGCGTAGCTGGGGGCGAAGCAGGTTCCCATAGCCGTTCCCTGGTTTTGACAGTAGATCACATGATCAAACATTAAAAAGTTATTTGTCAAACAGCTATGCATCATATTAAGTAACTTCTCTGTATGCATGAGGTAAGATATTTCACGGTCCTTCAGGAAATATCTGCATGCCTCCAACCCCAATTCATGGGGTATACAGGTATACATACTGTATACAAACTGTTTACATCAAGTGTTACTATTAACATATCCTGTTCCCAAACAACATTATCAATTTGTCTTAAAAAGTCCCCTGTGTCCTGTACATATGAGGGTAAAGCCTCTACAAATGGTCTTAAAAAATAATCAATGTATTTTGATGTGTTTTCATACATGCTCCCAATCGAGGAAACAATCGGTCTGCCAGGGGCATTTATGTTGTTTTTATGGATTTTGGGCAGTAGATACAGTGCAGACAGTTTAGGAAACTTGCAATACAAAAACATAAACTCATCCTTTGTTAACAGTTTGTCATCCTTCCATTTTTCTAGTTTTACTTTGTAACTATCATTGCTGGCCTTATAGCTTCTTCTGTCACTTTTTCTATAACTTTCAATATCATTGAGTTGTCTTTTCCCTTCCTCCCGATACATTTTGAGTGGCCAATCAACAACATTACCACCCTTATCTGACTTTTTTATATCTATGTTGGTGTTGTCTTGCAATTCTTTTATTGCTGTCTGTTGTCCCTGGGTAAGATTACAGTGTGAGTGGATTTATTATTTTGCCAACTTTTTGAACTCTTTTTTTTAACCCCTTTCTCAAATACCTCAATCGAGTCATTGTATAGTTGGGGTAAAAATATAGATTTGGGCTTAAAGCCACTGCCACTGGCTTGGTCAATCAGTACATTTTCGTGTGCTAAACTTATTATTGGGTTATCTACCCAGTCAGCTGCCCCCTCAAGTTCACGCTAAGTATGCAGGGTATCTATATCTCCATTAGTACGGTTGACTTCTTTACTAGGTACTCTTATTACTTTTTGTTTTCCTCTACTGTCATGCCATTTTTAAAGTTTTTATTTCCTATGTGAAATAAAATAAGTCTTTCCTACTTTCCGTGTAATCAAATCTTTTTGTTGGACAAAAGGTTAGCCCCAAGGATAAAACATTTACTTGATCATCAGATAATAAAATACCTAAAAACAGTACCTAGTAAAGAAGTCAACCTTACCATTGGAGATATACCATTGGGGACGGCGTTCCCCGAAACGTGTAACTGGCAATAAAAACTTTACACTTGGAATGACCTGAGAGAGCGTATTATTTGGACTTGTGGTGAATATATATATATATATATCTCCCATATTAATTAGTATTTATAATTTAATTATTTTGATTGACGTATTATTTTCTTAAGTGTATTGAATAGTTAACATTTACATATGCCTTCTGTATAATCACATTTATGTTGTAATATGAGTGATTATAATCGAGACCCATAAGCATGTAGTCAAATACTTGTTATTTATATAATGACCTATATACAATTTAAGCATAAATAGGAGTGTATACATTTTAACCATAAGCAATATATAAATGTAAGCATAAATTAGTATATGTATTTTTATTCATAAGTAATACGTGTATTTGTACAACAGAGATGCACATATCTGAATACATGCATATAATCAACATATACATGCTTACAAATGCACATATCTGCACAATTGCTGTCTTGTACATACTCTTTTTGTACACTTGTATTTTGAATATGGTGGTCATGTAGGGAAAAGCCAGATCTTGAGTAATCTTCTGAAGATAAGAAGGTTATCTGTGGATCTTATATTTGGGTTAATAAATTCCATAGTTTTGCTGCTTGAACAGAGAAAGATCTTCCACCCATGATTTTATTTCTGGTATGCTGGGATTCTAAGGCATTCTGAGGCAGTAAGTACACAAAACAGTGCTGGATGGAATGCTTGAATTAATCTCAGCCACTGGTAATAACTCAGAGCTGCATCCCAATCCATCGTTATTTTGCACACTATGCCACCTCAGTCTGGACTCCGTTATATGCACATCAGTCTTGACCCGGCTCCAGTAGGAACAACTCAGCCCAAACTGCGAAACCAGGTCCTCCCTGAACCGGAACACAAACAACCCAAGACCAGTTTTGCTCTAGTTATGGGCTCATCAGCCGGGTACAGTCTGGTTCCAGTGACCGTGTGCATGGGACGTATGCCTGGCCATACCCGTTCCACTTAGGGTGACACATCTAGTTTAGAAAACAGTTATGGATGGAATGCTTGATTAAATCTCAGCCACTGATAATCACTCATGCCACATCCCAATCCCATCGTTATTTTGTAGACTATGCCGCCTCAGTATCAAGTCAGTGGAAATCTGGGGCGGCGTTTTCTTTGTTATATGTATTTTGTTATTTGTGTTCTGATGGAAAGTGGTTCTGTTCCATGTGAGTGATACAAAGCAGCATGAAAATGGATCTTCTGGCTACTGGTGACCAATGTAGGGCCCTTAAGGCAGAGGAGATGTGGGGTTGTGGCTTTATATGTAGGAGTAGCCTGACAGAAGAGTTTTGAATTTGTTGTAGTCTTTTCATAGTTGATAGAGGTGATACATGGTTGAGGCTATTGGTGTAATCAAGGTTAGACACTATAAGAGAGATAGTGGCCTGAATCTTTTGTGGAAATGCTAGTTGGGGAAAGATTTGTCGTAGAGTTTTCATTGTAATGAAGCTCGATCTTGCTAATTTGTCCACTTGGGCATTCATTTATAGCTTAGAGTCCATGGTAATTTCATGGTTTCTTACTTCCTTGAATACTTTTGGGTGCAGACCCAGATCGTCAGGTTAGGCAGAGAGTGGCTCATAATGTTTCCAATCACCACAGGTGAGTATTTCAGTTTTGGATGCATTAAATTGGAGGTGTCTCCATGTCATCCACTGATCAACGGCTCTGAGGCATCCTTTGATTGTAGAGTTTGCAATGTTTTGGGCGTTTTCCGGTCTAAAGGGATATTTGTGTTATCTGCCTTGTTATAGGAGGTGAGTTGAAATGCATTGATCTTTGCCAGTAATGCATTTATGTAGATGTTGAAATGCATGGGTGAGATGGTAGACCCTTGAGGCACCCTTACTTTTATGATGTATAGTTTGGATGAGAAAGGAGGAGTATAGATGACATCTGTTCGGAAAGTAGGATGTGATCTATTCAAGAGCAGTATCCTCTAGTCCAGCTTTGCAGGGTCTTTGGATTAGAGTTTCATGACCAACTGTGTCGAAGGCAGCTGAAAGGTTCAAGAGTAGTAGTTTTGACTCCATTGTGGTCTACTGTGTTATTAAGGTCAAACCAGATGGCGATTCAGGCCTCTTCCTGGACAAAAACCTGTTTGCAAGTTGGAAAGTGTTGAGTTATCTTCAATAAACAGAGACCTCCGGGTGAATGCTGCTCCTCCTATTAGTTTGCTGAGGAATGTTCTTTTGCAATATGTCTGTAGTTTGGGTCTTGAGGGTACAGGTTTGTTTTCTTCAATAATTGGCGTATGTATATCTTTTTTAAGTCTTTGTGGTTCACCATGCAAGGACTGTCGTTACTGGTTGAGTAGGGCTCACAACCCCCTTAACCAAAAACCCAGTTTCGCAAAAATTTCACTCATACTTATTGAAAGCATGAAAATGTCGTCATAAATAAGCAATCTGAAACTTGGCAGCTATGGCTGAGGTTTCTTTCAGTACCGAGGATAGGAGACATTGCCTCATGATCCACTTCAGCCCTCTGTGGTACAGCCATGGCAGAAGAAATGTCTTTAAATGAACAGTGCTGATATTTAAGAATATATCCGAATTGGGAAAGTAAAAATAAAGCAGCTTTTTTGTTATTTTGGAAACAAATATTTTTATGCGATCAAAACAATTCAATACACTAGGTGAGGACATTTCCACACATTATCGTTTGTGCGCTGTATACTTTTTTCAGTAAAACTCTGTCTCCGGAAGTGTAATGGTCATTTCAAATGAAAATGTGTTCTCTGTAATGGCAGTGTGCTACCACACCATGCACACTACACTACACTACACTACACTACACTACACTACTCCACTCCACTACAACACTCAACTCCACTCTGACACAACACTCCACTCTGCGACCCTCCACTCCAAGACAGGCCACTCCACTCTGACATGTCACTTCAATCTTTGACACCCCCCCGCTCTGCACCCCCCTCTGCTCTGCGCCCCCCTTCCACTCTGCGCCCCCTTCCACTCTGCGCCCCCTTCCACTCTGCGCCCCCTTCCACTTTGCGCCCCCTTCCACTCTGCGCCCCCTTCCACTCTGCGCCCCCTTCCACTCTGCGCCCCCTTCCACTCTGCGCCCCCTCCACTCTGCGCCCCCTTCCACTCTGCGCCCCCTTCCACTCTGCGCCCCCTTCCACTCTGCGCCCCCTTCCACTCTGCGCCCCCTTCCACTCTGCGCCCCCTTCCACTCTGTGCCCCTTCCACTCTGCGGCCCCTTCCACTCTGCGCCCCCTTCCACTCTGCGCCCCCTTCCACTCTGCGCCCCCTTCCACTCTGCGCCCCCTTCCACTCTGCGCCCCCTTCCACTCTGCGCCCCCTTCCACTCTGCGCCCCCTTCCACTCTGCGCCCCCTTCCACTCTGCGCCCCCTTCCACTCTGCGCCCACCTTCTACTCTGCGCCCCCCTCCTCTTACACACTGCTCCACTCTGCTCTTACACACTGCTCCACTCTGCTCTTACACACTACTCACTCCACTTTACTCCACTGTATGCCACGCCACTCTGCTCTGGTCTGTTCCACTCTGCTCTGGTCTGTTCCACTCTGCTCTGGTCTGTTCCGCTCTGCTCTGGTCTGTTCCGCTCTGCTCTGGTCTGTTCCGCTCTGCTGTGGTCTGTTCCGCTCTGCTGTGGTCTGTTCCGCTCTGCTGTGGTCTGTTCCGCTCTGCTGTGGTCTGTTCCGCTCTGCTGTGGTCTGTTCCGCTCTGCTGTGGTCTGTTCCGCTCTGCTGTGGTCTGTTCCGCTCTGCTGTGGTCTGTTCCGCTCTGCTGTGGTCTGTTCCGCTCTGCTGTGGTCTGTTCCGCTCTGCTGTGGTCTGTTCCGCTCTGCTGTGGTCTGTTCCGCTCTGCTGTGGTCTGTTCCGCTCTGCTGTGGTCTGTTCCGCTCTGCTGTGGTCTGTTCCGCTCTGCTGTGGTCTGTTCCGCTCTGCTGTGGTCTGTTCCGCTCTGCTGTGGTCTGTTCCGCTCTGCTGTGGTCTGTTCCGCTCTGCTGTGGTCTGTTCCGCTCTGCTGTGGTCTGTTCCGCTCTGCTGTGGTCTGTTCCGCTCTGCTGTGGTCTGTTCCGCTCTGCTGTGGTCTGTTCCGCTCTGCTGTGGTCTGTTCCGCTCTGCTGTGGTCTGTTCCGCTCTGCTGTGGTCTGTTCCGCTCTGTTCTGCTCTGGTCCGGTCTGTTCCACTCTGCTCTGCTCTGTTCCACTCTGCTCTGCTCTGGTCTGTTCCACTCTGCTCTGCTCTGGTCTGTTCCACTCTGCTCTGCTCTGGTCTGTTCCACTCTGCTCTGCTCTGGTCTGTTCCACTCTGCTCTGCTCTGGTCTGTTCCACTCTGGTCTGCTCTGGTCTGTTCCACTCTGCTCTGCTGTGGTCTGTTCCGCTCTGCTGTGGTCTGTTCCGCTCTGCTGTGGTCTGTTCCGCTCTGCTGTGGTCTGTTCCGCTCTGCTGTGGTCTGTTCCGCTCTGCTGTGGTCTGTTCCGCTCTGCTGTGGTCTGTTCCGTTCCGTTCTGCTCTGGTCTGGTCTGTTCCACTCTGCTGTGGTCTGTTCCGTTCTGCTCTGGTCTGGTCTGTTCCGCTCTGCTCTGCTCTGGTCTGTTCCGCTCTGCTCTGCTCTGGTCTGTTCCGCTCTGCTCTGGTCTGTTCCGCTCTGCTCTGCTCTGGTCTGTTCCGCTCTGCTCTGCTCTGGTCTGTTCCGCTCTGCTCTGCTCTGGTCTGTTCCGCTCTGCTCTGTTCCACTCTGCTCTGCTCTGGTCTGTTCCACTCTGCTCTGCTCTGGTCTGTTCCACTCTGCTCTGCTCTGGTCTGTTCCACTCTGCTCTGGTCTGTTCCACTCTGCTCTGGTCTGTTCCACTCTGCTCTGGTCTGTTCCACTCTGCTCTGGTCTGTTCCACTCTGCTCTGGTCTGTTCCACTCTGCTCTGGTCTGTTCCACTCTGCTCTGGTCTGTTCCACTCTGCTCTGGTCTGTTCCACTCCATTCTTCTCTACAACACACTACTCGACACCACATCACAACACTCGACTCCACTTCATTCTACTCCACGACACTCTATGCCACTCCACTCTAGGACAATCTACCACACTCTACGCCACAACACTCTACTCCACTCTATGCATATCCCTCTATGCCACTTTTCTCCAATCTAAACCACTCCAAATTACAACACTACTCCACTCTACATTACTCCATAACACTCTTTACCACTCCACAATACTCTATGGAACTACTCTTTACTCCATTTTATGCTTCTTCATTAAATCCTACTCCACTCTACATCACTCTGCTCAACTTTAAGCAACTCCACTGTACTCCCTGTATGGCCCTCCACTGTACTCTCTGTATGCCACTCCACTGAACTCCCTCCACGCCGTTCCACCCCACGCCACTCTATGCCACTTCACGCCACTCTATGCCACTGCCCTCTATGCTGCTCCATGCCACTTTACTCCACTCTGCTGACACACTACTCCACTGTATGCCACTCTACTCTGCCCCTTTGCCACTCTACTCTGCCTCTTTGCCACTCTACTCTGCCCCTTTGCCACTCTACTCTGCCCCTTTGCCACGCTACTCTGCCCCTTTGCACGCTACTCTGCCCCTTTGCCACGCTACGCTTCCACTTTGCCACTCTATTCTGCTACACCGCACCACTCTGCTCCACTCGGTGCCACCCCACTCTTATCCACCCCTCTCAACGACACTCTACCCCACTCTTCTCTACTCCACTCCATTCCACTCAACAACTCTACTCAACGACACTCTACTTCACTCCTCTCTACGACACTCTGCCACATCATTCTACTCTACACCACAACACTCCACTCTACGCTACTTCACGACACTCTGTGCCACTCCATTTTATGACTCTCTACTCCACCCTACGCCATGACACTCTATTCCACTCACCTCCCTCTACGCCACTTTATTCTAATCTACACCACTCCATTCTACTTTACAAAACTCTACTCTACACCACTCCATGACTCTATGCAACTGCACTCTACGACATTCTATGCCACTTCTTAAAACCCTACCCGTTTGCTCCACCTCACTGTACTCCCTCTATCCCACTCCACCTCCAGTATGCCACTCCCCTGTATGCCACTCCCCTGTATGCCACTCCCCTGTATGCCACTCCCCTGTATGCCACTCCCCTGTATGCCACTCCCCTGTATGCCACTCCACTCTGCCATTCAACTCTATACGCCACTCTGCGCTCTACGTTGCTCCATTCTACGCTACTCTCTCCACCCCACTAACTTTAAGCAATGCTGTAACAACAGCCACGCTGGTGTTCAACATGGCTAAAACACATTGGGAAAGTCAATAGCTCTTGCAAAGAGAAGATTTATTGGCTTTGCCAGTGCATGTTGCTAGAGGGTGCATGCTGCTTCGGCGGTTATTTCATTAGTCATAGTGAGACATTTCATATTGATAACACTTTTCCTGATATTTCTGCTGGCAATGCCACCTGAAATGCTTGAATAGTCACTAGCGTAATGTTAGAGATGTAGTTCCTATTCCACTGTGATAACATTTATTAGTAGCTTGCTGTGTTTTTTCTTTAGTAGAAGTAGCTCTCAGTATAGCAATGGTTGGAGACCCCTGGCTTAATTTGTACTGGTGGTTGCCGGTGCTTGCACTGGCACTCAATTTTGCCTCTCTGGTTTTTTGAACAGAGTAAGTCATCAGAGTGTTTATCAATTTAGCATACTTAAAAAAAAATATTTGTAAACTAGCAATTCCATTCCATTATTACAACATAACCCAGAATAGTCAAAATGTATCACTTGTATGAGTGGCATGGCAAGTAAATAGTGCTGATACTGGCATTCAGGTAGCTCTGGCTTGGCCACTTGGTGGTACTAGCAACTGTGGCTACCTGAAAGGACTTTGGGACTTGGGACTTTTTTTTTCTTTCTTCATAAAGTACTGTCCCGTAGCATCACTCTTGGGTATGTGCACTAACCAGCCCGCTACGCAGCATCATATATATGGCTTCAGGCTATGCACTTCACTAGTCTTTCAACTCCCACTGTACTCCGCCTAAGCCAAGTCTTTATCCAGTGGGTATTCACACCCAGTCGAACCTATGGGACTAGCAATTCCAATGCCTAGGATTTTCTCTGTCAGTCATGTCTACTTTGTCAATGACATAACCATCTAAGTCATCCTTTCTTTATTTTCCCCATTAGTTCTTCATTGTACTAACAGTTCACAGACCGATCTTGTCGGACAGATCCATCCACATTAGTTCCATATCACGGACATGTGCAATAACAGTTGTTACCTTTAACCTCTGAAGTCCCTGTGGATATTTCATACATGCAGATTATAAACATTAAAACCTCTAAAAACTTTAAGCAACAAGAATAGTCTAATGTGCAAGCAATTCCCCATAGCAAGAAATTAAAACAAACTAAATACTCCTAGAGAAACTTCCTTTACTCACCTAACATCCATATGTATCAGCCGCCTCCTTTTATCACGTGAAAGGGCACCCAGTAAGATCTCACATGGTATCAGTATGTTAAAACATCCCAACAGTTATTTCCTATTACCCTTATGGTGGCCTTTCATCAGCGTTAGCTTCTACTTTTTCAGAAATCCATCCCATTTCTCATATTGTGTACCTCATTCTTTCATACCCTGGGATTTAGACAGCATGGCAACTTCTGTGTACACCCGTATTTTAAAAATCTTGAAGTCACTCCAACATTTACTGGGCAGAAGAAGACTTCAATGTCAAGGCAATACATCTCTTAGAAGGCACCAATCTACAGACATGTTTTGGCTTCTTTATGTGTATCATTAGCACTAGTATGCATTATGACACCTCCTTCAGTATCAATCTACTAGTCATTTCAGAAACGCATGTCAAAGCCTCTTCCCAATAGCGAAATACCTCCTGGCATTGTCATACTATATGACACAAATTGGCACATCTTCGCATTTTGAGCATGCACTTGATTCTCTAGGTAAAGTTGCCCTATTCATTTGGGGGTCAAGTAGTTGTGATGCAAATAAACTAGGTGTAGTTTAGTCCAGCAATTCTTGAAATCCCTTTCACACTGTTCAAACATCGTACCCAATTTTTATAAGACAACTCATGATTTATACAAGCCCTCCACCATTCTTTGAGTCCAGTCAAGCCCCATGATTGTATTGTGGAACACTATACAAGCAAGTGACTGTTTTGCAATTATGCAAGTGTGTTCAAAGAATCTTTAGCTCAGGCATCTCATGTAAGCTTGGGCCAACTGATGGATCAAAGCTGTATAAATAAGGAAATGACCAGGACCCAAATCGTACACCTCCATCAGATTGTCAGAAGATCATGATATCCTAATATGAAGCATATCCCATATGGTGAGGCCTGCTTCCGTCAGGAGAGCACATTGTGCACCATTTTTAACTATACACAATTAGTAACCATACTCAGCAGGGGTGTATGCTATCTTTGGCTTTCACCTGTACGTAGATCTTTCAACCCTATCTAGACACTTTCATAAGCACATTTTCTGTAAGATTGCCCTCTTCTGATCTTAGGAGCCATTCCAATAGAGTGTGCACGCTCAATCCTGAAATTATATCCTCATACTCCCGGCTAGAACTACTGCTCAACCAGCTCTTGGCCACTGCAGCTGCACAGCGGCACATTAAAGATCATAATTGGGCGGGGGTGCCAAGCCCTCCTTCTGATAACTAAGCATATAATTTTGTTGGTGTCAATCTGTGCCTCCCACTGCCCCAAATTAATGAAGTGAAATTAGGTGAGTTTCATTTGCGAGTCCTTAAAAATATCTCCTTGTGTACCTATGGAATTGCCACAGATACTGAAATGGAGGCAGAAAAAGCATTTTTGATACTGCTTTCCTGCCCAAGAGTGAGAATGGGAGTGCGCACCAGAATGGGATTGACTACCGCAACGTTGTCACTGCCCAGGTTCCCCTCGATCAAGTAATTCTCAAGACGATAAACATTCACTCTGAGGTATTTGAAAGTATTGATTTCCTACTGCAGCCTCTATGGCCAGTAGCAGTCTAATCTGCTCTTTTGACAATTTGAGCAGGGGAAATAAAGAGTATTGATCCCAGTTTATCTTCAGACCTGATATTGTGCCAAAATCATCTAACAGATCTATCAAAAATTGTAAGACGATTCATTCCCCACAGAGATACATTAAGGTATCATTGGCATTCAAAGAAATAATGTGCCACCTCCCTTCCACATGTAGACTCCATTTAAGCCTTGGTTTATAGTGAACATGCCAGTAGTTCCATGGCTAAAGCAAAAGTGATGGGCGAAAGAGGACATCCCTATCCTTAACCCCTCTGAATATGAATCGTCTCTAAAATCAATCTGCATGTGCAGACTCTTACCACTGGGGCAAAGTAGAACAGCTTTAATGAGTCAAAAACCGAGGGGCCCACCCCCACCTCATTTATCACGGACTTCAAGTAAGGCCAACTCTGGGTGTCAAATGCTTTTTCTATGTCCAATGAGGCCACCTAAGGGCTGGCTCCACATTGCTTAGCCCAATCCATGGCACTACATATCCATCTCATGTTTAGGAATGTATTTCTGCCTGGTATAAACTTGTTTCCATCCCGATCCTCGATTGTTTGAGTTAAGGACACCAATCAGCTTGCTAACATTTTCTCCAACATCTTATAGTCCAGATTTAATAAGGGTAATGGTTGAATAGAGCCTAATTTTAAAGGGTGACTGTCCCTTTCGGGAGAACCAACGCCTCTTCCATTGATGCCGGTAATGTCCCCGTCTTCCTGGCTGCTTCACATACTTGCAACAGGTGGGGCGCTAATGGCGAGGCAAAAATGGTGTAGCACTCAATAGGCAAGCTTTCTGTGCTTGCCTATTGCTATCTGTTTAAGCACCATTTGTATCTCATTTAATTTAATTAGCTCTTCCTTTTCCGAGCATTGCTTCATATTAATGGATTGTATTGGTATGTTCCCTATGTAATTGCTTATGGAATATTCATCTACTCCCGGGGGTGCTGTATACACGCCTCAATAATAACCTTCAAATACCTGATTAATCGCACCTTAAATATTCACAGTTAATCCCTGTGGAGCTTAAATAGTGCCTTTTGGCGTTCTTGGTATGTCCTAGTTTAAGATCCATGCATGCATCCTCCCTGCCTGGTCCCCTTTTGCGATTGATGAGAGATGTATTCCCAGTATTCTGATAGAGACTTTTAGCCACAGATTCATCACCTTTTGAATATTACCCAGGGATCAGACCGGATCGAGAAACGTTTTTCGTAGTTCCTCTGCGCACCGGAATGTGGCGCTGTGCAACTCGGCACTAACGCCATTGTCCTCGGAAGTGACGTGCGCGGCCTATAGAGGTACTACTCCAGGTTGCTGACATCCATAATTTTTCTTTCCGTGCCTCTAGACCTGGATCTGAAGCTTCTCACGGAAACTGCTTTTGTCAGATATTTCCTCAAATTTTAAACTGTGTGCAAGGGATGTCGCCCTGTGAGGACTGTCGCAAACAGATGTTTGTGACAGATCCCCACCAGGTTTGTCTGTGGTGTCTGGGGACGAGCCACAACACCATGAACTGTGAGGACTCTGTGCCGATGAACATGAAGGTTATCAGGGAATGCAATGTGAAACTGTGTCACCAAGCACAAGAAGATACAGCACAGACAGTGCTCCAAGTTGAAAGTGCGTTCCCGTTGTTGACGGAGACACACTCGAGGCCAGTCTTAGTCTCAATTCAAATTCTCAGATGAGCGTAAGAAACAGAAGTTGAAGCAGAGTACTGCTCCCTCGCCCCATTCCCACTTCCCTGATGGAACATGGGTACGGCGCCAGCGATCCCGTTCCTGAAGTCGTCCTACTTTGGACCCAATTCCGTAACTGGTTCCAGCACACCTTGAGGTTCCGGGGTCTTCAGCCACACCTGTGCAAATCGATGAGTTTCACTCAGCTATGCGCTGGCTCTTCGGATCTCTGCCGACTTCCTCTGGCACACCTGTTGGCCCTACAGAACCAAAAGGCCTTCCAACTGGATTGCCGCAGGCGGATTCACCCTAGATGCCAGCTGGACCTTCTGTACCACTTCCGCTCTCAACTCCTTTACAGATGCTGCCTCCTGGTGCCCATACCCAATCCTGACACCTTGACCCCAACTTCGTCACAGGGAGAGGTGGCCCTGACTGGACTTTCCAATGCTGACTCAACACTGGTCTGAATTCGACTGAATCCTACTGAGGTTTCTGCTCTCACCTTACCAGCAATCGGGTAACACTCCTTAAATTCTCTTTTTGGCCAGACTGAACTCATCAACTTGATCAGGACTGTGGTCACTCCGCCCTATGCCGATAGCAATTGGTATGAGGACTTGAAAGATGCTAGCAGGCCAGAAACCTCCCACGAGTCAGCCCTTTTTCTCCCCTCCTGGCCTCGCCATGGAAGAATCTGTGGCCCACGACATAGTTAAGCATAGGGCGACTTAAGTCTTTGACCCTCAGCTTCCCACTATGGAGGTGAAAACCAACGTCCTGATTTAAGTCCTTCAGCCTGGTCAGACTACTTTGTTCCAGCCTTCCAGTTAACTGGAAAATTGCTAGAAGCCATTGTCCTGCTCCAGACAACCAGGCCTTTTTGTCACAGCTCCCTTCTATTGAGAGCCTCATGGTGCAGACCTCCACCAGCCGGACCAAACCCAAATATTTCCTACCACTCCCCCGACAGGGAATCAAAGCATGTGCAAACATATGATAAATGCCTCTTCTCATTTGCCAGTTTGGCCCTATGGTTAATTAATGCTTCCTGCTTACTAGGCTCTACACTCATGCTCTCTGAGACTGTGCCGTAAGTCCTCTTGGGTGTTCATAAAGATCGTCACCCTAGTATCACATGCCATTCAGGATGGTTGTAACGCTGCCAAGTTCACAATTTGTTGTGGCTTGGAAGCTAAGAGTCCATTGGATGCACTATGAGCACCAGTGTTGCTATTCGTCGCTGATCATGAATATGATCAACTGGTTTCTCAGGTGATGCCGTGTGATGGACATGCCATTAGAAAAGACTCGCCTCTTTGGGGACAAGACTGATTCTGCCCGTGAATGCTTCAAGGAGAGTAGGGCTACAGCTCACTCCCTGGGCCTTTCTACTCAGCCTCGCCAGCAACACTTCCTTTTATGACTCCGACCAAAGCATACCCTACCGCCAGCCTATCCTGCCTGAAAAAGTGAGCCCAGCAGTTTCACAAGAGAGAGGCAGTATTGCCAAATGCTCCTGTGGCCAAGGTCAGAGTGCTGCTCAATCTTCCCTCGACCCTTGAGACAGGATGGTGGCATTGGATCTGCAGAACGTCTGTTTCCCTATTCTTTTCCCGCCTGCACAGCGGTGCTACTCGCGGTTCATGATGGGAGAGAAGCATTTTCAGTTCTCTGTGCTCTCCTTAGATCTCACAAGCTCCCCTCAGGTGTTCACAAAAGTAATGACAATGGTGGTAGCACTCCTCCGAGGTCAAGGGTGCCAGTCTTCCCTCTACCTTGGCGACTGGTTGTTGAACGTGGGCTTGTCCCAGGCAATAAACCACCTTCAAATGAAGGCGAACCTCCTGGCATCTTTGGGGTTCACTGTCAATGTTCCGAAGTCACACTTGGCTCCTTCCCAGAAACTCTCTTTCATCTGAGCCATTCTGGGCCTGGTTTGGTTTTGTATTTTTGCCGGGAAATATAGTCCAGGACATTCAGGCTATGATTTCGATCTTTCAGTCTCTGACCTGGATTTCACTGAGGTCGACTAAGGGTGCTGGGACTGATGGTGTTCTGCATCCTGCTAGTCGAGCATGCCAGGTGGCATTTGATTGAGAGATACATAGATTGAGAGATAGAGATGTATAGATTGAGAGATAGAGATGTATAGATTGAGAGATAGAGATGTATAGATTGAGAGATAGAGATGTATAGATTGAGAGATAGAGATGTATAGATTGAGAGATAGATAGAGATAGATAGAGATAGATAGAGATAGATAGAGATAGATAGAGATAGATAGAGATAGATAGAGATAGATAGAGATAGATAGAGATAGATAGAGATAGATAGAGATAGATAGAGATAGATAGAGATAGATAGAGATAGATAGAGATTGATTGAGAGATTGATTGAGAGATTGATTGAGAGATAGAGATATATATATTCTTCACCTACAGTACCACCCGTGGCTTGCTTCATCATCGGACCCTCACCCAAACACTGGACATGAATGGGTGGACTAAACACGTTTGTGAGTGAGTTCTTTGGATAGTAGAAGTGAGTGAAGGCAGTGGGTATAAGTGGATTAAAATAGCCTCCGAATCCTAGATTTCCAATGTTAAAGTTATGGGTTTTAGGGCTAGGTTTAAAAAAACAGTGTGACGTTCTTAGGATATAATGTTCCGAGGTATCTTTTAGGTCGACATGTTTCAGCTGTTGTGTTGCCCCCAAAGGGTCATTCGGCTTTCCTCAGGACCTTGATTTACCCTGTGTAATATCGGTATTTGCCTTTTGCTGTGCAATCAAATTGTGATAAACATGCACGCTACAGTACAGACAATACTTGAAGGACCTTTTCCTGGTATGGTCACAGCTGAAAAGAAAAAATTCTGTGTGTCAAAAGGTGCTCTCATATATTTGAAGCACCACACCTCGTGATCATTCTAATGCAAGGTTTTGCATGCCTAATAGAAGTAAATCGGTGTTCTGTTTTATATTTTCATAACCTCATATAAAGACCACAAAGGACACTAACAAACAAGAACAGCCAATACATACTACCAACATGTCTAGTATGTTTTTTAACAGACCTCATAGGGCAATTCAGGGTAGGATCTTCCCTGTAGTCAAACACTAAAAAGAAAGAAAAAGCAGTCCTATTTCAAGTGTGTTGTGCATGCTGCTTACTCGTGGTTCATGGAATTTCTAGTACCAAAGCAGTACGAGCGATCCCGATCACGTGACACACCATCACGTGAGGAGAACAGCCTCCCTCCGTTTGCTTAAAAATAGGAAGGTGACTGATACCCAACTAAGACGTGTGAGAGCGGACACATACCCTTGATAATGTTAGGTTGTTTCTTAATAATTCTTTCCTGACAGCATTGAAACGCCTTACCTTCGATGCTAGAAATGCCATGAACCGTGAGTAAGCAGCATGAACAACAAACCTAAAATATGCCTGCTTTTTCTTCCTGCTGGGCACAGAGGTCATGGTATCCAGAACTCATGTGCTTGAGCATCTGCCTTCCGATCAGTCTACTATCGAAGCAGAACGGTCTGGTCCTCCACCCTCCCCTTCGCAACCTCCACCTTCATACGTGGAGATTGAGTGACCCGATTAGGGTCACCAGGTTCACTCGCGACTACCTCTCAGCCTTCCTCACAAATGAAGAGTCGGTCAGACAGAGAATACAAACCAAAAATTATTTGAGTACACCCGAGTGGAGTTGGGTCTGACCAGCCTCCTTGGATTGACTTCAGCCAGCGTAAAGATACATTAAGTACATTTCAAACCAATGAAGCCACCACCTAGAATGGACAATTCCATGCTCATACAGCAAAAACAAAGGGGTACAGTAGGATAAGTTTCAACTCTAAGGCTGGGTACACACTATCTGTAATAAAAGGTCTTCCTGCCCGTGCCCACAGCTGGTCTGGTGGGAGAAGGCCTCTATCTAATGGGAAAGGTATGTGCTAACGAGGACAATGTACTCGGTGAAAGACAATGTTAAACCTTGAGAAAAAGGAAAGAAATGAAAGGAGACATTTCTCAGCAAGCTAGGGTTTGTTTCAATCGCAGTTCAAAATGTCAGCTCAACTTAAAATGGTGCAGCGAATGCTAACTTTATGCAAGCAAAACGAATGTGTAACGTTTACATTCAACACTTGCCTCTAGGGTTCATTGATGCCTGCTTAGCCGCCAGGTGTCCCTCCATGAAAACTGTATGCGTGGTCTGGTGTCGTCGGAGGGTTTGGTGGGTGGGCTGAGAGCAAGGTTTGCGTGTAGTTGGTCTCCGGTGATTTTGCTCCAGCAGCGGCGGGGGATCTGTTGGTGCGGTGGTGTGTGGTGGGTTTCTGGAAGGTGAAGTGGATGCAGCGGTGGTCGGTCCAGAGGAGTTCGGTGGTGTGTCTGAAGGAGATGTGGGGGCTTGAGGAGAAGACTGGGTCGAGCGTGTGGCCGGCGGAGTGAGTAGGCGTTGTGACGAGTTGCCTCAGTCCGAGGTTGGCGAGGTTATCGATCAGGGTTGTGGAGTTGCTGTCGTTGTTGTTCTCAAGGTGAAAGTTCAGGTCTCCAAGGAGGATGTAGTCGGTGGCGGTCAGGGCGTGCATGCTGATGAAGTCGGCGATGGAGTCGCTGAACTGGGGGTCAGGGTCCGGGTGGTCTGTAGGCGAGGGTGCCTCTGAGGGTTGAGTTGGGGTCTGTGTGGTTCTGGAAATACATGTGTTCGGCGGTGCTGAGAGTGTCGTCTGTGCTGGTCGAGACCCTGATGGTGTTTTTGTGGACGATGGCGATTCCTCCTCCGACTCCGTTGGTGCGGTCTCTGCGGGTGATCTTGTAGCCGTCTGGGATGGCTATGGCGATGTCAGGTGCAGAGGAGCCGTTCATCTAAGTCTCTATCAGGAAGGGGACGTCCGGGGATGATGTGTCGAGCAGGTCCCAGAGCTCGACGGCGTGTTTGCGTGCGGAGCGGGTGTTCAGTAGGAAGCATCGGAGGTGGTTGAGGTCTTTCTTGGCGGGTGATTCGGCGGCTCTGAGGCTGGTGTAGCTGCAGTTCCGGCAGGTGAAGGGGCCGTGTGTGCGTTTCGGGGAGGCCTTGAAGCAGGAGTGGGCCCGTCTGGAGTTGAGATCGTGCAGTGTGATGGCATCGTAGTGGCGGCGGTCGTCGTGGCAGGCGCGGGGACCAGGGGTTCTGGTGCTGGGCGTGGTCCAGGCTCAGACGGGTTTGCCTTAGGCACAGCCGCGCAGCAGCCACCATATATGGGGAGGTGGGAGGAAGGAGCAGCTGGGCGGCGGGAGGTAGGGGCAGCGAATGGGCAGTCAGGGGGGCGGCAACGGAGCGGCGAACGGAAGGCAAGGGCACAGAATCACAGGGGTAACAGAAGGAAAACAGGCACAGACTCACGGGGGTCACAGAAGATAAAACGGGCACAGAATCACGAGGGTCAAAGAGGGAAAACCGGGCAGAGAATCACAGGGGTCACAGAAGGAAAAACGGGCACAGAATCACGAGGGTCACAAAGGGAAAACCGGGCAGTGAATCACGGGGGTCACAGAAGGAAAACCGGGCACAGAATCACGGGGGTCACAGAAGGAAAAACGGGCACAGAATCACGGGGGTCACAGAAGAAAAACCGGGCACAGAATCACGGGGGTCACAGAAGGAAAACGGGCACAGAATCACGGGGGTCACAGAAGGAAAACGGGCGCAGAATCACGGGGGTCACAGAAGGAAAACAGGCACAGAATCAAGGGGGATCACAGAAGGAAAACGGCCACAGAATCATGGGGGGGTCATAGAAGGAAAACGGCCACAGAATCACAGGGGGTCATAGAAGGAAATTGGGCACAGAATCACGGGGGTCACAGAAGGAAACCGGGCACAGAATCACGGGGGTCACAGAAGAAAAACCGGGCACAGAATCACGGGGATCACAGAAGAAAAAACCGAGCACAGAATCACGGAGGTCACAGAAGGAAAACGGGCACAGAATCACGGGGGTCACAGAAGGAAACCGGGCACAGAATCACGGGGGTAACAGAGGGGAAAACCGGGCACAGAATCACGGGGGTCACAGAATAAAAAAACCGAGCACAGAATCACGGGGGTCACAGAAGTAAATCGTGGGCACAGAATCACGGGGGGTCACAGAAGGAAAACGGGCACAGAATCTAGGGGGTGACGATGGGAACAGAAGGAAAGAAGGGTACAGGAGAAAAAACAGCCACAGGGGGAAGACAGACCACAGTAGTCACAGACAACAAAAAGAAAACGATAAGGGCAGTACAATGAATGACACCGACAATAGAACTGACCTAAGGCCTACCACTGGCCACCAGGGATGAGGCGCAGATGGTAGCCTGCGGGTGGAGGAGGGCCTCAACTTTCCTTAGCAACGGCAGCTGGGGCAGGGACAGGACGCACAGGCGGTGCTGTGCGGAGGGGGAGCGACCTACCTAACCAGGCTTGATCCTGCAGGACTTTGTGGTTTAAGTCCATCCATAGAGCACTCCTCCCTTAGGTACTGCTTTGGCATTTATTCAAAAGGTGAGGAATCTGTGGCTAGAAGTCTTTATCAGAAGAACAAGTTACTTGCATTTGGTAACGCTCTTTCTATTAGAGACACAATCGAGCCACAGATTCCCCACCAACCCTCCTGTCTTCCCCATTCTTTAAATGGACTCTACCTCTTAAAAAGATCTGAAGTCTAGAAATCTGCACCCATGAGCTACCAATTTGCTTTTGGGGCTCCACATCTGGAGGCGGGGATAGTCTCGAAAGCAAACGGCATCCGTGCAGAGCCACACATCGAAAAAGTTTTCGGATGCATTAGGATGTCTGGGGAATATTCAAAAGGTGAGAATGCTGCGGCTAGATTAAGTCGATCAGAAAGAGTGTTACCAAAGTAAAGTTTTCATCGAACGTACCCAATTTATTTAGTACCACATATATTCTAATTTCAGCTTCACCAGCTGTTTTCCGTGGTATTCTAAATTTCCAGCTCTCGGATATAATCTTCTTTGGACATCAATTCTTTCAATAAAAACTGTATGTCCCCATGTACTCACTATATGCAAATACCCCTTAGTACGACTTTAAAAGCACCCCATTTAATTGTGGCATCACTCTAGTGCTTGCATTTGCAGTGAAGCATTGGTCTATACCAGCGATTCTTAACTTTTTGACTTATGTGGAATATTAGTGAACAAATACTGGAGTCTGGTGACCCCCATTGAGTTGTCATTCAAAGCTGGGGACCCCCGGCCCAAGCAATTTCTATGATTTGGATATCAAAACAATACACAAATACAAAAACAAGTAAACACTAAACAAATGCTCAAATATAGAAATATTATGTGTAATTCACAATCAAATATAAAAAAAGTTTAAATTTTGCTACCTTATTTTTATATGCTTTAACTTAAATTGATTAATTTTAATAATTTATTTTGTAATCAGTTGCTGACCCCCTAAGCATGCCTCGGGGACTCTCAGGGATGTTTGGACCAAAGGTTAAGAGCCAATCGTCTATACTTTCTATATGATAGTTGAGAATGACGAGACCTGTGGTACTTCTATAGGAAGATACCACACCAGTATCTTTGGGCGTCAAGGCCACCTCCGCCCCAATTCCACCCTCACCCCCAGGTAAGTGATATCTTAAGGGGATTGTGATCAGACAGTGTATGGCATAAGAACTCTGTGTCAGCCACCCTCGTGCCTGCCTTTACACTACAGTAAAAACAATCTGTTCTAGTGCATAGAGCGTGACTTGGGCACCTGGGCTGGGTGGGCAGTGTGGATTTGTCCTGATCTACATCGGGAACACAATTGAAATGTTCACCCCAAATACTCTGCCTGAGTGTTTCTAAGAAGGGATGATGTAAGTGTGTCTAGAAAGGAAGAATGATTCACATTAGGAGCATATACCGCTATCAGGGTGACATTTCCCTGGCCAACATTCTCTCCAATCCCATGTAACTACTATTCAGGTCTATTCTGGAATTATGTAATGTAAATGGAACTTCTGGGGGATCCAAATTAACACTCCTCTAGCAAACCCCAAATATGTAATCCCTATTAGAACACCTCACCATCTATTATTAAATTTCTGCAACTTATGCTTGTGTTTTAGGTTTGCATGTATTACGTACCTTTGTGTGAGGTGTAACTGTGTGGCAAATATGACTCGGACCAGGATAGATGGGTATTAAGGGTTTATTAGAGAAGTATGCTGGGTTATTGAGCGCACAGGTGCTGTTTCGTGGCTTTCCTGTGTTTCAAATGTTTTCTCCAGGTCTTTTCCTTTTACCTAGATGTTTCCAGGTGATTCCAGGAATCATCCTCTGGGAAAATCGAAAACAAAGAGAGGCCTTAGTAATAAGTCTGTTATATAACACAGAGACCCAACACCATACAGTAGTGTAAACTTCTTGTCTCTGACCAGTCGGTCACTGAGCCAGAACGTGCCAGCACTATAACCCCTTCAGTGCGTACTAACAGGTCTTTCCTAAATCAGACAGTTGTGGACATGCTTATCATCCAAGTACTTTGGATAAGCCAGAGTGCTTCCCACCTTCCTGTGCTCGACAGTGCAGCACATGCTTTAATAATTGTAGCCAGGGATCTCTTTTAAAACCCCAACAAGTACCCCTGTGCCACTGCCCACAACATGTTGTGTTCCCCTGTGCATTACTCGCCTGATGCCGTGACTCTGGTTTAGAGCCCAGAGCAGCCTCATACGTGTTGCCTTTTCCCGGGGTTTGCTGCTCGCCGTCCTCTTCCTAGGTCAGCTTCCCCAAGACCTGCTGCTGCACTGTTGTCTTCTCCTCTGCCATCGGACACAGCTCCAATGTTGCTCCTGACTCCTCTGCTGCTGGATCCGTCCCAAAGGCGTTGCTTTCCTCTTGTTCTCCTTGTTCAACGTCTTCTTGCTGTTTCTCGTCGTCCTCACCAGATACTGCTTCCTCCACCCTCTCCTGGTTGGGCAAACTGTACCTTCTCTCAATCAGCCTAGTACCTACCCCGGAACACTCTAGGGGCGTGTTCCGGAAAACAACTAGAATGCTCGCTTGTGTTCTCCTCATGCCCCCGAGGGGTCCTCACCTGGTAGCCTCCATGATCTTACGATCACATGTGGGTTGCTATGCCTCTCACATTCTAGGTCAAGAGATTGTACCTGTTTGAGGCCCTACCATTATCTACTCCAGATAAATAAAAAATAACCTTCATCCGAAAGGTGTGTCCTGTAGCTACCATCTCATGGCCTCGTCATCCATTCAGGTAATATAGCTTACATCAAATATCTTGAATTAAGCATAAGCGACGTCTCAACTCCCACTCCTTGGCAGAGGTTCCACAAAATGCTCAGCCAACCAATCCCTTCTGGATAACAGGGAAGTGCAATGCGCAGTGCTAACCTAAATCTAAACACTTATCCTATAGCCAACACCCTTACATCCTATGTTGAACCCTGTGGGATAGCACAGAAGGCGAAGCCCCTCCCCCCCCCCCCCCAATCAGGTCTCATGTGAACTTATAAGCATCTCGCTACCACTAAAAAGGCTATACATTTTGACAGTTATACTATAGGTTCAGTAGTCATTGGAGTCCAGCCTCTCTGTGGGTTCCAGTTCCGCATCCTGATGGTGTAGTCTTCTGAACCCTCCACTGCTTCAAAGTATGATTTTGGGGATCCCGGTCTAGAGCAATTTTGGTGTTTAAATTCTGCTACTAATAGAGCTCCTTCTATGACGCCCTGTTCTCTGATGGGTCTGCTCCTCAGCCTCCTGTGAGAGATCTGCCTGTTCCTGTATGTTGTCTACCTGTCTTCAAAAGCATGCCAATCTAAAAGTACAGTCTCACTCTTCGACTTCAGCCACACCCAGATCTCATCTGACGTTAGAAAGAACAATGTTTTTTTTACCATCTAGGACCGTGAGCTTGGCCGGGAACATCAGAGTATATTGAATATTCATTTGTTGGAGTTGTGCTTTCACTTCAAGAAATGATTCCCTCTTCCTCTGGACCTCTGTCTTCTAGTCCAGAAATATAGTTACTTTACTATTCTCCACTAGCCAGGGACACTTGGTTCTCGAAACATGAAGTATGTATCTGTTTTGTGATAATAAAACTGTCTCGCCATCTCCAGACTATCTGGAGGGGCCACCCTGTTTGGGACACTATCTATGCATTCCAGAAAAACAAAAGTTGATTGTTTCCCCCTCTATATTGTATTCACCAGCCGTTCTTCAAGAAATAGTTCCATGCTTGGACCCTTGATTCACTCCGACAGACCCACTATACTGAGGTCGTTGCGGTGTGACCATCCCTCTGCGTCGACTACCTTGATTTTCAGGGTCGCTTTTCATCCTGGAGCACATTAATCTGGGTTTCATTATCCCTCAGCAATTGCTTTATCATTAGCTAGGTTAGATTCATTGTTTTCCACCCTCTTTCAACATTTTATGGTCTGTACCCAGGGGTTGAGTGCCTGAGTCTGTCCTTTTTGTATGGTGTGCTGGACTGAACTGTTTATGTTGGTAACAACTGCGTTTTCACTTGAAAACATGGCAGGCAATACGTTTCAGAGCTTGGCAGCTTGTACTGAGAAAGCAGAGACTCCTATGGATTTCTTGTTTTAAGATGGTATAATGATCTGTGCTGCTAGACTGTAGTGCATAGCCCTATTTTGTTTATATTGTTTACATTTAATTTGTAGGTATACTAGTCCTTTTCCTTGGGAGGCTCTGTGAATGATAACCGGTGCTTTGAACATTGAATGTCTAGCAACAGCCAGTAAAGTAAATTGGTGTCATGCGTTCCCTTGGGTAAAGACAGAAGAGGATCCTTGGTGCTGCATTTTAGGTTTGTTGACCTTTGCGTATTATGAGTCCGGGTTTGCCATGGTGTAGTCAGACTTGGAGATCACATGAGTGAGGGTATCTTTTTGCTTTGTTGGTATTCGAGGAATAGGAAGATGCGTAGTGGTGTATACATTGTGTATAAGATGCACTATGGCATGCGGTATCAGGGCTAGATGTGAGTTCATGGTGGTGTTTGTGCCATTGTCCACAGGTCATGTTGATCTTTAGGTGTTTATTCACCATCCTTGCAATCCATGTATCTAAGGCACAGTGGCAATTGCCAAGTCCCGACAAGTAGAAATCCTCTAAATACATTTTTAGAACGATTTGTGTATTATCTGAAAAATTGTAATATGTAAGGTTGATCGATCCTATCAGGCATGGTAAGGGGATAGATGTTGGTTAGGAGAGCAGAGCTGATTGACCCATGAGGGACACCACAATGTTACATGTGAGAGGTGACTATGACAGGTGCTATGAAAACCAAGTGTTCGAGGCATATGAGCTGTAGATTGTATACTTGTGCATAGATCGCCATCTGGTGTTGTGCTCGGATGTTTGCACTTGTCTTGGAAGAAGTCTTTGTAGACACGAGGTACAAGAACTGCGAGGCCTTTTCATCTTTCTGGTCGAAGAAAACCATCTGTGACCGTTGGGCTCAACATCATGAAATGTCTTGCGGAAGCAGCTCGATTCTGGACAACTTCGGAGCAGATTCCAATCTCCAGCCGGAGCAACACGCTGATGATGTAGACATCTACGTCTCCGAAGCCGAAGACAAGACAGTCACCCCGGCTCAGCGGTCCGTGAGTACTCCCATCTCCCAACCAAAACCACACCTAAGGCTTCGGTAACACCTTCGCCCTTGGGCTCAGGTCGACACCGGCAACACATTTCAGACGCCCCGCCCTTGGGCCCAGCTATGAAACCAAAAGAAAAGCCTTCCTGCTCGGTATCGAGCCAACCCCATTCCGGTGCCAAAAAATCATCTTCGGCACCAAAGTCCAAAACCAAAGAGGTGCCACGCCCTTCTTCATTGGCACTGAAAACAGCCTCGACTCCAAAGCCCTCGCCGTCAAAACAAACAAAGGACAAGCATTCGGAGCCGAAAAATGTCTCGGAGCCACAAACTCCTATGCCAAAAGCTAAAGACTCCCAAGACCCCACAGAAAGCTTCAGACACACGGTCTAAAAAAAATTCTGACCCTAAGTCTTCGGCACCGACAAAGGAAATTGTACCCACACAACATCCCGTACCAGATTTTTCGGATCCAAAGCAAAAAACTCTACATTGACCCAGAAACTGCTAAAGTTGTCGCCAAGCCTCCTAAAAAGAGAAAATTGGACACCTCAAAAGACCCTGAAATACCCATGAAGCGGAAGGAGATAGGCACTAATACTTCTCCACCTCTCTAGCCCTCTCCAGCTGATCCAAATCTCCTAATCTCTCCAGCACACTCCCCACAACATACATTTTCACCTCAACCACTGGATGATGAAGATGATTATAGAGATGAGGGTGGGGATGGAGATCTAGATAGTGGTGATGATGACGCACATACCATCCCACACAATACAGATCCTTGGGATGATTACAACACAGATCCCGACCCACACAATGACCCGGACCTCTATCCCTCTAGGCCATCACCACCAGATGACAATATTGGGTTTGCGCAACTAATTAATAGAGCTGTTCAGTACCACGGGGTACAGTTACACTCTGATCCTTTAGAGGAAGATTTTGTATTGGAAACATTTGCACCCACACAAAAGTCTATGTACACCCTGCCAATGTTAAAAGGCATGCTAATACATGCACCATAAGTTTTTAAGGACCCCGTCAGAGCCAGGATTCTTAACACCAGGGTATTCAAAAAATATAAGGCAGCTCTCAATGACTCAGTGTACATTAAAGGTCAGTTCCCTTTAGATTCTCTTGTGGTGTCTAATGCACGCAAGAGGGCAAATTCACAAAGCACAGGTGACACCCCTCCTCCTGATGAGGAATCCAAGCTCATAGACGCATCTGGAAAACGTATCTCGTCACAGGCTGCAAATCATTGATGGATTGCCAATGCCCAAGCTTTGTTGACCAGATATGACAGAGCTCACTATGATGAGCTTGAAAAGCTTACGCAACATCTTCCTGACCAATATAAAGACAAAGCTAATGACCTCATACAGGAGGGAATATTAATTACAAATACATCTATCAAATGTGCGCTTGATGCAGCTGATTTTGCATCTCGTGCTATTAATACCAGTGTTTCGCTACGCAAGCACGCTTGGCTCTGAATCTCCGGATTCAAACAGGAAGTGCAGTCCGAAATTCTTAATCAGCCTTTTGACCAAGAGCATCTTTTTGGGCCCACAGTCGATACACCTTTAGAAAAGAGGAAAAAGGATACAGAAACTGCCAAGTCCATGGGGGCTTTGCAATTATCTTCCCCTGGAGGTTAATTTCCTCGCTCCTTTTACAGGACAGGCTCCAAAACTATGGGCTCGGAGCACCCCTCTTCTTCCCCAAAAAAGCCCAAATCGAAATAATTCCTCCAGAGGATACTTTCGTGGAGGATACAGATACAACAATGGTAAGGGAAGAGGTCGCGGTAACGATACCCGCAACTCCCCTACCACCAAACAGGGGGACTTCTCTTCACTTCCCCCGATCATCCCACTCCTGTCGGGGGATGCCTCTCACAGTTCCTACATGTCTGGAATTTTATCACAACAGACAGGTGGGTAAGACAAATTATCCAGTATGGTTATTGTCTGGAACTCGCCTCCACTTTCCCAAATCTCCCTCCCAGACAACGTCCAATGTCCTCAGAACGTCTGACTCTTCTGGAACTAGAGGTTCTCTCTCCATTACAAAAACATGCATTAGAACCAGTCCCCTTACCTCATCAAGGCACAGGGGTTTACTCCCTATACTTTCTAATCCCAAAAAAGGATGGCTCTCTCAGGCCAATACTGGACCTCAGATCGTTAAACCTCTACATTCAGTCAGACCACTTCCACATGGTCACTCTCCCACAGGTGCTCCCACTGCTTCAACAAGGCGACTTTCTCTCCACGCTAGGTCTAAAGGATGCTTACTTTCATATTCCCATTCACCCCGCTCACAGAAAATATCTCAGGTTTGTGGTGGATGGTCAACACTACCAATTCAAAGTCCTTCCGTTTGGGGTGACTACAGCACCCAGAGCCTTCACCAAGTGCCTCGCAGTAGTGTCGGCCCACTTACGAAGACAACACATTCACATGTTCCCTTATCTGGACGACTGGCTCATAAAAGCCAATTCTTACAGCAGTTGTGTGCAAAACATACACAAAATAATCCAGCTGCTTCACAACTTGGGATTCACTGTGAATCTCACCAAATCTTACCAAATCCCACCTCCAACCGTCCAGCACACAACAATACCTAGGAGCTACGATAAACACTTCAAAAGCTTTAGCATACCCCAACCCTCTCAGGATAAGCAATATGCAAGCTCTAATATCCAAATTTCAGCCTCAACACTCATTACCAGCTTGAGTGTTCATGCAGTTGATTGGAATGATGGCCTCTTGCATTCTCATTGTCCCTTAAGCAAGACTCCAAATGCGTCCCTTACAGGTGTGTTTGGAACGTCAGTGGAACTAGGCTCAAGGTCAGCTAACAGATCTGGTGTTGGTGGACAGCCGCACACATCGCTCTCTGCAGTGGTGGAACACACAAAACCTTTCCAAAGGGCAGCCGTTACTCGACCTGGTTTCACAGATTGTGCTAACAGCAGACGCATCGCTCACCGGCTGGGGAGCTCATCTTCAAAACCATACCATTCAGGGCATATGGACCCCTCGGCAAAAACACCACATAAATTACCTGGAACTACTGGCCATTTTTCTGGCATTAAAATCCTTTCAACTCCATCTGGTAGGCAAAGCTGTCCTGGTCTGTACAGATGAGATGACAGCAATGTACTACACACAGAAATAGCGGGGGGGGGGCACACTCGCTATAGCTTTCACACCTAGCTCAAAGCATATGGAGATGGGCCATTCCGCAAAACATATATCTCCTTGCAGAACACCTCCCAGGGGTACACAATCAGATTGTAGATCTCCTCAGTCGTCAAACACAGCAGATCCACAAATGGGAACTTCATCCTCAAGTTCTTCTTTCATTCTTTCACATGTGGGGCCACCTAGAAGTAGATCTGTTCACCACACATCAAAATGCCCAAGCTTCGCGTCCAGGTATCCACACCCATTGTACAAAGGCAATGCGCTATAGATGAACTGGTCAGGCAAATTTGCTTACTCTTTTCCGCCTCTCCCACTAATTCCTTTAGTGGTTCGGAAGCTCAAACCGCATTCCCTCACAATGATCCTGGTTGCTCCAACATGGGCCCGACAACCATGGTTCACAACCCTCTTGGAACTATCAGTAGTTCCTCATCAAAATCTACGCCTCACCCAACCTTTTTACCCATAACCATGGAGAGATGAGACATCCAGATCCCAATCAACTCAACCTTGCGATCTGGCACCTGAAGTCTTAGAGTTTAGCTACCTCAATCTCCCGCCAGACTGCATGAACATCATTAACGATGCTAGACGTCCTACCACCAGAGCATCTTACGCTGCAAAGTGGAAACTATTTGTAATTTACTGTACAAATAACAAAATCAATCCACTAGATGCTTCTATTCAAAACATTATATGTTATCTCCTACACCTACAACATTGTAACATAGCATGTACATCCATAAGACTTCATCTCGCTGCAGTAGCAGCTTATCTCTAAAACAGACAACACTTGTCTTTGTTCAGAGTACCTGCTATCAAAGCCTTTATGGAAGGACTTAAAAGAATAATTCCACCCAGAGCTCCACCCTCTCCAGTATGGAACTTAAATATTGTTCTTACCAGACTTGGGTCCCCCATTTGAACCTCTGCACAAATGTGAACTATAGTTCTGATGTAGAACTAGCACAGCAGCCTCTTTGCGAAGAGCAGGATATTTATTCTCAGAGCATGGATAAAGCGTACACCACCCCAGCTGACCGGACACCAACTGCCGCAGCTAGAATTCCCTCTGCAGTTACACGCTAGCATCTAGAACCCCACAAGCGTTCCAAGGACAGAACAGGGAAAGGACACAAAGGAAGGGCTTATACATCTTACGAAGTAAGGTAAGTACAATGAAAGATAATATATATTTACAACACATCTTCTTCCCTAAAAACTAAAACAAATAAACAACCTAAACAAAGATCCAGTTAATCACATTTAACATAAATAGTCATTCAGATAAGCCGGAGGTCTGCGAGACCTCACAACCCTAGTCTCATCAGATTGACAAGAACCATTATTAAAATGAACTTGACTCTGCACATCATATGAACTACAAGCATCCCCACCACCTTCCTCCCTACAACGCATTACATTCTGAACAGGAGTAGAACCCTCCGAAGTAGATAACAAGTAGCCACTACTAGTTTGAACAGATTCTGCAGACCTTGTGATATCCTCAGCTAAAACAGGCTTGCCATACTATGCTGCCCTTCGAAGATTCCATTTCTCACCATTGTCAAGTACAACATAATGTTGAAAAATCTTCTTAACCACATGTGGACCCCTAAATTTAGAAAGGCCTCTGGTCACTCTCCCTGGTTTGACTTTAACCAAATCACCCACAGAAATCGTTTTTGCAGTATCAACACTTGACTCCTGCTGAGTGCTTCCCAGAAGAGAGTTTTTAATCCAGGAGGGTGCCAGTTTGGTGCCAGGACGTCTCCCCCTCATGAGTTCAAAAGGAGATTTACGATCTTCTTTATGAACAGTGGTCCTATAAGCCCACACCATATTTTTGACCCTTTCATCAGCAAACCCACCTGAAGCACAAGACAGCTGAATGATCCCTTTAAACACTCTGTTAGCCCTCTCACACACACCATTTGCTTGTGGATTATATAGGGAAGTGCGGTGATGAGTCACACCACACCCAGTTAAAAATAAACGCATCTTCTGTGAAGTTAGTTGAGTACCATTATCCGTGATTAATACTGAAGGATAACCCTCATTGAGAAAAATGCCTTTAAGAAACTGTATGGTGCAGTCAGTGGTTATGTCTTTAACAAATTCCACCGCAAGCCACTTAGAATACACATCAACTATAACAAGGGCAAAACGTTGACTGGACGATAACTCGTCCATCGGACCAATGAAATCCAAACATACACTATGCCATGGTAAATCTGGAGTAGTAATGTGGCTCAGCGTTGAATTAGACCCAATTTTGAGTCTCTTTTCGCTGTCTCTACACACCGAGCAATTCTCCACCCACGATGCCACCTGTGTATCCATGGCCGGCCACCAGAAATCCACTTTCAATCTACGCTGTGTGAGTGTTTGCCCTAAATGACCTTCATGAGCCAGTTTTAAAATTTTTTGTCTTAAACCCCATCGTGGGATGTACCTGTCACCTCTCATTAGAATGCCATCACCACAAGTTGATAACTCATCCAACACCTTAATGAAGGGTCGCACTGGTGGCTGAACACAACTCTCCCGTCAGGAACCTAATTTTACCAAGTCAATCACACTCTGCAGAACTATGTCTTTCTCCATAGCATCAAACCACTCCTCCTTTGTAAAACTACCATCAGTCAAAGCTACAACATCATGAATAACGGCAACAGCCCCATCATTATGTACATCAGAAAACTCCTTCAACGTATCGTCCCCCTTAATAGGAAGCCTTGATAAGCAATCAGCCTGTATATTGCGCCAACCTTGAATATAGAAAATGTCATACTGATATTCTTGAAGCTTCAAAGCCAATCTTGCCAACCTTGGTGAACCTTTCCCAGCTCCCCCTGGCGACAAAACCTTTAACAATGGTTTGTGATCAGTTTTGAGTTGGAATTTTGTTCCCCACAAATATGTCCTAAAATATTGTACACCCCAAGCAGCAGCCAATGCCTCTTTCTCTATTACAGAATAATTCTGTTCAGAAGGCGAAAGGGTGCGAGATGCAAAGGCAATGGTCTTCTCCCCTTCCTGCCATTTCTGCAACAAAATCGCTCCCACTCCAGTGGCACTAGCATCCACCATCAATATAGATGTACGACTGACATCAAAGGGGGTTAACACCTTAGCCTGACACAACTCTTTTTTTATCAAATTAAAACATTCTTCATGGCAAGCATTCCAACAAAATGTTACCCCTTTTTTAAGTAACAATCTCAACGTCGTAGTTTTTTCTGAAAAGTTCTTCACAAATTTGGAATAAAACTCTGAGTCCCAGAAAAGATCGAAGTTGTTCTTTATCTGTGGGACGGGTAGCCAGATTTATGGCTTCAAGCAGATCTTTCTTTGGTTTAACCCCCCCGAGCTGAAATCTCATAGCCAAAATACTCTATGTTTTGGACAAGGAAACAACATTTCTCCTTACGTAGAGTCAAACCAGCATCTTCAATTCTTTTCAGCACATTTTTTGGCACGACATTGTGTTCCGCGATAGTATCACCAAACACAAGTATGTCATCCTGAAAAAACACAGCCTTCTTTATTCCTTTAAAAATCTCAGTGACCATGCGTTGAAAAACACTAGCAGCAGAACTTAAACCAAAAGGAAATCTTGTGAACTGAAACGTGCCCTCAGTGGTTATGAATGCTGTCAAATGTTTAGACTCATCATGAAGACGGATTTGGTGATATGCACTCTTCAAATCTAATTTCGTGAAGAACTTGGCCCCTTGTAAAGTTGAGACCAACTCACCTATATTTGGAAGGGGAAAAGTGTCCGCCACCACATATTTATTCAGCGATCTTAAGTCCACACAGAACCTAATTTTGCCATCCGCCTTCTGCGTGATGACGACCGGAGATACCCATGAAGAAGCCTCAACCGGTTCAATGACACCACCCTGTAACATCTCATCAATCACTTTTTTAACCTCATCCTTAACTGAAAGTGGGACTCTTCTCACTTTATGTTGTACTGGAACCGTGTCATGCTTTATGACTATTTTGTGGACATACCCCTTCAATTCTCCCAATTCATCCCTAAACACATTTCCCGCTTCATTGAGTATGTCACTGAGAGTATGATCATCCACTACCATTACTTGATTGGGTGCTCTCGGGTTCACTATTATATGTAAGTCGTATTGATGGATCCAACTAAGGATTGGTGGACCATCCACTGCAACATATACCTTTCCTTTAATTGACCTTCCTTCAAAATGAATATCCGCATCAAAGTACCCCAACAAATCTATACTCTCCCCTTGGTAACCCGTTGGAGAGATATCACTCTCCATCAAGAACATATCACCCCACTCACCCCTAAATAAAGGCTCAGGAATGATTGTGTGTCTTGAAACAGTATCAACCATCAGGGTTACCTTGCGATCATTGATCACAAACTCTGTTTTGGGTCTTATTTCCCTTTTCTCATTGCAGCTGTTAATACCAACATCCTCCACACTCAAAATGTTATCCTTTTCACGCTTCAACTCTTTGGGTTCATCTTCAACGACAGCCACACTGGTATTTCCTTTAGTCCTACACATCCTCGAACAATGTCCCAACCTCCCACACTTGAGACACTCTTTATTGTTCGCAAAACAGAATTTTGCATCTGAATTTTTGCTACTACTACCGCATCTAGAACAACCTCTGTTGCTTGGATATTTTGCAAAGTTACTTTTCTTTAAGGGATTCTTCCCCTTATATTTAATCACCCCTACTATCTCTTCACTACCAGACTCACACTCATTCTTTGATTTCTCAGTCACCACTGAAATCGTACTTTGTTGTGCACTACATCTTTCTAACTCTTTCATACATTTTTCCGATTCCTCCACCACTTTCGCTAAATCTATTGCCAATTTCAAAGACGCATTTTTTGCTGCCCACAGCCTCTCCTGTATCTTCCTATTGCTGCACTGCACTATGAGCTGATCACGTATCAACTCATCACTCATTGCCCCAAAATTACACTTAACAGATAGTTCCCTGAGGCGTGCAACAAAATCGTCAATCGATTCTTCTGTGCGCTGTTTATGGGTATAAAACTTATATCTGTTCATTACAAGGTTCTCTTCTTTTCTAAATCTCACTTCCAGTCTTGTTATGGCCACCTTGTACTCCTTAGGAATAGGTTGCCCACTTGCTTGCAAAGCTTGAGGAAGGTACTGAAATTCCCGTTGGCCCTCTTTGCCTAAGGCACTCAGTAATAACGCTTTCTTCCGTTTAGCAGCAAATTCCTGACCATCCAAAGCGTCTAAGTAGTTGTCAAACATGCGTATCCAATCTTCCCATGAGATTGATGGTGCGCCTGGTTCACTAAGAAATTGAGGTGGTAAGGACACATTGACTTGTTGATTAGATTGTTGTGACATGCCGTCGTCAGGTCAACCAATTAAACCGTTCTTGAAACAAATGAAATGAAGATCTATTTTTTTTTTAACTCTTGTCAAGGACGTGTCCCAAAGCCTAGACTTCCTTTCCTATGTCACGTTCCAACTTTACAATACACATATATTTATATGTATATGAGTGTAACCCTTCAATCACACCACACTCATAGAATTCTGCTTGCAAAACGGCTTGTAAGTAGTATGTTGATAGTTGACCTTTTTTTTTTATTTTTTTTTTTATGATGAAACACAACTTATTCACCTCTCCCTATATGCGCAAAGTTGCACTCGATTTCCTGTATTCCGCGAGCTTCTACTTCACTCGCTTCATACTTGTGCTCAACGATGATCTTATCCAGATCCAAGATGGCCGCTTGTGTGCGTGAGATTACGTCGTTGCGCACTACACAGGATCGGAATTCAGCCGACAAACAAACACCGAGTCCTGCTGCTAGGCAACGCTCGATACAAGAGCGTACTCGCGCCTTGACGTCCAATTACGCTGCCTCCTAGTCACGCATCCTGGACCAATAGACGCTGAGACTTGCTGCCTAGCAACGCTTGATGCAATAGCGTACTCGCGCCTTGACGTTCAACTACACTGCTGCCTGGTTACGCTTTGCTCGTGACCAATATTCAGATTCAACAGACTCACAGTTCGTCGAGTGACATCAGGGCTCTTCGTCAATGCCGATAATCACCCACGTTCTCTTTCCAAAAGTCGGCTTCACCGCATCACCTCCCCACGCTACCACCACCGCACTGCACGTCGTGAATACTTTTGGAGGGTGTCGCTCGTTATCCATCCGCTCCCATAAGCTCCATTAAGCTCGCTCTCTCGTCCAGTCAGCCTCTCAGATCGTCGCCAAATTGATGTAGAACAATTGTAGAAATAGCACAGGAGCCTCTTTGCGAAGAACAGGATATTTATTCTCAGAGCATGGATAAAGCGTACACCCCCCCAGCTGACCGGACACCAACTGCCGCAGCTAGAATCCCCTCTGCAGTTACACGCTAGCACCTAGAACCCCACAAGCGTTCCAAGGACAGAACCGGGAAAGGACACAAAGGAAGGGCTTATACCTCATACGAAGTAAGGTAAGTACAATGAAAGATAATATATATTTACAACAAGTTCCTCACTTGGAAAGTAGCCTTCCTAGTCGCTATCACATCTCTTAGAAGAGTTAGTGAACTCCAGGCATTAACCATCATAACAAAGTGTTTCTTAGGCCTAGCCCAAAATGTTTACCTAAAGTAGTTTCTGCCTTCCATCTTAACCAGTCTGTTGAACTCCCAGTTTTTTTCCCCCCAACCAGACTCAGTGGCAGAACGAGCTCTTCACACGCTAGACGTTAAAAGAGCAATACTTTACTACATTGAAAGGACAAAATCCTTTAGAAAAACTAAACAACTCTTTGTGGCTTTCTCCCCACCTCATAAAGGCAATCCCATTTCTAAAGCGGGGATTGCAAGGTGGATTGTTAAATGCATCCAAATATGCTATCTTAAAGCCAAACGCACATTAACCATTCCCCCTAGAGCTCATTCCACACGCAAACTAGGGGCTTCTATGGCGTTCTTAGGGAACATTCTCCTAGATGACATCTGCAAAGCAGCAACTTGGTCTACACCGCACACTTTCACAAAACACTATTGTGTAGATGTGCAAGCAAAACAACAAGCTAGTGTGGGCCACGCTGTACTAAGGAACACTTTTTCAAACCACGACAACAGATCCAGGTAGCCACCGCTAAGGAGGTAACTGCTGTATAGTCTATGCACAAGTATGCAATCTACAGCTCATGTGCCTCGAACAGAAAATGCTACGTACCAGTATGCATCTGTTTTTGGCATGTATAGCTGTAGATTCGTATATGCCCAGCTGCCACCCCGGATACCTCTATCTGTTCCAGTACTAACTTACTTAGACATATTACACATGGACATCTCTTTCTATTTCTTACTAACTCCCATCATAACCCTTCATGGCAAAAACAATCCCGAGATGGAGTCGATGCCCATGCGCTCTATCGTCTTAAGGCCTAAGGGGGAGTCACCTACCTTGTGACTACAAAGACTTCTTCCAAGACAAAAACAATGTGCAAATATCCAAGCCCAAAACCAAATGGCGATCTATGCACAAGTATACGAATCTACAGCTCTACATGCCAAGAACAGATGCATACTGGTAAGTAGGATTTTCCCTTTCCTGTCTTTTAGCTGTGAGACAATCCATTTTCGGATATTTTAAAGTATTCTGAGATTTAGTCTGGGCTTATGGTGGTGAACAGTGCCAAATACTGCTGATAAATCCACAAACAGTAAGGTTGCCTCCCCTCTCTTGTTCATTGTGGGTTTCAGGTCAGCCAATTAGTATACAAAGGCTGAAGCTGTGACTGTACCTGGTCTGAATCCAGATTGTTTATACCGACCTCATTATGTTCCCCAATAAAATTGGAGAGTTGAGTAAAAACCGCTTTCTCAGATGGTTTATCTAGGAACAGACTGTTGCTTATTTGCCTCTAGTTTGCTTGATTGGTTATTTCTACATTCTTCTTCCTCTTGACGTGCGGTCTCATATAAAATATGTTTAGCTCTGATGGGAAAAATTCTAGTTCCATTGTTTTGTTGATAATCTAGCTACTTTTCCTTCACAGGTTGTGCAAATTATATATTTGACGATGTTTGGAGGTGTGGTCTGAAGGTATTCTTGAAAGCCTACATTTGTTGATAACATTGTAGAATTGTTTTACAGAGAGAACGTTTAAGGTGGTGAGAAATTGGTGATGACCATCAAATGGTGCTGTCATGCTTAGGAGAGAAGTGTTCGTTTTTTTTTTATCTTAAGGTAGTTTTCTATATTGACAGTGCAGATAAGTGACAGTATTGTAGGCAGAGCGATCTCCGATGTGGTTGAATGTGGATGACTGGTTTGATTAAACCTTTGGGGTATATTCAATTACATTGGTTTGAGGGTGGCACTGTGGGCTCCCTGTTGCACCCATTAGTATGCCCTGAAAGAATGTAATACCCTTGGGGAATAAAGGAACTAAGAGGACTGAGACCATTATAGTGGCGGGTTGCAGTGGGGAAGGGTGGGGGTAGGACAGTGCCCCCCTTTGTGTCGTACTGGTGTGTAGAATGTGTCCCAGTCCATGGCAGTCAGTGATCTGAGCTTGGCTCCAACACCCGTAGTATGGTGTTCTACCCAGAGATTAGCGGGGTCATTCCCACCTTGAATTGCAACCAACTGGTTACCTCGCCTCCCATTAGTCCCCAATCTCAGACTTCGATAGTTTCCATGACGAGATGGACGGAGCAGTGGGTGCCTTCCTGTTCATTAATATCACCCGTCGCACAAGGGCAAGTGCCAGATCAATTAACTTAGACCCATCTTTGTCTCTCCTGGGTCGTGGAATCATTCGAGGTGGGGGTTAAGTATTGGGAGATTCAATTTTTCCACTGTCTGTATGTGGATTTTTTTTGTTTATCGTAACTGCTGTCTTCAAGGCATTGTTCTACATTGACTAGATGACTAAGGAGTTGTCCGTCACCAAGGGGTGTCCTAAGTTTGGCAAATATGATGTCCAGTGTGTAACCGGTGGAGTGGGTTGAGCCCGATATGATTTGTTGGTGGTTGAATGTCTTAATCTTGGATATGATAGCAGCGGTTATTGTTAAATCTGTCTTGTACTAGGTGTTGAAGTCTCTTAGGCTGTATAGGATGTGGTGATTTAGTAGAATTTTGATCACTGCATCTATAAAGGCGTCCTCCAACTTTGTGTTGCTAGTAGATGGTCTATATAGATCAAGAGGAAGGAACATGCGAAGGTTGAAGTGAGGTGACGTTTTGTGATGTTTTATCTGCAATTATTAATTAATCAATTATGCCTGCAGAGTTTGATAAGTTACAGATATGTCCGACACTAGAATTTCACCACACAACTGCTGGAGTGCAATATTGTATAGCAAATTTACTTCTGGCCTGTAATCCCCCTACCTGTGTTCTACTTTGACCTTTGCCCTAGCTATCCCATTACAAAATTATTCTTTTAAATAGAAACAACAACCTATTAGATACGTTTAGCAAGAGCAGTGAATATTCAACAGTATTACAATAGTCATCAAGGTGGGGCTGTAGACAATCCAGTTTATTTGTAGACATTGATGAGTCCACGAGAGGTTGTTAGGAGTCACTGTTCGCGGAAAGCGTGTTATAATCCCCCCCCCCCCCCTCAAAGTTAGAAATTCGAAATGCAGATAAATAAGTAGTAAAAGCTCAGATATGGTTCTTTGCCCCCCACTCCCCCATTCATCCATGTAGAATTTAGCTTATTATAGAAGAATGAATATTGTGCAGTAAAATGTTGTAGCTCAGTGGGATTCATACACACAGTAGCGGTTAAAGCCCAAGTATGAAGACTATTTGCTCCCTAGGGACATAAGTGTTTTGTTTATATGGTAATGGGTCATATGGGCTGGTCATGGAATGAAGGACCCGGCCATGCCTTCCCCATACTGAATTCCTGCAGAATTTGAAAAATTACTCTAGTGAAAGCATAGGTGAAAGACAGCTTTATTGTGTGTGCTGGTAGCTATCCCAACTGGTAGCTATCACAAGTTTTGACCATGCCTAAAGCATTCTCTTCTGCGGATGGTTTAATGGGCCTTTGAACTTCTGATGTGTTTCAAGACCGTCTCAAGCAGGTTTCACGACGCTATTTAGTCTGGAAGCAAAAGAGCCTCGTTCCATAAAATCTGAACGTTCATATTATCTGAGTGCAGATAGTGTCCTATTTTCTGTTTTTTCTTGTCCTTGACCTGGTGCTGGGTTAGGGTGACCACTTGTTTTTAGGGCACTACGGTTCAAGCCCCAAAAGTAATTCATCCTGGGAAACCTAGTCTTAGTTCATTTTTCTCCTGGACTAAATGCATCTAAATTCTGGGTTTGAGTTGTTTGCCAACCAAGCTTGTGCTTGCAACATGTTTATTCTGATGAAAGGAGACTTGTGAATTGGGGACCCATAGCCATCCTTTGTCACGGTAAACAAGGACTGCCTGTGCCTGCAACCGCAGCGACCAAACACACCTAACATGGGAGCTTGATAGAGTCCATTTTTCTGTGGCTGCTCTTTTTGCTTTGGTCTGTGTCTACCTTGCTTAGTCTTTCCAAAGTTACTTTTACCACGAGCCCCAGCTTATGAAGAGTTTTTGAACGCTCGAGCTCAATTTATCTTCCAGCTACTGTTTTATTTTTATTCCTCTTTTTCATTTTGGCATTTTTCTTTCTTTTTTGGCGTGAATGGCAGTTTCTGTTGACGAAATAGTAGACCTGTCTAATACGAAGGTCTTCATTTCCAACTCTGCCAAAGTGTTAGAATAATGTTTTTCTGACCTTTAGTCGCTCACAGAGACTGCATTTTCCATTGGTGTCAAAACCAAACACTTTTGGAAATCGGCAGATACAGTAAGTCCTGTAATTCTGAAAGAAACCGCGTTCTGAGTGGCGACTGTTGTCGATGTTGTGGCTGAACCATTTAAGAAGAAAAATGACTCAATTGCTTAGCCTCAGACTAGAAGAGAAATCAGTGTTGTTTCCAGTAACAGTTTTGGAGCTTCCACTGGGGCGGTATGGTAGCAGGAGTCCGGGAATGCAACTCTGAGTACTGTAGCTGCAATCCGAGTTCAGGACCTCTTAGCCCAGGTCTTGTGTGAAATATATGATCATTTGGAAAATAGTTTGAAGTCCTTGGCAGAGTGTGGTGTGTGGCATTAACGTCTCTATCACTTTTACATTTTCCAGAGAATAACCGTGATAATTTGGCATTAGATTAATGTTGACTCCCACAATCCTTCTACCGATGTTTTTCCTACAATGACCAATGCAAGAAGCTTTGGTGTTAGCAACTTCATGCATTCTGCAAGTCTTTCCCTGGCTTCCCGCATGTGGCCTACAAAATGTTGTGCAGTTTTCTCATGGCGGAGGTGGTGTCTTCCTATGTCACGTGCCAGTTGTATATTTGAGGAGCCCCTGGGTGGTGTGACTTCTAAGCATTAAGAACAGAAGAAGCAGAGGCCTGCTTTCTCACCGTTATTGTCATGGCAGTAAGGGACCCTTTAATGTGGAGGCAAGTACAGGCCTGGCCCTCACCCAATGATGGGTGGGCAGTGGCGGCACGGTATCTCATCCAATAAATTGCACGATGCAAATATTGCATCCACTAAATCGTCACGGTCAGTAGAATTGGAATTCAGAATATTAAATCCGTTCTTGTGGGTATATATTTACCTTGACGATATAGTGCAAGGTGACGTAGTAGATGCAATAATTTTGTAGTTCTATATTGTTGACCTTGATATAGCTGCATGCAACCTTGATCTCCTTCATTCCACATAATCACTGCAGCTCCTTGTCTTCGAAGTGCTCCAGAAGCAGTTTCTAGTGAAAGAATCTTCCTTGAACAGGTACAGCTAAACTATTTGTTTTCTATTTTTTCATCCTCGTGGTTTTTTGTTTTTTATAGTAAAGCCTACAGACACACAAGCTGTAATTTACAATAAGAGCTGACATTTTCTAAACCACAAAAGGGAAGGGAAAACATCTTTCAGCACAACTGAAGCAGTGGGAGGCATAGAGCATCCTAATAGTATTATTTTCACCTACTGGTTTTATTCAGTTTTAAAGCGTGGAACGAGAAGTTTTTTTTTTTTTCCAGCAGGTACATTCATATTTATATACTAGCTTTGAATTGGTGCCTTGTTTAAATGACAAATTGAAAAGGCTCTACGTTGTGCAAAGCTATCCCACAAGTGAGGATTTTTTAAGTGCCTTAAGCAGAATCCTTTGTAAGTGCTTACCTTTTACATTGGCTTATGTTTTTTTTAAGGCTGGGAATTGATTCGCACAATGTTTTTTTTCAAACTCTAGAAAATGGCTAGTGTAAAATAAAAAAGGAAAACATAAATTCTGCTCTGTTTAGAAATATGGAAACCTTTCTCCCAATTAAAGTATATTCCATGATTTCTTAACACATTTTTGTCTTTATGCTATTTAATTTCAGTCTTAGTCATATCTGTCATTATAATCAACTCGAATTTTCTTTCTCTTAGTCACTATGTCACAAACTCACACTTTTGTTTATCACGCGCCTATTAAATATAGTTTTTAACAAAACGGAGACGAATGTTCTCATGCAGTAAACGTGCCAAAAAGTTACAAAAAATAAATCTGGAACACAAAAATATTGACTAGCAAGGAGTAAGCTGTTGAAACGCAACAAACCTGAAGTTCATCAATAGATATGTGAGACAAACGATAATATCACAAATGTAATTTTCCGAAAGGATAAGTCCCTGGGTGGGGGGTTTTGTCGATGGCCTACACATGTAAGTACAGTAGAGGAATGAAGGAAGATTTCATGTTGCCTGTGCTCTGAAATCGCTGCTCTCTGCGTGGGGTGCACATCACCACAGTGGTGAGTACAATGAGCACATTTGACCAGATATCACCATTTTTGTGTCCTTTCAAGAACAGTATGATGTATGTTCATGATCAAGTCACCACTAAAAAATGGGTGAAGATCATCTTCAACATTATCAAATACCCAAAGTCTTTAAAAAATTTACTTTAGAAGATATTCAGAGAAGTTTTTTTTTTTTTATTCAGAACTTCTTACAAAATTAGGGACTAACTCAATTTAGCAGATAGGATTTGGATACAAAGTTTAGGAAATGCTGTCTTGAAAACGCGGTTTTGTGATTTCTTGCACGTGCAAGGAAGGGTGAGGCCTTTTCGTGTGTAATTTTCTTGCTTCTACCAAATATACACCAGTTCTATATACAGTTAATTTTCATGTACTGGGGAGGATTTTAAGTGCTGTGATTCCATTTTCACTGGCTATGCAGTGTCTGGATTGCATTTTCACTTGGTATGCAGTGTATAAAAGCTATACAGTAGTTACCAGTCAACGAGGTAATCCATCGAGACAGTATGAAAAGATACGTTAAACTCATGAAGAGTAACAGTAGTAGGAACTGCACTCTAGAGTTCAGCTAGTGTAACATAGGATGGAAGAGGCTTGAATAGCCAGCAAGGACTTTCCTGGGCTTCCATGTCACTGCAGGCTTTTAAGGACCTCATAGACAACAAACATTGGCAAAGCCAATAGGTCTCACCTATGCAAGAGCAATTGACTTTGCTCATGTGTTTTAGCAAGGTTGTACCCCAGCGTGGCAGCTTTCAGCATGGCTAAATGTGAGTGACATAGGAGAGTTGCATGGAGTGTCGTAGAGTGGAATGGCGAAGAATGGAGTAGAGTGTTAGTTGTGCCTTTAGACATTAACGGGTGATTTGCCGAGCTTTACAAATCCTTGATTGACTGATTGAAAATGAAGTGGCAGAGTTTGTAGTGTATTGCAGTGGCATAGTGTGGAGTCGCGTAGAGTCACAGCCACTGGTGTGGCATGGAGTAGAGTGAACTGGTTTAGATTGCATTGGCGTAGACAATTGCAAAGTGCTGTGGCATAGAGTGCAGTGGCAGAAGGCATAAAATTCAGAGACATACATTGCAGTGTTGTAGAATGCAGTGGCTTAGATTAGAGTGGTGCATAGTAGAGTGGAGTGGTGTAGAGAGCAGTGGCATAGAGTATATTAGAGTGGCGTAGAGTGCAGTTGCATAGAGTGCAGTGGCATAAAGTAGATTGTTTCAGAGTAGAGTGAAGGAGCTTAGAGTGGAGTGGTGCAGGGTAGATTGCAGTTGAGTAGAGTGGCATAGAGTGTAATGGCATAGAGTAAAGTGGTGTAGAGAGCAGTGGCATAGACTGCAATGGTGCTGACTAGATTAGAGTGGCATATGGTGGACTGGCATAAAGTGCAAGGGCATAGTTTAGTGTTACAGATTAAAGTGTATTGGCATAGAGTGCAGTGTTGCAAAGTGGCCTAGAGTACTGTGGGGAAGAGTTGAGTGGAGTGGTGTAGAGCGGAGTATGCATGGTATGGTAGCGCACTGCCATTACAGACAACACATTTTCAGTTGAAATGACCAATACATTTGCACAGACCTACAATTTTACTAATAAAACTATACAGTGCACAAACGATAATTCATGGAAATTGCATCACCTAGTGAAATGATTCGTTTTGATCATATTAAATTATTTGTTTCAAACACTGTTCAGAAGTAACAAAAAATGTGCTTCATTTGTGTTCCTAATTTTTATATATTCTGAAATGTTTGCATAGTTCATTTAAATGTTGTGTGTTAGATAAAACCTCTTTCCTACCCCTTGTATCCAGCAAGAATTTCACGTCAATTATCTCACGTTGAAGTCAGAAAAAGAAACAAGCGCCTTTGGAAGGCAGCGCCTGACCTTTACCCTTGGTCTTTGAATGCACAGCAAATATGGCAAGATAAGAACAAGAGTTAAAGGCCTGTTTACAGAAAGGGAGTTAGTGAAAGAATACAGTAAACATGCTTTAGGCAACGGGAGGGATGAACTGATCTTGGAGAGCCTAAAGCAATAAAGCCAGCAAATAGTAAGCCAGAAAATGTTTGTTACAAACTACAAAGTCATTGGTAATCAATGGGTGGAATTCATTCCAAGGTCAAATTTCTGAAAGTCCACAAGATGTCTTTACGAAATCGGTCTGGAAGTCTATGACATAAAAAAGGCACTAAGTGGCAATATCAGCTTCTGGGAAGAAACCTAATAAAGTTTGTCAGTGGGCAGGGCCTTCCCCTTCCTGGGAGAGCAGAGGTAGACACACTGATTCCATTGCACAGTTTGTTCAGCCTGGTATTTCTAGCGTTGAATAGTGGAGTGATGCCATCTTGTGATGCTCTTCTTGGAGTTCAAACATATGTGCATATGGCCATCTCATTGTCCCAGACTTGTTTGAGATGTTAAAGGTGGGATTGTTGGTGCAAGGATTTGGGAATTCACCAACCCTTCTACTTAATAGCTGAAATGTGGCCGTAAGGTCAGCAAGTCCCTTTCTCTGGTATTTCCTCCCACATCTAGCCTAGAAAGAAACAATTGTTTGCCTCCCTGCTTTTCACACAGTAGTTTACATGTGGGGCAGTACTTTTTAAAGTCTCCTTTTGAAAACCAGTATGGCACATTTATAATAGTGAAGTCCCATTTATTAAAATATTCAGAGTTTGGTTGTTGCCACAAGCCTGCCTGAAGTTCTGAACCTACATCTTACAGCATCTACTCATAAGTGCAGTGTAGGACAGGCTCCTGATTGTACAGTTGTGTTCGAGGTACACTGGAGTACACTTACCTGCTAATGCCAGGAAGTGGTACAATTTCCGACAATGGCAGCTTTGCTTTAACCATGGGCAGAACCTCCTTCGGTGCCCTTGGTACTCAAATTTATGGCAGAAAAAAATGCAAAGTTCTCCAAGATGTCCGAGTTTCTAACACAAGTTACCAGATTTTATTTTTGTTTTTCAATGGTGCATGACTGCCTTATTTTCACCTTTGGCTCTACCTGCTACCCCTCTTCTATCACTAACAAGGGCCTGATGGTCGGAAGGGTGCTCGTAAAACTTGACCAGAAGGCCTTGCTCTTTTTTAAATTGTTTTTGAAATGCATCTGGCCTTTGTTTTTGTCTCCAAGAATAGAATTTGACCAAGCCGTTTCATTTTCCTTTGGTTGTGAATGTTTGATCTTTAGCCTCCATTGAGTTTGAATTTGAAGCCGCATTTTTGCAGTAATCTAAAACGGAGTTAGAGAGCAATTGAAATCAAAGTAAATCATGTTTGAACCATAAATATCCCAAAAATGTTTTGTGCGAGCAGTGAAATCGCCCATACTAGGCCGATCTGAGTCACTCTGTTTGCAGATTTCTGCATAGAACACGTGAATGTACATGAAAGATGTGGGTGATACTGTTGATCGTTGTTGACATCTGTACTCATAATCTTCTTTCATTTCTTTTTCTGGAAGTGTGTAAGTTCTGGAGTAAGTCTCCGTTTATGTTCCCTATAATCACAGTCCTACTGTTGGTCTCCTTTCACCTCTGCTGCCCACAACTTGCATTGATGAGATGTGCTTTACAAAAATGTGTGTATTTGGCTTGTAAACACGAAAATGATTGTTATTGCATTCGCAGCAGGGTAAATTCACTACCATTTTCTTGGCATACCAACGTTCTTGGGAGAATATTGGTTTGGACACCTGAGCCTATGTGAAGCAGCATGTCCCCTGCACCTTAACATCCCTGTTGCCCCCCCCACCCCTGTTAACTCCCCCAGCTTACCAGCAGCACACAGCACTTTACAAAAACACTTATTAAAATGAACACCAAGCAAACTGTTAAAGGGAAAGAGCAGATTAATTCGATATGCTCTTTGAAAAAAAATTATAATGAAATCCTGGATTTTATGCAGAAGGCCACAGTGGAGTTGGTTTTAATGTAACCATTGAGCACAGTCTGCTTAATACCCATCGAAGTGCTGACCCTTCATGTTAATTGGATGCCACTTAACTGAGATCTCTGCTATGAACTTACCAAAATTGGTGATAAATCAGAATAGGCTTATTTCTACAGCAGCGAGACTAGAAGACTGGCACTGCGATGGTCGTAAACGCAGGATTCCAGTGCCAGTCCAATGATGGCACAGCTTACGTTTCACACGAGCCAGGAGGGCCTGCTCCTGGTCGGCCATTGCTTGGCATAGCTCTTAGCCCATTTCAAGCTGTTTACTGCACGTGTTTGCAGTCTTAGGCTTCGAGGGGTTGGCATTTCCTGGCAGCAGTCTTATAAGGTTGGCATGTGAAAACGGCCTGCAAAATCATTCTTCGCAAAAACAGAACTACAAAACGTAGGACAAAAATCTCGTCTTCACCCGATATCTCCTCACAAACTTTCTGACCTGCACTTAAACCCTTTATTTTATTTTTACTTATAAAGTCTCATAAAGCACGAACTAGACCCTGGAAGGGTAGCAGAGCGCTTGATAAATGTTACATGAGCTAGAAAGCAGGACGCTCTTGCATCAAAGATTCTAGAACTGAAGTTAGAATAATAAACACGGTTCTAAAATATATAGGACGCAAGTTTAGCTGGATGTAGAAATGAAATACAGGTCGAAATTTTTGTTGGGAGGTATTGTTTACATCAAGTCGAGATTTGTGACTCTAGACTTCTAAAGTCTGTTTTTCTTAAAGATGTTTTTGCTGCCTGCGTTCACATGGTTTCCTCGTAAGGTGTGCCTCCTTGCTTGAAGCAAGCTCACTAAAATGAGATCCACTCTGCAGATATGGCTACCCTGATAGTGACGGGGACACACGCCACTGCCACACTCTAGTGTCACTGGAGGTTAGGCTCCCCAACAGTGAGATTTATGTAATAAATAAAATCAACCAGAACTTGTAAGAAGAAGCAGGTAATTTATCTCTGCAGTTTCCATTGCAAACTCTGGAAGGAAAATGGAGAAAGTACATCAAATTACACTCTTCCTACTAAAGTTTGATAAATCGGACCCGATATTTCCTTTTTCAATAGCCTCCACTTTAGAAATGAATTCCACAATACAAGGAAAGTCATTGTCTAAATGCTCCTCTGCGCTTCACTGTGTTTTAGGGCGAGTTCAGCTTTGAGTTGAAAACTCTATATTGCTTGAACTAATTAATTGAAATCTGATTTTGATGCTTGGTTTGCATGAAAGCGGATGTTAATTGTTGCTTCTCTTGAGTGTCAAGGAGTTGTCTGCTGCGAGCATGAACCCAATGAGTTGTTCGTGTTGTGAAACTATCCTGCCCACACACAACCCCATCAGCATTTTCTTCTGATCGGTCATGAAGAGTTACTACTAACTTAGTGCGATATTTCACAATTAACTGCTGCAGTTCAGTTTTGAGCCAATGACCCGGTGAGAAGATTCCTCTAGTATTTCTTTCATTCAGTGAATAATATCAGAAGAAAGAAATCTGTAACTCGTACAATATACACAAAAGCAGAACAGTGAGGCGTGCTGCTGTTGGGAGGCATATTTAAGTGACTTGTAGTTAGATGTAAAGTAAAAGCAAAGAGCTAGTGTAACTAACTGACTATTGTGTGAATTTGTTCAGTTTTTAGATTTAAAGATTTGCTTTTGAGTTTTTAGTTCTTAATTGCATTTTTTAGTGGCAAACACGTAGAACACAACACCTTAATATAACATATATAAATATGGAAAATATATTTAGAATGGAGCATCCGCCTGGAAAAACCTGAACTCACAGGCCAGAAAAGCAGTAGATGATAATAGGATTTTGATCAGTTTGAGTGTTAAAAAAATATTCATAATTGCTTAGAAACCTCACTTTATTTATAGTAGTCCCTATTTCATATTTAATTTAAAAAATCTTATCAGTATCTAAAAACTTTTTTTAAGTGGTTATCTATTTTCATACACAATCATAAAAAATAATTATTCAGCCTACAGTAGGGATAACAAAGTCACAAGCAAATTAAGAAATACGGAAATAACATGAAAAATACTCCTATTTTGGCAATGATATTTCAGTGACATTTCATATTATTATAGTTCATTTAACTGTTATTCCCACGTTTGGTGATTATACTTTAGCTTTTCTAGGCTCTGATATTTTTTCTGTGCTGCCTTCGTCAGTATCTTCTGGAATGATTGCAACCTCCTCTTCTCACCAGCCATCATTAAAGAGAATGTAGTTGGCCAAAGAAATTTCGCAATTAGTTTTTGATCTTTCTTTCCTTGTTCTAATCTAATCTTCCATTACCCCCAGAAGACCTGCCCTATTATTTTCACTCTGCTGTTTCATGGTAAAGTAGATAGATATGTGTGATCTTGTTTTGTGCACATTGTGGTTAATCCCTCTGCAGAGCTCTATCTGTTTGTAACCAATGGACAACTGCTTTAGACTGTCATTGCAGATTGAGCCTTTCACTTTTTCCTTGGTTGATAAAAGGAATATCTGATGGGTAATATTATTACCTGTTATATGAGCACCAAGGAACAGTTCTGTTTGTGATTTGTGCTATACATTATTTAATGGCTGTATCAGACATCTGTAGATTTTCCTTGAATATCAAATACATCAAGAATGTAATAAAATCTCGAGAATGAATGGAACCTGCCTCCAAGTCTATAAAGCAGTTAAATGACATAACAGTGATATAGGTATTGGAATAGTTTCATATGTAAATTGCCATTTCTGAGAAATCAGCCATGGAGAACTTTACTAAAAATGTGTGGGGATGGCACGTTTTTTAAATACCAGCTGGTAGTTAGTAAATTAATATGGAGATACACGAAAATTGCTCCCAATGTGCAAACTAAACAGTAGGCGTGTAACATACAGCCGTAGAGTAAAATGGCCTTCCTCAATCCCAGCACCTTGATGCACCTTCAGAGCACATGGTTGCTACTGTGAGTGTGTCTATAGCACACATACCTCGGGAGCCTATTTTGGAGGGGGGTCTTGTTGAAATGCAAACCCTGTTTCATGTTTGAATGATCCAATAATGAATGTGCCCTGCGTTTTATTCTAAATGGGATAATAATGGACACGTTGTTAGTGTAAAATGTAAACAAAATGTCGACTGTTCTATCCCCTAAAGGAAAAAGAACGAGCACCAATTTGTCAACTTTGTGTAGCAATCTGCAGTGTTTGCCTAAGCAGTGGAAATGCATATGCGCGTTGTGGTCATTAAATAGAAGCACGCACCGTTGGATGTCTCTCTCTCTCAAAAATACATCCGCATATTTGATAGATTGTTTGAAATTGTATATTTTTGGGTGTGAGTTGGTGGGGTAGGGTTGGACCCTGTGACAATCCCCTTGAGATTTGGCAGCACAACAATGCGTTTCCTTTGACGTCAACATCTACCCTTAAAAATCCTGTACTTGCCAATTGATGTTGAACATCAGTGGCATTCAGTCGAATTTAAATAGGTTTATTCTTTTTTAAAGGTTGTTCTTGATTGCTGTAAAAAAAGTGTGTATTGGCAAAAGCAGTAAACAGTGCTGCAACTACAGCGCAAAATGTTTTCAATGGTGGTAATATATGGTCAGAGTTTACATTTTTTGCGGTGGATGCTGTAATTAATGTGCTAGGGTAACATTTTAATTATGAAGACGGTGTGTTTGCAGATTAAATGGTAGCCTAGTTACAATAATTGTATGATTTGGATGAACACCGGTCTGTGTAATGAGCTCTGCAAATAGTTATCTACTACTACACATCATACTAACAGGCAAAAGAAAGATGGCCGAGGTGTCAAACAGGCATGATTAGACTTTCCAGGAGCTTAAATGTGAAGACTGATTGTGTTAGGTTGTTTTTTTTTTATTTTGTTTTAATGTCCTGCAGCATTATCCCTTCACCAATTCTCTTTTGCTTTCCTTTTATGTTTTTGATTTTCTTTTTCTTTTTTATTGTGTCGTCCAACAAAGATGTAAAGAGCCTAACAATCTGAGTGGCTTTGCAAGCTTAATGCAGTGCCTTCTTGGCATTATGCATTCGCTTGAGGAGTACATCATCTAGTAACTGAGCGGGAAGTTGGGATCCCATCTGCCAGTCCTAGACACCTCTCTACGGAGACCGTCCTTTGGAATGTCAGCTCGAGGCACTTACATTTCTTACTGGATTGGGAGCAGAACGTTTTTCGTTCCATATCATTGCACTGCAAAGAAGTTACTGTATCTCAAAATGTTTTAAGAAAAATGAGCCACATTGGCACTACGGTCATTACATTGGAGAAATCCAGTAAATCCCAATGTTTTCCCCCTTCTGTACACATATTTACTTGTCGATGCAAAGAGCTGCCCTGCTCCCAATCCCAGATGCTCAGTTTTGTGCACTGGTCTGCTGCCTATATGGACAAATGCCTCTCGTGCAGCAAGGCCTCCGCATGAAAGTGGATTGTAAGGGACACGCGATTCTCCATCCCCCACCCCCGCTTTCTTTTCGTCTTCTTGGTGGAGTCGCACTACTTTAGATTTTTGGTGACCTCTCTCTCGCAGCTGGAATTCTGACTCAGAACACCGTGCAGACCCATGCATTCATTCCCTCAACACAAAAAAAAACGAAGTACATCTCAGTCTAACCACCTTATGTTAATGTGCCAAGCTTCCCATTCTAGCTTGGTAGGTAGTTGGGCATGCATTCACTTGTCTATGTGTGAGGAAGCGAGAGGGGTGTTTGCCTGTGCGGTAGGTTTGAGTCTCTCACCTCATGATTAACCCACAAGTACTTGGTGACAACACCTCAAGTGTGAGACTTGTTTGCAGAGAGTTGCTCAACTAGACAAAAGGCTGGAGAGGGCGTCCCTCGAGCCACCAGATATCAGAAAAGCTTGGCATATCCTTCAAACGACTGAACCCTGTCCGCAAGGGAAGCCAGGACCGCCTTATCGAGGAACTCCATGTTTCCTCCTTCACTTGGTTTCTGGGAAATTAGAGCACTATAAATGTGAGCATTTTATTAACCTCATGGAAACGCTTTGCTGGTTCGGTTGTTGTATTTTACACCAACTAAAATGGGGATGAACAACAAAAAGGAAAGCTGCGGTGATCATGGACAAGGAGATTAGAGCCTACCCGTTTTTTTTTTTTCTGCGTAGCAGTATGAATAGCTATCGTACAATGCAATGCTGTACCATAAAAGAGCGAATCCGACCCGAGATGCATAGTTTGAAAAGCCACAAAGGCTGCATCATCCAGACCCTAGAATCCTGCTTCCCATCCGTTCATTGAAAAATACTTGGGTTCCCAAAGCCTGTGAAAATTCACCCCGTGAGAGCACCTAAAACGAGTCGAAGTTCAGCAAAGAAACTCACAATGGCTGCAAACTCCAAATCTGTCTGCTGTCGGCAAAATATGTTGAGCTTTATTAGGGACGTTTTGGGGTGTGACATCCCATAACAATGCATTCTTGGCTTGGTAGGTGGGTCTGCTATGCACCTGCTGGTTTTTAGAGACTGTTTAACTTGGCAAAAGCAGATATATAGAGACTGATTTACAAAGAAACTAGTAGAACTGCACCCCTTGTAGCACTCGTAGGAAGAGGTGCTGATTTACTACTTTTTGCAATTCACATTGTCAGTAGTATTCTTGCAAAGATGCTCCTGTCTCACATTTCCAGGTGCACTACTGGCAGTGCCCTGTGACATTTTGGTTGTGTGATATTTTTTTATTTGACTGTTTCCAAAACGCAGATTGTTCTAACAGTACATTTTCTCATTGTACTTTTTTCCCCCTCCACAGGGAAAATATTTTCCTGCGTGGGGAACCCCTTTTTGCCTACACCCCACAAAACTGGGGCGTTTAATCCCCCTTTTCACCCTGGCCTGTGAGGGGACTTACTTCAGCAGTTTGCTGTAACAAATCACTGGCAATTTCCAGGGTGGGGAAGGTTTAGACGGGAGTTTGAGAATGCCCACTAACTTCAAAGTTGTTGGGCATTCAGAAACTCGCAAGGCAGTTCTTGGTTGATTGCCAACTCCTTTCACGGAGGTTTACTACTGCATAATTGTACGAATTTTTGTATGCACAATAATGCAGTTGTAAACGCTAGGTATATTTTGGTGTTCCTTGACAGGCTTGCATACAATTGGCTTTGTAAAGTGGGCCTACAGTGCCAATATATAAGGGGATGGACAAGGCAGTGTAAACACCAGCAGGTCTCATTTCTGATTTTTTTTTTTTTTGGGGGGGGGCGTAGGTGGTCAGTGGGATGGAGTTATGCAGTAGGGCAAAAGAAAACAGCCCTACTAGTATTTTTAATATATTATTGAAGAGCTAGACTGTGAGATGAAACCAGCCCTGGTAAAATGTCTTAGTCCCAGTCCATTATTGCATTGACCAGGAGCAACACAGCAAGACAGTCTGACCTTCTCCAGGAAGGTCTGGGTTATCTCACCAACAAAATCTGAATACATTTGGGGCATAACAATTTATTTGACATCAAATTTTCCCAAAAATTATATTGAATAGAAAATTGTCTGATTAATAAAAGAAAAACTACAAATGTTGCAGCCACATGTTTTCGACCTCTCATGGTTCCTGTACCCTTCCTCATCTCAGCCCTCCACCCTTTTGCCCATCGCTTTTTTCACCCCCTCCCCAACCTCATGTCAGTGACTAAGGACCTGGTTTTAATGCAATGGAAACTAGGCAAATACAGATGATCACAGTAAAAAAAATATACCGAGGCTTGCTCTGCCATTTTAAAGAGCACGCAACAGGCTTTCAGAGTGTCTTAATGTGCAGGAACCTTTCGGATTGCCCCATATGAAGATCAAGGAGAAAATGAGTATTAAACATCTGCCCCGCTGGTGAGATGTGTAATACAAGTAAAGGAATAAACAGCTAATATTTGGCAAATTCCATCCATTCCACACATCAGAGAAGTCACCTTTGCAATGCATGCCATCCTGGGTGCTCCTGCTAAATAATTCTTCTGTTGTTGCTCATGACAGCCCCTGTAAAAGGCAGGAATGTGAGAGGGCGCTTTAAGTACAAAGTGTATCGTGAATGTGAGTCAGTCAGGTAAAGCCTGTATCTGCCTGTCCGATTGAAGTCTGCCACATCCTTCCCACCGCCTTAGACAATCCAGGTATTGAGTGGGAGTGGATGTTGAGAAAGACATCTGCACACTTCACCTGGTGCTGCTAACAGCACAATGAAAGGGCCGGGTTGGGCACTGACTAACAAAATTCACACAGTAGGTAGTCACTAGCCAAAAGAATCTGATCTTAAAGGGCCTCTGTTCAAGCTCTCATTTCCTGGTCAGGTCTTCAGGTTCAAGCCGAGTCTGCCGGACCGGTTTGATCTTCAATATTTTTTGGGCTTAGGCGAACTTGTGATCAAAAGTAATTTGATATCCCAGCATTAGTGCATATGTGCCCAGTAAACTGTTCTTGAGTAATTGGTGCTCCTGTGTTCATCCCCTCTATGCTGACTGCTGTCTTGTGTGCTCTGGGCTGTCTCACGTCCCTGTATACTCTCTCCACCATGATTGGTGCTCACAGAACTCCCTAAGATCTCTTCCTTGGGTGCTTGTTGCCTGTGCACTCTATCCACCTTGACTGATCAGTGCCTCTGCACTCGCTGAGAAATGTTCCTTCAGTAACCATGGTCCCTGTATGCCTTCAGGACCGTGCCTCACTTCGCACCTTCACTCAGTTTTTTCTCTTATCTGCAGCCTTGCATCACACCAACCATTGGAGTTGCCTAAACACAAATGCTCCTCTCCATATCCTTAAGTCCTACGCTTAAAAAAAACTTCACCCATTTTCACAAAATTGATTTGGACTCTAATCTATAATGAAAACATTTGGAAAGTCCTACCTCAGAGCAGGGGTTCTTAACCTTTTCACTTCTGCAGACCCCCCACTTAATCACTACCGGAATTCGGGGGCCCCACTGAATCATTATTAGAATCTGTGGACCCCCACTGAGTCATTACTGCAATCAGGCCTACGCAGGTTCCATGGTTTGATTTTAACTGCAAAACAATACACAAAATACAGAAACAAGCATTCATCAAGCAGATAAACAAACCATGAAATAATTCAGTCAGAAAATCTTTATTTCGGTTCCTTTAAACCATAAAAGATACAACAGTACATACAACACATAATACAAATAGTGCATCAATACCATTTCAGCAAGTATAAGAAAAATATAAAAGAAAGAGGCTTATGGTAGCCTAACGCCCTATGTTTAAGAATATAAATATGATTTTAAATATATTTAAAAGGCATCAAAAAATTAAATTGAGGATATGATGCATTGGCAAGCCCTATTGCATCGTCCATTTGATTATTCTTCCATGTGTTAGATAAAAAGGAAGAAAACACAATTCAATAATTATTCCAAATTATTCCCTTCAGCATACGCAAGGTAAATCGTCAATGATTTCCCCAAGGTGCTTAATCAGTTTCACTATAACTTTAGTCCTGCTTTGGCCCTTACGAAGCTTACAGCTAATAAGAATTTACTTATACCGAAAACAATTACTTGAGCGGTGTTGGTCTTTAATATTCTTTCTGCTTCTTTGCTAGATCGTGTTCCTAGGTTTTTACAAATGGGTATAATCCATTTTTTCCTAGGCTTAACATTTGCAGGACAAAAGAGTAAAACATGCAAATCATTTTCTTTACTTTATCTGGGCATAAAGTGCACAAATCATTGTCAGTTCCATCACAATTAACGGCCCAACAAGATGTAATTGCATTTATATGCAATACACCATATCTAAATTTCATATATAAGGTTGAGGACGCACTTCATCAAGAAAAAGCTCAAAATTAGCTGTGTCCTTAAACAAAAGAAATCTAGTCGTTAGCGATCCGTTAGATGGGCCATGTGACACACTGCTTTGAATATATGCCCAGAAATTAGATTTTAGCACTTTCTTAGAACCCGAAGACAGTGCTGTTGGATCGTCCCAAACCTGGGACAGGCCCAACATTCTAAGCCATATGAAGACGTGTCTAAACCACAAAATACATCTATTCTGGTCCAACTCCATAATCTCCTCTAAACCAGACTTGTAATGTATTAATTCTGGGGTTGACCATAACCTTACCCAAAATGTAAGGGGTCTTAAAAGTGCATAATGGTCAGTTCGTTTTACATTCAGGTCCAGAATAATTGGAGTTAATGGTGTTCGTACAGGGAGACTTAGGAGCATTCTACAAAATGTATTTTCCCCCACCTCAAAGATCCTTTTACAGTGGGGCCCCCATATTTCAGCCCTGTACAATGCTGCTGTTTGTGCTTTGTATTTAAACACCTCCAGTGCTGGAGAAACTGCCTTAGAAAAACTATTCCTATGCTTTTTCATTATAGGTAAATAATTTTGGAGCAAAGCTAGCTTGCTTTTTTCTATTTGTAATTTCCATGACAGCTTTGTATCCAGGGATATACCCAGATAGCTAAAACTCTGTACATACTCCAACTTTTGGCCATTCAGAGCTATGTTTTTCCTAAAGGTTTTATGAGGATTTATGGCCATGTATTTGGTTTTACTAGTGTTAATTTGTAAACCTTTCGCGTTGCAGTATGTGTAAAAGGAGTCTATTAGGCTTTGCAATCCTTTAGGTGTCTGTGATATTAATATGGTGTCGTCAGCGAAAAAGAGCGCTGGCACCAACTCCACCCCCCCCCATCCGCCTCCACCCCCCAATTTTGGTGCATCATTCATACCACCATTCAGAAAATTGGGTATATCGTTTACGTACAATGAGAATAAAGTTGGTGCCAGTACGCATCCTTGGCGTACACCTCTTCTTATAGGTATTGCTTCTGTAAGTTCGCCCCTCGGACCCCACCTTACTTTTGCATAATTGTCTTCATGTGGCCTTATTATCTGCTCAAGTAAGTCACCAGGCACCCCTTGGCGTCTCAATGTATCCATAATAAGGTGCGTGGAATAAGGTCAAACGCTGCCTTTAAATCTACGAAGGCAACGTAAAGATGTCCTTTTCTTAGTTTTACATATTTCCAACACAAGCACATGAACCTAAAAACCTGGTCCGTTGTGCTGAGTTTTGATCTAAAACCTGCCTGGAATTTAGTAAAAACGTCATTTTCCTCAATCCAAGTATTTAATTGATTTAAAATATGCCTAGCAAACATTTTCTGTAAAATATCTAGTAAACTAATTGGGCGATAGTTTGCTGGGTCATAACAATTCCCTTTTTTAAAAATTGTAATAAGTTCAGCCCCTTTCCAGGTTTCCGGGATTCAAGCACCCGAAGCTATGGCATTACATAGATGATGGATATATGGTCCCCAGACGCTAATGTCATGCTTCAATAAATCACCCGGAATTTTATCAGGTCCGGGGGCTTTCCCTGGTTTGACTGCACTAATTGCCTGTATTGTTTCTTCTAAGGTAAAAACTATTTTAAAATCATTTGTATTGGCTACCAGTCCATCGTTAGGATGTGGAATACTATTTACTGATACCGCATACAGACTTGTAAAATGGTCGACCAATGTGTCTGCGTCAAGATATGTCTTTAATATCCTTCCCCATCTTGTCCCCTTTAGCTACAAGCCTCCAAAAGCCCAACTGGTCCTTGGTCTTTGCTGCATTGAGTAGATCAAACCAAATGTCATCGTCCCAATTTTTTTTTGCGTTATCAAGTGTTTTCTTATATTTAGTCCTGATCTCCTTAATGCTAATTGTATTTCCATTTTTTATTGCAGTTATCTTTCCATCACGACAGCCCTTATCATACCATGGATTCACCTCTTTATTATGGCTTATATTTCCTCCTTTCTTTTTCCTTGGAATGTTAGTCACAATCGGTATCAGTGCTGCCAAAAGATCTTTGTGCAATCCCAAAAAATTATCCTTCTCTATTATTGAATCTATATGGGATTCAAAAGTGTCTGTAAATATATTATAAATATTTGCCAGGGCATCAATATTCCCCAAGATATGTGGCCACTTCAAAGAGCGTTGGTTGTTACTTACTAGAAGGTCATCAGAAATGATATCACAATCCTCGCTACTTTGAGGAAAAAAAGGAAAAAGCTGGTTAGATAATGACAGTTGAAGAAGGCGATGATCACTCTCTATTCTTTGGTCAAGTTTTTAAATCAATTGCATGAGACCAAAGTTCCAGTGATACCAGTATATATATAATTAATATTACTCCGTGAGTTACCTCTGCAGAATGTGTGCGCTTTTGGCTTGTCCGAAGGTAAACGCCCATTGCAGGCTCTTAGTCCATGCCCCACAACTAGTTTCATAATTTGCACTACTGCCACGGTGCATGGAACTACACTGGAACTTTCTAACATAGGGATGTTGTTGGCCATATCTTCGTCCTCAAAAATGTTATCGAGCCCTATCACTGGCTCAAAGTTACAATTTAGATCCCCACCTATTAATACACTTGCCTTTGTCTCTAACGTGTTTAAAATGGAATCCAATTGATCTATGGTCAATGATTTATTGGATGCTAGGTTGGGTCTGTTATAGAGGTTAAACAGATATAATACTCTTCCATCCTTGGTAGTAATTCTCACGCCAATAATATCTTGGGATATTATACTCAATTGGGTTATTTCAATTGCTAAAGTTACCCTTATCCATATCACGAGGCCCCCAGATGGCCTCCCTCTTGCCGATGGAATTGCATCCGAACTAAATGTCTTATAACCAACTCTATGGGGGGTTTCTATGGCCCAAGTCTCTTGTAGGAGCCAGATGTCGCTCTGTTCGATGTACTAATACCAATCTGAATCTCCAAGATTCCGATTGAGCCCTGCTACGTTCCATGAAATGAAACATAGCTTTGATGACTTATCTATTGTACCAGCAAGTTGGGACGCGTCTATCATATTATTATTGATGCTACTAGCATCACTGATACTTGTAGCATCATCTAAGCGGTCAAATGTAATTGACAGGGGGATAGATGAAGTTCTCCCGCCCCTTCTTGCTTGTTATACTCTTGAGAACCTCCTTCTTTTAAACCTACTTCATATATCTGATTTTGATAAACCCCTGGTCCCTTTTTCCTACCAGTAGTGTCCTGGTTAACTATTACCTTTTCCTTCCTTACGTCATATGATTTCCTCCCATGAAGTTCTATCATTTGCTGTCAATCTACGGCTTCTAAAGATCATAATTCCTGGTATCTATTCCGGGTTAAAGGAAAGCCATCAGTATCACTTTCAGGCCTCCCAAATTGTGGTCTGTAAAAGTATCCCAGAGGTAAAGCATGGATACAAGAATTCTGGAGGAACATCTCCTCCTGGACTCTCAACAAGCTACGGACCATATGCGGCCGTCTGAAATTTATGACTATACAATCCCCTTCTAGATTATTTGAGGAGTTGCCTACCCACCCTACCCTGCGAACCATCAAAATATCATTCATATTTTGTGGCTTACATTTTTTGAACTTGGTTAACCAATCAACAGTTTTATTTTTAAGGTTAAGCCATGACTCTTTCTGTTCTCTCTTAAGTGTAGGAACATAGGATATCTGTGTTGGGAGTGGGATCAGTTCCTTTAGAGCTGTGCATTATCTCTGGACCTCTAATCATTTCCAGGGGGTTTGTGGTCACCTGAGCGCACAATCTAATATTGGAACCTTCGTCGCTAGCATGCACTGCCTCTATCCTGCCCTTTATGATTCCATCCCTGTTCAATTCTTCAGTCAAAGGTATTTCTACAGTTTGCCCACTACATGTGCCCTTAGTTCTACATAGGGTATGTGTAGGTGGATCTTTAGCCTTTGTTATATGCTGTACTCCTTCCTTAAGTGTAATTTTAAGATCGTCACTTAGTATATTTGATTGTTCTATTGCCGAGTTTAACTGCTCTAATTTTTTTGTCCATAATGCTAAGTTTTGTATCCATACATTCGACAATCTGGGATAACATTCGGCCAAATGCAGCCTCAAAGACTGATTAAGCTATTCGCTCAACCTGGTCGATGCCCCCACCAGATAAAACAAAAGATGAAATAGTCAGACTCGGTTTGGGTACCGACTGTATTGCATATAGTTCCCTCTTGTTCATGTGAATGAGTAGTTTCATTGGGCAAAATAACTAACCCACCTGTTTTTTTTTTTTTTTCTTTGGTGGAAGTTTTCTTAGCGCCACTTTTGCTATTGTTTTGAGGCTGTTTAGCTTTCGCTTTTAAAATTCCTACTTGTTTCGAAGTTCGTAACCTCGAAGTTATTCCTAGCTTACTTGAATCAGCTAAATTAGATGTCGAAGGAGAACCCAGAGTAGGTGATGCAACAGGAACTATTAACTTGCTAGGAGCAGTTGGTGTTGGACTGGTTAGGTTTAGTTGCAACCTATCAACAGGTTTTGGTGAACAAACTTGTCTATAAGTAGGTAGCCTAGCCGTATCGAGTGACCACCGTCTCTCTGCCAACTCGATTTCATGTGCTAAAAGAGATTCGCTCTAATGATAAAAGCATCAATGGTGCCGGCAGCACCGTTTTGCTTACTCATTTTTCCGTTCTTCCTTTTGCTTAACTCAATATATTTATTCCCAGGAACAAACGAGGATACAATTACAATACTAACAGTTAGCCGTATAGTTCCTTATTGAGTCACAGCTACAACAAATTCTTACCGCTGTAGTACAATTAGAGTAAATTCTTAAAGGGGTGGCCCAGTCCAGTCATGGTCAGTCGCGGACGGACGCAGACGGGCCCGCCCTCTGCCCGGGCTCGACCCGTGCCGTGTGGTTCAAGGCAGCGCTTTATAGCGTGATGCCCACGCCTCCCCCAGCGGCAGCTGTTGTCGGTGCGGGCGCTGCGGTGTACCCTGGGACTGGGAGTCCCACCAGGTATTAGCAGGGATTAGCAGCAACAACCAGCGGCCCAAAGTTCACCCCAAGAGCAACAGGGGCATGCAGGTAAATCCGGGGCCCAACGATTAAGGGTAGATGCTGACGAGACCACCAAATGCAAGGAAAAGTCCTCTAGCGCGAAAAGTCCTCAGCTTTGCTTTCGACTCCAACCGACTTCCATCACATACTCACATTAAGACAAAGGTTAGTCCATCAAAAGAAAGCCTCTTCCAAAAATAGGCAAAGTAAAACAAAGTGTCCACTCTTTCAGTTGCAGAGCTTCTGCTGTTCCTCAATAGTTCATTCCTAGGCAAACGTCTGCCTTTTGATATGTATGAGGTATTGCTGCCCTTAGAGTCAAAGCATACCTAACATTAATCACGAGTAGTGCGTTTGTGATATCAGTTCTGTTACTGGACTGCTATCAATAAAGTTTCAACAAAAAACAAACAAGAGTAACAAAGAGGCAGATAACCCCGGAGTCCACTGTATGATAACGCTATGGTGATTTTTCTTTAGCCGCCGGTCTCAGATCTGAGATTTCTAAGAAATGAAACAACAAGGGCAGGCGGTCTTGGGTGTCAGTGTATGCTCTCGCTCACACGAGGAATCCGGTTGAGTGTATGGGAGGCCGCCAAGTAACCTCAGAAGTCAGTGCGTCCCAACGCAGAGACGGGAGTCAGGTTCGCGGCTTGTAGGCAGCTGTGGCAACCTTGCGAGTCAGATTTGAAGTCACCAATGCCTAGATGCTAAAAAGTGCTCGTCACCATCAAAGAGTCTGCATGAAAGCATCCTGATGAGATGGAGAGTTCAAAAGGAGCTTGACTTGAATGAAATGATCAATGAAGCGATCATGCCAGATGTTGGCCAGCACTGTGGGCCACAGTCTTCCTTCATACTGTGGACCCCATGCATCCTCTTCTCAGCCTAGCGCTCAAAACACAATAGCTCCCACAACAGCAACCTCTTAACCTTTTCACTTCTGCAGACCCCCACTTAATCACTACCGGAATTCGGGGGCCCCACTGAATCATTATTAGAATCTGTGGACCCCCACTGAGTCATTACTGCAATCAGGCCTACGCAGGTTCCATGATTTGATTTTAACTGCAAAACAATACACAAAATACAGAAACAAGCATTCATCAAACAGATATACAAACAATGAAATAATTCACGAACAAATATTAAAATCAGAATTTGAATAGGAAGGTTAGAGCTTTTCTAAATTTAATTGAGGCCACTCATTGTCCATACTATATTCTGTTTGGTGCACCTGCACTGCCCACACTTATCAATCTGACTACACTAACTTACATTTTAGCCCCTGCTTTCAAATTCCTGACATTTACGGAATGTATTTTCTAAGCAGTCAACCACCTGCTGAGGAGGCTTTGCGGATCCCCAAGTGTGCTTGGACCACTGCCCCAGAGTACTGAAAGATGCTGCAATGATGCACAAACTAGTATCTATACAATTGTGAATTAACAACAATAGCAATGTCTAAAAAAGCCCTCAGCACATTAGCAGCTGCCCTTGACTCGTTCAAATGTAAGTACTACCTTGACCTCGTCTCCTCTCTCAAACCTCACCCACTGAAGCAATCCTGCAAACAGCTCACTCTTCCAAGAACCATCTAAAAATTCACTTCCAGCGACTTTCCATCTTATGTTTCTTCCAACATCTCCACCATAAAGAACAAGTACATTTCACTGTACCCTTGTACACTCCACCTACCCGCACCACTAGCTGTAACTTGCTAGACTCCTTTGTCTCTACTTCAGATCTCTTTACTCAGCTGACTAACATATGTGCAATTTGACCCTTTAGCACCACAAATAATGCTATCTATAACCCTGTCTTCCAGGGTTTTTATATTTTGAGATGCCTTCTTTCCTTTGCTTAAAAACACTTCCAGCTGACTCCTTCTGCGCCTAAAAACCAGCCAGTATCTCAACTACTCCTCTTTCCCGAAATCCCAGAGGTGCTAAAATTTATGTAGGTCATCATTACCTTTCTGCCTCATTACCCCACATCAAATGTTTTTCGACAACTTCACTTTCCGGGGGCCGCCCTTGCAGGTTTTCAGTCTTCTAACCTTGTTATAGAGTCTTAACTTCATCCTCTTGTGCTCATTTGTAGTGTTTTACCCTAGCATTTCTGTAAGACACGGAGAATGCATGTACTTTTGCTTTGCACCAAACCTTTCTGTCCGTCTAAGTCTCCAGACTGCGCCATGAAAACTTTACTTTATTGCCCATTGGTAACGTCATTCTAATAATTTTACTACTCTTTTGGATATGAAAACTGCTGATAGACAGATGATAAATAGATCTTCTGCTCTCCCTGCTCAGCTCTAATGAGAACAGATTGCTAGCTATCTCAGCCATCATGCATTTGATGTCGCTCTACAAAATAAGCCTCCTTCATTTATTATTTGCCTTGGGAACCGACCCTCCCCTGTATTCACTCACGGCACCCTGACGCCCTCCACATCTGTCAACACCTGCACAAATACACTGGTTGGTTTCCAGCTGCTATGTATCAGAAAGAGTCCACCAGCATCTTCCATTTTCTAGAAGGGAAGTGACCAAAAGACCCACTAGTGGAGTAGCCAGCACTTCACTTTTGTAGCAATTTACTGCTGAGATCCTCCAATATACATTTTGTGCCTTTGACCAAATCATCACTTCTGCTCTGCTCACACTGAAGCTGCCCCGACTAGGCCACGAGCCACTATAGATCATAGGATTCGAGCAGGTTGGCTCTCAAGCAAGCAGAGGGAACAATAACCTCATCTCACCATACTTTTCAAAGCCATTCTTGTAATAGCCCCTCCCTACGTCTGTTTGTCACAGCTCCAAATGTTACGCAAGCCTCTATTTACTCCTATTAAGTTGTTTCACCTTTCCCTTAATGTTGTGAGAAAGTGCCATCTTTCTTGCATGGTTTGCCCCCACTTTTTGCTGAATGTACTTTGAGTGTGCCCTGGACCCCTGCCAATCAGGTGCCCAGGGCCTATGTTCCTTCCCTAAAACCCAAATTTGTAAACCCTGGCCACATGTCAGCCCCTGGTAAATGGTACCCTAGGTACCCAGGGCCTTGTGACCAGGGGAGGCCTCTAAGGGCTGCAGCACTTATTGTGCCACCCTTAGAGTCCCTGTACCCTAACACAAACACACTGCCCTTGCAATCTGAGTGTCTGGGAACAGACAAAACACAGAGTCGACATGGCACACATCCCTGTGTGCCATGCCAACAACCTACACTGCCCTGGCATACATCAGCCACCCCTCTAGCTGGGTGCCCTGTGCCAGTGGTGTGGACACAGGAGCATGAGCCCTGTGCCTCTACAGTACCCAGGTCCCTTCCTGGGCACTGTAAGTGCAGTGTTGCCATTTAAGAGTATATGGTGCTGGGAGCTCGTCAAACACGAACTCCACAGCACCATAATGGCAACACTGAAGACTAAGAAGTTTGGTATCAAACTACTCAGCACATTAAACCCACACTGATGCCAGTGTTGGATTTAATGTACAAAGCACTACAGAGGGCATCTTAGAGATGCCCCCTGAAACCTAACCTACAATCCACGTCTTGTCTGAGAGGCTGCCTAGGCTGCCACACAGCAGACCTGTTGCTGGACCCCTGGGTGGAGAGCCCCCGCTCTCCTGGGCCTGCAACAATGCACATCCTGGGAGAGGTGCTAGGTCTCCTCCCCCAGGATGGGCAGGGGGAAGCTTTAAAGGCATGCTACCTTTGTGAGCTTCTCCGGGCCACTTGCTGTACTCAGCAACTGGCCCCCACCGGTTCTGACCCCCACTCTGGCGGGAAGCCTGGCCGGAAACACCCATGTAAGGACAGGGGATGTGCCAGTCCTACCACCTCACCCCTCAGGTGGGGGAGGCGAGGTAAGGCACATCTCCGGGCCCTCGCCATCTTGAAGATGGGGAGCCCTACCCAATCAGGACTAGGCCACTGCCCCCCTCCGACAGGAGAGTGGCAGGATAGGGGGTGTACCTACCCCAGGACAGGGACCCAGTGGTCCCTGCCGTTTACATACCTGTAACACCCCTAAATTTAGTATTTAGGGGCACCCTGAACCTTCCTTTCTCAGATTCCAGATCCTAAAACAGCAAAGAAGATCAAGAAGAAAGACCTGCCGTGCAGCTGCTAAGAAGAGGAAGACACCAACTGCTTTTGCCCCCGCCCTACCGGCCTGTCGACCCTCGAACCTGCTCCTGCTCAATCCCGGCACCTCCTGTGACCAGCAACCTCACAAACCCTGGAGGACCTGGCTACCTTGTGACTCTGAGCACCTGGGACTCCCACGAGCAGTGGCTCTGCTCAAAGCAAGTATCTAACCCCTGGCATCAGCCCGGAGCCGCGAACCCTGCACACTCTGCACCCGCCAAGCCTGGCCTGTGCCGAAGTGGACAAAGACCCCGAAGATGTCCCCCCGGCGACTGTGACCCCGAATCCGGCACCCAAGGACCCACCTCGACGCTCCTGATGACGCCTGCAGCCTCAGAACCAGGGACCCCCCAACCGCGATCAACAGAGGGTAAGATTTCCCGACACCAAAAGGCACCCCTGCACGCGGCCCCCTGTACCTGACTCCTGGGTACCTACCTATCCTCCAACTACCAACTTACCTCTCGAAGTGGTGGTGGCACCTGAAGAATCTTCGTCCCCGAGCTTGCAGCGTTTGATCGTCCTTGAGCTTTTCCATAGCAATCCATTAAGCCCCCGAAGGCTCAAAAGCACCCTGCACCCAGCTGCCCGAGTGGCCCTGGCAGTGTAACTTCTACTCCTACCTACTTCCCCATTTGCCCTTAGCAAGTGATCAGGAGCCCAGCTCCCACAGCCGCGTGGCCTGCTGGTCAGCAGCCACCAACCAAGGGCACCCTGCCTTCCATAGGATAACATTGGGCCTAACTCACTCTGCACCCGGCCGCCCCAGTGCCGCTGAGAGTGTAACAACGGTACTTACCTAACCCTGGTAGACCCCTGAGTCTATGCCCAGAACCTTAACTCTGCCAGTCGAGTACTTACCCAAAAGCCGATAACTCACTTTTCTTCCATAGGGTAACATTGACTGGTTTCTCTTGAAATTTCTTCTAAGTGTCGAGTTTCTAAACTTTAAAATATTCACCTAAAATCAACCGGGTAACGAAAACGGAAATACTTACCTGCTATTAGGAGAGATCCCAGTGGTGGATATTGGTGCCCAGCACTGACCCTGAAAAGTACTTACGACCGTGCTTACTACTAACTCAATTTTCTCCCATAGGAAACCATTGACTGTTTTTCTATGAAATTTCTTTTAAGTGTCGATATTTGCAAACTACAAATATTCTTTAAAAATCGTATCAACTGTGAAAATGTAATTACTTACCTGTTTTAAATAGCTGCCCCAGTACTGAGCCTAGGAGCCCAGCACTGGATTTCAAAAGTAACGAGAACATACTTTACCCGTAACTTGAATTTTCTGCCATAGGAAACCATTGGCTGTTTTTCGATGAAATTTCTTGTCGATTTTGCAAACGTATAAATATTCCTTAAAAATTGCCTGTGTAACTTAAACGCAATTTCTCAACTGCTTAAAGGTGGTACACTAGTGCTGGATCTAGGATCCCACACTGACCTAGAAAAAGTAACCATAACCCCACTTACCTGCTAAGTGAAATTCCTTCTATAGGATAACATTGGTAATTTGATTAGAAAAAGTTTCTAAGTGTCAACTTTTGAAATAGCAAAATATTGCTTAAAAATCACAACAGTAACTAAAAAGTACTTATTCACTTGTTTCCAAGAACTGTCCCAGGACTGAATATAGGATTCAGTCCCGCAGTTAGAAAAGTAATCCTGAGAGTAATCAATTGCATATAACTTAAAATTCCCATTGAGCTCAATGTGTTATTGTTTGAAATTGTATTGCCTATTGCAACAAACTGTAACTATTGCATTCGAAGTCACTTTTCCTTTTGCGAAGTATATAACAAAAGCATCTCATTCTGAGAAAGTATATTTTTGATAGGTATTGTTATAAAACAACTATATATTCTTTATACAAACCATTGGCCTAGAGTTCAGTTCTTGAGTGTGTGAGACCATTTTCTGACTTGAGTGTGTACAACAAATGCTTTACACTGTCCTCTGATACTGCCTTAATGCTCGACCAAGCTACCGCTTTAAAGTGTAAGGTTATATCTAACTTTAGCCTCTGCCAAACCTCTGTGGACTCTATACACACTGTACCTATTTGGGAACAGTATATATAGAGCCACTTTCCTACAAATGTCCATAACTGAGGTCACTCCCTGCAAAAGTTCAAATTAGTCCTAAAAACCCATCTTGAACCCGGACACATGATAACTCTATAAGACTCACCTTATTCCCCTCTCCCTGCCATACCTTATCTTCCCTTATACTGTAAATATGCACATTGTTGGCTCCATTGGCTCCGCAAGAATGCATACCATAGAGTTGGCTATGCTATTCTGTACCATAGCAAGTACCATGTTTTGCCAGTCTGTTTGGCCCTTGCAGCATCATATATCAGCTTTAGTACTGTTCTTGGGAACTGTTATGATGCTATGTACAGCACTTCGTTTGGAGGTCTTCTCAATATAAGATTGTTAGTTAATCGTCAACATCTGCCGACTGCAAGCCAAGGCTTTCTGCTGCGGCCAGATGAAACTTGGACAGCAGGAAAGTCCGACCATATTACCAATGCTTACAAGTGGGTCTTACCTCTCGAAACGTGCATATAGTTAAAAAAAATCATTGTTACTTCTTCACACCCTGCAGCAGTTTAACTGAATAGATGGTAATTTTTGTAGCTCAGGGAAATTCCAAAGGTAATTATATATTCAAACTTCACTTCCTGCTTACAGCAACAAACTTTGTAACGTCATTTTTGGTTCCTTTTGGTTACAACAATCACTAAGTTGCTCTTCTAGGGCAGCCACCAACCTCACAATGTAAGAAGATGTTTGTTGTATTAATTATTTCTGCAAGAACTCAACATTCCACTTTTTTCATGTTTTCTACTATAGACTATTATCCGAATTGTATTTTTGAGTCGATTGGGATCTCCTTTTGTACAGCATTTGTGAGTGTGTTGTCGAGTGTTCTCACATGTATGGTTTTGTTGAAAGCAGTTCAAACTTGGAAAAAGCTTAAAGGTTCGCTGTAAAACAAATTTCTCAATTCTTAAAGCTGGTTGCTTTTACATTGGCTTAAGAGTGACAGCAGCTGCCTCTGCGGCATGTACACTTTTTTTTTTTTTCTTAGTCCTCATCTCACCAGTAACACGTGTGGGTCTTATGAAGCCGCTTAAACGATTTATGGAGGAGAAGACCCACGGCTTACCACATATGTTTCCATTGGTTAACCAGTCCCTTGTTTTGTGTGGGTAACTGGTGTAATCATTGGACAAAGTTATTGAGTCGTAGGTTATGACCCCAGTTCATAAAGGGGTACCAAAGGTTAGTAGACGCGTCACCTACCCCATCATACTCCAGATGAGCCATTGCGAAGGAAACCTTAAGCCAGTCTTCTCTGTTGGGTGGTTGTTGATCCTTCCATCGCTTACATATTTCCCTTCGCGCAAGCAGAACCAAGTATAACAATAAACCTCGTTGCTGTTGTGACGCCTTAGTGCAGAATAGATTATCATCCCCAAAGAAAATCAGTGACACGTTGATCTCAATAATAGAGTTGAACACGTCTTTGAGAGTTTCTCCGATTTCCTTCCAGAAGGTCTTAATTTCTGAACATTCAAAAAATATATGTATATCGTTTGCTAGGGGGAGATTGCACCTATAGCATTTCGGAGTTGGTGCTGGAGCAAATTTCGCGATTCTAGCTGGTGTATAGTAAAGTCTATTGATAACAAAAAAGTGATTCTTTTTTAGAGCTGCAGGTTTGATAAATTTATACAGCAGCTTCAATGATGGCTCAAACAGTGCTTCTATTGTTGGCTCAAAGGGGGACTGCTCCCATATTTTAATCGATGAGGGTGTTTCCGGGTCTACGGCTTCAAGTGCTAAGTTGTACCACACTGATACCTCTTTTTTTAATGCCTGGGCGGAGTGGCACAACCTTTCAACCTCCCAGTTTCCTTTTACTTGCTCTCTCTCTGCTTCGTACCACGAGGTAAGCTGTAGGTATTTAAATCTGGAGAAGCCTGTGCCAATCTTGGCCCTCAAAACCTCCCATGGAAGAACCCCCTCAGAGTCCACCAATTCCGACCAGATTGTAATTCCAGCCCTCTTTATAGGTAAGGCCAGCCCATCCTTTAAACAGTAAGGTGTCCCCGGGGAGTCCCAAATGGGGGCATAGTGTGAGTAATACCCTATCCCCCATGTAGTTCTTACTTTAAGCCAAAGAGCTAGAGCTGCCCTTAAAACCTTCAAACGTACTTTTTTGAAGTACTTTGTAGCACCAAACTTATGCAGAAATGCCTCTACTCTTCCTCCCTCTTCTGCCGTTCTTGTCATTTCATACAGCAGTTTCCCCCACGCCGAGTCTTCAGGTCTCATCAATAGCGAACGGATAGCTTTAAACTGGAAGGCCACTGCGTACCAGCATATATCCGGGAGTGCCAAGCCCCCATTGGCTAGTTTACGTCTAAGTTTTTTCCAAGATAATCTGGTACCCTTATCTCCCCAGATAAAACTCCCGATCTTACTCTGAACTTCGCTTATTAATTTTTGAGGGAAGGAGAGAGGAATAGCAGAGAAGATGTAAGAGAGCTTGCGGTGAATGGTCATCGTCACCAGGTTAACTTTCCCATATATGGTCAAAGGGAGGTTCCTCCATCTAGAGAAGAGACAATCAATTTCTTTAGTTACTCTAGACAGATTTACAGAGGGAACTCTGGCTAGGTCTTTAACTATGTAAATACCCAAGTATTTTAGTTCTAATGAGTCAACCCCTCCCCATTGTTCGACATTCCAGCCCATCACCTCCGTCTTAGATTTGTTTACCAGGTAACCTGACAATGCTCCAAATTCCTCCGTAATGGACTCTAATCGAGAAAGAGCGACCCCAGGATTATTTGTGAATACAGTCAGGTCATCAGCATACAGTGCTAATTTGCAACTGTAGGAATGGGATTTAAAGGGATGAATTTCGTTATCTAGCCTGATGGCTTGGGCTAGTGGTTCAATATAAAAATTAAACAGAAGTGGAGAAATCGGGCATCCCTGCCGTGTCCCTCTCTGAATGCTAAAGCCTGGTGTGAGTATCCCGTTCAGTAAGATACGGGCAGATGAACCTTGATAGCAATTTCTCAGAGTTTGGATAAAAATTGGGCCAAACCCTAATGTTGCCAATACCTCCCATAAGTAGACCCAGCAAACTCTATTGAATGCTTTGGCCGCATCCAAGGCTATTATTGCCAAAGGATCAGATCTTGTAGTGGCCAAATCGATGTTACCTATCATTAACTGAGTTTGCTCTTGGATCTGCCTACCTTCTACAAACCCCTTTTGGTCTGAATGGACCAACTTTGGGACTAGCTTCGCCAATCTCCCTGCCAACACGCCCATAAAGATCTTATAATCTGCGTTAAGCAGGGAGATAGGACGATAGGAGTCAGCGCTTAATGGGTCTTTACCTGGTTTAAGGATCAAGACTATAGTTGCCTCTTTCCAAGACTCTGGTACCCTACCGGCAGGGCTATAAACCGCATTAAAAAGGGAACACAAGGCGGGGGTCAATTCTTCCGCCAGAAGTTTGTAGACTTCATTTGGGAGTGAGTCTGTACCGGCAGCTTTTTTATTCTTGCTTTTATTGATTTGCCCACTTATCTCTTCCATCCTAATGGGGGCCTCTAGTTCCCTTCTACATTCCTCTGTTATGGAGGGAAGAGATTTAGTGCTTAACCAAGCTTGAATTGAGCATAGGGAGGGCTCCAGGTCCCCTTTATACAGATCTGAAAAGAGGGAAATTAAGCAGGATTGGAGATCTACAAATCTGCTTGAGGTTTCCCCCGCGCTGTTTATTGTTAGTCTATTGATGTTATTTTTCACTCTATCTGTTCTAGCCTTCCAGGCAAGTAGGGCCCCTGCTTTTTCACCGTACTCAAAGTTCTGCATGTTTCTTGCATGCCATTGTGCCCTGCACTTTGAATCTAACTTCCCTCTGTATTCCCGTCTTACTTCTTCTAGGTCTTTTAAGACTTGCGGTAGTTGCTCCAAATCCCCCGGGGGAAGTCTGTTCCTATCCCTCTCCAACTGACTTATTTTTGTCTCAACAGTTTTTAGGGCACTAGCTTCAGTTCTGTTTTTAAAACAGATGGGGCTATGGAAATTACCTCTCAAGTTAGCCTTGTAAGCGTCCCAGATAAAATCCCATGACGTTGATTCCCCATTCAGTTAAAAAAAGTCGTTAGAGGAAAGCTTAACAGCTTTAATAATCTCCTGATCGGCCAACATCGCTCTATTTAGTGTCCATCTAGGCTGTAATACCGTCCCCTTAACTCTGTAGACAAACTGAATTGATGCATGATCAGAAAGGTGGCAAGGTTTAACTAATATATCCTCAATGTTGTTGAGGGATAATGAGTCTACCAAGACATAATCTATTCGGGAGGAATGACTGTACTTTTTGCTGTAGAACGTAAATTCTTGTAAATCGCCTTTCTTTGCCCTCCAAACGTCTGCCAAGTCTAAATCCTTTAGTAAGTTAATGAAGGCTCGACGGGATTTTGGGGCACCAATGTAATAGCTGAGGTTGGATCTATCCCTAACTGGGTCAAGGAGTAGGTTAAAGTCACCGCCGATAACCAAGGGAAGTGTTGTCAGAGTTAAAATCGACTGAAGTTTACCAATATAGGAGGGGTCGTCAGTGTTTGGTCCGTAGTATGAGACACAGGTTAAGTTAATATCATCAACGGACAAATTGGCCACTAGCCACCTCCCAGATGTATCAGACTGACAATTTCATATCAAACAATGTAGGCCCTTTTTGACCAAGATTGCCACCCCTCTATTATGGACTGACTGCTGTGAGGTACAAAAACAGTCTATCCAGGGGACCCTTGAGAAAAGGAGAGAACTTTCCATTTGGCTCAGGTGGGTCTCCTGTAAGATACAGATCTGGGCCGAAGAAAGCTCAAGCTGTTTTAAAATCAACCTTTGCCTACGGGAGCACCTTAACCCATTGACATTCCAGGAAGTGAAAATGACCCTTCTCCCCATATTACGATTACAAGCCATTACTTTGGATCAGACCTACAAACCAGCTATTCCCAAAACCAATATTTGATGTGAGATGAGATTCATGTACACTCTTATCTACACTATTCCTATATGTCCAATTATCAGGGTGGGAATTATCAATGGATATTCTTTCCTTGTGACGTTTGCTCCCTTTGGTCGGGCTGTCCCGATAACAAAGAGCAGGATATCGATCATGATAAAGCTGGTAAGATAGTTCAGTGACACTGGCTGTAAGGCTTTGTGTGCTACCCGACGGAGACAAGTTCAACGTGCCTTCCAAAATAAGAACCACTGAGTAAGGATGCTAGTAACTTGTTTGTAATTCTACAAAGCAGCCACATTCTGATACAGTACCATATAAATGCAAGTGTCTGAAGCTTGCCTTACACCGCCGCCTACTTTGATAAGACCTCCAGGAAAGCTGCATCACTGCACCACACTACTATCAGTGCTGTAGATCAACACCTACGCACGTGCGCACGCATGTGCATGTGTGTGTGCGCGCGCGCCCGCACTCACACGCGCGCCCGCACGTACGCGCCCGCACATGCGCCGCACAGTTTGAATCCAGAAGTCTACTTTGACATTTTTGTTTGAAAATTCCTTTTATTGGCATTTAAGAATAGAAGCAGACATACATCACTTTCCGTGAAAATGGGTATGTTACATGAGTGGACAAATAGACCAACATCAATATAGAGAGTACGTATATGTCTTGTTATAGAATAGAATAGATGCAGATGCCACTTCGGCGTGGCCGACTATGTCACGCGGAGCTGCCCGATACCACCTACCTGCGCAGGGGTATTGCTCGAGCAAAATCCTTCCAGATCCAGCCTGACACCTGGGAAATTCTAAAGTAAGGAATCTGCAGATAGATTATGTCTCTACCAGATAAGACGTTACCAAAGGTAAGTAACTTATCCTAATGTTCTACTGTGCTACAAGACATCTGTGTCTTGTGGAGTTCCATTTAGAGATAGGCCCTATGTTTTGCTCTAATGCATTAGGAAGTACTTCTGCACCAGCTGTCACAGCCAGTTTGTTTTGAATAACGATTGTATGAGAGGAAGGGAGTAGAAAAAGAAAATATTAACATCAGCTTAATGTAATGGTTTTATCAGAGGTTGTTTTTCAGGAATATGTGCATGATGTCTTGAAAACAGTCTAGATTTTGGAAAAGGACATAGTTTGGCGTTTGTATGATATGTTTTAGGGACAGAGAGGGGGTTTAGTTCTTACCTGACAAAACCTTAGGGCTGTCAGCAACAGGCAGCCCATTTAGCAGGTCAGGGTGCATTGTGGAGAGGGCAGACTCCTCGAGGGATGTGAGATGTAGACAGGATTCAGGTGTTCCTCCAGAAATTGTGTTATTCAGCTAGGTTCCTGGAGAACTTATTTTACCCACCTCCTCTCATTCTGCCATTTCCTCTTACAATCCCCCACGGTGCTTGCCTCTTCTCTCAATGCATTTACAGAGCATGTCACCTCCTGCCACAAGGCTGCCTTCTGTGTTCCACTGAAGGTGAATGAAGGCAGCGCCTTTAATTTTTTTAACTGTTTTACAACAGAGTCCATTACAAGGTCGGTCTTCTCCTTAATAAAATGTTCGAGGCATATGAGCTGTAGATCATATGCTTTAGCATAGATTGCCATCTGGTGTTGGGTCCGGATGTTCGCACTTTGTTTTTCTTCGAAGAAGTCTTTCCAGTCACGAGGTAGGTGACTCCTCCTTTCGTTGATAGTGTGTATGGGTATCGACTCCTTCCCCAGATAGTTTTTTTCCGCCATCGGGTTCGGATGTGTATTGTGACGCTACGGTTCTGTATCGTTCTCGAACTTCTTCGACACGCAATCCTCTACCCTCAGCGGTATTGTCTTCAATCGCGGTTCCCCATTCGAAGCGCATCATTCCAACTGAGAAAACCTTCGATCTGATAACTCGAGGCGGGCCGACGGGCTTCCCGTGCCGACCGCTCTAGCAGTCGATGGAACGGACTCCATTTAAACTATGTCCCCGGTGTCGTGCTAAGTTTCCACGCACTGATTTGCACAAGGTCTGCAACCTCTGCTTATCCCTGCAACACAACGAAAAGGACTGTGAAGCGTGTCGATCGTTCCGATCAAAGAAAACAATCTGTGATCGTTGGGCTCGACGCCACGAGATGCAACACCACAGCGGCTCCGTACCGGACATCTTTGGAGAAGATCCAGATATCCAACATCCAATCGAGGGAGCTGAGAAAGAACAGGTCTCCGTGTTCGAAGCAGATTCCGACATGGAGGAAGAACAGCACATCACTCGGGGTCAGCGTACCGTGAGTACTGATCCCCCTGGGACCAGTCAACATAAAGCAAAGGTTTCTGTACCACCTTCGTCTCTGGGCTCAATCGGCACCGACAGAAAGTTTCCGATGCCCCGCCCTCCAGCTAAGAAACCTAAAGAAAAGCCTTACGGCTTGGACTCGAGCCGCCCCCATTCCGGTGCCGAAACAATGCACTCGGCACCAAAACATAGGTCCAAGTCTCTACCGGTCACCACACCACTGGGACCAAAGACTATACCGTCCACACCGAAGGCTTTGGAACATAAGGCCTCCAAATCTAAAAGTTCGGATCCGAAATCCCCAAAACCTACAGGTTCGGAGCCGAAATCTTCCGTACCAAAAGGCTCGGAGCCAAAATCCTCACCATCAAAGCACCCGGAGCCGAAATCCTCTGCATCAAAAGACTCAGAGCCAAATTCCTCCACACAAAAAGGCTCGGAGCCGAAACACAAAGACGCACAGCAGAAAACTCCCAACACCAAAGGCGCCGGAGCCGAAACTCTCGGCACTGAAAACAACAAACAAAGAAAAAGACACTCCACCCAAATAACCTCGGTCCATTGACCCATCTTTGGACCCAAAACAAAAATGACTTGTTATTAACCCTAAAACAGGGCATATTCAGGCCACTCTTCCTACGAAACGGAAGCTGGACCTTACAGAGGACCCTTCTATACCTCTTAAGAAAAAGGACTCTGGTACTAACCCTTCTCTACCTTACATTCCACCTCCCTCTCCGCCTATTAATCCAAATTTGATTATTTCACCGTCAAATTCACCACCACCTCCACTTTCACTTAGCATTAAGGATGAGGATTATGGGGGTGGGGATGGGGATACCGATGAAAATCAGGACATACCACCAGATCAGGATAAACCTCAAGATATTGATCCATGGGCAACTTATGATAAGGAACCAGATACAGATAATGACCCTGACCTGTATTCTTTTAGACCCTCCCCACCCGATAATAACATTGGATACGCCCAACTCATTAACAGAGCTGCACAATATCACGGAGTGGAGCTCCATAAAGAGCCTCTAGAAGAGGATTTCCACTTTAAAAAAAAAAAAAAGTTTTTTATTATATATTTAATCAGAAACATACATTAGAAATGTTACAAAAGAAGAGAAAACATGATCAAAATAAACATACAGGCTAACATACACATATATCCCAATTGGCGAGCTGTGGGTGGGACACATTAATACAATATAATGCTCTTGACATTACTGATACATGCACAACCCAGTTTGCAACATGTCATTCACCGAGGAGGATTTAATCAATGGGACTGTAGATAGAGCGTTAATGGTTGGCAATAGTCTCTTGGTTTCGATCCTGATGGAAGCTCTTCTTCATACGTTTTCAAAGTGTCCTTACAGTATATCATATCATGCATCCATCGTTTACATGTGGGGTATTTCTTGCCATTCCAGTACATAGAGAGCCTTCGTTTAGCCAATAATAAGGCAATCACACAAAGTTTACGGTTAGTGGACCTCAAATTGGACACCAGACCTAGTAGGCATATAGGGATCGTGCAGTCAATTTTGATTCCCAGTATAGCACTTAACGTAGTTGTTACGGATTCCCAATAATTACCAACATGTGGACACTGCCATGCTAGCTGTATAAAATCTGCTTTGTCGGCACCGCATCGTTTGCAACACGCCTCTCTGCGGAGACCGCATTTTTTTAATTTAGTCGGTGTATGATATGATTGGTGTAAGTATTTATAATGAATGATTCTTAAATTACCGTTTGGGGTAAGTAGTTCAGTCAGAGCGCAGCATGTGGACCATTCCTCGCCAAGGATAGGCGAGTCCAAGACTACAGACAACCTGGTCCGTGCTTTGCATGTGTTGTCTCCTATGTCAGTTTGTAATAGCACATATAGCTTGGTTACTAAGTGTATATTGTGCGGATTAGTGATGATCATTTGTAATGCTTGAAGAATAGGTGGTTCTGCTGGAAACGTGGGATATAAATCTTTGATTACTCCCCGCAACCTGTGGTAGGTGAATCTAAAAAGGAGTGTTTGGTTGCTAATATATTGAAGGTCTTCAAGTTCGATAAATATACCATTATGGTATAGGTCACCCAGCTTGTCTATTCCAACCTGCTGTAGTAGTGTCATGCCCACCTTTTCCTGAGTTACCGATATATCTGGATGGTGTTGCAACGGTAATGCTGGTGCGTATAGTGGGAGCTTGTGCGCCAACTTCCCCATCTTCCGCCATGCTAGATTTGTCGTGTGGATGGTATTTATTTCTTGTTTCGATCTTTGTGTTTGAGGGTGCGGCAAAATATATTGAAGCGGTATTGGGTGGGCGTCCCCATCCTCAACCGCTGTGTGTGCGAGATATTTGATGGGATGGTACCAAAAATGCGCGTAATGCGCCTGAGCACAAAGATAGTAAAGCAGAAAGTCAGGGACCTTAAAACCGCCTGCAGAGTGTCAGCGCGGGCCTGCTTCCCAGCCCAGATGAGGCGAGTCACACTAGATGTTAGTCTTTGGAATACTGCTTTCGGTGGAGTTATTGTAATAGTATTAAACAAGTATAGAAATTGTGGCAGTATGACCATTTTTACGACAGCTATTCTGTCTGCCAGGGATAGTGGGAGGTGTATCCATCTGTCTACTTTGTCCTCCAGTCTAGCTATTGCAGTGCCATAATTAGTGCGCATAATTGGTATCGCGTTGGAAACATACTGGTTTATTTTAATACGGGCGACTGGTTTTGTGTATAGGATGCTAATCCATTGCAACAGTATTGGGAGTAGACCCATATTTTGTAGTACCGTGAATAAGTATGTCCATTCTACCGAGTCCAATGCCTTGGCGGCATCTAACAGGACCGCCGCCGCTTTGAGTTCTGGGTTAAGTTGATGGGAAATTGCGAAGCGGTTGAGAATATTGTGTGCCGTGGAGCGAGTGGGTCTAAATCCCGACTGATCTGGGAGTATAATGTTTGTCATGAGTGGTTGCAGCCGTGTAGCTATAAGTTTGGCCAATATCTTTGTATCTGTATTTATTGTATAGTGGACAGTAAGATTCACAGTTTTCAGGGTCCTTATCAGGCTTCAGGAGGGCTATAATCATTGCCTCTCGAAGTGTGGGTGAGAGGATTTGTTTTTCGTGTGCATCACCATACATTTCAACAAGGGGACCAAAAGATCAACATATGCCTTATAAAATTAGCACGTTAATCCGTCTGGGCCAAGTGCTCTTCCATTAGGCAAAGTTTTTATTATGTCTGTGATCTCTTCAACGGTAATTGGTAGTGCTAGTTATTCACGTTTATTGTCTGACAACCAAGCTATGGCAATGTCTTCAAGGTATGTTAAAATCTCGGGTTTCTGGGCTGTGTCGCGTGTGGCATAGAGGTCACCATATGTGGACATGAAGGCTCGCAAGATACCCTGAATATCCTATGTTAGTTTACCCTGTGGATCTTTAACTTTCGTAACCGCTGGTGGTGTGCGTTCATGGCATATTTTATATTTTAGCACGCGCCCTGATCTGCCACCCTCTCCGTATGTTCTAGCTGTTGGCCTTTTTGTCACATAGTTAAGTTCACGATCTGCAAAGTTCTGGTATTCAGCTAGGGTTTCACGTATATCGCCCAATAAGGCAGTGTTGTGGGAATGTTCATATTCCCGCTCTAATTGCTGAAGTTTATTTTCGCATTTAGTGATTTTGGTACGAATGTCTTTTAGAATGCCCGCAGAAGTATTAATACATGCATCTCGTATAGTGGCTTTGAATGGTTCCCACACTAAAGTAGCGTCATCTACAGAATCTTGGTTGAATTGGAAATATTCCTCTATTGCGTGTTGAATGGCTACTCGATTCATCCAATAGCGCTTTGGCATTAAACCACCAGATATATGGTGGCGGAGTATAGTTAGGCAGGTCAATGGAAAGCAATACTGGGTTATGATCCGATAATGTCTTTGGCAAGTGTCGTATGTCACCTATCCAAGTGCTTGCTGCTGTGATTGTGAGCCAATAGTCTATCCGCGACCAGCTGTTATGTATTGTAGCACTATGCGTGGCTTGCATGTCAAAAGGATTTCTTAGTCTCCACGCATCTACTAAATTTAGTTCCAGTAGTTCCAGCATTCCTTCACGTAGCATTCTCGCTGCTTGAGTCTGCGGTTCTTTAGTGGTACCAGACCTATCAAGGTCATCGTTCAATGCAAGGTTAAAATCCCCTCCCCACAATGTTTCCATCTCGGGTAACTCTCTCAATTGTTCCCGGATATGAGCATAAAAGTCAGGATCATCTATGTTGGGGCCATAGACATTCACTAATCGCAAGTGGTGACCTCTAAGTAGACCAGATATCAGTGTAATTGACTCCTTTTTTTACTAGAATCATAACTCCTCTGGAGTAGGAGGAGTATGATGATGTGAAAACGGCTTCAGCCCATCTGCGTACCCAAGTGATGATTGGTGGCTTTCGCTATATGGATTTCCTGCAGAAGGGCAATGTCTATGCTGTGCCTGTTAAGATATGCTAATATATTTCGTATCTTTTTGGGGTTGCTCAACCCTCGGACATTCAGGTAATCAACCTGAGTTGTCGGTAACGCTTTACTACTCATAATGATGAGTGAGAGATATATCGTCTGGGTGCGCTCCCTGGTTGCGTACATGCGCCAGAGTATCCAAGATAATGCGATATATTGGTATCGTACTTTTAGCATCCCAGCGTGTTGTCTCGTGTTGTGTAGTGTGATTGCCTGATAAACAAACTAACAATACCCCAATAATACCCCAATTCCCCCACCCACTTTAGCATCCCAATTATGCCAAAGACATACCCAATAGAACAGAGTTAACATCATATCAACTGTCATGGGGAGCACCCGGAGGGGAAGCCGCTTAGTGCTCACAGTAGCATCCGCATAGGCGTATGTGGTTGGGAAAGACTTCTCTAACATGGCCTTTATAATAACAGAGATTACAAACTTGCATTACAGTAGAATAAGTAACAGTTAGAGATTTTCTACTACAAATGCGGATACTGTGCTCTATATATTGTCAAAACTTAGAATAAACCGCTTCATAGAATGGTGCATCAAGTAACCTGTTAATGTTAGGGGGAAAAGTAGCATAATTACATTTGACATTTGGAGGCTCGCGAACTGGAGTTCGTCTTAAACATTATCAGTTGTGGATTGCGCAACCATTTCAAAGTATAACTACAACAGCCGTACATCCAGATTCTAAAAGCGCCCGCTGCTTCAGATTATACCACGCCTATTGCACAGGAAACAGACAGAAAATTCACCTAATCAAACTCTATGTTGCATGTAATACATTGTATTATTGGAACACAGTTGTTACATTACCAGGGGATCATGCCACATCAGTCCGAGTCTGACGCCGCATTGGGTTGGTCTAGCTTTTTACGTTTTGTGGCAAGTGTTTTTATAAAGTCTTGTGCGGCTTTAGGCGTGGTCAGTATTTTAGATCGCCCATCATGAGTCACACGTAGTCTTGCTGGATAGAGCATGGCGTATTCCACTCCCATGTCACGTAGATTTTTTCATGTGCGCGAATTCCTTACGAGATGATTGTACTGACAATGTAAAGTCAGGGTAGAACGCCACTAAAGTGCCATTATAGTTGATTTGTTGCTTCTCTCGAGCCAATCGCAGGATCGTATCCCTGTCCCTGTAATTTAGGATCCGGGCGATATGTCTTGGTGGGGCTCCTGGAATTGGTTTGGGTATGAGAGTTCTGTGCACCCGCTCGACAATAAATACAGGGGAGAATGCCTCCAGGCCAAAGACCTCACGCACCATGTCCTCTACAAATGTCTCCATGCGGCCGGTGTTTGTACTTTCTGGAATTCCTACGACGCGGACATTGTTGCGCCTCAATCGTGCCTCCAAATCTTCATTTTTATTCCTGTTGACCTCTAGTATTTTGTTCATCTCTGAGCATTTTCTAGTAGTGGAGGTAGATTCATCCTCAATTGCTGAGATACGCAGTTCCGCATCCTCCAGGCGTTCGCCATGTTTGTCAATTTTAGTTGCCATATTGTCTACCCACAGCGTCAGGGTGTCAATCTTATTAGCTATAACCTGCAGACTTTGTTGAATAGCCTGTAATGCATCTTCCATTTTGGAATTTTTGGCATGGTCTGTATCTAGTTCCGTGTCAGAGTGGGTCGACGTTCCCCTGGGCGCACGGCGGGCGCAAAGGACAATTTAGTTTGTTGTTTATCAGGTTTGCCCATTGTTAGCAGGGATGTGAGTAGTAGTTGAAGCGGGAAGTATTAGCGAGTACAGAGATTCACAGTGTCCGACGTGAGGGTAAGTATTGGCGTCAGTCGCATATGTCTCTCAACGTACAGTCGCGTACACTACAGTGTGTATTGTGTAGCACACAGATAGGCAGCAGGGAGGATTAGCGCTCCACATGCGATTGGGATAGCTATGTAAAAATGGCAGATGGTTGATAGTATCCAGATTAGTGGCGTAACTAAGAGTTTGCTAGATATGAGCACTGTTCAGGTCGGATTGTAATAGACCCAGCAATGACTAACTCCCTGGGTTTGACGCAACTCAACAGTACCGACAGTCCTGGCGCCAAACCATACAGGCTGCAGTCACAACAGAGTGGGATCCTGGAGGACAGCAGTATCATTTCACGGTCTATAATAGGTGATATAAGCGTGGGAGGCACAACAGAGTATAGGGGCCGCGTATCCTACACAGGCATTGCAGTTGGCATATATCAGTCAAACAAACACAGGATATCTGTAATGGGTATGCCAAAGGATGTACTGCGCCACTCCGCCCCCACAGTCATCGACGTGCAGACCGACAGTTCTTCGCAGCTCCCAGCATGACATCGCTCTAAACAGCCCTTATTATTGACTGGCGCCTGCCCCCAGGGAATCGGGTGGCACAAACTGCTTACCGGGTCCGCATGTGGGGTTGTCACGCCGTGTGAGGCATTCCACCGCCTTCCGCCAAGTCACACACTACCAGTAGAAGGGCAGAGGCGAATTATAGATGGTACCAGATATCAGCTCCCACAGCATGTTTGCGGTCGGGGCGGAAGATCGTAGGGTGATAATGCAGCAGGTACTTAATCGCCAGGGACAATTACAGCGGGCGCCAGTTAGTTCGCTGTATCACATCGGGTTGCCGCCATTTATGCCGCTCCGGTTCTCCGGCGTGGCTCTTGCTTTCGCCTCAGAGAAAAATGTGTGTTTGCAGGGTGGTTGGTATTTAGGAATCCACTCCGATTGACATGCAGGAAGTGCTCCGGTCGAGGTATATCACGGATCAATCGTGCGGGAGGTCACACTGTACTGAAAGAATCCTCCACCTCTCTCTCGGTTACAATCAGTTTGCGTCCAGGGCAGTTGGGTGAGCCAGAATCGATGGTCAACAGACGCCCTCGTAGTATGCCAGCGATCCCGCTGCAGTATCCTAGCGGCGCGGCGATACAGCAGTTACTCACACGCCGGTGATGTGCTCAACGCTCTCCAGTCCGTCGGCGACAGCACAGGTCGCCGCCATTTTTCGTCGCCTCAGCCCTTCGGTCGTCTTGTACTTTCACCTCAGATTTTAGCAGGATACTCTGGAGCTTACGGCTTCAGGATTGCATCACTGGGTAGCCACTGTGTTCCGCTGCAGCATGCGACGGTCTACGGTTGTCCGATGTAGGCCAAACCGCTAATTATTTGAAAGGATAGTGGTCCCAACCCAGCGGCGCGACACTACCGTGCAGCCATTCCATTGTGCGCCCTCTACCGCTTTGACATTCACCTATTCTCAAAGATCTACTCACACTTTACCTATGCTAAAGGGCATGTTAAAGCACACCGATGATGTCTTTAAAGACTCAGTTAGAGCTCGGATACTCACACCCAGAGTGGACAAAAAATACAAACCAGCTTCAACAGACCCTGCTTATATTAGAGGCCAGCTACCTTTGGATTCTCTTGTAGTCTCTCATGCTTGCAAGAGAGCGAACTCTCAAACCACAGGTGAGGCTCCCTCTACTGATAAGGAGTCTAAACTCATTGATGCCTAAGGCAAGAGAGTGGTTACACAGGCTGCAAATTATTGGCGTATTGCAAACGCTCAAGCTCTGCTAGCACGCTATGATAGGGCTCATTATTATGTTAGAATATCTTATGCAACACTTAACCGATCAGTATAAGGCAAAAGCTAATGACCTTATCCAGGAAGGTGCCTAACACTTCCATTAAATGTGCACTCAATGCAGCAGACACAGCAGCTCGTGCAGTGAATACTAGCGTGCCACTGCTAGGCCTAGGATTTCCGGTTTTAAGCAGGAGGTACAATCCTCCATACTAAACCAGCCATTTGATAAGGAAATCTTTTCGGGTCAGCCGTAGATACCTCCCTTGAAAAGATGAAAAAAGACACTGAGGTCGCAAAATCTATGGGAGCTTTACAATTACCAACAACAGAGGGTCCTTTCGACGCTCCTTTTACGGGGATGGCTCAAAGACGGTATCCACAGAAAATCCCTCTTCCTCTTACAAAGGGAATAATCAATCCACCTCTCCCAGAGGTTATTTCCGAGGGAATTATAGAGAGAACAATAATAGGGGATGAGGCAAGGACAACTCTTCCTGCTCTTCCCACGCAAACAGTGACTTCCCTCTGCTACCCCCGATCATTCCACACCTGTCAGGGGACGACTCTCTCAATTCCTGCCTGTCTGGAATTCAATCACCTCAGACAAGTGGGTCCTACAAATGATCCAGTATCATTACTGCCTGGAGCTTCAAGCACCCCCCAACTGTTCTTCCAAAACCATGTACAGTGTCACCAGAACATCTCACACTCCTAAAACAAGAGGTTCTCTCTACTGGAAAAATATGCAATAGGACCGGTTCCATTTCAGCATCAAGGGACAGGAGTATACTCCTTGTACTTACTAATCTCCAAAAAGGACGTCTCTCTCAGGCCTATATTAGACCTCAGCTAAATCTCTACATTCAATCAGACCACTTCCAAATGGTCACACTCCAACAAGTGCTTCCGCTACTTCAGCAGGGCAACTTTCCATCCACTCTGGATTTAAAGGACGCCTACTTTCATGTTTCCATTCACCCAGCTCACAAAAAAATGTTACGAACATTATTTGAAACCACTGCAACAGGTATAGGTCAGCCATCGCTTGAGAGATAACTGCTGTATAGTCTCTGCTAAAGCATATGATCTACAGCTCATATGCCTCAAATGGAAAATGCTACTTACCACAGTATGCATCTGTTCTTGGCATATAGAGCTGTAGATTCATATGAGCCCACCCGCCTCCCCGGGAACCTTTATCTGTTGCAATATTATCTTACTTAGATACATTATACATAGACATCTCTTTACGACTCTTACTAACTCCATCATCACCCTTCGGGAAAAACAATCTAAGGATGGAGTTGATGCCCATGCACACTATCACCGCAAGGAGGAGTCACCTACCTTTGACTGGAAATACTTCTTCGAAGAAAAAACAAAGTGCAAACATCTGGACCCAACACCAGATGGCACCCAACACCAGATGGCGATCTATGCTAAAGCATATGTATCTACAGCTCTATTTGCCAAAAAAAGATGCATACTGTGGTAAGTAGCATTTTGCTCCTCTTCAGACTTGCTGAATGGATCCTGTATAAAGAACTATTGATGGACAGAATGCAGAACATTGTCATACATTCACCCCAGTACATAGATCTGGGCCTAAATCCATCGTTTTTTTGCTCACCATGCCATTCCAGTTTGGGCCCAGCCATATGCAAATCAGTCTTGACCCTGTGCCCAATGGGAACAGTCCAGCCCGAACTGCTAGGCCAGGTTCTCCCTGGACTGGAAACAAGCATCCTATGACCGGTTTCGGGCTTTCACCCCTTTTCAGCCAGGATAGCTTGATTCCAGTGGCATGGAGAGCACGGGACTCACGTCTGAGCATACCTGTCCCACTTTGGGTGAAAAATGCAAAAAGAACTATTGATGGACAGAATGTAGAACAGACTGAATCCTGTAGGCAGACTGTGATTCCTGATATCTGCAGGTTCATGAAGTCCAAGAGGATGAAGTCATAGACTTCTTATGTAGTTTGAGGGGTATAGGTGTCAGGCTTGTGTGATGTAGTTCAGGTATATATTTGTTGCCTATTCGCTGCTATTCGGTGATCTCCACCTACGGGCTGTCCACATGCTTAGGTTCAGCCGCGCATGCTTTGGTACTTCCCCTCGTGCGAGTATGTCTGTCAAGTAGGCAGACTGTAAAATTGTAGATTTAGAAGTAGTAATTGTACGGTTGTACATGTTGTAGGAGTCCCCACCTCCTGAACTGAGGGGATGGTGACTTATCAGTCTATACCTAAGTGCAAATCTGCACTCTGAAATGTTAAATAGTGAAAGTGTTAAACTTACTTGTAGTTTTAATTGTATGCATGAGTAAATCTTCATTTGTAATTTTACCTTTGACAATAGGGCCAGTGTTTCAAGGGTCTCAATGTAAACTTTTAGAGCACCCTTGAGCTATTCACTGACCTTCCGCATAAAGTAATTTTTCTCTTTCCTTCTGTCTCAAGTTAAATATTCTATGAGTCTGTGAGGAAAGCATTTTTATTATATGTATAATTATTCTATGCTCCTTGGCTTTTGGGTGACCAAGATTCTTTTTTATAGCTTTGAGTACAAAGAAAAAAATATAAAATTCTGCCCATTCTAAAAATTGTTTTAAAAAAGAAAACGATGAACAAAGGTTTTTATATAGTAAATCTAGTGTGAATTAAACCCCAAAATATAATGTTATCCTTCTTTCTCACTGTACACCTCTGTTTTTTTCTCAAGGGGGCTGGCACTGCCATCGGTGAATTGCCACCTTACTTTATGGCCCGTGCAGCAAGGCTATCGGGTGCTGAGCCAGATGACGAAGATTATGAAGAATTCGAAGAGATGTTGGAGCATGCACAAACAGCACAAGTAAGAAAAGTGAAAACTTAAAAGTTGTGTTTTCCTGATTAGAGTCAACAACTATTTTGTCTTCATTTATGAATGGAATGCTAACAATTCAGTTGTTTCATTTTATTGTTCAGGTCCATCAAAACCGCAATTGACGTTACATTAGTTTATAGAAAAACGGGTTCAGACTGAAATTCGGTGTAGACTTACACAGTATTCTCTGGCACTAGTATACCACATTGAGGTCTTCTTCGAAGGGTGCAGAACCAGTGTATTAATTATGTGTTCACATATGTAAACTTTTTTACTTTCAATCTTTCTTCTGGAAATTTTAAGTATAAAGTTTCATCACTGCAGAAAGGCTCGGCTTCCTATAGTCGACTGCTTGGAAGTTCTGGAGAAACAGCCACGATTAAATTCTGGGTAGAATAGGTAAAAAAACATTTTTAAGTTGTTCTCACAGATTGAAATGTGGCACTAAAACAATGTAGTAAGCAGGGTAGCTAAGAAAGCAACACTGAAAGAGATATTGCGCTTCCATTAAGGTACTGCCCTACCTGCATTTTTCCCTGTGTCAGAGAGCTACAAACCTGGGCCTAAATTGTGATGTTATGCTATTTTTAGGTCTCGCCTGACCCAGCGCATGCGCTGGTCTGGCGAGACTTATTGAGAGGGCTCCAAAAAGTGCTACCAGGGCAGCCTAGAGCTACAGTGCATGTGCGCGGGCGCGCGCGCCGCGCTTTACCGCAATTACTTTCACTTTCGCGGCCGCTTTGATGTTTCATCATGATCGCAATCACTTTAACTTTCGCGCCGCAAGGCCGCTTTGCATAGCCAATAGGTCTCGCTTTTGGGACCTTATAAGTATTTAGTTATGCAACTGTTGCATGGCTAAACACTTATAAGGTCCCAAAGGCGAGACCTATTGGCTATGCCAATGCTTGTTTTTATTGCATTTGGACAGTGTTCATTCTTGGTTTCAAATCTTGCAAGGACCTCAAGCATTGCATATTGTTGGCTAACCCTCATTGTGGTGCATGCAGTGTTTGTGGCTTGGGAATCCTGATCATCTGAATGGCTTTTTCCCTTGATGCTGATAAGTCCAAACACTATGTGTACCCAGATAGCATCACAGCAAGTACAGAAAGATAATCCACTCTAAGTTGCCATTCTCAACAAAACTACACAGGTTTGCATTTAAACATGAGTGTGGATGGGAATTCTCTTGAGTGCTGAAGCATCATTCAATATCAGCTTTTGATGAGCCGAAGGCCATCTTAGAAAAGGTGAAGGCGAGGTTTTGCCCCATCTTCTCACAGTAGGGTGGAGTTACAAAAAGCAGAAATGTCTGTGCTTCAGTTTTTCAAAGAGTGGGTACATTCTTAACCGTAGCCTCAGTCACTCCTTTACTGTCATCGATCGCCCTGACGTGCTCCTGCTCCTTGCTACACCCACTACTCTGAGCTCTGCACTGATGCTGCTGGCTCATTCTGTGGCACAAGGGGCCTCAACCTAGACATAGGATTAGGCTCTAGTATGCCAATTAATTTCACCTCCCAAGATAGTTGGCCCCATTTTATCTAATGAAGTAACTCTGGGCAAAACGATTTCTATACCAGAGGTTTCAGGACCCCCCCCCATTATTTATTTGTTGATATGGATGGGCCACTCTTCACGAAATTGCTGCCTCCTCGCCCCTCAAAGATAGTAAAGACTCTGAAGAAAAGTATCAGTTCTTCTCTCTCTGAATACAGGTGTAGGTTCGTTCTTAGATCTGCAAAGTGCTTGAGTCTGGTAACATCTATGGAGTTGCTCTTTCAGAGTACTTTCAGGTTTAGAAATGTTTCTGAGATTTTGCATGCTCGGATTCCTCTTAAGGATCCAAATTCCCAGAGGCTGGCAGAAATCTTGGGTCAGGCCACTGAGCCCATTTTCCATTTACATGAATTTCTAATGGACCCAATACTGACAGTTTGAGAGAAACTCTCGTCCTCCAAGGTGCTGAGCAAAGAGATGGGAAAGAAACCTTGTTCTGTTCTGAGAAACTTCAGTTCTAGAGCGCACATAACTCCAGAAGCGTGGCTGTCCAGGTCTTGATTTCAGGTCAGAGCCTAATGCCATAGAGGTTTGTTATCTCGCTGTGAGTCTTGTAAAAGATTTCTGCTTGGATTAGACTTCCCCTTAGGATGATGAATTATATTTGCCTTGGTTTATGGGAATTAGCCAGTATGGCAACAGAATTTCTTTTACACTGCTATCAAAAATCTTCTAATCAAATACTTTAGATGGCCTGGGGGCCTCCATGCACGTCACCTGAACAGGTGTGGACACATTGATGCTGTGGCTAGCCTCTTGTCACTCTGTCTGCCCCAGGGCACTGCTGTTGAAGACCGAAGCTCTGTAACTCGTTATCATTCATCCATAATGCACAACCATTTAATTTGATACATTTTATTTTTACATTGAATCTTGAATTCCTTCTTTCTCATCAGTAACACTATTATTATTCCTTGTGATTATTATAATACCCAGTGCATTTCGGATATACAATATCCTTTGTCAGGGGACGCTTTCTGGAACGGAATTTGTTTTAGAAACAAAGATAAAGATCGGATATACAATGTGAATTTATAAACTTCTAATCGTACAGTATTAAACCACCATTGGTGAGTTGTATCAGTTCAACAAACCGTCCTCGTCCCACATCATTGGCTGCTTATAAACCGACAGTTCAAGGCTGTTCATCCTCGTTCTCTTGCAGTCACCAGGGTACGTTAATGTTTACACAATAAATGCTGACTCAATGACTTAAAATTAAAGATATGTACACTTAACCTGTTCACTCTGTGCTCGGGCTGCCTAGTATCCTCTGTATAACTTGATGTGTACCATTCTGTGCAACAAAGCAGAACACCTAACGGGAGCCCACAGTGTAGTGGTAAGCTCTAATTATGTGAAGAGACGCCAAATATACCAACGGTCTCTTGTTCATCATATGACTACGTGATCAGACTACCCGCCATACTGAAGAGATCAAGTGTTGAGTGTGAACAAGTAATGTGTGAAGGAAAAACCTGGACCGATGGATCATTAGGGCCCGCTGGAACTCCGAATGCCAACTATACCAGTGGTTTCTGTGTGCACTTCACATGACATTTAATTTGCTTAAATGATGAGTGCCTGCTCAAATGAATACTCAGTCTGCCTCTATGTATAGCACGTGGCATGTGGGATCAAACTTTCTACCATGGAGGAGTGTTCGAGTGTGTACGAGCATAAACTAAAATGCACTTACACTCAAGTAGTGTACATTGGTCGTCCACTGTCTGATTACAGCAGTGTTAAATATAACACTCTTGTAGGCTGTAGAAACCTTATATATTCCGAATACTACATAAGCATAGTGAAACGATTTCTACAACCAGCCATTTCCATCCTAGAATGCATTCATGAACATGCACACAGTCGAAATTAGAATGCCATCTACAATGCCTGTGTTTATTCAAATTTAAAAATAACAAGACCTCGCTAACCCGCTCATCCAGTTGAATGGAAGCAAGTGCTTTTATCCTAAATATTTCACACTGTAGGAATTTTGGGGTGATATTAATATCTATTCTCTCTGGCACAATATGGAAAATTTGAAATTGAACTTAAGAAACATGTCTGTTCAGATGCAATTTTACAACTACGTTTGCAAAACACAAAATCTTACCTTAAATACTATACCAATTTTTCTAACCAAAATTACACAAGTTCAGATAAACAACTGGTCAAATGTTTGGTTATATATGGTGGACTTCAATGCCTTTTATACATTAGTTCCCCATAGTGATGATATCAAAACTATTGAATGGGCACTGCTGCACACAGAAGAAATCGGTGCAGACAAAGTGTTCCCCATAGAATTACTTAAATTCTCATAATGCCAGTGCTTTATTTGAGCCAGTGGTTTCTGGTGCTCAGCACCAACATTTAATAATCAATAAGCACCAGTTAAGAACACATTCATTTATGGCAGGCACAGGGAGATTAAGTGTTTTGTTCAAAATCACAGGATTTTGAGCCGACACTCAAACCTGGTTCCCCTGCTCCGAAGTCGGCAGCTCTGGCCATTCCGCCACTCTCATGGTTAGTAGTTGGTTCGGTTTTACGCGCCGCTAACAGGAGAAATGGCCTGATGCAAGTTGCCTCCTGACAAGAACAACGGCACTTACAAATTCAGCACTGCATAATACCGCGGTTATTACCAGTGGGAGGACAAATGAGAAATATTACTTGCAGAAGAATGGAATCTCAATGGGTTTTATAGGAGCGCCGAGTTACGACAATATATTGATGGCGAAATTCGAAGAAGGTCATATCTTGGAAATAAGAGAAAATGGACTAAAGGTCTTTTGATGTATGGCAGATTTATAGACACATTTTTTTAATACAGCATGGAGATTTTAAGACATTTGCATCAAACTAGAGGAGAAAATGACAATCAGTGAAAGACAAATACCCTTTCTTGACACTATTGTAATCATTCCAGATACAGGCATTGTCAATGAAATATCAACAAAAAGTCAGCTAAAAATAACACTTTATTTTTCAAGTTTTCACCCAGAGGTACTAAAAAAATCTCTTTTTACAGTTAATTTGATTGAAAGGGAAGACCTCTGATCCATCAATTTATGCATCTGTCGCCACAGAACATGAGAAGAAATTCCACAAAAGGGGTTGTCATACATCAGAGGTTAACACAGTCGAGACACGAGCTGACACGATCAAGAGAACTATTGCTAAACAAATTTGTTAGAGAGAAAAGGAGGTTTACATTTGTGTCAACATTTAATACGCATAGTGCTGGCATCAGGCAAATTACAAGTAAAAGATGAGAATTCAAGTAGAACATGATTTCGGCACTCTTTTCAATGAGAAACCTTTTTGTTTACACCAGATCGAGAAAACATAGAAGAGATAGTTACAGCTCCTCCTGCACCTAGTTTCACTAGCATGTGTGTACGGTGCATCACGCTGTGTGAACTTTGTAACCACTGCAATAATGTCATCAATCAATCGGGGAATTGTAAGCGCGCTACTCGCCCGTTAGGGTCTCAAGGACCTGAGGGGGTCCTCATCAAAGGGGCAGTTGTTAATCACCCACTTAAAGGTCATCAGATTAAACTGAAACACAGTGAGAAATGTGTTACGCAAAGCTGCGTTTATATTCTACAGTGCTCCTGTGGTTTACTGTACATTTGAAAAACTGAATGGAAACTTCAAAACATAAGAGTAATATTAGTTGACAATTGACAAATTAATCTGAAAGAAACACGTAGTGATAGATTTCTTACCTTAGAATTAACCCCAGGCGTCCGGCTGGATCCGGAAAGTTTTCGTCAGCAGTACCCCTGCGCGTCGGTAGGTGGCATTGTGCGGCTCCGCGTTTGGCGTCGTGATCGCCGGGATGACGTCGTGGGCAGTACTTAGACGCTGCCCACGCGCGCTGACGTCAGTTCTTTCTTTATCTCCGCCAGCAAGCGCAGATCTGGGAAGGGCTAGTATCCCCAGTCATTTTTTGACTGAGCTTTTTGAGGCTTTTTGTCTCATATTTTTTCTTGAGTCGATCGACTCCTGGTGCTGTAGGGATGCCCGGGTTTAAGAACTGTGGAGACTGTCATCGCATAATGTCGGTGACGGACCCACACCGAGTGTGCCTCTACTGTCTGGGGCACGACCACGTCTCCAAGTCGTGCCCCGACTGCTGGGCCATGGCACCGAAAACTTTGCGGGAGCGGTCCCGAAAGTTGCTGGAAGTCCGGCAGTCGGCTCCGTGCTGTTCAATGTCCCGGTCCCATGGGAGGTCAAGGGACCGGTTGCGGAGTCGTCACCATCATTCTTCTGGATCTAAGTCTTCGCACTCGGGGTCAGGTAAGTCGAAGCATTCCAAAAAGAAGTCGAAGAAGCGTCGTCGTTCTATGGCTTTCCCTCACGCGGCTGAGGGTGCGGACGGTGCCACCCCCGCAGCTCCGGCAGAGCCTGTGATGTCACCGCCGGCCTACCCGCCCTTCCCGGGTCCAGCGGTGACGCCTGCTCAGGTGCAATAGTTACTTGCTGCCATGGCCCGACTCATTGGGCCGTCTGGCCGCGCCGGTGCGCATCTGGGCCCCTGGGGCCCGACTGAGGTTCTTGTAGTTCCATCGCCGCGGGCTCCGGCCCCAGCGTTGCCAACGGCTCTGGCGCCGCAGGCCCCCATGGGATCCAGGATCGGACCCGGTCCACGCCGATTGACCTTGTTACGCATCCACCGACGTCAACCCCACCGGCACCGCTTCTGACGTCGCCCGCTCCTCGGGACGTCGTCGTCACCGGTATCTGAAAGAAACACGTTAGTTAGATTCCTCACCTTAGAATATCCCCAGGTGTCAGGCTGGATCCGGAAAGATTTTTCGTCAGCAATACCCCTTGCGCGTCGCTAGGCGTCGTCTGCGGCTCCGCGTCCGTCGTCGGCGTCGTGCACCGGAATGACGTCGTCGGAGTACTTAGACGCCGCCCTCGCGCGCTGACTTCAGTTCTTCTTTTTTCCGCGCCAGACAGCGCCGATCTGGGAAGAGCTTACCCCTTTAGTCACTTTTTGACTAAAACTTTTTGAGACTCTTTTGTCTACTCGTCAACCGAACTGGTGCCGGTAGGATGCCTGGTTTTAAAGCCTGTGACTCCTGTCACCGACTGGTGTCGGTAACGGACCACCATCGCCGGTGCCTTTACTGCCTTGGGGCCGACCACGACGCGGAGTCGTGCCCCGACTGTCAGGCCTTGACCTCGAAGGCTAGGCGGGAGCGGTCCCGCAAGCTTCTCGAGCTCTGACACTCGGCCGTTCACGGTCCCGGTCCAGGAGGAGGTCCAAGGACCGGTCGCGGAGCCGCAGCCACCACCACCGATCGTCGGGATCCAAGTCTTCGGGTAAGTCGAAACACAGTAAGAAGTCCAAGAGACGACATCGCTCTAAGGACTCCCCTCGCCGGTCGCGCGACTCGGTCGAGGGTCCGGATGGTACCACCCCTGCGGCTCCACTGGAGCCGCGTCCGACCCCATACACGCCGGTCCCTGGGACTGACGCGACTCAGGCGGAGATCAGTGCCTTCCTCTCGGCCATGAGGGGTTTGGCTCCGCCGTCGAAGCCTGCCGGTGCGCCTTCGGGCCCTGCAGGCTCGACTGGGAGGCCTAGCGAGCCGGCGGCTCCTGCCCCGACGCCATCGTCGACTTCGGTCCCGACGCAGCAGGTCCCCGAGGGATCCAGCCCTGGATCTCAGTCGATGCCGGTCGACCTCACAACGCCTCCTCCGCCGGCATCGACACCGGTTCCGCCCCCGGTGCCGTCTCCGGACGACGCCGTTCCCCGGTTTAGCCCCGGTCCGGGCCCGGCGCCGCATCCGACGCCGATGGGTGATCATTTCATCTTCCTCCCGGCTCCGATCATTCCCCCTGTTTATCAGGAATCGGATGACGGTGGCGACTGGGAGGGGTCTGATGACCCTCTGGCCCGCCAGGACCAGTTATCCAAGGACTGGGCAAATGAGCTGGGGGATGCCAGTGGCCTTGACACGTCCCCTGACACTGGCTTCATCTCTCCTCCGACCATGGCTTTGGAGGAAGGTGCTACCTTTGCCGTGGCGTTACGTAAGGCGGCCGAAGCCCTCGGGCTGGAGCTACCTACTGTGGCCGTGAGGACTAACCTCCTCACTGAAGTGCTCCAACCGTCAGCAAGCTCCTTGGAGCCTCTGCTGCCGTTTAGCGAGGCACTAATGGACGTTCTCAAGGGCACCTGGTGCAAGCCCTCCACAGTCCCTCCTGTGGATCGGAACGTGGCCCAACGCCACCGCCCTGCACCGGGCGACCCCAGTTTTCTGTCCCAACACCCCTGAGAGCCTGGTCATCCAGGCCTCTACTTCCCAGACCTCCTTTCCGTCTGCTCCCCAGGATCGGAAATCCAAGAGACTGGAGCAGTTTGGCAAAAAGCTGTTCTCCTCCCTTAGTTTAGGGCTGCGGTCGATTAACACCGCTTGCCTCTTGGACCGTTACTCCCACTCTCTGTGGGATACGGTGGAGGACGTGCTGTCCCTGTGCCCGGAGGAGGCCCGGACACGGCTCGCCCAGGCTCTTGCCGACGGGCGGGACGCAGCGCGGTATGCCATCCGATGTGGTTTGGACACGACGGACTCGCTTGGCAGGGCAATGTCATCCACGGTAGCGCTTCGTCGTCACGCCTGGTTGCGGTCCACGTCTTTTTCCGGGGATGTCCAGAGCACCCTCATGGACATGCCCTTTGATGGCGATCGCCTCTTTGGCGACACTGTGGACAGTGCGCTGGAGCGCTTTAAGGACTCCAGGGCTACGGCCAAGTCCTTGGGTCTCACGGCCCGCGCCCACAAACTTCTGCTTTTCGCCCCTTTCGTGGCCAAGGAAGGGGCGCCCCCTCACGTCCGCCTAGCCACAGGCCGCAGAACCATCCTCCACGCGGTCGCGGATTCCGCCGAGGCGGTACAGGGCGTCAACGTGCCGGTCCATCCACATCCACCCCAGCAGCATCCGCCTCAAAGCCTTCCTAGTCCGTGCTTTCAGGCCCATTCCACGCCAGTGGGTGGCAGAGTTCGCCATCACCTGCTCCACTGGCGTTCCATCACTTCGGACAGGTGGGTGCTGCAAATCGTCCAAAGGGCCTACTCCCTCCCCTTCAAGACGACCCCTCCAGCCATGCCACCGCAGTGCCACTGCATGTCTGGGGATCACTTGAATCTTCTACGTGAGGAAGTAACGGCCCTCTTGGCCAAAGGGGCCGTCGAGCGCGTTCCTGGTACAGAAGCAGGCCGTGGTTGTTATTCCCACTACTTTCTGGTTCCCAAGAAGGGCAAAGGGGGCTTACGCCCTATCTTGGACCTCAGGAGCGTCAATTCCTTCCTCCAGAAGGAGAGGTTCAAGATGCTCACCTTAGCTCAGGTTCTGGCTGCCCTGGAGACTGGATGGTAGCGTTGGACTTGCAGGACGCTTATTTTCACATACCCGTCCTGCCGGCCCACCGGCGTTACCTGCGGTTCACAGTGGGTCAGGAGCATTTTCAGTTTACTGTGCTCCCCTTCGGCCTCACCAGTGCCCCTCGGGTGTTCACGAAAGTGATGGCGGTGATCGCAGCTCATCTGCGCAGATCGGGGGTTGCAGTCTTCCCCTATCTCGACGATTGGCTGTTGAAGGCGGGTTCGCCCAAGCAAGCTGTCTCCCACCTCCAGACTACGGCCGACCTCCTGCATTTGCTGGGGTTCTCCATCAACGTGCCGAAGTCGCATCTGAGTCCCTCCCAGAAGCTCCTTTTCATTGGGGCGGTTCTGGACTCGGCGCAGTTCCGGGCTTATCCTCCGGAGCAGCGGGTCCGGGATATTCAGGCTCTGATTCCCATCTTTCAGCCTCTATCCCGGGTTTCGGTCAGGTTGGTGCTGCGGCTTCTGGGTCTGATGGCCTCCTGCATCCTGTTAGTGCATCACGCCAGGTGGCGAATGCGGGCTCTGCAGTGGAACCTGAAGTTTCAGTGGGCCCAGCATCGGGGCAACCTGTCCGACCATGTCTTGATCTCGGAGGGCACCGCACAGCAGTTGCAGTGGTGGCTCACGAACCGCGATTGGGTCAGCGGCAAATCCCTCTCCCTACCCCACCCGGAGCACGTAGTGGTGACGGATGCGTCCCTCCTGGGATGGGGGGGCCACATGGGGGAGGCGGAGATCAGAGGACTCTGGTCTCCAGCGGAGTCTCAGCTCCATATCAACCTTTTGGAGCTGAGAGCGATCCGACTTGCACTGAAGACATTCCTTCCTGTTGTCCGGGGAAGTGTGGTGCAGGTGTTCATGGACTACACCACCGCCATGTGGTATTGCAACAAACAGGGTGGGGTGGGGTCGTGGACGCTTTGTCAGGAGGCTCTGCGCCTGTGGACATGGCTGGAATATCAGGGCATCACCCTGGTGGTTCAACATCTGGCGGGCTCTCTGAACGCTGGAGCAGACGAACTCAGCCGCCGGTGCATGATGGATCACGAATGTCGTCTAAACTCGGACGTGGCGCAAGGCCTCTTTCGGCAGTGGGGAGAGCCTTGGTTAGATCTATTCGCCACCGAAGAGAACGTGCAATGTCAGCTGTTCTGTGCGTTGGAGTTTCCAAGGCGGTACTCGCTCGGGGACGCTTTTCGTCACGAGTGGAGTTGCGGTCTGTTGTACGCCTTTCCGCCTATACCACTTCTGTCCAGAGTGCTGAAGAAGATCAGGCGCGACCGGGCCCAAGTCATCTTGGTGGCTCCGGATTGGGCACGAAGATACTGGTATCCCGAGCTACTCAGTTCTGTCAACCGATACAACTGCCTCTTCAGGAGGACCTTCTGTCGCAGCAGCAGGGGACAGTCCTCCACCCGAACCTGTCCAGTCTCCACCTCCATGCGTGGAGATTGAGCGGCGACAGTTGATGCCATTTGACTTGCCTCCTGAAGTCTGCGATGTGATTCTGGCAGCCAGGCATCCCTCCACAAAATCGGTGTACGCCTGTAGGTGGAACAAATTTGTGGCATGGTGCACAGCAAAGGCTGTGGATCCTCTTTCCGAGGTTCTTCTCTAACTTCTTTCTTTGGCCCAGCAGGGCTCTGCTCTGGGCACTCTTAAAGGTTCTCTTTCTGCTATCTCTGCCTTCCTCCGCCTTCCTGATCAGCCTTCTCTTTTCAAATCCCCTGTTGTTTCTCGATTCCTTAAGGGCATTACTCACATGTTTCCTCCTATCCCTTTCGTAATGCCTCAGTGGGATTTGAATCTTGTTTTGAAATATCTGATGTGCGCTCCCTTTGAGCCACTTCATAATTGTCCTCTTCGTCTGTTGACGCTTAAGACTGCTTTCCTGGTAGCCATCACCTCTGCTAGAAGGGTGAGTGAGCTCCAGGCTCTCTTCTAAGCCTCCTTTCCTTTCTATCCATCCAAACAAGTTTGTGCTCCGCACTCGTCCTTCCTTCCCTCCTAAGGTTGTGACTGCCTTTCACATCGGGCAGTCTGTTACGCTGCCCACCTTCTTTCCGCATCCCTCGAAAGAGGAAGAGAGGCTCCACCGTCTGGACCCAAAACGTGCGCTCTCCTTCTATCTTTGTTGGCTACGTTGGCACCAAGAAAGGTCAGGCGGTGCACAAGCGGACCATCTCTCGGAGGGTTGTTTTGTGCATCAAAACTTGTTACTCCTTAGCTAAAAAGGAACCTCCTGTTGGGCTGAGGGCCCATTCCACTCGGACCAAGGCGGCGACGACTGCCCTGGGTCGGGGAGTCCCCTTGCAGGACATCTGTCAGGCAGCAACGTGGGCCTCGCTGCACACGTTTGCCAAGCATTATTGCCTGGACAGCCAAGTCCGGAGAGACGGCTTCTTTGGCCGTTCTGTTCTCCAGGACTTTCTGGTGTGATCTTGGTTCGCAGACCCACCACCGGGGTTGGTATTGCTGGGGTATCTATTCTAAGGTGAGGAATCTAACTAACGTGTTTCTTTCAGATGAACAAGTTACTTACCTTCGGTAACGATGTATCTGTAAGAAACATGACACGGAGCCGGATCGGCGTTGATCGACGCCGATTCCGGCGCCGATGGGATTTGTTCCCTATGTCCGTCCTCTGTATTTTCAGCCTGTTCCACAGACTTCTGAGGAAGGGGAGGACTGGAAGGGGTCTGAGGACCCTCTCGCACAGGACTGTGCTTATGATCCGGACAGGGCAGAGGATTTGGGGGACGCCAGTGGTCTTGACACATCGCCGGACCCTGGCATGCTGTCTCCTCCTACCGTGGCTACGGAGGAGGGAGCAGGTTGCGCAGTGGTGTTGCGTAGGGCTGCCGAGGCCCTCCATCTCGAACTCCCTACAGTGGGCGTCAGGACGAACATCCTGACAGAAGTGCTCCAACCGGCGGCAACCTCTTCTGAGCCCTTGCTGCCCTTTAATCACGCACTTTCTGACTTTCTTTTGGGCACTTGGTCCAGGCCCAACACAGGAGCTCCTGTGGACAGGAACGTGGCCCGATACCATCGCCTGGCACCGGGCGATCCCCTCTTCCTCTCTCAACACCCTACTCCTGAGAGCTTGGTTGTCCAGGCCTCTGCGTCCCAAAGCGCGTTCCCTTCCGCACCTCCGGATAGGGAATCCAAGAAGCTGGAGCAGCTTGGCAAGAAGCTGTTTTCATCTGCCAGCTTAGGGCTGTGGTCGGTGAACACCGCATGCCTCTTGGGCCGTTATTCCCACTCTGTGGGACACGGTTGCGCAGGTGCTGCCTAGCTGTCCGGAGGAGGTCCAGACAGTACTCACCCAAGCTCTTGCTGCTGGGAGAGACACAGCTAAGTTCACCATTCGTTGTGGGCTTGACACCGCCGACTTGCTAGGCAGGGTGATTCCCACGACGGAGGCGCTTAGGCGCCATGCCTGGCTGAGAACAACTGGCTTTTCGGGGGATGTCCAGAATATCCTGATGGACATGCCCTTTGATGGCATTCACCTTTTTGGCAATTAGGCAGATAGTGCGCTGGAGCGCTTTAAGGACTCACGGGCTACGGCCAAGTCCTTGGGCCTGTCGGCCGCTCGGCCTCCTCCGCCTTCTGCCTTTCGCTCCTATCGCGGCTGCGGAAGGGGTGCCCCACTACGTTCGCAGAGCTACAGGCCGGCACAGCAACAACCTCATCGCGGCTGCGGGAACCGTCGAGGCGGTTCAGGAGGTCAGCGGGCGGGTCAGTCCACCTCCACCCCCGCGGCATCCACTGCTAAGCCTTCCTAGTCCGTTCTTTCAGGTCCATCAAACGCCAATGGGCGGACGGATTCACCATCATCTCCCCCACTGGCGCACCATCACATCGGACCAGTGGGTGCTGCAAATTGTCCAAAGGGACTACCTCCCTCCCCTTTGAGACTACCCCTCCAGCCATGCCACCTCATTACCACCGCATGTCGGGGGATCACTTGGCACTTCTCCAGCAGGAAGTTGCGGCCGTCTTGGCCAAGGGGGCCATCGAGCGCGTTCCGACTCCCGAAGTAGGTCGTTGCTGTTATTCCCACTACTTCGTGGTTCCAAAGAAGGACAAGGGCCTGCGTCCTATGTTAGATCTTTGGAACATCAACGACTTCCTCCAGAAGGAGAAGTTTAAGATGCTCACATTGGCTCAGATCTTGTCTGCTCTAGACCCGCAAGACTGGATGGTAGCGTTGGACTTGCAGGACGCCTACCTTCATATTCCCGTCCTGCTGACCCACCGGCGTTACCTGCGGTTCACGGTTGGCCCCGAGCACTTTCAGTTCACTGTGCTCCCTTTTGGCCTTACCAGCGCCCCTCGGGTGTTCACGAAAGTGATGGCGGTGGTTGCAGCTCATCTGCGCAGGTCAGGGGTTTCAGTCTTCCCTTATCTCGACAACTGGCTGTTGAAGGCGAGCTCGCCCTAGGCAGTCGTCTCCCACCTCCAGACAACGGCCGACCTCCTGCATTTGCTGGGGTTCTCCATCAACGTGCCGAAATCGCACCTGGTATCCTCTCAGAAGCTCCTTTTCATCAGAGCGGTTCTGGACACGGCGCAGTTTCGGGTTTATCCTCCTGAACAGCGAGTCTGGGACATTCGGGCTATGATTCTAATCTTTCGGCCATTGTCCTGGGTTTCGGTCAGGATGACCCTGAGGGTGCTGGGCCTCAAGGCCTCCTGCATCCTGCTGATCAACCATGCCAGATGGCATATGCTGGCTCTGCAGTGGGACCTGAAGTTCCGGTGGGCGCAGCATCAGGGAGACCTGTCCGGACACGTCCAGATCTCGGAGGGCACTGCACAGCAGTTACAGTGGTGGCTCAGGAACCAACATTGGTTCAGCGGCAGATCCCTCTCTGTTCACCAACCGGAGCACACGGTGGTGACAGATGCGTCCCACCTGGGATGGGGTGGCCACATGGGAGAGGTGGAGATCAGAGGCCTCTGGTCTCTGGCGGAGTCCAAGCTCCACATCAACCTTCTGGAGCTTCAGGCGATCCGTCTTGCACTGAAGGCATTCCTTCCCTCTGTCAAGGGAAGCGTAGTGCAGGTGTTCACGGATAACACCACCGCCATGTGGTATTGCAACAAGCAGGGCGGGGTGGGGTCGTGGACCCTATGTCAGGAGACTCTGCGCCTCTGGTCATAGCTGGAATATCAGGGCATTTCCCTGGTGGTTCAACACCTGGCAGGTTCACTGAACGCCAGGGCAGACGAGCTCAGCCGCAGGTGCATGATGGATCACTAATGGCGTCTTTACTCGGAGGTGGCGCAAGGTCTTTTTCAACAGTGGGGAGAACCTTGGTTAGATTGATTCGCTACCGAAGAGAACGTGCAATGTCAGCAGTTCTGCGCGTTGGAATTTCCAAGGCGGCACTCGCTCGGAGACGCTTTTCGTCACGAGTGGAGTTGCGGTCTATTGTACGCCTTTCCGCCTATACCACTTCTGCCCAGAGTGCTGAAGAAGATCCGACGCAACCGGGCCCAAGTCATTCTTGTGGCACTGGACTGGGCTCAAAGAGTTTGGTATCCCGAGCTACTTAGTATGAGGGTGGATCCCCCGATTTGTTTGCCTTTTCAGGAGGATCTTCTGTCGCAGCAACAGGGGACGGTCCTGCACCCGAACCTGTCCAGTCTCAACCTCCTTGTGTGGAGATTGAGCAGCGACAGTTGATTCCCTTTGACTTGCCTCCTGAAGTCTGTGATGTCATTCCGGTAGCCAGGTGCCCCTCAACTAAAGTGGTATACGCCTGCAGGTGGACCAATTTGTGGCATGGTACACAGCAAAGGCTGTGGATCCCCTTTCTGCCCCTCTTTCCGAGGTCCTTCTGTTCCTTCTTTCTTTGGCTCGGCAGGGCTTTGCTCTGTGCACTATTAAAGGCTATCTTTTGGCCATTTCGGCCTTTCTCGGACTACCTGATCAGCCCTCGCTTTTCAAGTCCCCTGTTGTAAATAGATTTCTCAAAGGCATTACACCCCTTTTCCCTCCTATTCCGTTTGTGATGCCACAGTGGGACTTGAATCTAGTTCTAACTTATCTGATGTGCGCTCCTTTCGAGCCTCTTCACAACTGTGCTCTTCGTCTTTTGACTCTGAAGACTGCCTTCCTGGTTGCCATCACCTCCGCAAGGCGAGTGAGTGAGCTCCAGGCTCTTTCTTGTAAGCCTCCTTTCCATTCATCCGGACATGGTGGTGCTCAGTCCCCAGACTTCCTTTTTGCCAAAAGTTGTCACGGCCTTTCATATTGGGTAGACTGTTACCTTGCCCACTTTCTTTCCGCCTCCACATCCTTCCAGAGAGGAAGAAAGGCTCCACCGTCGTTACCCACAACGTGCGCTTTCGTTTTACCCCCACCGCACACAACAGTTCCGGGTGGACGACCAACTCTTTGTTGGCTACATTGGCACCAAGAAAGGTCGGGCGGTGCAAAAGAGGACTATCTCCCGCTGGGTTGTCTTGTGCATCAAAGCCTGTTACTCTTTGGCTAAAAAAGAGCCTCCGGTGGGGCTGTGTGTTCATTCCACTTGAGCAACTGCAGCCATTACTGCATTGGGACGGGGTACCCCCTGCAAGACATCTGTCAGGCAGCTACATGGGCGTCGCTGCACATGTTTACAAACATTATTGCCTGGACAGCCAAGTCCGGAGAGACTGCTTTTTTGGCTGTTCTGTTCTCCAAGACTTTCTAGTGTGATCTTGGTTCACAGACCCACCACCGGGGTTGGTATTGCTGGGGTATCTATTCTAAGGTAAGGAATCTATCACTACGTGTTTCTTTCAGATGAGCAAGTTACTTACCTTCGGTAACGATGTATCTTTAAGAAACATTAGTAGTGATAGATTCTTTACTGCCCCACCCATCCTCCCCGTTCTGCCAACTGATTTCTAGGGCTAAGGTCATCCCTTTCAGGGCCCTAGTTTCAAGGCACCAGTGGTCAGTATCTTGCATGGCTCTGCGTTCCTGGCGTGGAAAGTCGTGTACAGAACTGACGTCAGCGTGCGTGGGCAGTGTTTATTCTTAGAAGGCTATGGCGGTCCGTGGGTTTATAAAAACCTCACTCGTCAGAACGCCATCCTTTTCTCTTACTGACAAGTCTAGGAAGGCAAGTTGTCCGTCCCCAATGGTCAAATTGAACCTCGGGTAGGGGTCCTGTAAATTTAACCAAGACTCATGTATCTCTTCACTAGTCTCTGTCCAGATCAAAAGGACATCATTGATGCACTGCTTCCATAACCTGATCTTACTCAGAAAGGGGTTGTCCGCATTCTGGATGATATTAGATTCAAAAGAGTGTACACAAAGGCAGGCTAGATTTGGGGCAAAAGTGCTTCCTATGGCTGTTCCATGAATTTGCAGGTAAAAATCACCCTTGAATTCAAAATAATTCCTTGTTAGTGCGAGGTGGGCCAGATCAAGTACAAAATCCTTGGGAGTGTTCGATCCCCATTCACTCTTGCTCAGGATACTTTCCACAACCGCAAGAGTTGCTTCCTGTGGTATGTTTGTGTCCAGGGACCCACGTCAAGTGTGACCAGGAGTTCCTGTGTGCCATCAAACGGTAGGTTTTCAATCAGATTTAAAACATCTTTGGTATCTTGCAAGTACGATGGCATATCCTTCACTAAAGGCCTGAAGAAATGATCGCAGTATTCCAATAGCTGTTCAAGGCAAGATCCTATGCCCAATACTATCGGGCACCCTGGGCAGGAGGTGTGGGGGGGGTATCTTGTTTTTATGTACCTTAGGAAGGATGTAAAAATAATGCACACGTGGTTCTTTCTGGATCAAGAATTCATATTCACGCTTTGTAATCCATCCATTCTCCCAATCCTCGTTTGCCACGAAAGCAGCCTCTTCCTGAACATCCTGTGTGGGGTCTTTCATCAGAGGGTTGTAATGGTGGGTATTGTTGAGAAGTTTCTTGCACTCTTCTCTGTACATCTTCCTAGGGAGTACGACGATAACACCCCCTTGTCTGCTGCTTTTATGATCGAGTCATCCTCCGATAACACTTTCAATGCCTCAAGTTCTCCCTTCGTAATGTTCTGGAAGGTTTTTTTTGTGTGTTGAGCCTAGCTCGTCATCCCCCTGCCGGACTGCCTTCTCAAAGGCTAGGACTTCCGGGGACATGGCTGACGTAGGTGGGTTGAAGGATGACTTGCACCTTTGGTTACCCACTCTTTTTGTGTTTACTGAGAAAGGACAGAATACAGGAAGCCTGAGCCAGCAAACTTCAGCATCCACAAATAAGTTCAGTGATGTAAAGTGATACTAGAGAAATAAGTCCGTATTAGACTCGTACCAATCAAATAAATGTATTCTTCCAGCTTCAAATGCTAGGAATTATGTTTTTAGAGCATTTTCACTAGATTCTCTGATGCCCTTTGTTTCTATATTTGATGGGCACAAGTATTTTGAAAAAACAACAGTTGATGGACAGAATGCAGAACAATGTCATACATTCACCCGAGTACAGAGATCTGGGCCTAAATTCATCATTTTTTTTGCTCACCATGCCGTTCCAGTTTGAACCCAGCCACATGCAAATCAGTCTTGACCCTGTGCCGCTGGACTGTTCCCATGAGGCACAGGGTCAGACTGATTTGCATATGGCCATGTCTAAACTGTGGTGTTGGAGTGAGCTAAAGAATGATGATGAATTAAACCCAGATCAGTTGACTGGGGGTGAGTGTTTGATTTGCTCGAACGCTCCGTCCATCATCCCCTTTGGTATCACAAGTATTTTGATCCAGGATACAATTGTTTCGGGTTTTTATGATACATGAAAAGACAAAGCAGTATCAAATCAGACCTGCTGATCATGAAGAAGCATCCTGAAGATCAAAACAGTTCATTGGACAAGAATTAAGGCTTTTTTTCACAACTCTTTTGAGATGTGTATCTATTTATGACATTTGCTTTGAAGCAACCTGGTTCTCAGTTCATGCTTTTAGTGGACACTACTGGTAAGATTTGGTGGTAAAGAACAGAGCGAGGTTCGGACTTGCAGTGCTTCAACAACACTTACGCCTATAAAAGCCTACTAATCCTTAGAACCTCCTGTTTTGGTTACTGTTGTAGGGTCTTAAAATGAGGACTCGACTTGGAGAGGCATCCATAGAAGAAATAATTACTTTTCTTCTGTAATGCTTTTTCAGATGGTTTCTCTGCCTTTGCCTAGGTTTTTCATTGCCCTCTCTCTTCTTGTCTTTCGAGAGACAGAGGTATGCAAAATGGATTATTCTGTGCTTTTCTTATTCCTCTCCCTACTTCCTTGGTGTGGAAATTTAACACAGGGTGGCTTTCAAAGTCACAGTGGCCCCTTCTTTCAGCCATAACATATCTTTTGGGCATGATGCCTCGAGGCTCCTTTCTAGAAATTGCCATGGTGCTTCCTGGAGCTCAGACAGCATAGCTTTGACATTTTCCATATCTTCACATTTTCTTCAGAAAAGGTGTTACCCAAGGGAGGCAACTTTTCCTCCTTTTTTAGGAGGACTTTATTATAGATGAAGCATGCACTTCCACTCCATGCTGACGAATCCACAAGAAAATTACTTGATATAAGGAAGTAACTTCGTTATTCATATGCTTGATATATCTGAGTTACTGCAAAATGTTTACTAGTAAAGGCTGGCTGTGTTTGCTTGAATATTGAATTCTGTGATAAGAATGAATAGTTTTAAATTGAGAAGACATTCGTACTTTGTGCAGCTTGAAGATCTCATGAAATAACTAGGGTCTAGGATACGTTGTTTAAGTTGAGGTCTTTTGGACCAAAAAAACAATCTTGAATTTGATGCAAGCTTCTAATGGCCATTAGTTCACTGATCTTTAGATCAGTGCTTGGGGCTACTGAAGCCTGTTTCGACACATGGGTCTTAAGTAATCTCTTTGGCTGTACTGAGTTTCAGAGTGTTGCTCTAACAGATCTACCTCCATAAGTGGTCAGTTTGTGTTTAGTAACAGTCCGTGTCATTGCATTGTTGTGTCCTTGTTTTAAAACGGTATGGAAGGCACACCCAATATAAATATACTGAACAGGAAACATTGATTGAAACAAAAAAATGAATCATCTTTAAAAATGTAGGCTCTTAAGGCGTTTTAAAGATCTTTTTATAAGACTGCTATAACCTGTTCCTTTTCTTAGCTCACTGCTTTATTTATAGCTGTTGTATAAAAGTAAATGGAATGCTTGTGAAATTTTTGACGAAAAAATTAAATCAACCGTTTACAGAGATAAGCACTTCCAACAGTTAAGATGTCAACTGTTTTGCAATCTCCATCGACTTTTGCCCTCTACAGTTTTAGTTCCGTGGGGTGTGATACATTATTTTTTCCTCTCCTAGTTCCTTCTCTCAGTTTCATTCTTTGCATACAGATCTTCATTAACCGTCACGGATAGTGTTTAGAATGAGTGTTAAGATGTTGCTTTTATGATCCAAATCTTGCCTGGCAAACTGCCTATCCCACTTAGACCCTATTAGACACTACAATGTGCATCGTCCGTACTGTTGGAATTGTTTTATTTTGTATTATGTTGATTGATGGCAGTCCTACTTAGTTATTTGTCTTCAGATCAGCAGCTTAGTATCTTCGCTAAGTGTGTACTATGCGATTTACCTTACTTTATTTCCTCTTTATCATAGTACTGTCTTGTTTAATTTAACAGTAAAATATAGTCGCCCTCCACCAAAGGGTATTAGAATGGTTTTAACTCGGTTGCCAAAGAAGGAGAACACAAACTAAGATAGTTCGACAGTGACTAGCAGTAGCTCGTGTTTTCAATTTGCACAGCTTTTCTCTTTTTGCCACGTGCACAACAATGTGTTAATTACCTTTTCAATTCTCCACCATCAGAACAGCACGTAACAGAGATAGAAGTTGTTTTTCTTAAGATTGTGGGTATCATTTCTTACCGTATTTGTTCCATAGTTTTTCCTTGTGCTTCCTTTATTTTATTTGTTGGTGACAGTGTGGTCTTTGGGTAGGCTTGTTTTGTTTTATTAGGTGACTGATGTGAATAGCCGTGTCTTTTTATTCAGATGTTTTCGTGTTCCATAATATGCAGTGCCGTGATCCTCTTAGTTGTATTGTCAGTGCTACTGTACATTTACAAGCAGTTTAACATCATGTATTACTTGGCCCTCCCCAGAGCGCGTATGTGTGGAAACTTCACACCTCCCGATCAGAATGTCTTTGTGTTTCAGTATTCTGACATCCTGGGGACCGCCCACAAGCTTTCAATATGAATGGCAGACGCTCGTGGCTTCATTTAGATAGATTTCCTTTTCTTGATGGTAGGGCTCTTGGTTTTTCCTCTGCCTCAGTTTAGCAGACATTGTTCAGTCCATGTCCAGCTCCTTAAGTATTTACATTTTGACAACTCTTGTGAAAAAAGTCGTCCTGATGCTTGCGTTGTATTTAAATGAGCATTCATTTACCATGTCCTGTGAGTATTGACAAGGTGAAGTCACTGAATGTAGGTGCTGAGAAAAACTGACTCATGCCGATGTTATCACTGCTCCAGCGCCCCCACTGATAGATGAACTGGGAGTTGATATTTGGCTGATTTTTGCACGCATCCTCATGCCAGACTCCATATGAGGAAACTGCAAATGCATATTTCTTTTGTTGCGTTTAACATGGGGAACCTGGGTGCAGAAAAGCTCCGACTCTTTGCTTGGGTTTGAGTTTTTATGTAAGTTGACTTGTTACATGCCAAGGCCCCTAACCTTTATCTACAAACAGTCATTGTAAGAAGAAAACAGTTGAAAAGTTCTGAGAGTGCAATTTCCTCCAGGGAGCATCTTTTCCGAATCCCACCCCTTGCCTCAGATCTTCCTCATGACAAACTGCTAGAAGTGTTTCATCAGGATGCCTGCATCCACGCATATAAAATGACTGTAATTGAGCAACTTCTAAACATAAGAGGCACTGTTTAATTAATTGTTCGTTCAGTGGTAATTGTAGTAGAAGCAAGCAGGCGTCTGCATTGCTGTAAACTCTGCGTAATCCAAAAGCATTTGAAACCGCTTCCTACATGGTAATGCAGAGCATAAGAATTTAGTGTCCAAGTAGCGATCAAAATCAGTAGCTTTACTGCTGAAATTAATTTGTGAAACTTATATTTGGTCAAAAGTCCACACTTACTAAGTGTCAAAAATGAAAAAAACTTGATCCCCATAATTGGAACATGGCAAGTAGCAGAATGTAGACCTGTCATTATTGTGAATTTATTCAGTTGTATATTTTCTGTTGATGATCACTGGAGAACTTAACAACTGGTCAAGAACAACCTAGAAGGAGCCAACAGAGGTGCTCCAGTGCATCCGAGAAAGTGCCTATTTGTGTTCAATATTTCAAAAGCTGACACTAGTACAAGCAGAAGCTGCATGTTTGCTTCATGCATAGTGGACCTGAAATACTAAAAAAATCGAGTCTCCAAAGCAGTCACCATTGATACTGCAATTGTTGTTATAAATGTGCTTGAACTAAGACCATTTTTTTTTACTTTTAATCTGTTAGCTTGTCGAGTACCTTTGATAGATACTCTCACCCTGGGACCTGATATTCTTGAACTTGTAGAGTTGACATATGTTTAAGTCCTACCGGGCATCTATGATTGGGTGGGGTGTCCCGTAGAGGGCTATCATCATTGGGAATTATGGGATTGTTACAGAAAGTGCCTCGGAGAAGGCAGGGTTATGGCTTTCATTAAATCCTGACCTCACATAACCATAGTCAGTCTTGAACATCTACTATCTGCAGCTTATAAGGAAATCACTCACAGTATATGTATTTTATTTCTTGCGTAGAAAGGTCAGCCATCAGAACGCTCTGAGTTGCTTGTTATCAAAATCCAGAAGCAGACAAATGCTTTGTTTCGGAACATACTTTACCTTGAAGCTCTGAAATTCTGGAAACTAACGCTTAAGCAATCCTCCTGGATTTGCTTCAAAGATCAATTATCCTATTCCACTCAAGTTTTGATTACCCCAAATATCTCAAATTTCTTCAGACCATTTAAATCACAACTTTTATGGTAGCACCTAAGACTAAAAAATCATGCTGTTGAAGTGCTAGCCATTTTAGAGAAAGCCACATGCACCTACCTAAATCTATTGTTTCAATGAGCACAGAGTATTGCCTGCCTGAGATGAAACAAATTGTCAGAATGTCCACGTGTTGGTAAAATCCACAAATGTGTATTTTGCCCAGATTCCTGAGTGGGCCTGGTGCATGCCTCACAATATCTTAAAATAAATTAAAATTACCATCTGTGAATTATCTTTTGGTCTTTGTGTTGCTTATGAAGAATGCAACACAGTATACAATGTTTTCCAGTACCTGTTGTTTGCCACATTCTTTGCTTTTTAAGATGTTTTTGCAAGATATAATTGGGAGTGTGCCATGAACAGAACTTCCTTAGGGCTTGCAAAAATGAGGCATCACTGCAGCAGTTATGTTTTCTTCCCTTATTACTCTAATGTGCCTAATACCGGCTGTCAGACTTGGAACAATCAACCCAATTACGAAAAGCATGTGATAGCAACTTTATTTTATGGAATTATTCCCTTTGCCTTGCGAAGATTCTTAGGCTAGTGTGCCTTGCCTATCTGTGGTGGGATTGGCGGGTAAGCAAATACATGCAGTAGCTTTGAGGAGTCATGCGCCGTTAGTGACGTATGGTGCTGAGTAGAATCCTCCTGTATAAAAAGGCGTGCTCCGCCCACATACTTTTAAAGGGTTTTTCGCTGGAGCCAGGGACAAAGCTCAGCAAGTTGGATCATGAGGTAGCGGATTTGAAAATGGAGGACCCTGAAACATCCCAGCCTGTGAAGTCCCCAATGTGTCATAGATGACAGCGGGGATTTGTTGTGCCGTTTCGGTTGACATTTCAAACCTGGTTTTCGCTGTTGGTTTGGGGACAGCTGCCTGTGACTTTGTTTAATATATTGTTTTCGGCATCAGTATTCACAGGAATGAAAAGCGGAATGCTTCTTAGAAGCAGGAAAAGCCTTTTTTATTGCTTTAGGAAATACCGTGCCGAAGAATTCTACCAACGCTCAGCTGTCAATAATTATAACATTCATTCTTTTTTCGTGTGTCCTGAAGGAAAGCAATTTCTGGAATCTGGGTAGTGTTTTCGAATTTTTTTTTTGCACCTCTTTTTGTTTGGGGATGAAGCTTATGAGCTAAGCAGTGGCATTTTTTATAGACTTTGAGGGTGGGAGGGACCCAGACAGGGCTCTGCATTCCGAATTTAATTATTTTCTACTCTAAACCTGATGCACAGTCTATTTAATCAAAAGTAAAATTGATGCAAATTGATCTCAACGCATGTTTGGATTCGTTTTTCAAGAAATGTGTGAGCTTGTTTTAAGGTCAGTTTATTGCCCTCTTCCTACATCCTTTACTATGTAAATTTGTTATAGAGGATTCTTACACTGCAGGACCGTACCAAAATAACCATGCTTCAACACTACGCATTTTGCTACATACTTGATGTAATAATCTCGTCTGTACTACAGTAAACATTTTGTCTGCCCAAGTTTTCCTGCATGCAACATTGATTTTTCTAATGGAGGTGTTTGGGTTCTTTAGAAGTGCCTCTCCATACTCTGCAGCTCACTCCTCTGTCTTAGGCTGGTGCTTGAGCATTCTTTGAGAGTCACGGTTTGGTCTTAACATTTCACTTTCTTTCTGCTTTTCAACAATTGCTATCGATATACAGTAACTACACGGATAGGGATTTCGTCTTTTTACAAGATCATCATGTAATCATTAAACCTTGTGAAAACATAATTTAGCTGCGTTTTAAAAAGTGTGTCGTGAATTGGGGAACATCTGGTGAAAGCGAAACGAACTTGAAAACACAGTTAAGTCCTAAAGTATTGGCCATTTTATAATTGTCGTTTATCCTCATTGTCTCTAGTAGTAAGCAGCTGTGTAGTCAGAAGCAGGTCTGGTTCTTGTAATTATAATTATTTAAACGCCTCTGAAGATCTTTTTGTATGCTCTTGCACATAAAGGTCGCGTTTGATACCCGAAGAAAGAGCCCTGCCTTTTGTTCCTCTTGTACCTGATTCTACCTGAACGACACTGTACTTTGATCTCTGGTAACCGGTCTCTTGTTTGCCCGGTATGGGCCCGCTCAGTTATCTTTTTTCCACTGTTGCTTTTCATCATGGCAAGAGTGAGTCAGAAAATAAATTAACTACACAACATTTTCTCTTTTTGTGTAGGCAAAACAATTAGTAAAGGCCTGCAAAAAAAACTATTTTATATGTCTCTCGAAGAGTATCTTGTGTAAGAAAGATCTCTGAGCTTTATGCTAGAGCTGGGGACAGCAGGGCTAGTGTACATAGTTTTCTTTGCACATGTGTCTTGATGGCCCATTTAGTTGACATTAGGTTCAGTTTTCTGTTGACAGAGGTTGGGAGTCCCTTAGAGACCACATACAATGACCCTGCACTTGCACATGGAAGCGTGATAGGCGTGAGCCCTGTTAGAACTGGAGGCCTGTCTTACATGGTTTGAATGTTTCCCTCCCTTGTTTGTTAGCTGTCAGTCCCACTTCCCCTTTTGGAATGTTGAGGTCTGCACGGTCAGTGGTCTGGTGTTTCCATCCCGGACTTCTGCTCTGAACAGCTTTCAATTCTGCTACCCATGTTCTGCCATTGCAAACTCCTCATTATGCCAAAAAAACCTTGCTGAAATGGGGTCACATAAAAAACGCTGAGATGTATCTTTCTGAGGCTCCTAGAAATCCTTAAGATGACAGTAGGGCAAGGCAGACATGGTCCGAGGTAGAGATGTTGAAATATTGGAATAGACAAAGATGAGCTAGAGAGACAAAGTTCACTTTCTCAGGTGGGACCCTGGGCAATTGCCCACTTTGGCCATGCCCTAAAACGTGTTGGGGGCACCTTGAGAAGTAGATGGTCGCTGAGCATTGGGCACACTTGTGAGGTGACAGGGCACAGCTGCGTCCAGAGTGGTCAAGCGCCCTTCCGTGTTGAGCGTTTTACAGCACGGTAGAGAACTTTAGAAATGACTGTACTTTTCGTGTGAACCTAGTGCAGTGTCAGACTGGACTGATGGACATCTTTCTCCTAGCCAGTGTCTCTAGAATGGAGTGAAGAATCGATTACATGGTTTTCAGATGGACTGAAAGGTGTGCCAACTAAAGATAGTGTGGCAGAAACAGAAGGATCGCTCAACTCTACTCGTATGCGGCCCTATTTATTCACCCTCCATACCCCTACACCCACCCACGCCTACCTCAGCCTAAACGGCCTTTATATATCCACATTGATAGCAGTCCCCTGCGGAGAACAGAATTACTTTTCTCTGTTCGCAGTGAGGGCGGTGGAGGCCAAGGCCGGAACAGAGAACCCGTGCGAGGTGAGAGGTCGCACATCTGCTCCCCTTGGACAGGGTTAACCGGTAGTCTAGACGCCACGTTCAGTCATGCAGTTTCCGATGCGCCCAGAAATCCCGTGACCCGTCGTTCAACTAGCACGTAGGACTTACATCAGAGGCACAGTATTTTCCGGTGATAGGACCCAGCTGTGGCGACCCCCTGTGCGGGCTCTTCTGAGCCCAGACGAGAACGCTCTTGGGAAAATATTTTGGAGTTGCCTGTGTTACTATCAGCGCAAACTTTTGTTTGTTCTCGGGTGCTGCTTTATAGAAAGTAGAGCTCGGAAAGAGTTAATGCTTCCCTCAGCCACCCTCACTCACTGTGAAGCATGGGGTAGGCGATCGAGTGCCCCCGTGCTCGCCGGGTGTCAGTTACTGTCAGGCCCTATGTCTGACTTCATTGAACCCTTTACTGCTTGCGGTTTGTCTGGACGGTGTCACATGACTTCTCTGAAAATTCCCCCTCCCCGCCATTTCCAGTAAACTGTTTGAACAGGGGTGACTCAGAGCGAAACCAGCTTCCTTGTAACCACAGGGCTTGTTAAAGAATTTGTCAACGTGGACTCCAGAGGGCAGGTTTTTGATGAAGCCGGGACTGTTTGTGGCTCGCTGTTGCGTCATGGGCTGCTTTCAGCACCTTGCTGCTTTCAGAGCCCGGCAGCTTTGTCTGCAAGGAGTTAAATTGTTGAACTTTGCAACAATCGTCTCTTCTAACGTTTCCTGGCGGCATTGTAAGCGCGGGATCTATTTTGCGGACTTTTCCGGAGTGGTAAGGTTTTATGAAGTGAGGACAAAGGTTTGCACTACGCCTTGTTCAGCTCTGAGTGAGAAGCGAAGTCGCGCTCCGCTGGAGAGCGAAGAGGCCAACTGCGTCACATCCTCCCGTAATGGCGGGAGAAGATGAAATGGGGCGTCCCAGACCGTTCATTCAGAACTTGTTCTCAGACATTACTGTACGCTGAGTGACACAATGACTTTTCCAGTGCCAGCAATACGGCGGAAACTCGTGCTTTCTGACACATTCTCCTTCTCGGCCAATGCATTGGCAGTAAATTAAGGCACAGAAGTACTGAAAGATGTCGTTTTGGAAAACATTCTCATTGAATGGCAAGTAAATAGCCCTCTTATGCCTCAACCGAGACAAAACGCCGAGCTTTCGAACGGAACTGAGAACACAAATGTTGTAGCACCTGTCCCATCACTGACTCATTTGGAAATCGCTGGGCGGCAATTTAGTTTAACGCTTTGCACAGTACATGCAACTAATTCATTGAGTAATTGGTATTGATGAACTCCGTTACTTGTCTCTTCATGCAACACTCTCCCCTCACTTCATAATGACCTACTACCGCTGCGACGTACGCAGGCTCAAGGTGGCAGTGTCTTTAAGGCACCCTAAGTCGGTATACTTTTCCCTTTCGTAAAAGAAAACGGACCATCCTTAGAATGTAACCTTTTTCTAAATCTGAGCTGTTTTCCAGGGACTTGTGGCAAGGCAGAAATAAACGGCTGTTTCCAAAGCTCAGTCTTTTTAAAAATAAGAATTACAATACCCCAATGTTGGCCGGTAGTGAAATCTTTGTGCCCATCAATGCCAGGCCAAGAACAGGCTCAGCTAATGCCTCCTTCCCGCCAGTTACCGACCCATTGCATGTCTTCCATTTCCAGCTAAAATTTTCGAGAAAACAATGAACATACAACTATCGAATTTCATAGACAAAAACAACCTACTGGATGATACCCAATTTGGGTTCAGATGGGGTCATGGAACCGAGACCGCGCTATTAAAAGCAGCAGATGAAATAAGGATGACATTGGACAAGGGAGGAGCGGCAGTACTAATACTTTTAGATCTTTCTGCAGCCTTCGACACGGTCGATCATGTCATCTTGATCGACCGTGTCTCAGCAATAGGAATTCAGAATAAAGCCAAAGAACTTCTCGCCTCATTCCTGGCTGACCGTCCACAGACAGTAAAAATGGGACATTTCACCTCCCACACCTTTACCCTCCCCTGCGGAGTACCACAGGGCTCCTCGCTAAGTCCGAAATTGTTTAACATTTATGTTTCGGACTTAGCGAGGGTTATAAAATCTTATGGAATTGCCCTCACAACCTATGCTGACGACACACAACTGGTGCTATCTGTACACAACGATGGTACATCAGTTGCGGCAAATTTTCAAGAGGGAATGCGGGCAATCAGTTCTTGGATGTCATCAAACTGTCTCAAACTAAACTCTGACAAAACAGAGGTGATGACATTCGGGAAACTGGAACCAATCTGGTCCCCCCAATGGTGGCCCCCCGAGATGGGAGCTCCACCTCAACCTGTCACTAAGGTTCGTAACCTTGGAGTCGTATTCGACAATAAAATGACTTTCCATCAACATGTCAACTCTGTGGTCTCCTCATCCTTTTACATCCTGAAAAAGATCAAAAAACTGATACCATACCTCCCCTCGTCAGCTGGCAAAACCCTAATCAGCACTTTGGTCTTTTCGAGAACATATTACTGCAATGCCCTTCTTCTGAATACCCAGGAAAAAGTCCTTAACAGATTGCAGCTAGTCCAAAATGCCTCGGCCAGAATCTTACTAAGCATCCCCAAGTTCACATCCATTTCCCCTTACATTCGACAGCTGCACTGGCTCCCAGTCAGGAGCCGGATAACATTTAAGGCACTATGCATTGCATACAAAGCCATCAACAACTCAGGCCCACAGTGTGAGAAGTTGGCCTGATGTATGATGTCACTAGTTATAGTGTACACCTTATATCAGTCCAAATACCCTTATGGTGATTGGTTGTAAAGTCAACCTTATAGACCAGCTATCCTAGTGGTAGCATGGACAAGAGCAGTCTTAGGCTAAACTCTGAATGGCATGTGAAGCCAGCTGTGATACCATATATAATCCCTTGAATACCAAATGAAAGGACACCACAACAGATATATATATAAAATAAAGTGTATTTATTCTAAGCAAACCCTCAGCACTCTTTATGAGTTTAGAGGTAAGTACAACACAGTCTTATTAATGCATACAGTAAGTCACACAGGTAAGTAATACAGTTAGGCCCTAGGGGCCACGCAAACCATATACTAAAGAAGTGGTATAAGAACCACTGTCACGGAAATAGAATAGGCCTAGGCCTAGGGAATCGCTGGGGCTACACTACACTAGCGTTAGTTAGGAAGTGGGAGGCCCACGGGATTCGTGTGCAGAGTGGAAACACTCACGCGTAATGCGTAAAAGTCAATAGTAATGTTACAGTTTAGAAATAGATAGATTTAGGACACTTCCGGAGTAGCTAGGAAGTTGAGACTTGAAAACTAGCCACTAGGATAGTCACTATCCTGATGAGCACCGGAGTACCCAAGTTACCTAGCCCACAGGCTGCGGGTGCATAGGGGTGAAGATGCGTCGTTTTCGTCGTCGACTCCTATGGATGCCTGAAGAAAGATGCTGACAGGCAGTCAGGAGAGAGTGTCCGGTGGATCCCAAGCCTGGGATCAAGAAGAGAAGAAACCTGCAAGCAGAGGGGACAGAGTCAAGGTCACTAGCCAGTGACCCCGTGGAACCAGGAAGGAACCAGGCGATGTCGTGAAGAGTTGCAGGTGAAGGTGAAGCTTGTCGCTGCAGCCAGGAGGACCAGGAGGCGTCGAGGACGACCAGGACCAGGAGGCGAGCTGTCCCACGAAGGCTCTTGCTGTCGGCGGCGTCGAAGTTGGACTAGGACTCACCAAGCCTTGGCAAGCGGAACCCACGAAGAACAAGGGACTTGCTTCTGGTGCAGACCAGGAAGGTCTGGGGTGCTTCTTCTTTGCAGAGAAGCGGGAGCCAGTCTGGAGGAGCCAAACCAGCGCAGAAGATTTCAGGGAGCGTCGTCACAGAGGCCACTAGCCAGCGGGCAAGCAACCGGACAGACGCGGCAAGCAGGAAAATGCTGAAGGGCCCCACGCAGGACTCGTGGAGTGTGGGGGGCTGGTCTTCGGTGCAGATGGTGCTTGGGGTTGGGGCTTCTCAATCCCCGGTGCACAACTTCGAGGGTACCTCAGAAGCTGCGCTGTAAGTTACTAGCCACTTTTCCCAGGTAGCCGGTCCCACGTCGCTCGTCGCCTCCACGGATCTCAGCTCTGCTGCAGATGTGGATGAGGGTCGGAGAAGTCTGGAAATCAAGGCTCTGGTCGGGCTCTGCAGTCGGTTCCTCGTCGAACGTTTCACAAAGCAAAGGGTAGTCACTTGATGGTGCCTGTTTGCACAGGGTAGCCACTCCTTGGCTACAAGGGAGATTCTTCAGTCTTCTTCTTTCGTCGAATGTCGAAGGTCCAGAGTTTCTGTTCAGTTTTGCAGGTTCAGGATAATCTAAAGTCTTGAGGCCCAACTCCCACTCTTATACTAATCTGGGGGGCTGGGATACCTGCTAGGTCACGCCTTATGGGTGGGACCTGGGAGGGGGTGGTTACACCCACTTCCCTTTGTCCAGTTTCGCGCCAGAGCTGGGGCTGGAGTGCCCCAGCGCCGGTTTGAACTGGACTATGCAAGGAACACCTTGTGTGCCCCAGGCATGTCTCATTCCTTTCAGCCCACCCTGCCCCAATACACTAAAGGCTGTCTGGGGAGGTGCGAGCACCTCCCCAAGCAGGAAACCTATTGTCCAGGCCTTCCTGGCTGGGATCACTCCCAGCTGCAGGAGGTCAGACTTGTGTCGTGGCAGCAGCATCCATTTTGTGATGCTGAGGCTTTGGTCAGAGGCTAACAGTTGAAGTATGATTTTAACATGTCTTTCCCTCTAGAAGGGGGGAATAATATTCTCATGTCCAGAAATGGCATGGGGGTATTATTCCCGAGTGTTAGACACCTTACACGACATGTTTTGATAAAGCCCAACCATAGTTACCATAACCGTCTAAGATTATAAGGCACTTTAAGAGTATATGGTAGGCTATATCATAGAACAGCTATAAGGACAAGGTTCCGAAAGCTGCAGACAGGCTCAGCTCATGCTAGAGCACCATCTCACATGTTACCAAGCACTCTGCCTCCAGGATTGTCAAGGCCTGCCATAGGAGTGACTGATAGGTACACATGTGTCTATATGTAAGTTAGGTATAGGAATACTACACCTAAGCAAGGGGTGATTACACGACCTTGCCCCAGCTGAGTGATCAGCCAGTTGTGTCAAAATGGAAGGCCAGGCCAGGGGTGGCACAATACATGCTGCAGCCCCTGGTAGGCCTAGGGTACACCTATGCCCTGGGTACCTAGGGTACACTGTACAGGGGCCAATAAGGTGATCCTATCCAAATGGGTTATGCACCTAAAGTACATAGTAGTAATTTAGAGAGAGAACAGCAGGGCTGTGGGTCTGATTAGCAGGCCCACAGCCACATCTAAGTCGAAAACCAGTAAAGCAAAAGCAAAAAGTGGGGGTGAACATAGAAAGCAGACCCTACTCTCCTACACAACCCCCCCCCAAACTTAGGGACATTAAACTAACCTTGACCAGTTGAGTCTTCATGTTCTAAGTGGAAATATCTGGAGAGTCCATCTGCATTGGCATGGTCAGTCCCAGGTCTATGTTCCACTGTGAAGTCCATCCCCTGTAGGGAAATGGACCACCTAAGAAGTTTGGGATTTTCACCCTTCATCTGATTTAGCCACAAGAGGGGCTTATGGTCTGTCTGAATCTTGAAGTGAGTGCCAAACAAGTATGGCCTCAGCTTCTTCAGGGCCCAAACCACAGCAAAGGCCTCCCTCTCAATAGCTGACCAACGTTTCTCTCTAGGGGTCAGCCTTCTACTTATAAAAGCAATGGGCTGGTCTTGACCATCTACATTCAGTTGTGAAAGAACAGCTCCCACACCTAACTCAGAAGCATCTGTCTGGACAATGAACTCTTTGGAGTAGTCTGGACTTTTCAGAATAGGTGCACTGCACATGGCCTGCTTCAGGTCATCAAATGCTTTTTGACAGCTTGCTGTCCACTGAACTTTCTTTGGCATCTTCTTGGAGGTCAAGTCATTAAGTGGTGTCACTATGGACCCATAGTTCTTAACAAAACTTTCTGTAGTACCCAGACAGGCCCAAGAAAGCTCTGACCTGAGTCTGGGTAGTTGGAGGGGCCCAGTCCTTTATGGTCTGGATCTTGCTCTCCAGTGGTTGAACCTGACCCCCACCAACTAGGTGGCCCAGGTATACAACCTTGCTCTGCCCTATCTGGCACTTAGTGGCCTTGATAGTGAGGCCTGCCTTTTGCAGGGCCTCTAAAACATTCCTCAGGTGGACCAGGTGATCCTCCCAGGTGGAGCTAAAGACAGCAATATCATCAAGATAAGCTGCACAATAATCATCCAACCCAGTAAGGACTTGATTCACCAGCCTTTGGAAAGTGGCAGGTGCATTCTTCAAACCAAAGGGCATTACCACAAATTGATAATGTCCTCCTGGGGTCGAGAAAGCAGTTTTGGCCTTTGCACTCTCAGCTAGTCTGATTTGCCAGTAGCCTGCTGTTAGGTCAAATGTGCTCAAAAACTTAGCAGCTGCCAGTCTGTCAATGAGCTCATCTGCCCTAGGTATTGGGTGGGCATCTGTCCTAGTGACAGCATTGAGACCTCTGTAATCCACGCAAAACCTCATCTCTCTCTTACCATCTTGGGTGTGAGGTTTTGGCACAAGGACTACAGGACTAGCCCAAGGGCTCTCTGAAGGTTCAATGACTCCCAGCTCCAACATCTTTTGTACCTCAACTTTTATGCAGTCCCTGACATGGTCAGGTTGCCTGTAGATTTTACTCTTCACAGGCAGACTGTCACCAGTGTCCACCTCATGGGTGCACCAGTTTGTCTGACTTGGGGTCAGAGAGAACATATGTCTGTAGGCCTGCAGAACTTGTCTGCAGTCCTGTTGCTGATGGACAGTGAGGCTGTCAGAAAAGACCACACCATCAACTGAGCCATCATCAGGGTTCTGAGTCAACAGGTCTGGGAGAGGGTCACTCTCTTCCTCCTGCCCCTCATCTGTAGCCATGAGTAGCCCCATGTCTGCCCTGTCCACATATGCCTTCAATCTGTTGACATGAAGCACCCTGTGGGGGCTTCTGGGAGTCCCAAGGTCCACCAAGTAGGTGACTTCTCCCTTTTTCTCAACAATAGTGTGGGGTCCAGACCATTTGTCTTGGAGTGCTGCTGGGGCCACTGGCTCCAACACCCACACTTTCTGCCCTGGCTGGTAAACAGTCAGTACAGCCTTTTGGTCATGCCAAGCTTTTTGGAGTTCTTGGCTTGCCTCAAGGTTTTTAGAAGCCTTCTTCATATACTCTGCCATCCTGGAGCGGAGACCAAGTACATAATCCACTATGTCTAGTTTGGGTTGTCTGAGAGGTCTCTCCCATCCTTCCTTCACCAAACACAGGGGGTCCTCTTACAGGATGCCCAAACAAAAGCTCAAAAGGGCTGTAGCCAACCCCCTTTTGTGGGACCTCTCTGTAAGCAACAGAAGGCAGGGTAAAAGGATGTCCCATCTTCGCCTAAGCTTGTCTGGTAATCCTTTTATCATTCCCTTTAGGGTCTTGTTGAATCTCTCAACAAGCCCATTGCACTGTGGGTGATAGGGCGTGGTGAACTTATAGTTAACACCACACTCCTTCCACATTGCAGTCAAGTATCCTGACATAAAGTTGGCACCTCTGTCAGAAATGACCTCCTTTGGAAAGCCCACTCTGGAGAATACTCCAAGCAGGGCCCTTGCCACAACAGGAGCTGTTGTGGTCCTCAGGGGAATTGCTTCTGGGTACCTGGTGGCATGGTCCACTATCACCAGTATGAATCTGTGCCCAGATACTGTTTGTGGGTCCATTGGTCCTACAATATCTATGCCCACTCTTTCAAAGGGGACCCCCACCACAGGTAGTGGTATGAGGGGGGCCTTTGTGGTGCCACCTGATTTGCCACTGGCTTGGCAGGTGACACAGGAGCGACAAAACTCCTTAGTATCTTCTGACATATGGGGCCAGTGAAAGTGAGGGACAAGCCTGTCCCAAGTCTTGTTCTGGCCTAAATGTCCTGCAAGGGGAATATCATGGGCCAAGGTTAGAAGGAAGCCTCTGAACTTCAGTGGTATGACCAACCTCCTGGATGCACCAGGCTTGGGGTCTCTAGCCTCTGAGTACAGTAGCCCTTCATCCCAATACACTCTATGGGTACCTTGAGCATTCCCTGCAGCCTCAGCAGCAGCCAGCTGTCTGAGGGGTTCAAGAGAGGGGCAGTCTAATTGAGCCTGCCTCAGATCTGCCCTTGAAGGTCCCCCTGTCCCAAGAAACTCAACCTGATCAGGTTCAAGTTCTTCTAGGACAGTTCCTTCAGGGCTCTCAGAATCATCCTCCTGGGATGACTGATCCACCACCTGAGGCAGGGGGAAGGCACAGCCTTAACCCTACTGCTCTTTCTCTTGGATTGTGACTGGTCCATAGTTTCAGGATCCAGCACGTGTTCAGTGTTGCACTTTTTGGCCTGTGACCTGGTCACAGCAAGGACATGTGCATCTATCCCCAGCATTTCTGCATGGGTCCTATACTCCACTTCAGACCAAACTGAAGTTTCAAGATCATTGCCCAGTAAACACTCTACAGGAAGGTCTGAACTAACAACAACTTTCTTGAGGCCAGTTACCCCTCCCCAGGAGAAGTTAACAATAGCCACACTATGGGAGGTAGTGGCATTGCTAGCGTTGGTCACTAGGTAATTCTCACCTAGTATGATCTGTCCAGGGTCCACAAAAGCAGGTGTCACCATTGTGACACTAGCCCCAGTGTCCCTGTAGGCCTGAGCCATTCTTTGGTTGATAAAAGGTGTCTGTCTGTACTTGCCCAGGTTACTGGGGCCTACAGTAGAGGACAAAGCTAAGTCCCCATCACAGATCAGGACAGCCTGAGTAGGTACTCTGACTAGGCCAGAATCCTCCTCAGTTCCCAGGGTTAACCCTACTACACCCTTTTGCTGGGAACCACCACTTACAGCTGAACTAGGGGGTACAGTTGCCTTAGGGGCAATGGTGGCTGGGGGCTTATCCTTTTTGGTGCACTCACTAAACCAATGTGAGGTAGACTTACAATAGTTGCACCATGGTTTCTTTTGGCCTTCTTTCTTCTTATCCTTTTTGGAACCACCCTCCCCCTGAGCCTTTTGGGGGCCTGGTGAAGACTTCTGGTCTTTTTGTTTCTGATCATTACCCTTCTGGTCTGCCTTTTTCTGATCACCGCCCTGGTTCTGGTTTTTCTGCTTAACTCTAGTCCTGACCCATCTATCTGCCTTCTTTCCCAATTCTTGGGGAGAAGTCAGATCAGAATCAATCAGGTGTTGATGCAATAGCTGGTTTTGACAGTTGTTAAGTATTTGTTCTCTCATGATCAAATTATACAATCCTGTATAGTCCTTAACCTTACTTCCCAATAGCCAGCCTTCCAGAGCCTTAGTGGCACAATCTACAAAGTCAGTCCAGTCCTGAGTCTGTGTCTTCTGGGTATCCCTGAACATCAACCTGTATTGTTCAGTGGTTAGGCCAAACCCATCAATCAGAGCACTCTTCAGGACAGTGTAATTATCTGCATCCTCATCACTAACTGTGAGGAGCTTGTCTCTTCCTTTCTCAGAGAAGGAGAGCCACAAGATAGCTGCCCACTGACTTTGGGGTACCTGCTGTACTTTGCAAGCTCTCTCCAAAGCAGTTATCCATTTGTGGATGTCATCCCCACACTTGTAGGGAGGGACAATCTTGCTCAGGTTTCTATTATCATAGTGCCTGTCTCTATCTCTAGGAATGTTGCTGCCACCAGTGGGTTCTAACCCACTTAACTTTTGTTCTCTAGCCAGAGCAAGCTTCTCTTTGGCAAGGGCAAGTTCTTCCCTCTGAATCCTCAGATTAGCCTCCCTCATTCTGGCTGCATGCTCCTTTCTCTCAGGTGAAGTCATTCCCCTGTGAGAGGAAGCATTAGAGATGTTAGAGACATGGGAGTGGATGGATTCCCTTGAAGGGGATCTGTCCCTCCTGCTTCTCTGTGAATGTCTACTTGTGGGCCTGTATGGGGGGATCCCATGCAAACTCCCATGTAAACTTAAGTTAGCCTGGCTAAGTCTCTTTACTTGGCTCTGGCTGTCTACCTCCCCATCTGAAGCCCCATCTGACTCCTCTGTGGTGGGTAGACCCTCCTCTGTGCCTAGGGCACCTTCCTGTGATGCCCTCTGAGCATCATACTCCTCTAGGAGTTGTCTTAACTGAAGGAGGGTAGGGTTTGCACCCTGTTTTATTCCTCTGGAGGTACACAATTGTCTCATCTCCTGGAATGTTAAGGTATCATACCCAGAGGGGGTCTTTTGCAGACCTGCCCCTCCTGAGAGAGCATCTACTTGATCTCCTCCCAGAGGCATGATCTAGTGAGGGTGTGGTGTGTGCACCTACCTACACTAGTTGTATCTACTAAACCTTTCTAGTAGTTGTAGTCAGGGTGTGTTATTCCCTTCAACCTACAACTACAAAGTCCAGTAGGACTTAAGTATAATAATCTATGTTATATGTACCTAGACAATATCTGTGTGATCTTTCAATTTAGTATCTCAAGATTACAATGGTATTACAACAGCAAGCTCAGATCCCAACCGCTGCTCACCAATGTGAGAAGTTGGCCTGATGTATGATGTCACTAGTTATAGTGTACACCTTATATCAGTCCAAATACCCTTATGGTGATTGGTTGTAAAGTCAACCTTATAGACCAGCTATCCTAGTGGTAGCATGGACAAGAGCAGTCTTAGGCTAAACTCTGAATGGCATGTGAAGCCAGCTGTGATACCATATATAATCCCTTGAATACCAAATGAAAGGACACCACAACAGATATATATATAAAATAAAGTGTATTTATTCTAAGCAAACCCTCAGCACTCTTTATGAGTTTAGAGGTAAGTACAACACAGTCTTATTAATGCATACAGTAAGTCACACAGGTAAGTAATACAGTTAGGCCCTAGGGGCCACGCAAACCATATACTAAAGAAGTGGTATAAGAACCACTGTCACGGAAATAGAATAGGCCTAGGCCTAGGGAATCGCTGGGGCTACACTACACTAGCGTTAGTTAGGAAGTGGGAGGCCCACGGGATTCGTGTGCAGAGTGGAAACACTCACGCGTAATGCGTAAAAGTCAATAGTAATGTTACAGTTTAGAAATAGATAGATTTAGGACACTTCCGGAGTAGCTAGGAAGTTGAGACTTGAAAACTAGCCACTAGGATAGTCACTATCCTGATGAGCACCGGAGTACCCAAGTTACCTAGCCCACAGGCTGCGGGTGCATAGGGGTGAAGATGCGTCGTTTTCGTCGTCGACTCCTATGGATGCCTGAAGAAAGATGCTGACAGGCAGTCAGGAGAGAGTGTCCGGTGGATCCCAAGCCTGGGATCAAGAAGAGAAGAAACCTGCAAGCAGAGGGGACAGAGTCAAGGTCACTAGCCAGTGACCCCGTGGAACCAGGAAGGAACCAGGCGATGTCGTGAAGAGTTGCAGGTGAAGGTGAAGCTTGTCGCTGCAGCCAGGAGGACCAGGAGGCGTCGAGGACGACCAGGACCAGGAGGCGAGCTGTCCCACGAAGGCTCTTGCTGTCGGCGGCGTCGAAGTTGGACTAGGACTCACCAAGCCTTGGCAAGCGGAACCCACGAAGAACAAGGGACTTGCTTCTGGTGCAGACCAGGAATGTCTGAGGTGCTTCTTCTTTGCAGAGAAGCGGGAGCCAGTCTGGAGGAGCCAAACCAGCGCAGAAGATTTCAGGGAGCGTCGTCACAGAGGCCACTAGCCAGCGGGCAAGCAACCGGACAGACGCGGCAAGCAGGAAAATGCTGAAGGGCCCCACGCAGGACTCGTGGAGTGTGGGGGGCTGGTCTTCGGTGCAGATGGTGCTTGGGGTTGGGGCTTCTCAATCCCCGGTGCACAACTTCGAGGGTACCTCAGAAGCTGCGCTGTAAGTTACTAGCCACTTTTCCCAGGTAGCCGGTCCCACGTCGCTCGTCGCCTCCACGGATCTCAGCTCTGCTGCAGATGTGGATGAGGGTCGGAGAAGTCTGGAAATCAAGGCTCTGGTCGGGCTCTGCAGTCGGTTCCTCGTCGAACGTTTCACAAAGCAAAGGGTAGTCACTTGATGGTGCCTGTTTGCACAGGGTAGCCACTCCTTGGCTACAAGGGAGATTCTTCAGTCTTCTTCTTTCGTCGAATGTCGAAGGTCCAGAGTTTCTGTTCAGTTTTGCAGGTTCAGGATAATCTAAAGTCTTGAGGCCCAACTCCCACTCTTATACTAATCTGGGGGGCTGGGATACCTGCTAGGTCACGCCTTATGGGTGGGACCTGGGAGGGGGTGGTTACACCCACTTCCCTTTGTCCAGTTTCGCGCCAGAGCTGGGGCTGGAGTGCCCCAGCGCCGGTTTGAACTGGACTATGCAAGGAACACCTTGTGTGCCCCAGGCATGTCTCATTCCTTTCAGCCCACCCTGCCCCAATACACTAAAGGCTGTCTGGGGAGGTGCGAGCACCTCCCCAAGCAGGAAACCTATTGTCCAGGCCTCCCTGGCTGGGATCACTCCCAGCTGCAGGAGGTCAGACTTGTGTCGTGGCAGCAGCATCCATTTTGTGATGCTGAGGCTTTGGTCAGAGGCTAACAGTTGAAGTATGATTTTAACATGTCTTTCCCTCTAGAAGGGGGGAATAATATTCTCATGTCCAGAAATGGCATGGGGGTATTATTCCCAAGTGTTAGACACCTTACACGACATGTTTTGATAAAGCCCAACCATAGTTACCATAACCGTCTAAGATTATAAGGCACTTTAAGAGTATATGGTAGGCTATATCATAGAACAGCTATAAGGACAAGGTTCCGAAAGCTGCAGACAGGCTCAGCTCATGCTAGAGCACCATCTCACATGTTACCAAGCACTCTGCCTCCAGGATTGTCAAGGCCTGCCATAGGAGTGACTGATAGGTACACATGTGTCTATATGTAAGTTAGGTATAGGAATACTACACCTAAGCAAGGGGTGATTACACGACCTTGCCCCAGCTGAGTGATCAGCCAGTTGTGTCAAAATGGAAGGCCAGGCCAGGGGTGGCACAATACATGCTGCAGCCCCTGGTAGGCCTAGGGTACACCTATGCCCTGGGTACCTAGGGTACACTGTACAGGGGCCAATAAGGTGATCCTATCCAAATGGGTTATGCACCTAAAGTACATAGTAGTAATTTAGAGAGAGAACAGCAGGGCTGTGGGTCTGATTAGCAGGCCCACAGCCACATCTAAGTCGAAAACCAGTAAAGCAAAAGCAAAAAGTGGGGGTGAACATAGAAAGCAGACCCTACTCTCCTACACACAGTTAATTAAAAATGCCCTCTGCCCGCTTGAACATTCAAGAACACTACGTTCGTCTTCAGCTCATCTGCTTAAAGTCCCACGTACAAAAAGGGCCAATTGGGGTGACAGATGTTTCTCGATCTCCACAGCCAAACTTTGGAACACACTACCCCTCGACATCAAAACCGCCCCCACGCTCATCAGCTTCAGGAAAAATCTAAAAACCTGTTTTTTTTCATTATAATTTCTGCCACAGCGATGGTCCTGTATTCTGAGCGCCGAGACACCCCCGGGTAGTTGCGCGCTATAAAAATCGCATAAACATACAAATATTGCTAAAACAGTAGATGCTGTATCTTTACCGACGGTTCCATAGGATAACTGCCCTAATAGTAAGCGGGTAGATTTTCTGTGATGGTGTTTCAGCCTACTTACTGTACGTCTTTAAATTGTTAACTGCTGGCCATTCTGTACCGCTCTATGACCAAATCGTTTTGTTTAGGCGTTTATTCATAGCATTCGTGTACCTACTTGCAATGTTTCGGAGCGTTTTGTGATAGTGTCTTGTACTATACTGTTGTAAAGAAATATGACTGTCACATTATGCAGATGCTTGTCCGGTGTTGAGCTAGCGTCCTTTTTCTTGGATGCAGTGTGAATGAACGTAGCTTCATATAAAGTTATGGCAGAAAAGACCACCACACTAGTCCAACCTGCGTTTCTTTCACCCCTGCTACATCCAGGGACCGTATTTAGTCTCCAGATTTACCCACGGTCTGCTATTTTCTGTCTGTGGGAGTCCGGCCTTTTGAATTTGTGTGCTAGTCGTCCATTTTATATATACTGCGCTTCTAGAAAGAACATCTGCATTTTCACTACTGCCCCTACTACTCAAAGAGAAATTTCAAGAAGGGGTTCATACTCTGCCCCCTCTGACTTTTCCATACTGTCCCAAATGCAAATAGGCATTTATTAGGCATGCCCTCATTTGTTGCCAATTTCCTACCAGGGCTAGTGTTACATAGGTGCAAGGGAGATATCCCAGTATGTGAAACTCATATTTCCTTCTGAGGACCACAAGTGTGCAACATGCCAGACCTGGAAGCCACAGTTGCAGGATGGAAAGTCGAATGTTTTGTTTTCATGTTCAGATAATTTATGTCTCTAAGACTACATAATCCTCTTACACCTGTATAATGAAGTTTCTCCAGGCTTCTCTCTGAAATCTTCATGCCTTTGTAATTAGTTTCTAGTTTGGTAACTTCTTTGTTCATTTTTATAACATCTCAAAGTTGTTTTTAATGTATAGTGCCAAAAAGTGGACACCCTTTTCTAAATGTGTTCTGCTTAGTTTACATAGTTTTAACATGACATTTATGGGTCAATATTCTCATAACTTTTACTGTAAGGTAATGCACGCTGTGCTCTTTATTTCAAGCATTTTGCTGATTGCTATTAAGCATCCTCAGATTAATTGTTTGACTGAACTGTATTGTATACTTTTTTTTCTGATTTGATCAGGAATTGAAACAGAGATTCTTATAATAACTTGGCTTATGCCACTGATGTCGTCATACTCTTGTACATGCAAAGAATGATGGGGTTTATGAACTGGACAATGAGATTGCATTCCATGGTGAGCGATATTTCATCAAGGACCATGTCTCACTCTTGCCCCTCATCATAAACCACAATTATGGTAACACTGCCACTTAGAGTGCAGATCATAATGTATCCGGACCGTACCTTTCGATTGGGTCTTCCCTGTTAGCAGGTAGATCTTAAACCTTCGTCCCCAAACGCCTGTCAGGCAGTGGAAGTTTCCTTTTCTTAAATGAGGTTTCAAAGCTGAATTATGGTTTAATTATATTCTTCCTTTGTTAAAAATCCAAAAGCAAAAATACTTCAGCAAATGTGGCCTCGTGAAATGTATTCCACAGTAAGGTAGCTGGCCTATGATGTGTCAATTACTTTCGTAGGTATACCTTTTTCAAGGATGCAAACCCTGATGACTTCTTTTTTCCTTCTTGAATTCATATTCAACTTAATGCAATTTTCGTAGCTACATTGCAATACTCAGTGTGCCATTAACTACTACAGTCTACAGATTGCTACAGAGAGCGACCCTTGACCCTGTCACCAGGCAGGTCGCTCCCCTCACCGCCACGCAGCCCCCTGTGTGTCTGTGACCCTGCTGCTCCTGCACCCGTGTCAGCTGCCTGCTGCTGCCCGGTCACCCCCGCTGGCTGACTGCTCCTCTGTGGTTCCTGCCTCTCTGCTGTACCCCTTACCCTTCTCTTCTGTACCCCCTTTTCTTGCTCCCAGCCTTGTTCCCCGTGTGCCCCCTCTCTCCCCTTCTCTTCTGTATTCCCCCCGTGTTCCGCGCCGGTTTCTCCCGCCGTTTTTCCCGTTTTTTCCCGCCGCTGACCACTGCGGCCCCGCCCCTTTTCTCTCCCATTGGCCTCCCCGCTCCCATCTCCCAGCTACTCCTCCCTCCCTCTCCCCCTTATATGGAGGCCGCGCAGCGGCTGCGCGCAGCGGGCGCGCCGCTGGCAAGCCCGTCTGCGCCCGTCCGCGCCTGGACCGCGCCCAACGCCAGACCCCCTGGCCCTCGCCGACGCCAGTGCACCCGACTCACCTACGACACCACAACCCTCCACGCACTCAACGCCGGCAGAAACACCACCTGCTACCGAGCCACCCCGAAACGCACCCACGGACCCTTCACCTGCCAAACCTGCCGCTTCACCTGCCTCCGAACCCTCACCGCACCAGCCAAACCGAGCCCCAGCAACAACCATCTGATGTGCATCCTGCTCAACACCCGCTCCGTCCACAGGCATGCCGTCAAACTCTGGAATCTCCTCGACTCGACAGCACCAGACATCGCCTTCCTGACGGAAACCTGGATGAACGCCTCCTCAGCACCCGCCATCGCCATCCCAGACGGCTACAAGATCACCAGGAGGGACCGCATCAACCAGACTGGAGGTGGCATCGTCATCCTCAACAAGAACACCATCCGCATCACGACCAACTCGGATGACCCCTTCACCTCCGCCGAACACCTTCACTTCCGGATACACATCGACCCCAAGACCACGCTCAGAGGCACCCTCATCTACAGACCACCGGGACCACGCACACGATTCAGCGAAGACATCACAGACTTCGTCAGCCCGCACGCCATCAACTCCACCGACTACATCCTCCTGGGGGACCTCAACTTCCACCTGGAGAACAGCAAGGACCACAACACCGCCACCCTGCTGGACAACCTTGCCAACCTCGGACTCAAGCAACTGGTTACCACCCCCACCCACTACGCCGGCCACACGCTCAACCCAATCTTCTCATCCAGCAAGTACGTCGCCTTCAGCCACTCCACCAAACTCCAGTGGACCGACCACAGCTGCGTCCACTTCAGCTTCAGAAGGACTACGACTCACCACCGCACACAACAGGCCCCTCGCAGGAGCTGGAACAAGATCACCGACGAGCAGCTCACCGCCTCCCTCAGCCAGAACCCCCCCCCGCCAGCTCAATGGACCCCAACGAAGCCGCCAACTACCTCACACAGTGGATCACCAACTGCGCTGACGTCCTCGCACCACTGAAGAACCCTCCCAGCAGACACGGCAGCAAGAAAGCATCTTGGTTCACCGACGAACTCATCACCTCCAAGAAGAACTGCCGCTCCCTGGAGGCTACCTGGCGCACCAACCAGACCACAGACAACAAGATTGCCCTCAAGCACGCCACCCGCAAACACCACCAACTGATCCGCGCCACGAAGAAGACAGCCTTCAAGGAACGTCTGGACAACAACACCCACAACAGCAAGGAACTCTTCAACATCGTCAAAGAGCTCTCCAACCCCGACGCCGGAAACAACGACATCACTCCCTCGCAAGACCTCTGCAACTCACTCACCGCCTTCTTCCACGACAAGATCACCGACATACACAGCAGCTTTGGCCCTCCAACCACGAACCCCACCACCGAACCAATGCCCCCCACCTCCACCCTCCGCACCTGGACCCCGGTCAGCACCGAAGACACAACCCGGACGATGAACACTATCCACTCCGGATCCCCCACGGACCCCTGTCCAGACCACATTTTCAACAAGGCCAACGGCATCATCGCACTCCACCTTTGCGACATCAACGCCTCCTTCGACACCACCACCTACCCGGAGTGCTGGAAACACGCCAAGATCAGCGCCCTGCTGAAGAAACCTTCAGCAAACCCCACCGACCTCAAGAACTTCCGCCCCATCTCGCTCCTCCCGTTCCCTGCCAAAGTCATCGAGAAGACCGTCAATAAACAGCTAGCCGACTTCCTCGAGACGAACGGATCCCTCGACCACTCGCAGTCCGGCTTCCGAGCCAACCACAGCACGGAGACCGCCCTCATCGCGGCCACAGACGACATCAGAGCCCTACTGGACAACGGGGAAACAGCGGCCCTCATCCTCTTGGACCTCTCCGCAGCATTCAACACTGTCTGCTACCGCACCCTAGTGCAACGCCTGAACAACACTGGAATTCAGGAGAAGGCCCTGAAGTGGATCATCTCATTCCTCGCCGGAAGAACCCAAAGAGTCCGCCTCCCCCCGTTCCAGTCAGCGGCCACCGAGGTCATCTGCGGCGTTCCACAGGGATCATCGCTCAGCCCCACCCTCTTCAACGTTTACATGCGCCCCCTCGCAACCATCGCACGCCAACACAACCTCAAGATCATCACCTACGCCAACGACACCCAGCTGATCCTCTCCCTCACCAACGACCCGGCCACCGCCAGAGCCAGCCTACACGAAGGGATGAAAGACGTCGCCGAATGGATGAAGAACAGCCGCCTGAAACTGAACTCTGACAAGACGGAGGTCCTCATCCTGGGATCATCACCCTCAGCCTGGGACGACTCCTGGTGGCCCCCTGCCCTGGGCACCACCCCCAAGCCAACGGACCACGCACGCAACCTGGGCTTCATCCTGGACTCCTCCCTGTCGATGACCAGACAAGTCAACGCCATCTCATCTTCATGCTTCAACACCTTGCGCAAGCTTCGAAAGATCTTCCGGTGGATCCCCACAGAGACTAGGAAGACGGTCACCCAGGCACTCGTCACCAGCCGGCTGGACTACGGAAACACCCTCTACGCCGGCACCACCGCCAAACTCCAGAGGAAACTCCAACGAACCCAGAAGGCCTCAGCACGACTCGTCCTGGACATCCCCCTGCACAGCCACATCTCCGGACACCTGAGAGACCTGCACTGGCTCCCTGTCAGCAAGAGGATCACGTTCAGACTCCTCACCCACGCACACAAGGCCCTCCACGACCTGGGCCCCAAGCTCATCAACACCCGCCTGACCTTCCACACGCCCACCCGCCAGCTCCGCTCCGCCAGCCTCGCCCTCGCCGCCGTTCCACGCATCCGCAGAACCACCACCACCGCCGGAGGAAGATCCTTCTCCTACCTGGCTGCCAAGACATGGAACTCCCTCCCCATCCACCTCCGGACAACCCAGGACCACCTCGCCTTCAGGAAGCAACTCAAGACCTGGCTGTTCGAGCAGTAACGTTCCCCCCTCCCCCCTCTCCCCCCCCCCCCCCAGCGCCTTGAGACCCTACGGGTGAGTAGTGCGCTATAGAAATTCCATGATTGATTGATTGCTTCCTTTCTGTCCGGTTTGAATGTCTTTGTAGATACATTCCCCTAGGATGTTATTGAATACTGGCAATATATGTACCCCTTAAATCTGGGTTTGCATATACATGGGTATGCAACAGTTTGGGGTATAAATAGTGTTAAGCTTAACTCCCACTACATTTTATTCCCTGGCTGAGTTAGCTGTATAGCATTGTTAGAAGAATAAGCCCATTAATTAAACCTCATCAGTTCACAAATTTAATTTAAGTTAAAAAAAAAATAGACAGACGTGATTATTGCTTGAACTGTTGTTTACTAATAATATACTTTCTGGTTTTAATAGATTTTTCTTTACAGAATGTGCTCCAGAAAATCAGAGCAATAAAAGAAATCTGAAAACACGTGTGAGAGTTTGTTTTATTTAATGTTATATCGGCTCTGTAATGTTACTTATATGTGCATAAAGGCTGAACATCAATTTATAACGTCATACTTACAGGGTTATTTTATGTTCAAAAAGCAAATCCAGCAAAACTCTAAGAAAGCTCCCGGTTTTTAGTATGCAAGGTAAAACGTCAACAAATGTCAAAAAGGCAGGCGCGTATACCAGTATGTTCTCAGTTTAATTTTTTTAATTGCATAATAAGATAGGTGGCAAAACAAAGTTGTATGACGTTTCGGTGTGAGAGTAAAGGAAAGGGCACGAATGATAATAAAAAAGCAAAAAAAAAAAAGTGCAAATAGACCCATAATTTCAATGAAAAGGTCCCAGTTGTATGTACAATAGAATTACTCAGACAATCAGCAACTAAAGAATTAATGATGGTGTTTTGACGCCCAACTCTAAAACTGATGAGGAACTGCCTCAGGATGTTGGCACTGTAAGGTAAGTAGAAGCCACCAGTTGGATCAGACAGAGAGGATACTGGAAGAAGCCCAAAGTCAGATATGTAACAAGCACATGTTAGTGGAGTTTTTCGAATGTTGTGATGGAAAAACGGGTACTATTACAGCGCTGAGGAGATTCTAAGTGGATGAAGTGAAACCAATTTATTGGAAATACAAGTCCCAAACAGATCTATGACATCTGGACCCCTGTTAAAAAGGTGTCTCTATTGTTATTTTTTTGACTTTGGAATCCCTTATGCATCTTCTTGGACGGGTCTTGGTGACTGCAAAAAAATGTAGAGCACTATTGTCCCCAGGAAGTTCCGCCAGTTTCCATGTTTACTATGAAAATGTCATTAATAGTTTTTTAATTATTGATTGTTAGAGAAATACTGTTTGTGCTTTATCTTCTATTATTCACACACCTTTTTCACTCTGCCCAAGTCAATGCTGTCTCAGGAGTATTGTTCAGTTTTAAAGGTTGTTGTACAGTTTCAAATAGAGACCCTGTCGGTCCCCATCTAAACGAGCTAGAGGAAACCTTTTTCTATCTTACAGAGCATTGATTTATAGCTGCTTCAAACAATTCTTTAAGTAGTCCACTTCCCTTATAAGTCTGCAGTGGTATCCTATGAATAAAATCCCCCTTATACTTCTGTGATCATTCATAGCTTTATCGCTAATGTCAGTACTCTTTTTGAATAACCGTACCCCAACATTTTGTTATACCAGAAAGTAATCCCTTCTCCTCATACCCCTTGTGCCAGCAGGAAGGTGGTTTCAAATAATGAATCCTCCATCTGATAAGTAAGGGACATTCAATGCTGTGTTGGAAATTTGTAACCTAGTTGTGCAAGGATGACGAAATAAATGTTTGTTAAAGTAGTATTCTGTAAGCTGCAGGTTGGGATACCTTAAGTTGGCCAATACAGTCAAGTACATTCACTTTGATGTGCATCTGCAGGACCAGTGTGATTTCAGAAGCTGTGGTATTAATCTGTGTTCACACTAATCGTCTTCAACCAGTAATGGATAGTGAAACAAAGAACAAACCATATCGTTTTTGTTTGTACTAGCACAGTTACAAACGGCATTTTTTCTGCTAGCACGAGGCCAGGTTTTTTAATAAATGCATATTAAAATCTACTGGGCTATCTAGATCCTAGGTACACATTTTACAGAATTTGTAAAGAGGTTGGAACCTTCAGCCTTTTTCTGTGACCAATGTATTTATTTCATATTTTTATATTGTAATTGTATTTAAATAGTGCTTACTATCCAGACGAGGTGTTCATGCATGCCACTCCAGAATCCAAGGTTAACAGTTAATTCAGCTGTTATTGCGATTAGTCATGTGCTTGCAAGAAAAATTGCATTTATTCCAGTGACTTAGTGATAGATTGTATTAATTAGGTGTGATCATTAGTGGGGGGCTATGTGGTTTCAGGTGAATGATTGGTGAGATAGATAGGCTGGTAATAGTAGGTTGCAGGAAAAGAATTCTAAAGAGGAGATGTTATGACTTATGAAATAAGGTATCCGACAATTACGGAATTACAATAGGAAGGATTAAGGCAGTCAAGCATGAGACTAAGACGAGGCTATACTCCGAAATAGAAGGCATGCAGAATATCGAAGGTAAGAAGAGGGTCACTCTGGGGGAAAAAAAGAGGAATCAAGTGGAAGTAAGCCAAGGTAATTGTTTCTTGCAGATTTTTAGGAGTATAGTGGGAGAAGGCTTTCTGAGATAGCAAGCAATCTAAGGATGTAAGCTGTAGCAAGAAACAACATTATACATAGGGCTCCATATCCAGGGCAGAAAGCTTAAACATGTGATTTCGAGTGTATGAATCATTTAAACATGAGCCATAACCTGCTGTATTCCAAGCCTAGGACAGCACTTTTAACATAATTTGGAGGGTCTGTACACTGCACAATGGGAGCTGGTGCTGAAAAAGAAAAGGTCCTGTGTAAATATTTACCCTCACTATTCTGTAATGAAATATTTTTCACTCACTCACAAAGCAAGCATTGGTAAAGCCAATAGGTCTCCCCTTTTGGCTGCCACTGTAGACCTATTGACTTTGCAAATATTTCTTGTTGATGCTAGCCCCAGCTAAAGCATTAATGCCCTGTGCTGCCTCAAGCACACTGGAAAGCATTTCTGCAGATTACATACAGCCCAGCCTGGGGAGAGTAAGTGAATTGCCTAGAATCATAGCGTATTGCTTTAAAAAAAAAATTGTGGTATGATAATTGATGTTGGTTTTTTTGTGGGAAAAGGAATTTTCTCTTCCTTTGTGAATGAAATGTTTTTTTAATGCTGTATTATATGTATAATAAACTGATCATATTATCGTATAACTTGGAGGTTTCTGTGCCAATTCATTTACTATTGACTTCAACAGTGATCCCTCAGGTTGAATGTAGCATGCTTGCTGTTTGCAATAGGATGTGATGTATGGTGCATTGGGATTTAGTTTGGTTCAAAATTATTCCCAGAGGAAATTCCTTTTTGAGTTTTCTTTTTGAATTGTTTCTATACCGTCTTTTGCGGACCACAACATCCGCAGGGGCATATTTACTTGGCTGTATAGCTGCTCTCATTTCCGGGATTGGTAAAAGCATCAAAGGTGATAGCTGACTTAAAGCGGAGGGACTGCAGGAGATGCTTATGCATTGCCAGGCTGATGGCCTCCTTACAGCTATATGTAGTTGAGTCTGCAATCTCAGCAGCAGCAATAAACATGATCAACCATTGTTTGTAAATCGCTCATTTCTTTCAGTGTCACCTCAGCACAACCCAGCCGCTAAAATAAAACAAAAAACAAAGCGCTATGAAGTGGCTAGCACTTTGTTTGGGAGAGGGGACGAGTCCAGGTGAGGGGGAGAAGAAACGTGCAAGGGAGAGCAAAGAAGAAGAAAAAAAGCATAGGTGCAATGTAGGGAGCAGTAGGCGGGGAGGGGGAAGAAATAGTACCTCAATCACGTTGGGAGCAGCAGACGTGCACTGATTACCATGAATCAATCTGTGCTTGGTCCTTGCTCCACAAACATGATCGGAAGTGACTTTTTGGTTGCTCTGGCCAATTAGGGACACTTTAGAGATGAGTGTCAAAGAAGCAGACGAATGGCAAGCAGTGGGCAGGATCAAAGCCCTTTTTGTATAGAAATGTGTCTCGCACGCGAGACAAGTGCCAGCCCATGCTCTTGCGGGCTCTACCCAAAACATACTTTTGTTTAGTTAGATATGGCATTTATATGGGACAGCTCTTGCCAAAGGTGACATCAGTGATGTTTACAAATAACTGCATTTAAGACCATTATAACGAAGCCCATATAGCGAGGTGGTGCGACATAAGTGTCACAGGCAATCAGTGCACAGAAGTGAGGGAGAAGGGCAGGGTAGTGGTTAAGCACAGATCTTTTCTAGAAGTGCATTCATCCAGCTGACCCAACTGCCTTACCAGGATATGCTTCATATGCAAATAAAGCTGGCTTTGCAGGTTCTTTAGGCGCTAGACCAGAACAAGTAATATTCCAATAAAGGATGCAGTGTCCTTTTGACAAAACGGGCACAATCGCCAAGAATTGAAAACATTTCCGGTTTTATCTTCCCGAAGGAAATACTTGTTAAACTTTAATTAAAAAGTTAATGAGTTTCTTTCATTTATTAATTTGTAGGTCAAAGTGTCACGTCTGATAATTGAAAGGCTAATAGCAAAATGTAGAACTTAATAGGGCGTCCATTTGCATTTTAGATAAGGTATTCCCCTTTCCTGTTATAGCACGATTGGTAGTTCCTTCCACCTCTCCTGCACTTCTAGAAAAGTTGACTTAGTTTGGCCTGGACTGAGGAAGTGTATGGCAACCGAAGGGCTACATACAATGTAATTATTCATTTAGGATACACTTGCCCTGTAATTTCTCTAATCTACCATATCGTTTTTCTTGGCAGACAATGTAATGTATCGCACACTTCAGTGTATCCAATGCATTCTCTGTGCTTCTACCAGTGCTCATCAAAATATATTTATAAATATTACATTTGAGGTTCTGACCATCGTGCCATTTTGTAACCCATCTTTCTAAGTTTAGGCATGTGAAAACCTCAATTTGTGCTGAGGAGAAAGGTGTTAAAGGTTGGGTGTACAAAATCTATATTTACCATTCAACTTCCCACGGGACCTCTTGCTCACCCCCCACACCCCCCCCCCCCCCCCATCGAAAACTGCTAAATAGAATTACACCAAACTTTGGATGAAACGAACTATATTTGAAATCGGGCCTTTCTGTTTGTTGTAAATCCTTTACGTAAATTTTCAGATATTGAGGGTACATAAAGGTACCGGGCGTGCTTTAAGGTGTAAATTGGAGGTACACTTTTGAATATCTTGTCTATTACTTCAACAAAATTCCACAGATATGGCTTTGTACAGGATTTGAAAATCGAAAATTTGAGAAATAAATACAGTTGGATGAGGTAACCTTGTTCCCTTAGTCCAGTGTGGAATCCTCAGAGGCTTTAAGGATCCAGGTAATCTGATTGGCTTGCATTGATTAAACATTTTTGTTGATTATGCCTTTAAAGAATTACAGGAACCAGAGCATTTGTCCTGGATTAAAAGTGCTCTGAGTGCATAAATGGATAGGAGGAGCATCACCTGAATAGGGAAAATATATGGGGCATTAAGGGTTCTCAGATTTTTTTTAAATTAAATATATTTTCATTGCAGGGTTTGCGGAACCGGTCCACAAGTCTGCACAAAAGAAAATTCACATTGTGTATTAAAATGAAAACAAGAAACTATGTATGGTCATAGAACTTGCAGAATGATTACTGTGGCGGGTGCCAGAGAGCGACGTGGCAAGATGACCACAACTTAGGGAGGTTCCATGCCCCACATGTAATCCATTGAGAATCTTCCAAACAGCCTGTTCCCCCCACTTGAGTTCTGGTTAGTTCTATTGAGCTTACTTTCTTGCTTGTACAAGAACCCTTAAGTACATCTGATGTCTACCATTGTTACCTGCTGAGATGTGGCTGGTTGCTTGGAAGTCTGAGTTCAGATGGCTGAAAGCACCAGTTCAGGTTGATTAAAAACACACTCCAAACTGAGTGGACTGAGAGAGTCGTGTAAATCCCATAAGAGGTGTTTGTCTTCTAGACCACTGTCCCTGATGAACTTAGATATTAAAATGCTGGCAAAGGTGATAGACGTGAGATTGAGCAGGGGCCCTCCTAGTAATGATCAGTAATGTGAGTGAATTAGGTAGGGATCAAAATTGGGGTAGCAGTAGAAAAATTGGAGTAAAATATAACTTTTCTCATCACCCTGTGCACTGACAGACTACCTCTTGACTTTCCATTAGAATGGAAAATACACTTGGTGTGCTATTTTGATCATCAGAGTTAACTAAAACAGTGAGGTACTAATCCGAGGTAACTTTGGGCTTGCATTCACTAAGTCCTCGAGGCTGTCACAAGGTGAATGTCCCTTCTGTTGCCCATGGCTGGTAGAAGGGCCTTGTTAAAATGTCCCCCTCTGATTGTTCTTCATTTTCATCATATTCCCATATCGTTGATCAGATCCTTCTTTGAAACATTATGCTCAGTACCTATAAAGTTTGTTTGGTCGGGTAAATGACCTCGTCTTATCTTGGGCACAGTTACCCTGCTGAATGAAAGGGAAGGGTTCTTTATTCTAAACTTTGAACAGTAATTGTGGGTAGTGCAAGCACATGCATCTAGAGCTGCTATTATACTAACTATCGACCATCATGTGTGGCAGTAGAGGCAGATATGGTGTCCCCTGTTCCACTAAACCCTGTGCTGGCTAAGCCACTGCACATAACTTTAAATACAGCGGCTTGTATGACACTGTCTTGGCATCAAATGGATGCTAGTGTGGGTCTGGATGCAGTTTATTCCTTGGAGCTTCCGGTACTCCATAATACCTGTCTGCAAGTCACCACAGTATGCAAAGCTCAATCACAGTTGAAGCACCTGGGTTTAACTAGAATGGGCTATGTGAATTGAGGCAGAGTTTTTATGTCCATAGATCCTTTTAAGGAGTTAAGTGACAAAATATCATTAGATGTGTATTAGTACTTCAGACTTAGGCACTTGTTATGGGACAACTACCTCTCATTCCGAATGAACCATTAATAAAGATGACACTTACTTAGTTGATTATAACGATTACTTCGCAAAGCATTTTCTCTAGGCTGTACAACATGGTTGCTACCCACAGACAGTTGCCATGGCCATGGTTGCATGTAGTTTAATAAAAAATGATTTCCTGGAATACCATTACTGAGAAGCCATTGCACCTAAACTGTTGAATAGAAACTTGCTGGATGAATGGTATTTACCATTTCATAGAAACCAACTCGTAGAATGCCTATTATTTCAAAATTGGCTTATGCATGCTTATTTCTTAAGGTGTAAATATAGCATTTCTTACTTTCAGAAATATTTTTGACTGAGGTGTCTATTTCAGTGCTTTACTTCAGGGTACATTACTTTGGTTTTATATCTTAAAGTTGTCAATTACTTTGCCCGCTTCTAATTCACCGACCCCTCATCTTCTCTAAACCCCATCCATGCCTGACCCCTAACAGCTCCCAAACATAATACGTTTCCCCCCTAAAAGCCCCTCACTATGCCTAAACTACATTTATCCCTGAAATCTTAATACCCATCACCACCCTTGATTTCATCTATTCTAAACTCTAAAACCTTTTCTGCCCTTAAACTCTGCCCTTCCATGACCCCTAAAATCCCTCACCAGCCCAAAACTCTGTCCATAACTGAACTCTAAAAACCCCTCACCACTCCTAAACTCTAACCATCATAGAACCTTAAAAAACACTCACCAGCCCTAAGCTCCGCCCATCGTAAACACTAAAAGCTTCTAAATACCCCTACACTCCACCCTTCACAGAACCCTAAAAACCCCTCATCACTCCTTAACTTCACACATCCCCGATTCCTAAAAAACACCTGCAATTCATCCATCTCTCTCCTTTCAAACCTCTCATTACCCATGTTTACAATAATCCAGACCCTGTTAATTGGTAATACCAAAATACCAATTAACATGGTCTAGATTATTGTTCATATATGTCCATGTGTCCAATGTTGAAAATAAAGGAGCTTTTTGAATAGCTCAGTTGTACAACCTTTAGGGTTCCAAATATGTTTGATTTATTTTGCCCGTTTTTCCTCATTTTAGATTCAGCTTGCTCACCTGTTATATGTCCTGATGATGATCTCAAACAATTGAGATCGAAACGCCGTTGACCCCCTACAACATAAACTCCTCTTATTGTGTAAAAAGTTCTTTGAGGAGTTTTCTACAATTGTTGTCAATGCGATGCCGTAATTTTAATTTCACTATCACTCTGCACGTCACGCTTTTTTCACTTGTTGTGTGAGCACCTGAATACTATTATTTTGGAAATAAATCTTTGACATAAACTGACCTACGTCCCCATGTACTTTGTTATTGCTCCCTAAGGGAATTAATTTCTTATCTCTCTCTATTCATAGTGCTCTCCCCAGGATCACTTTATAATTGGACCTTTCAGGCCACACCAGAACCATTGTTTTTCTATTACATTAAATAGAAATGGCAACACAGTGGATTGATAAATATCGGACTCTAAAAACATGGGAGTTTGATTTATTATCAACGAATAAGAAAAACAATACTAGCGAAAAAATGTAGGCATACGTTATGGTTTCTTTTTTTCTGAAAACAACTACTGTTTAAGTTATGATTCCAAATCTCTGACCGTGACCAGTTATGGTTATTAAGCAAACTTCAACTCACGCCGTAGGCATCCACTGCTTATGACCTCACAAATGACATTTCAAATTATATCATCCACGACATCACTGATGAAATCTTAAACTACATCATGGATGACATCACTGTTGCGGTCACAGTTGTGAAGATGATTCTTGTCTTGAGGTAGCCAGTGAAGGGAGCTGAGGGAGAGGCTGATGCCATTGTATTTTTGTTTCTGACTACGAATCTTATAGTTGAATGTAAGAAGACTTTGAGTGGGGCAAAAGTAGATTTTTTAACTCTGAATAGCTTCATGCCACAGTACAATGGCATATGAGCTATAGATATATATCCTACTGGTGCCTGCCAGTAGGTATAGTTAGGACCTAGTTTCCATAGGAAACTCGTTTTTTGTTTTGCTCATAACTTTGGCGCCGTTTGCCGAATCCTCGTGAAATTTTCAAATTTAGTTTGCCATTCACGTCAGCTACTGTCTTTAAAAAATTGGGATGACCTGTCAAGCTGGGGCTGAGTAAAAGGGGGCGGAAGGGGGTCCCAAAATGCATTTTCCATATGCAATTTCCAATAGGGATTTTGAACACAACTACAGCCCGAACTGCTGGACGGAATTACACCAAATTTGGCAGAAAGTTAGCTCTTAGTCCAGCAAGAGCCTTTTTTGTGATTTGGTGTAAATCCATTGAGTAGGTTTCGAGATATTAAATGGAAAAACAAATTCATATATCTAGGGATGCGAACAGTCCATGGATCCGACAGATCTCGTGCAGAGATCTGATTGGCTGCCAACACCTCAAACAGAAAGTGTGGGAAGCCATTTTGGGACTCTGACTCAGCCAAGCCCCAAACAAAAATGCAAAAAAAGAGAAGGGGGCAGGGTAGGAATACCCTGACCATCTGGGTCAAAAAGCATATTTTCAAAAAACCCTATTTGATGCGAAAATCGCGGCTAATTCGTAAATTCGCCAAACATTTAAAAAAGCAAGCACTGTCTTCCACGCTTGTTTGTATTTCAGCCCGTGTGGGCCAGGTCCTGGGGGCATTGCCAGTTATAATGTGCGGGGAGGGTGCACACATAGCCCCCTCCTGTAGCTCCAAAGAGCCTGAGAGACCACCAACTCCCTGAGGCTTTTTTTTAGGTCTCGCTGAGACAGCGAAAGCTGTCTCTTTGAGACATTTTGTAAGTGGGCTTTCAAAAGTGCTAACCACATGGTTTTGCTGGCCTAGGGCTTGAGTGCACGATGGCGTGCACGTGCACAGCTGCTCCTTGCATTCCCCCCTCCCTTCTCACCCAGCCCTTTGATGCTCTGCTCGATTACTTTCACTTTAGCCGCTTTGACCCTTGCATTCCCCCCTCCCAGCCCTTTGATGCTCTGCTCGATTACTTTCACTTTCGCCGCAGCAATGCCTCTAGCTATGGGACGACAAACATCTGTCATACGGCACCAGACAACCCCATGTGTGATCGTGTGCTTTACAAATACATCTTACGTCTCATCGCCATTGTCAGTCACTCATAGCGCTAGGAAACCTCAGACGTGGTTAGAAAGAGCTGCATGAAGAAAATGTACTGTTTCTTAGGCCTCTCAGAGGCGTGTACAATCCTTATGAGGACTCGCGCACTCTGATGCGCGCACTGCATTTAACGATTGATTACAGCGCACCTGTGCTTCTTGGCACTTCCAAACGAGGCAGAAGCAGTCGTGTATAGAACACACACAGCACCCACATCCCCCAGCGGGCACGGAAACACACAACCCACGCCTTCACAGTTCTGCACAGGACACGGCAGACAGAGTGGACACCCAGCCAGGGGCGTAGCTTCCATGAGTGCAGGAGGTGCAGTGACACCGGGCCCCAGACACCTGAGGGGCAACTGATTCTTGAAGGTGCCTGTATTTAAAAAAAGTTCAAACAGCCAACTGGCTCATTTCCTGCCTTGCACTAGGACCCACGACGCACTGACCACGCCACAGCATCCAGGAGGCCCTTTGCCTGCCTTGCACTAGGACCCATGATGCACTGACCACACCACAGCGTCCAGCTGCACACACTGTGAAGTCACAGAAACCAACCTCTCCTACGTCTCTTTCCTGCACCCATCTTTTTCTCTCTCCCTCCCGCTCTATCTCTCTCTCTCTGTCCCTCCCTTTCTCTGTCTCTCTCCTTTTCTTTGTTCTATTCTCCTTTTCGTGTTTTCTTGCTCTTCCATTTTTCTCGTTCTCCCTCTACCTTCTGAGTCTGTTTACGTTATAATTCCTTTCTTTATCTTTCCTCTTACCTCCCGTTTTCTCTCTTACCTCCTGTTTTCTCTCTTCCGATTCTCTTGCAGGCTCTCTCCCCACGCTCTTTCTCCCTCTCCTGCTCCGTCCCACCTTACCTGTACCATCTCCTTCATGCCATCTGTCTCTCGACCCTTTCTTGCGTTCTTTCCTTTTTTTTTCTCCCCTTCCTTGATTTTTCTCTTCCTCTCCCACTGTTCTCTTGGTCGTTCTTTCTCCTACCTCTTTCCTTTATATGTGCTTCTCCATATTCCTTTCTTTCCCTGTCCAGTGGGTTGCAGTGTGGCCCAAGTAATTACCGGAGGCTGAGATTAATTCCAGCATTTTATTCTGTTTTTTTAGTTTACTGCACATCAGCATCACAGCTTCCTCGTCTTGTACACCTACAGCATAGGTGTTTTCTGCTTTGCACCGCTGTCTCTCCTCTCGCACAGCTGCCCCTCCTCCTGCACATCTCTCGCACAGCTGCCTCTCCTCCCACATCTGTAGCACAGCTGCCCCCTCTCGCACATCTCTAGCACAGCTGCCTCCCACACAGCTGCCTCTCCTCTCCGACATCTCTAGCACAGCTATCTCTCCTCCCACACATCTCTAGCACAGCTGCCTCCTCCCATATCTCTAGCACAGCTATCTCTCCTCCCGCACATCTCTAGCACAGCTGCCTCTCCTACCATATCTCTAGCACAGCTGCCTCTCTTCTCGCACATCTCTAGCACAGCTGCCTCTCTTCTCGCACATCTCTAGGTCAATTGGGACCATATAAGTGTTTAGCCATGCAAGACTTGATGTTGTTACACCAAGGATATTGTGCTGGATAACTAAACACTTATAAGGTCCCAAAGGCGAGACCTATTGGCTATGCCAATGCTTGTTAGTTTGATGGGGGAGGGGGGGGTGGCCCCCATCCTAAGGCACTTAAGAGCCCTGGGGTCAGCACCTCCCCAGGGCCTCAATAGTTAATTGGAGTGGGGGCCGCACAGGCCACCTTCTTTGGCCCTGTAGTACCTGTGGGACCACCACCTCCCCTGGGTCCAGAAATACAAAATAAAGGGAGAGAGGGCTGCGCAATTTGTAGATTGTGTAAAATTTGTATAGCCCCTGACAAAGTTCAATTGTCCGCATCATTTGCTGGGATAAAGGTACAGTAAACAGTTCCTTTCTTGGCACATGCGTATCTTTACATGGCCGTCATAAGGTCAAGTATATAGCAGTGCTGCATTGTCATCTTTCTCATAGCACGCAGATCTTCCTTTATGGCATTAAATCCATCTTTTCTAATGTTGAAAGTATTGAGAAGTTCAATCAAATTATCTGCAGCCATCGAGCAGTTGCCTTAGCCTGAAAAAACTACTGAATGCTTTCAAAGAACAGCTGTGCATTATTGAACAACCAATACTCTTTAAGAACATCTTTCCAAGCATTAGTGCCATAATACTCTGTAGTTCCCTTCCTTCGATGATGATGATGAATGTAACAAAGTCGTTGGACGGCTCATTCATGAGATGTTCATGTAAACTTAATAAATTCTAGGAATTACCAAAACAGGGGTGTGCAAGGTAACAACTGAGCAGAGGCCTCCCCAGTTTACTGGTAATTGGGCATACAGTAGTTCTCTACACTGCCAATAATAGTCCATGAGGATGGAGGTGCCCCCCCTGCATTATCTATTGTGGCTCCACAATTATCATTGCGTCCTACGTTAACGGTTCCATTTGCTTTGAAACATTAAGAAGCAGAAGGTAATCTCATGACTGACTGAGGACTTACTGAACTATCTATCCAAGTGCTGCATCCCGACTAATATCAGTACCATTCCATTAAGACATGACCTTATAGGAAAATTCGATATCCGAATGCCATTGGTCATGGGCAAAAACTGATCCAGCAACTCTAAATCCTGGCCTACCTACACAATCTGGGGGTAAAGGATTTACTAAATAACTATTACACACAGTCGGCTGGTGTTACTGCTAAAAAAAAAAACGAAATCTAAAACCATCTGGATCCACTCTATAGTGGTAGGACGACCGGTCTTCTTCATCCGTGCTATCTCTTACTCAATGTCCCGTCTGTCTGTGAGGATATATAACACTTCTGCTGAAGTCCTATTTTGTGGCATTGACTAAACAGCATGCTGCTTTAACATGTATGTTGTATTTGGGCCTCAATCCTACACAAGTAGAGGTGCGATAGACACAGAGCTGCGCTTGGGTGTACTTCTTTAGTTGAATGTAGCCTTATCTGATCCTGTGGCATGAGCAATTAGAGAGTAGACGAAACATGATATAATTGTGCTTTGTGAACCTATATCTGACCTATGCTGATACTGCATATTACCTGATAATCTGGTATGAACATAATGGGACACATTAGCATGAATAGAGTTCTCTTTCACGTGTATAATGTTAGAGCTAGAAAAGTTGCTATAAAAGAGCAACAATTGAAAAGATAGTATTAAAAGACAAAAAAAGCAAAGGAAACCATGTTATTCCCAAAAAATTGTTGTCCAAAGGCAGAGGTAGAGGGGGGTATTTTTATGATAATCTCCTCCCCGCCCCCCCTTGTTCCATTTACGTTTATGATACTTGGTGTGACTCTGGGTTCAGACTGATATCGGTGAATCCAGGATTTCCTGCCATCTACCTTGAGGGTAGTGGGGGTCACCACTACTACATGTGTGGGGTCCATTGAACCGAGGCTGTCTCCATTTCCAGTCAAAAATGCAAACGAAAAGTGACCCCCTATGTGCACAACTGGGAGGTCTACCTCAGTGGTGGCACACTTCTCCTTACCTTTGGTCACCTGTGTAGAAATAAACTTTACAGCCTTGATTAATTCATAAAGGTAAACCTGCATTTCACGATCTAGGATTTCCGCTAAGCTTTTTCCCTGTACATTACTTCCAGTGGAAGGTACTTGCACATTAATGGGTCTTCCTGTCACTTTATGGTGGTGTCGTGATGATCAGAACCAGGCGTGTTCCTAAGGAAAAAGAGTGCCAATGGTAGTCAGTACAACAACTTCTTGCGCAATGTGGCTCATAGCTTGCTGATCTTAGTCTTCAGTAGGCTGTCTATGTGCTCAACAATGCCATTACTTTGGGGATGATAAACAGAGGATAGTTTGCTTTAGCCCTAGCATGGTCATAAGATGTATGAAGATTGCATTAACAAAGTATGTGCCGTTGTACGAACTTACCCCTTCTGGAATTCCCCAATGTGGAATCCCCTCTCGAATCAGAAATGTAGCAGCTGAATTACCATCATAGTGGACGCATGGTCCTGATTCAATCCATAGGAAAAAGGGAAAACTACAACTATAATGTACCGATAGTTGTTGACCCTATTTAGCCTATATATTAGATAATCTCCTAACTGTGAGCGTTCCCTATTCTCCTTTAACTGCTTCTCGTGTGGTAGAGCTGCTTCCTGCAATTCTTGAATATGTAAACCCGCTGTCGCAGCATAATAAGACGTGACGTGTCTGTGGTAGGGTTAGATCCAGATTCAGGGGCTAGGCATTCTGAGCAACCAAAACAGGGACATGTTGTAAACCTGATAGCTCAGGCGGGGGTGTGTGCCTGCCTGTATCTTTAGCTGCCCAATCTGCTAGTGCATCACCCCGAGACACAAAATCTTGTTCATTCGTATGTGCTGCTCATTTCACAACTGCCACTGTCTGTGGTAATACAAGTGCCTCTGTTAGAGCCTTTAGGAGATTCCTATGCATAACAGGACTTCTGTCTTACTTGAGGAAACCTCTCCTACTCCATCCCATATTGCTGGAATGTACAGTGGTAGTCACATGAGCTAAATCTGAATAAATCTTGATTACTTTTCCTGTCCCTTGCTTGCAAGTCACTATTAAGGCTATCAATTCTGCTGCTTGTGCTGAATAATTTGCTGGTAGTGTTAACTGTTCTACTTTGTGGAGTCTGTCAGAGGAATCCTGGTGTTGTGCTCTGACTACTGCTGCAACTGTGTGTCTTACTCCTGTATCCTGGTCAGTAGTAGAAGAACCTTCAACAAAATAGACAATACTACCTTGTTTAGGATCTTCTGTTGCTTGACTAGATTCATTAGGAATGTACGTTTCACAGTCATGCACATCATCCTCAATCTAATATGGGATGTGCAAAGAATGTCGCAGGATTTACCTTATGACACTTCACTACCTTCAAAGATGGTAGTGACAGTATCACATCCTATCCTGACCCTCTCTGTGTAGTCAGAGTAGTCTTCGCTTTCTGAATGATTGCATACACTGCATGCTTTGCATAGTGCGTCAAAGGTGCCCCCATGACAAATTGGGGGATGCTCTTCTGCACTGCAGAGGCTGCAGTGGCAAGAGCTAGTTCGGAAGGATAATGTCCTCTCATCACTAAATCAAACTGTCCATTAAAATATGCAGTGGATTTGTGTCCTAAAGGATATTTCTGCGTAAGGACAGCTGTCATCACTTGACCATTGCAATGGCTAAATATATAAAAGTCCTTGGTATAATTAGAAGTTCCCAAAGCTGGGGCAATTGTTCTCAGTTTTCAATTTCTGAAAAGTCTCCCTCATCTCTGGTGTCCACCTTATCTTGTCATTGCTGTCTTTCGCTTGTTTAATAGAAGCCAGCAAATGTGCTATTAAGGTGCTGTAATCAAAAACACATCGTCTCACATAATTGCAGAGCCCAAGAAACTTCTGCATTCCTTCAACAGTTTCTGGCTCAATCATTTGATGAATGGATCCTGCTCTTTCGGGGGTTACTTGCCGACCAGTAGCTGACAGTAATTGTCCTAAATAATGGACCTTATCCTGGCAATACTAGACTTTGTTTCTCTTTACTTTGTATCCTCTCTGTGCAAGAGTAATCAAAAGAAAGATGGTATCTTTCCTACACTGCTGTTCTGTAGGACTGAAAATTAATATCTCAACAACATACAGCAACAATGTACTGTCACACTGGAAGTTTGACAAATCGTTTCTCACTACTCTTTTGAAAATGGTGGGGGACTCCCAATACCCTTGAGGTAAACGAGAATACTAAGTTCGGCAATAGGAGAACGCTGACAAATAATGGCTGGATGAAGAGGGATGCTAAAAAAGCCATTCTTCAGATCTATAACACAGAGATATTTAGCATCCTAAGGAATATTTGCCAAAATAATGTAGTCGTCCGGAATAATAGGAAATTCTGGTACCACTGCATTGTTCGGGGGTGTATTACCCATAAACTTCTAAACTGGGTAAATCAGGAATTTGCAAGGAGATACTACAGGGTAAATTACTCCTTGCTCTAGCAGCACCTGTATAGTATGGGCGATGCCCTCATCTTCTTCAGAAAGAGGATGCTGCCTCTCTCTAGGCAAGATAAGACCTTCCTTTAATGTAATTCTGATTGGTGTAGCAGTACGAATAAAGCCTACATCATGAGGACACTTAGTCCACAAGGTGTCTGGTACTTAGGACAGATATGCTTCCCTAACAGAATCAAAAGCTCTCCCTGTTGTGGGCGTCCTAAATTCCATCACTGTCCTCAATGGTATGTCATCCTAAAAAACTACAACTGTGTTTTTTGGAGTCATCATCAAACCGTTGATCATGCCTCACCCCAATACCGGACGCACATCGTTAATTGAAGCATAACTCTGATGCCATAAGTTCATACGGTTTCATCATTATTTATTTCAGTTTCATCCAAAGTTTCCACATTTTCCATTGTTTGTCCTCTTGTCCCATGAGAGGCATCTTACATTTTTCACTATATCCTATAAGCTACAGACATGCCAATCCAGGCCTTATACTGTAGCACGGAGTGTACATAAGTAATCCTCATAAGTTAGTCCTGGTAACCCAATGCATTTCGGGCCTATTCCTGTCCCTTCGTCAGGGGTGCTCTACAATTTAAAAACATGATTGTGAGACCGTGTATTTAAACCAATTCAACATGTTAATAACTGCACAAAACTTTACCTTGTATCTTTTCACCATAATCAACGTCTTCCCGCTAACCGTAGCCAAAAGACTACCACAAAGTTGATGCCCAAGTCCACCTCTCTCAACCTCCCTCATCTCTCTCATATTCAATAACACCATTTAGACCCACGTACATCCGTTCTCGTAAACATGCATGAAACTCTTCTCCAAACTAGTAATTACCCAGCACCAAAGTTTTATCTGTCCAAGCCATTACCTTCAAGATCTGTTGTAATGATCGCCTCCAGATTGATTCACAACCGTCCACATACTGCGTTCTCACTGTGCTCTGCAATTTAAACACCTGTGCTTTGTCTCCGCCCTCCACCTTTCATTAACTGTCATCAACTCTTAACCCTATACCTCCCAATTCCGTGCTGCTTAGGCAGTCACATTACCTTCTACGTACTGTAACTATGACCTGGTATTCGTCTCAGTGTTGACTCCCTTCTTAACCTAAGCTTCACCACACTCATTCACTCGCTGGCCACATTGCAACAAACACGGCCCCACCCCTCAGGATCCCCCATCCTCCGCAACCACCACAACCCAATGCACTACAGATCCCACAAATGATGTTATTGAATATGAGAGAAATAAGGGAGGTTGAGAGAGGTGGACTTGGGCATCGACTTTGTGGTAGACTTTTGGCTACAGTTAGCGGAAAGACGTTGATTATGGTGAAAAGATACAAGGCAAAGTTTTGTGCAGTTATTAACATGTTGAATTGGTTTAAATACACGGTCCCACAATCATGTTTTTAAATTGTAGAGCACCCCTGACAAAGGGCCAGGAATAGGCCCGAAATGCATTGGGTTACCAGGACTAACTTATCAGGATTACTTATGTACACTCCGTGCTATAGTATGGATTGGCATGTTTGCAGCTTTTAGGATATAGTGAAAAACGTAAGATGCCTCTCATGATGAAACTGAAATAAATAATGATGAAACCGTATGAACTTATGGCATCCGTGTTATGCTTCAATTAACGTTGTGCGTCCGGTATGGGGGTGAGGCATCACCCCATCTTCTTGAGTGAAACATGTGACTGGTCATCACTAGCTCCTGGACTTCTCTGTCCGCCTGGGGAGAGGATGGATCTAAATGTAGTGTAAATTGTGCTTCTAGTTGTCCTGAAAACTGGGAATCGCCCACTCCTACTTGCTGTTTGGGAGTACTCGTATGTCTTGGCTTTGACATTTGAGGGGCAAATCATGGAGTTCTTTTGGTGATTGTAAAGGGGTCTTCACTTCAGGGCTCTCAAATCCCACTGCGGCTTCTTGTAACTGCGTCCGTGGATAAATGCCAGCTACCTTGTAAGAAGTGCTCATAGGGACATATGGAGGTGGGGGAGCAGACTGGGTACTAGGGGTATCAACTTTTGAGGAGTCCATAGACGTTTCACAAAAGACTCGCCATAAAGCTAAGGTGGCCTCTCGCTTCTGCAGTTTGGCTCCTGCGTATTTACGTCTAAGAAACGTAACAGCATGCTCTGATATTTTATTTCAAAGGCCCCTCCTTTGGCCAGGGATACGTGTCTTTGAGTGGCTTTAAACCACTCTAAGCAATATTAGTGTAATTTTTGCTGATCTCCTGGAAAGGTCTTTTGCATGTGCTCTAAAGGAGTCTCCATAACCACTCGTATTTCCAACACTTCTTGCCTATTTATCTATGTGGTATATATTACTTCTTCTTATATAACTTTTACACTGGTCCTCATAAACAAAAAAATCTATCAATGTATTTGATCATATATTAAACATGGCACATCAGAATAACATTATACAACAATAATATACAACATCGCTCTGTGGCCACATTTCCGTTCACATGCACACACACACACACATTCACCGTGGACATATTCCAAAATATTAACACTTCAACTACTTCTAAATGTGAATCACCACTGTTCTAATTCTAAACAGCAAATGTAGCTAGTAACCTTTGGCCACTTCTGTCCGCGCTTAGAGAGGATAACCCTCAAACCATGCATCTCATAGACCATAGAATGTCGTCTGGACATTAGGTCTAGGTATCAATTCAAGTGTTTCAAATTGTACTTTTAAGATAAAGTTTGGCGACATCAGCCCTTTCAACTGTCCCTCTATCTCAAATATTAAAACACATATTGGAGACCCAACTTTGAATTACCCACATTGACCACTTCCAACTTTATATTGGGAAAAACGCATTAACCGACTATGCAGCTCCTTCAACCTATTATTGTGCAACACGTACACAATCTTGCATGCAATACCCTTATATCGCTCCTATATCTATAATTGTGTTGACAATTGCCAAAAGAGACAAGTCATACAGTACATACAGAAACTTAGAATGAAGTCCACATTGTCCTCACCTTAAAAAGACGGCAATCCGTGGATCCTACCTACCCCTCGTGAATAGGCAGAGCTTTAGAGAACACGGTGTCTGCTCACCTTATCACGGATGGAAAACCTCCTTTACTCCGCATGCGTTACAACGCATGTCATTACCCCGCATGATTTACTCCACAAAAACTTTTACAACGCATGGCTTTACACCGCAAACCATTACAATGCATTCCTCATTACAACGCCCCAGTGGAGTTAAAATAGTAAATTGCGTTGTAATGGACAATGCATTGTAATGGATTGCGTTGTAAAGCCCTGCATTGTAAACGTTTTTGCCGAGTAAAAATCGTGGGGTAATGGCACGCATTTTAATTGCGTATGGAGTAAAGTGTCTTATCCATCAAGGATGCACAATGATCTATGCAGCAGGGGTAGCCGGTATTTTGGTGGCAGTCAGTTGAGGGCAAACGGGACTCCTATTTGGCTTGCCAACTGTTGCAGGGTAACTTAAAAATAAAGAAAAGGACAGACTCCTCTTGGCAAGGTAAAAACCCCTCTTTACTGTTGCAACAGGAAATGGCAATGTCCACACAGGTTAACAGCCAGTCTCAATCTGCTGTTTCACAGGCAGCCAGTTTTATACAGAATTAGACCATACTTTATTAGAAAACTACAAATAATGAGTCACTTCGAGGTCATACATTAGTTGTGGAAAAACATATCACGTGACCCTAAAATTTAACCTTATTCTGTATACATAATGTGTATTTGTAAAGTGCACGAGGTCTCTTGGCGCTGAATAACAGATGTTCATTGTTACCCAACTTAATGGTACTCATTTTATCGACCTCAGTTGGATGAAAGGCTGAGTGGACCCCCCGGGATTTGAACCTGTGACTGAGGTCGAACACAGGCCCCTGAAATGGACGCATTAGTCCACTGAGCCACCAGATCCTTTATTGCAGCTCTAACAATGCTTAACAAATTAACCATTCTCTACTCTTGAATGCATGTATATTTGTGTGCGTGCATTATAATTCTGCTCCCATGACCTTTTATCAGATTCTGTCTCCTGCTCCTATTCTTCAATCACATTCCTAACAGGAACAACCAAATGTGTGCCTGTGTGCTAAGGCCATACGTTCCTTCAAGCTTGTTAAAATAAGTTTTCCTTTAACTACAATCTTACAGGTTATGTATTCTATTTACAAATGAACTCTTCACCTGTCTTTACTCTTCACAAAGGTTTTGGCCTGCACTGTTCTTTCACCACATATAACTGTGTGACACTCTCTACTGTTGTCTGCTGTTTTTCCCACATTTCATATTTTCCATAACACACCACTCACGCACCCATACAGCCACTCACACAACCACTCAGATCCATACAGCCATTCACACACCCACTCTCGAAGTTTACAGGTTATAGTTAGGAAATAAAAATAATAAAGCTCTTCGAAATTCACCCAAAAAATCCAACGGTTATGAGGACGTTATAGTTAGGCAATAACTTTAAAAACTAGAAATTCATTGAAAACAACAAATGTTACAGGAACGTTCTAGTTAGGAAATAGAATAAAAAGATTAGAAATCCACTCCAAAATCATAGGTTACAGGGACATTCTAGTTGGGCTCAGATATCACACGCTCAAAGCCATAGAAATTCAGCAGTAATAGTTACCTGAGCTAACTATAACTTACACCCACGCAGTGCACTGCTTATGACATCACATATTACATCAGTCATGACCTGGTCAGTGACATCACTGATGACCATTGTTCCCTGTAAAGCGTGTGCAGCCATACTAACCCAAGCGCGGTGTCTCATGTGAAGCGTGCACACAGTTCACACATGGAACCGTTTCACGCCTCTGCTTTCAAAACACGAGCGGCATGAAAAACTGTAATTTGCTTGTTGCAGAGGAGCAGTGGCAGCAATCTCGGGAAAGCCTACACTACTTGCGATGGTACTAGTCAAACCTAGAAATAGCCGTCGCAGTAATGTCTCTACGAGCAGATGACGGTTAGATTGGTCATGAAGCCCCTTCCAGGTCAGAGGGCCACTTCTGTCGGGATGCCGCACAGCAAAGCGACAGCGCTCCTAAAAGCTCCTTAGGTACAATCAGGGGCCTAAGTGCTGCAAATGACATTTGGCCTCACACAGGAGAATCGCGATTTGTACTACCTACATGCACTTTCTGCACTCTTTGATTTCGTGGCAAACGCAAGAATAGTGTTTGCAAGACCCACCGTGAACACTTGTGTGGGGTTTCTTGCAACATTTCTAACTTTGGTATCTTTCGTGATTTTGCTCCCCTTACAGCAAAGTGTGAAAAGACTGTTTTTTGTATCCACATTTTTGTGCAGTTTTAAATAGCCCAAACCCGACCATAGGTCATTAGTGCGGTTCATATGAGAACCTGGATGTGTTAAATATTTCTTTTTGGCTTGGGAAGAGTAAACGGCTTGCCCAGAATCCCAGGATTTTGAGCCAAGACAGTTCCTAAGTACCAGGGTCAGCAGGTGCAGCTGCAATGCAATTATTGTGAACACACCAGGCATTTCAACAGATGCTGAATTAGGGTCATGACTGGCAGCACCAACACGTCATTTCTCCGTGTGAACTACAGACGGCTTCGCACTAGAGAGGCGGGGGACCCCAAGGCCTCAGTACTCTTTAAGGCAAACCAGCAACGTTTTCCAAAATTGACATTTCATTAAGATGCAGCATTCAAAACCATATCCCAATTTTATGAAATCATTACCAAAGATTTGCAACAGTAGTAAACAAACAGTGCAGCAGCAGATTTCCTTGTATATCCAGTAGTTTTCGGGCAATAATAAGTGTCAAGATAACTATGGGTGGCTAATGTTCCTGCTGGAGAGAAATGGGAGTTTTGTCTAGTGGCAGTTTTGACTCATCTAAGGTAGCAGTGAGGGTTAATGTGCCTGCTGCAAAGGACGTGTACCATGCAGATCACAGCATTTTCATAGCTTAGTGGGTTACTGCTTTTTTCACAAAGACCCTTTTGTTAGTGTGCAGTTCATGAGTTACAATCATAATCTAGCACAGTGCGCTATAAAGTGTCATTAAACAGCTGCATGCAAACTACATGGTACAGGTTAGAACTTTTTTTTCAGGTTTTTCAGTATCCTACTGTTGCTAAAAAGGGTTTGGTTGAGTAGAAATACATTCTTATTAGTAAAGCCAACCCTAACCACTGTGTTACATTTTGAATCCTGAGTTTGTTCTTCTTCTGGCCAAGCAGTCTTAAATAAATGCCTACCACTATGGATGACATCTTACACCTTCTGGTCCCCTTTGTCTCATGTAACATTTTCTATACACTGATTTACACATGTATGATTCATGGTCTCTGTATTTGTGTGTGATGTAAAGTGCTCCAACACCTTACACCCTTACACTGCTATAAGAGGTGCTATAAAACAAATGAAATACATGTGGGAGAGGGCCTTTGGAGAGATGAGGGGCACTGCTAGAGAGTAATAGTAAGGGAATCATTGAAGAACCCTTACAAAGATTGTTGAATCCTGGTGCACTCTGAGGTCACCATTTGCTATGCTTTAAAAGTGAATACAATTGAATATATAATTAAAAATGTGCTGTAGAATGTGCTAACTTTGCCCAAATTGTCTTCGGGAGAGAAACCCCTCCCTAGTCCCAAACACTCCTTGTAATGATCCGGCTCACTCGCTACACTTACCATTCACCATATGGGGGCTAGTCTGACAAAACTTGCATGGGCTGCTTTGGGTTCCCAGTCCGTCCCTGTGTAGGATGGGTCTTGTAATGGTACAACCATTGGAGTCCTGTGCTTCTCTAAACCCGGAGTGCACTTGCCTATGTAACCAATTCATGTCATAGGGTGTGTATCTATATTACAAACCTGTGGAAATGCACCTTCTTTTCACTTTTTTAAGCAAAAATTTGCAATAGTATTTGTACTGATATTTGCTGCTACGCTCGCATGCATGGTCGGGTTCTTGGCACACATAGCCGTGGCTGCAGCGCACAGAGACCTCACATGTCCACACACAGAGGAAATAAATTGAGGGAACATTGCTGATATCATCTCAAATAACATCACTGGTGACCTCATCCAGTGATTGTGTTTTCTAATAGTTTGATGTACTACAAAAGTTAAATTAGTATACTCTGTGTACTACTGAGTGATACTGAAGCATACAAACAGTTGAATAATAAGATATATTACACCAGAGTCCCCAATTCACCGATGGAAGTTGTGTAAATAGATTATAATAAAGAGTTGGTTGATTGGCGTGATCAGGGGCTCATAAGTCACAAAGAGTACCAATTTTTAAGGTTAGACCATACCCAAAGCCCTAAGATAGAGTGAACCCGCCAGGGCAACCTTAATCAGCATTTGTAGAGCATGGCACTGTCACACCTGGTGGTATTTGGGCGCTGGAGTGTAAGGTCTCTATCGTGCCAGCTCTCCCTGCGACAGGTCTTGAGGAGGTGGTAGGAAGAGGGAAGAAACGTGCAGGCTAAACAGAGGGCAGAAAAACGAGTGAGCAAAAAAGACAAAACAGGGGCAGAAAAATGAGCAAGCAGAAAAGGCAAAACAGGGCACAAAAAAAACTGAGCAAGAAACGGGTTGAGGAGGCACAAACGGAGGGCAGAAAAACTAGTAGAAAAGGCAATACAGAGCACAGAAGGACTGAAATACGACCAGAAAGGGCTAAACGGAGAGCAGAAAATGAGCAGAAAGGCTAAATAGATTGCAGAAAAACAAACTGAAAAGGCAAAACAGAGGGCAGAAAAGGCAAAACTGAGCTGAAGTGGACAAAACAGAAGACCGAAAAATGAGCAGGAAAGGCAAAACAGAGCAGAAAACAAGCAGAAACCGGCAAAACCGAGCAAGAAAGGAGAAGAGGAGGCAGGCACAAATAGAGGTCAGCAGGTAGACAGGCAGCAGAGGGTAGTGAACTGTGGGCAAGCTGGACAGGCGACCTGTTGCAGAGGAAGCTGGCACAAGGGCCTGCTCAATGGGGTCGAGCTGGGGCCACCATTAAGTAGGTTTGGGGGTGGGCGATGCGCTGGGTGGCAGGAGGATAGAAACAGCGGGAAGAGGGAAGAACAAGCAGGAAAAGGCAAAGCAGAGCAGAAGCGGGTAAAACAGGATAGAAAATCAGCAGAAAGAAAACGGAGGGTAGAAAAAGCAAAAGAGAGCAATAAACGTGTTGAGGCACAAACTGAGGGCAGAAAAACCAGCAGAAGTGGGAAAACAAAACACAGAAAAATGAGCAAAAAAAGTAAACCAGGCAGAAGATGACAGAAAAACGACCAGAAAAGGCAAAATGGAGGGCAGAAAAAAGAGCAGAAAGGCAAAACACAGGGCAGAAAAACAAACAGGAAAGGCAAAGCAGGAGAGCAGAAAAAGGATCAGAAAAGGCAAAACGGAGCAAAAGTGGATAAAGCAGGCGGCAGAAAAACGAGTACGAAAGGCAAAACAGAGGGCGGAAAAACAGAGCAAGAAACGAGCAGAGAAGGCACAAACAGAGGGCAGCAGGTAGACAGGCAGCAGAGGGTAGCGGACTGTGGGCAAGCTGGACAGGAGAACTGTTGCAGGGGGAGCTGGCATGAGGACCTGCTCAATGGGGTTGAGCTGCGGCCTCCATTAAATAGGTACTGGGGGAGGGTGGGATGCTGGGTGGCAGAAAGAGGGAAACCGCAGGAAGAGGGAAGAAACAAGCAGAAAAGGCAAAGCCTAGCAGAAGAGGGCAAAACAGAGGGTAGAAAAATGAACAGAAAAGACAAAACCGAGGACAAAAAAGGCAAAACAGAAGGCAGATAAAAAAGCAGAAAAGGCAAAACAGAGCAGCAGAAGAGCGCAAAACAGAAGGGACAAAAACAAGTAGTGAATGCAAAACTGAGGGCAGAAAAAGGCAAATTAGAGGCCAGCAGTTAGACAGGTAGCAGAGAGCAGCGGACTGTGGGCAAGCTGGACAGGAGATCTGTAGCAGGGGAAGCTGGCACGAGGACCTATTATCTCAGCCCTTGGCAGCACTTTTGAGAACACTCAAAAAATGTAGACTATCTTCTTGGCAATTTTGTTAGAAGTTTACCTTCCTATATTTGGCACACAGGTGATTTCCTCCCAAAAATGTATGATCTTCCATGGGAAGAGGATTACGTCCTAATGACCATTGATGTAGTAGCACTTTATACGAGTATCCACCACACTGACTAATTGAAAGCAGCTAACCATTATCTAGGTGCTAGATCCTTAAACTTATGAAAACACAGTAAGATGCTAGTAAAGATGATTAAATATGTCTAGAAAGATATATTTTTTTCTTTTTTCAACAATGAAGTGTTCCACCAGATCCGAGGTATGGCGATGGGCACGTGCTTCGCCCCCAGCTATGCTGATTTGCATATGGGCTGTTTGAGGAGCAGGTAGTCCAGACGAAACATCACCAGGACTGGGTGGAACATGTGATATACTGGAATAGGTTAATTGATGATCTCTTTGTGGTTTGGAGAGGCACAGAGGAAAGTGCACGAGTGTTTGTGGATAAGACAAACAACAACAACGATCTTAACTTGAACTTTACGAGTACCATCAGCAGTACTGAAGTCAACTTTCTAGACTTGACATTATATGTTAAGAACAAGAAAGTTGAAACATGCTATACAGGAAGCCCACCCCAGGAAAAACCCTATTACATGCATCTTGTTTCAATCCCCGTAATCTGGTCAGGAGCTTTCACTATGGGGAGAGTCTGTGTATCAGACGCAACTTCAGCAAGGATTGTGAGGAAGGAAAAGCTTTAGGAGACCTTTTGAGGAGATTCAAAGCTAGGGGTTATTCTCAGAACTGCATTGAAGAGGCAAAACGAAAAGCTAAGAACAAATCTTTAGCACTAAAGCTGCCAAAAAACTTTAAATGCGACCCATACTTTAGGTTAATCACAACCTTTAATGAACAAGAAAATGCCTTGAGATCTAGAATACAAAATACTGGCATAAGTCGACGAGCAATAATCTTGTTAAAAGCAGTCTTGAAACCATTAAGCCAGCCAAGACCAATTGGCTTAGTCAAAGTTTTTGGTTTTAAGAATTGTGGCGGAAGCAAAGCATGACAGCATGGGAAAAATATAAAGGAATTTAAATCACCATTTACAAAAACTGATGCGCATAAGTGGTAATTTTTATTGCTAAATAAATGATGCCGTCTACATTTTACATTGTCCCTATAGATTAATGTATGTAGGCAGTATCCTGCTCCCAGTCTACAAGAGAATTCTCCAGCTATGAGCTATCAAAAATAGAGATGGAACATATCTAGTAGCATGTCATTTCGAAGAACAACATTCAAGCGATGTGGAAGGCTTAGCATATTATGTAGATATATATATATTTCTCCAGTATTGGGGTGTCTTTCATAGATTCACATGCTTGAATATTCCCCGTCGTCGGAGTGGGAGTCCCACGGTAAATAAAAATAGCAATATATATAGTCATAATATACATAAATAATCCCATAAATAGAGCTATGCAGGTGTAAAAACACCAAGAATGTACCTATATGAAATCTCCATAGGGATACATGGAGAGAGAAAAAAAAAAGACATTTGTAGTCTATCTCTGTCATTATCTTGGTCCAAACTACAGCCAATCAGGCGTCAGCACCTCTCCAGAACCTTCTCCTCAGAGTTCCTGACCTCAGATTTTCTACCGCACGTCGTGTGACAGGGAGTCTCCCTGAGCTCTGCTCAGTTTTTGTCTGTCAGAATGTCTTCAAGTAAGAAATCTTTGTTTAGACCTTGTTCTTCGTGTGGAAAACTGCGTTTATTTTCTGAGGACCCACACAGTAAGTGTATTTACTGTTTGTACCCAGATCATGAGGTGGCAAAATGTAAATTTTGTAGAACCTTTTCTACAAAGACTTTGAAGGACAGGGAAGGCCGTCTCTTATTGTGGCTACAGAGACTGAAAGATAAGGAGGATCCAGTTTCTGATTTTGAAAGCCTTATTTCTGGCCGTTCCCAGACAGCCTCAAAGCGCAGTGGTGTGCAGGAGTTGCCATCTCCCTTCCTGAAGAAAAAGAAACTTTCTTTGGCTCTAACATCTGCCACATCTGTTGACTCACCTACTGTTTTGTCACCTTCGAGACCTAGTTCTCAGGTTGTTGAGGCGTCTACTTCCCAGTTTTCTGGAAAAAGACAGGCCGCCTCGTCGACGATGCTTCCGATGACGAAATTTGCAGTGTCGGGCTCGTTGACGGTGACTGACGACGACATCAGCAGCGTGTTCGTCGACGATTGTCCCGTCGACGTTATCCTCGTCGACGGTAACCATCAGTACCACAAGGTCGGTGACTTCTATATTGCCAATTACATCGTCGTCGACGAGGAAGGAAAAGGTTCCGTTGACGAAGACTTCGTCGTCGACGAAGAGTGTGAGATCGACTTCGTCGTCGATCTCGTCGACGGCTACTCCGTCGAGGAAGAAGATTTCGACGACGGCTCCGTCGATGACAGCTAGGTCGACGACAGCTAGGTCAACGACGGCTCCGTCGACGACGGCCCCGTCGACGATGAGTTTGTCGGCACAAATTCCGTCGACGATTGTTCCGTCGACCACCGTTCCATCGACGGTAGCTCCGTCGACGAGGCCCTCTCCGAAAACGTCCTCGGTGACTACCATGCAGCCGTCGACGGCAGTTTCGTCAATAAGGATAAAAGTGAACAGAATATCATCTGCTCAAAGGTCATTGAGGGAGCAGCTGCCTCCCGCGACTTCAGCGCCGGTTTCATGTTTCGCTGTGGTTCCCTTGATGCCATTGCCACCTAGTACTGGCCTAGATAGGCAAGACGAGATTATTCCTGTAGAGGAGTCGCAGCTTCCATCACCATTATTTGCGACAGATTCTGAACAGGAGTCCGAGGAAGGTTTACCTGAATCTTTTGGTACGGCGCAAAGCCCATCCGACTTAATAATTAAATGCCAGGATGACAGTAGTGAGGCTGAAGATGCAGATTACATGCAGCAGGTCCCTGCGAAACATTCAACGGCGACTCTGCCATTGTCACTCATAGCTAATCTCCAACGCATGTTGGACGATTATAACCAACGTTTTCCTCTGTCTCCGCAACATCCTGGGGTTCCATCAACTCCTGTGGTTTCGACAAGTATAACTCTGGTGCCGATTGGAAATCCTTCACCCCTGATGCCGTCAGCACCACCAAGACAGCCTTCAGCGAGGTTGTTATCTCACCATGAGTTTGTGGAGGAGGTCCCTCAAGAAAGAGAAGATGGTGAGATCCCTGATGATGATGGTGATGTGGATAACGATGATGATGATGATATGGCGGAGTGGGACGATTACCAGGCACAAACACCATCCCCCTCTCCGGTAGTATCTGGTGACTCACCTCCAGTGGACATAGCGACTTTTCACCAACTAATGGAAAGGGCGGCACAACGTTTTAAACTGACAACGGAGCGCAGAGAGGAAGATTGTTTCCTTTATGATTTCAAGAGTCAACCGTTTAAACAGACGCATACTATTCCCATTGTGGATTTCATTTGGGAAGAAGGCAGGAAGTTGATGAAAACACCGAATACCTTGCCAGCACAGGTGCCTCGATTAGAAAAGAAGTATAAGGCACCACTAGGAACCCCAGCATGCCTCACGGGTCAGTCAAGACCTGAGTCCGTCATTACGCAGGCAGCGCAACGTAGGGCGAAAAATCCTGCGTCTACTGTCACCGCACCACCGGATCGTGACGGACGTCAAATGGATGCCATAGGGCGTAAGTTTTCTTCAATGGCCTCTACTGTGGTTAGAGCGGCTAATGCCTTGGCCATCTAGGGTCGTTATGACCGACAAGTGTGGGCTGATATTTCAACTTTGGTTCAAGAACTGCCGGAGCCATCTAAAGGCGAAGCAATGAAGTTGCTCCAAGAGGGAGAAACTACGTCGGCGGAAATGATTGATTGTGCAGTGGACATCGCATGCACGGGTTTCCGTCAGCTTGCTGGAGCGGCTGTTCTGCGCAGGCAGGGGTGGTTACGATCAACATCCTTTCGCCAGGAGGTGCAGTCTATGATTCTAAACATGGCTTATGACGGAGAGGCGTTATTTAGAAATCACGTCGATGAAGCGCTCCAGTCCATAAAGAAAGATACTGAGACTGCTAAATCTCTCGGAAATTTACATTTTCATTGACAAAATTTTCGTGGTGCACGCGGACGCGGCACCTCCTCAAATTTTCGAAGGGGGAATAATCAATACAGACCCAATAATCAAGGATCCAACCGCTATTCATATAGCCAGCACCAACAATCATCACGACAGCAGGCCTCCAAGTCGTATAGAGGGAAATCCTCATACAGAGGAAACGCGTCAAAAAGACAATGACTCTTACCAGACATACAAGGTTGGAGGTCGAATCTCTCTGTTCTTTTCTCAATGGTCCTCCATTACAAGGGACCGTTGGGTTTTGGACATTGTGAAAAAGGGGCACGCTTTAGAGTTCACCAAATTCCCTCCGTCCACACCACCCACCGGACCAGCTCACATCAAAGAACTTTTACATCAAGTTCGACTTCTAAGGCAAAAAGGAGCTATAGAGTTGGTACCAGTATCTCAAAGGGGAAAAGGATTTTATTCCCGGTTCTTGCTTATCACAAAGAAGAACGGAGAATGGAGGCCCATCCTCGATCTGAGGGCACTCAACAAATATCTAAAGAACCAATCCTTTCGTATGATGACGCTAGTAGAGATCTTGCGTTTACTCTCGCAGGAAGATTTCATAGCAACGATAGATCTCCAGGATGCCTATTTTCATATCCCTATATATCATCGGAAGTTCCTGCGTTTTCGAGTGGGTCAACACGATTTCCAATTCAAAGTGTTACCGTTTGGTCTGCGCTCGGCCCCTCGAGTGTTTACAAAGGTACTAGCTCCAGTGATAGCGTTTCTGCGACTCCAGGGAGTGCAAATATTTCCATACCTGGACGATTGTCTACTAAAATCACAGTCAAGCACTCACCTGCGACAACACACGCTTCTATGCCAGGAGGTGTTTCGCTCATTAGGTCTCTCCATAAATGCAGCGAAATCCCAACTTCATCCTTCGCAACAAAGGGACTTTCTGGGAGCCACTCTGGAAACGGTATCAGCAAAAGCGTTTCTCTCCCAGGAGCGTCTACAAAAGATACGACGGCTGGTGACTTTGATCAGGTCAAAAAAGTCAGTTTCTGTAAGACTGTTAAAATCATTTCTGGGGATGGCATAATCGTCCATTGCCTTGATTCCTCATTGCAGGCTAAGGACACGTCCTATCCAGGAAGCACTGGATGTTCAATGGCGTCCAGTTTCGGGATCTTTCAACAACATGGTATGTGTCACAGATCAAATGAGGTCGGCACTCAAATGGTGGACAATACCAGCCAACCTAGCAGAAGGCACTTCATTTCTGTCGGTGACGCCGGACAGGACAATCACGACAGACACCTCATTAGAGGGATGGGGCGCGCATTTGGAAGATCTCTCTGTAAAAGGAAGGTGGTCAACACATCAAAGAACTTGGCACATCAACAGGTTGGAGCTTATGGCGATTTTTCTGGCTCTAAAATCATTTCTACCCTTAATCCAAGGAGAATCAGTGCTAATACAGACAGACAACACAACCTGTATGCACTATGTAAACAAACCGGGCGGAACGAAATCCCAGAGTATGTCCAGGTTAGCTCAATCAATTTGGGACTGGTCTCTCAGTCATCGCATCATGATTACAGCAGTTCATCTACCAGGAATATCCAATGTCCTAGCGGATTCCCTGAGCAGGTCCTCCTCATCGACCCACGAATGGGAATTACACCAACCAACTCTAGAGAGGATATTCCAACAATGGGGTCGTCCACGGCTGGATCTCTTTGCTACGCCGGAGAACCGAAAATGCCGAGATTATGCAAGCTGGCATCCCCACAAAGGGTCACAGGGAAATGCCCTTTTGATGAACTGGTGCAATCTATTTGCGTACGCTTTTCCTCCAATTCCCCTCATACCTCGGGTCCTTTGGAAGATGAAGAGACAACCTTGCCACCTGATTCTAATAGCCCCACGCTGGCCCCGACAGGCATAGTTCTCAGAATTGCTCCTGCTGTCCCAATGCCAACCAATCCTCCTGCAGTCTCGGACAGATCTGCTCACGATGAGCGAAGGGAGAATTTGTCATCCGAATCCCTCCTCACTGAGCTTATCGGCCTGGAACCTGAACACCATGAGTTCGTCCATCTAGACATCCCGCAGGATTGTAGAGACATTTTGGCCCAAGCAAGAGCACCCTCTACAGTCAGGACGTACAAGTTGAAATGGAAGAGATTCTGCCACTGGTGTGCTTCTAACGGAATCCACCCAATACATTCCACGGCACACCAATTACTACCTTTCTTCTTGCACTTAGCTAGTTCCGGACTGTCCCATGCAACCTTACGGGTTTTCCTAGCAGCGATTTCCCGTTTCCGACAGGATGGATCAAATTCCCTTTGTTCCTCAAGAATAATCCGCCAATTTTTTAAAGGCTTATTTCGAAAATTTCCGCCAATTCGGCGCCCTCCTCCGTTTTGGCATCTTAACATTGTGTTAGCGCAATTGATGAGACCACCGTTCGAGCCCATTCACAAGGCCGACTTAAAATATCTAACTTGGAAAGTGGCCCTACTTCTGGCACTAACGTCTTCTCGTCGTGTCAGTGACATCCATGCTTTTACCATCAAACCTCCTTTCCAGCAGTTCAAACCGGATGCTGTAGTGTTGCGTACCAATCCATCATTCCTACCCAAGGTGCCTTCTGATTTTCATATTAACGAGCCAGTGATACTAAAGACTTTCTTTGCTAATCCTCAGACACCTGCGGAGCAAAGGTTGCATTCTTTGGATGTGAAACGATGTTTAAAGTTCTACATCAGCAGGACAGCTTCGTTTCGAAAATCCGATCAGCTTTTTATAGCGTATGGACGCTGTCATAAAGGACGTCAGGTTACTAAACCGACGATTGCACGCTGGATTTCGACGGCTATTGTCTTCTGCCATCAAAGAGCAAACAAACCACTGCAGTCTTCAGTGAGAGCACACTCCACTAGGGCAGTATCATCATCTACCGCCTTATTTGCTGGAGTACCTTTGCAACACAAAACTGCAGAGCAGCTACGTGGTCGACCAGACACACGTTTACTAAGCACTACTGCTTGGCGGCTTTAAGCGAGGAGGATGCTGCAGTGGGACAGGCAGTGCTGCGCAATCTTTTTAAATAAGGTGAGCCTCTTCCTCCCGCCTCCATATTGTTTCCATTTACTGTTCAATACTATTCATTGCATTTATATACATGCTGTATGTCAACAGATGTATGTATCTATATATATATATATATATATGTGATGTTTTTATAAGAAGGTTATGATCATTGCGATCTCACGTTGATGTCATTATGGAAACAATAATATGGTTACTGCTTTCTATTCATATTCAAGCATGTGAATCTATGAAGGACACCCCAATACTGGAGAAGAACAATTGTTACTTACCTGTAAACAGGTGGTTCTCCAGTATTGGTGTCTTTCATAGATTCACATGCGACCCTCCCTCCTCCCTTCAGAGGCTTTTTCCTCCTCATACACTATGCATACACTTTGGTGCTACGAAAATCTGAGGTCAGGAACTCTGAGGAGAAGGTTCTGGAGAGGTGCTGACGCCTGATTGGCTGTAGTTTGGACCAAGATAATGACAGAGATAGACTACAAATGTCTTTTTTTTTTTTTCTCTCTCCATGTATCCCTATGGAGATTTCATATAGGTACATTCTTGGTGTTTTTACACCTGCATAGCTCTATTTATGGGATTATTTATGTATATTATGACTATATATATTGCTATTTTTATTTACCGTGGGACTCCCACTCCGACGACGGGGAATATTTAAGCATGTGAATCTATGAAAGACACCAATACTGGAGAACCACCTGTTTACAGGTAAGTAACAATTGTTCATATCCTCTAGGTATAGTTAGGTCAGCTGTTCCACAGGGAAAGCGTTTTTTGTGTTGCTTATAACCTTGGCACCATTAAATGAATCTCCACAAATGTTTCCAAAAGGTGCTACTTTTTGACTACTTTGTGCATGGAAAGTTTCGGGGTGATTCGTCGAGCGGGGGCCAAGAAAAGAAGGGGTCCCAAAATACAAAATCCCCATGCAGTTTCCCTAGGCTTCTTTAGACTAGGCTACAGCAAATACTGCTGAATGGAATTGCACCAAAGTTTGCTGGTAGCGAAGATCTTGGTCTGCATATTGTGCTTTATAGGTCGAAGCTGACCAGAGAGTGCAGCTATCTAGCTTGCTAAAGATATCTTGGGGACAATAGGAAGCTGACCTAGGAATGCATTCTGCCTTATGCTTACCACTAGCTTTGTAGTTTGTCTTTTAAGTTTTCTGGCTTTCTGTTTACTAACTTTATTTGCTTTAGGCTATCCAGCTTCAGTTCATCCCTCCTGTTTCCCAAACCTTGTTCACTGTATTCTTTCATGAACTCGCTTTTTGTAAACAGGCATTTAAATCTTGTTCTTACTTTGGAATATTTACTGTGCATTTAAAAACCAAGGTCAAATGTCAAGCTCTCTCCTCTAAAGGAGAGAATTTGGGACACTCCTGCTGAGTATCCATGTAAGAGGAGAAGGTGTTGGATGGTTTTTTTCTAGCTCAAAAAAAAAAACTGTGCTGATGTTTCAGAATATATCCGATATAGTACAAATGAGTCAATATTTTTTTGTAATTCGGATGTGCAGTGGAAACAAATATTTGAATACGATCAAAATACATCAATACGCTAGGTGATGATATTTACACACATTCTCGTTTGTGTGCAGTAAAACCGTATTTCAGTACAAATGTAAAGGTCATTTCACTTGAAAATGTGTTGTCTGTAATGGCAGTGTACTACCACATCATGCATACTCCACACTCCATTCTATGCCCTTCAATCTGTGCCATGACACTCAATTCTAAGATAATTAATTCACTCTACGACATGCCACGTCACTCTACGCCTCTCCACTCTAAGATTCTCTACGACATGCCAGGCCACTGGCCTTCACTCCATTCCAGTCTACGCCACTCACTCCACTCCACGACACTCCACACCACTTAACCTACTCCCCTCTACCCCACTCCACCCCATCCTACTCTACTCCAATGTATCCCAACCCACTCCACTTCGCTACAGTCTACTCTACTCCTGTCTACTCCCACTTCACTCCTATCTACTCCAACCCAATTAATCTGCCTCACCCAGTCTACCCCACCCCAATTTACCCACCCACTTCACCCTACCCCATCTCACTTCAAACCCAGTCTACCACAATCCACTCCACTGCGATCCAGTCAGCCCCAATCCACCCCACTTCACCCTACCCCAATCCACTCATGCCCCCATATTCCACTACACCCTAATCTACCCCACTCCACTTTTTCCAATCTATCTCACTCCACTCCAATCTGTTTTACTCCACTTTACTCCACTCCTATCTACCCCACTCCACCCATTCTACCCACTCCACTCTACCTCACTCTACTGCAGTCTGCCACACTCAGTTTCACTCTATTCAATCTGCTCTACCCTACTCCACTCTACCACATGTCACTCGAATCTACCCCAATCCAATCTAACCCACTTCACCCCAATCCAAATCACTTCAATCTCCCTACGTCACCCCAGACTACCCTGCTCCTATCTACCCCAACTAAGCTGCCTCCCTCTTCTGCACCTCACTCTACTTTACCATAATCCACCCAATCTACCCCACTCTGCCCTAATCTACCCCACTCCATTCCAATTTACTCCTCGCCATGCCTATCTCCCCCACTCCACTCTATCCCTCTTCACTCAGTCTACCCCAATTCACTGCACTACACTCTCCGCAATCTACCCCACTCCATGCCAATCCACCCCTATATATCACACTCCACTGTACCCCCACTCCAATGTACTCCACCCCAATCTACTTTACCTAACACCAGTCAACCCCTGTTCAATCTTCCCCACTCACCCTCCAATCTACCCCACTCACACAATTTAGTCTACCCTCCTCCAATCTGATCCACTCAGTCTACTCCACCCTACCCCAATCTACCTCATACCTCTCCAGTCTACACCACTCCCCTAATCTACTCTCACTCCATTAATTTCTACCCTACTATAATCCACCCATTCTACCCCACTCCACCCCATTCCACTCTTCCCCAATCTGCCCCACTCCAATCTACCCCAGTATATCCCACTCCACCCCAATCTGCTGTTATCTACCCCACTCTACTCCACCCTAATCTACCCCAATTCAATACACTGAGGGACACCCCCCCCCCCCCACCCCGAGCTAAAAACAAAGAAATCGGCAAAAATTGCAGCGATCCTGTGGGATAAAGAAATATATAGCACTTGGGGCCACATTGTTTTATGTGAGGGGGCACTCTACCCACTCCCCTAGCCTTTACAGACCCCGGGGAGCCCACCCCAGTGCCGCAATTATTATATATGGGAAGGGAGAAGTCGCGATCCCACTCTCCAAGCCTTTAGAGGCCCCAGATAGCCCATCTCCTGGGCCAAAATCATTGTATATGGGGCAGGGGGCTTGGCCCCCCTCTCCGAGCCTCTTTAGGTCCCCAGCCTGCCTCTTTGCCCGATGCCACTAAACTTTTGAACAGGGAGGGGAGCCATGCAGCCCCCCTCCCTGAGCCATTAATAGCCCCGGGCGCCCTTCCCCTGGGCCGGCTCACTATCTGTGCCCCAGGGGGCCCACCCTGGAACATAGCAGTTTCCCTGCCCACACGGGCAGGGAAACCTGTGTTTGGCGGGAGAATTTTCTTTTTTCTGCCAAACTTGTTCTTATTGATTTTTCATGGTCTCAGTCATTGCCCCCACATATACCTAAATACATTCAGTCATTGCCCCCACATATAGCCATTGGGTAGATATTTCCTTGTACAGAGTTTGTTGGATAATCCAAGTAGCCTCCCCTTCGAATGCATATTCATGTATACGAAGATGCACATAGTTCATTTTCAAGCCTCTCTCCTACCCTTAAACCCTTTCCTCCTCCCCTATTTCTCCCCTTTCCCATAAGGCAAAAAAGACCCCCTAAACATTTTTGTAATATTGCTTCGACGTATGGCCCGAAGTAAAGAAAAGTGAGAAGGCAAACCAAAACTAGCATAAATGGAAATGAAAGAAGGAGCAAAAACCAGTTTACTTGGCCTGACTAAGGCCCTGGGTGACATGCAATCACAACCATAGCGTTGGTGTGAGCTCAAACATGGGTAGTGGGACAAATTAAAATTTACGTAATAACCTTATATATTCACTGAAAAAAAGAAAGCCTGTAATTAGGTCACTATGTCAGTTACAACATTAACGTTTTGAACTAACAAAACCTTAGAAATTCAGCAGTTATAGTTAGCCATGCACTACTTATGACCGCACATATATCACTCATGGCATCTTCTATGTCATCTATGACATCTTATATGACGTCATTGATGAGATCACTGATAACATCATCCAAGCTTCTTTTGTACACATTGCTCTATAAGCGGGTTTAGCATTAGAGCTATGAAAGGAAGTGAAAAAGCTCAGAATAATATAAAGCATGATTACTGCTAGCATACATACAACCCCCATTGGTAAAGCAAGGTTGTGTCATGTGCAGCATTGACCCTATACCACACACTTCATGGGTAGCCAAGTTCATGTTGACTATGAACCACAGCTGAAAGCGTTACCTATACTGCAGAAGGTGTTCAATCTGCATACAACTGTTAAGGGAAAACCAAGTTCCTCCAGATTCTAAAACCCTGTTACATAATTTATACCCTACTACGGACGTCTTTACCTGTATCAAACCCCTGGCAGTCACTGAACCTACATGGAGAAATTAAGTGGATATAAGTAGAAAAGTGTGTACTGTTAACACTGTTTACTCTGTGGAGAAAGTTTTCTTTGTACCACACTGTTCGCAGACAGTGAAACTCTCACGAGTAATACACCAGAGTATTAAAAAGTATCCAGTAAGAACAGTGTACACTCTGTGCAAAAATTGTGTAAGAGCGACTATTCACTTTAAATAACAGGATCTGAAGATGCTAAAGATCATACTAGCTACAGCCTTCATAGTGTCGTCAAAACGTTACCGATAACTCATCTTCTGAAGCAAAACGAGCACATGTACATAGGTTACTACCTAGTGCACACAGTTTTCTGTGTTACGTAGTAATTGTTATATTGAGACCATTCTGTCTAATAACTCAAGACTGTTTACAATGCTTAGTAGTATGTAGAATCTTTGCCCTGCTGGAAACTTTCTGCAGTACCAAAAAACGTGTGTAGGTCATACTGGACAGAACTAGTCGACTGACACCTGCACACAGATTTACTCTTTAATACAAAGATTTATAACGTGTTCAATACCTCTACACACCTACGGTGCATTAGTAGCACATCTGTTCTGTTAACACTTACACTCAGTACCTGAGCACAGACTGTACACAATTGGGTAGAAACGTAATATGATCTCTACCTGCCACTATCTAAACTATAAAACAAACTAGCACACTCATTGGATGATGTAATCAGTGATGTCATAAATGATATAGAACTTGTCATGAGTGATGTAATATGTGAGGTCATAAGCAGTGTATTTCAAATGATAACTCTCATTGTGAGATTTAAAGATTGGACAATGTCTTGCCAAATTGGTCAATAACTTCATGAAAGGAACACATACCACTCATTTAACGCAAAATGTAGAAAGGACTGACCAGAAATGAAATAAAATGACATGAAAAGTGGGTATATTAATATACTGCCAGGACTCAATTTCCGAAAATCATACAGAAGATAACCTCACTGAGAGGGAGTGAATACCAAGAGAGTTATCCTTTTGAAATATTTTGTCACTGTCTAATACCGAATTAAAATTTTTCTTTTAATCCTGAACTACATATCCCAGAATGCTCCTGGCCGGGCAGGACGGGTTACTATAATTATGAACATCAAAATGGGACTACCAACCATGAACAAGACAGTGGTCGAAACGCGTTGGCTTGCGTTGTTGTCACGGTTATGAAGGCTAAATAAATAAGATCAAACCTCTCAATTTCCACTGACGTCTTTTGATTGTAATATATATATCCACTTGTGGGAGGAATGCATTTTCGCCCCTCGTGCAGCTGTCTGGCAACTACTCCCCAAAGGCAGATGTAGCTGAACCAGGAAACAAACCCTTTTTCAGGCCTTTCTTAAATCAACCTAGATGTTTCAAGTTTTTTAGGCCAATTGGAAGCAACTTCATTTTCTTACATGCTTAGACTGAGAAAGAGCCACTGCTTTGACTCTGATAAAGGGAACTCGGAAGTTGTAAGAGAAATTTGTTGACATAATGTACCAGTCTGCTTAAAGAGCTTCATGTTGTCGTGTTGAACATATGCACATCACCAGGTATTGTGCACAGTGGATGTTGCCTTGAAGACAACTATTTGAAACTGGCGACAATGCAAGGCTTTGAAGTAATATGATTAATGATTAAATATTCTGATATTAATAGCAAACCTTCCTGTTGGTTCTTGCCCTTGTTTGTAGACATTGGAAAAGGAAGTTTGGCTGTTTCCCATTAGACTACAGCCATAATCTAGCAAGGGGTTTACTAGAAAAAGTATGACCATAGTTCGTGTAACTAGTTTCATACTTTCGTCTGGTGAAAGGAGCTAATCACAGATCGAGTGTGAGGTACCTGAGAAATGGTCTCAACTCAATTGTATTTTACCTTGTATTGCCATTAAGTTGTCATTTTTAGGGTTGATCATGCGCTAGTGTGAAAGTGTTCTATACAGTAAAGAGCTTGGAGCCCACCCATGCTTACCATTTGTTTGCTTCTGCGCCACTCTTCTCTACAGCTGTTTTAATTTTCCGGTGCTGCTTAAACATCACTTACACCACTTGCTGTGGAGTCGGGACCAAGCACAGATTGATTTAGTTTAATCAGTGTCTGTCCGCTGCTCCTGACATGTTTCATGTAGTAGTTTTTTTGGGGGGAAGGCGGTGTCTGAAATGTCACTTCTAACGCTTGTTTTTTAGGTCTCGGCTAGCGTGGCTGCGCACCTGCATAGCTCGCCTGGCGAGATTTAATGATTTTGAGGGGTTTGAGTAAAGGGCTTTAAGCCCGCCCCTCTTTTCCATTGGCTGACGTCACCGTTTAGCATAAACGGTGGCCAGCCATTGGAAAAGAGCTGTGGAGGTTGCCTCCCTTTGGCTTTTTCAGACGGCCCTCTTGGACGGACTCGCCTGCTTTCTGTGCGTCGCAAAAGATTTCTTATCTTTATGGGGCCATGTGTTCAAACACATGGCCCCATAAAGACAAGAGATTGACTGCAGCGCAGTCCTTTATCGCTTTTGGGACCGCACTTATCATGTAATGCTGCCTGAAATGGGAGGTGTAGGCTGCCTCTCTTACGAGTGTTCCCCCTACTGGATTCTATGTACCTGGCGTCCTCGGGTCTGTCGCCGATGGTACCCGGAGCTTTGTTCCAAACTCCATGGACCTGTTTATTGGCAACTGCGTCATGCTCACAGCGAAGTGAGTTTGCTGATAAGTCCGTCCAGATGTCTGTCGGTCATACGATTATTGGTGAGGGCAATGAGCACGGCACCAGGGCACTGCTCCTCTGTAATCGCGCAGCTAGTCAATTTTTTTTCGAGTGAATGTGCGTACTTTTCCCTCTTTTGCTAACGCAGACGTGCCTCGTTGTGCGGAATCTTCCAGCTGCCAAAATCTCCAACTTGGCGTGAAATATATTCTGGGTCTGAGGTAGTAGCAGTAAAATCTAACGTAGCATCCGCAACAGACCAAAGCAGCTGGCTGATGCTTTAGTGGCCTGGGCACCCATCATCAAGGTGTCCTCAATCCACATCCCCAGACCTTTTATAGTTGACTTATTAGTCGGGGGGCCCCAGGTGAGTAGACCAAGCCAGATCGGGGACTTGCAGGGGGTGTTTATACAGGAATGTTTGTTGTTGCCACGTTGCCAAATATTGTGAGCGCTTTTCACTGGTGGTAGGTACATGATCGGCGTGGCAGTGCCCTCGCCATTGGTGAGCGCCCGATTGGCACAGAACAATTGCTGCCTGTGTAGGGAAAAGTATATCCAAACAATAGGCGTTTGTTTGTCAACAAAGAGCGTTGATTTGCATCTTCCAGCAGCCACAGCAAAGCAGACCCGTTTAAAACAGTCTAACACCAAAAAACGTTCCAATCCAGGCAGAATGGCAAGCCTCACTCGCCCACTGCTGTGGCTTTATCCTCAGACTCCCTCCATCCAGGATGGGTTGTGCCAGCAGTTTACATTTTGGGATTTATGTTTGTTACTCCCCCGCCCCCTTTGCACGGACCTTCATCGCAACGCCCAATGCACCTTCCAACCTTTTGAGTTTCCGGGAAAATTGCAACTCAGGTTTTGGAGGGCGATCCAATTTCCAGGGTATCTGTACGCCACAGGAGCAAACAGTTACTCTGTAGAGTGAGTACCAACGCTTCTGTATTTCAATTTAAAGCACCGAATGCAGATGGCTAATAGAAAATCTGACATTTTGCTTGTTTGGAGGGTGGAATTTAGTCCAATGAGGGTGGGTTGAGAAGTCCAAGCAAACAGGGCTTTTGTGTTGACCCACCTTGGGTAAATCTGAGGACCGAGTACCTTCAAATGAATAAAGGCAGAACAAACATTCGGGTCACTGCATGGACGGAAGTCGTTATTTATTTGCTTGTATTTTCCACAATGTTGTTCTACGCAGGGCTTTAAGTGGGACGGGTCCTGCCGGTGCAAGCAGGTGATGAGACTGGTCTCTATCGGGCTCTCCCTTTTTGCATTCACCCTCAGGGTGAAAAAAACCTCTTAACTCTGCAGCAGTGCTACCCCTATGTCTTTGATGTAATTTCAAAGAGGCTCGTTATAGTTGTTTCACAGTTTTATCATTTCAGAACGGAACCATTTTCAATATTCTATACAACTAAGCCGCAGTTGTTGCTTATTTAACTTGTACAACTAACAACTGTTGACAAAGCTCACTATTTGTAGGTCTAACGATACTTGTTGTATTATATATCTGGATGCAATGACAGAGGCAGCAAAATACCGGTCGGGCAGCACACTATGCTAAGCAGTTTCTTTAGTTTGTTTTAAGCCACGCCCATAATTATATCGGCTACAGCCCTTCTAAGGGACATCCCGATTGTTTAATTCCACTCAAAGCCCTAGATTCTACGTCAACCCATTTTCTGGTCTGATTCCAGTCTTCCGGTTTTTTTTTCCCCAGTGCCTTACTCTGGTTTTTAAATCTGCCCTTGAGGAACTGCATACTATAATTTAAGCGGTTTCTTCCGATAGCGTAAGAAACAGTCCGCCTTCCACTGCACAGGAATGTCAAACTGCAAAGGCCTTTATTATCAGATAATCGTATGTCGAGTAGTTGGTGCAATGGCTGCGAGCATGTCTGATGTGTGTATGTATGGTAGTATCTGTGCATGAGCGGTGTGTCTGTCTGTGGGCGTGGTATGTGTTGTGTGTGTTTATTGCGCGTGTGGATTTTGTCTTTTATCGGTGGTTTATGTGCCTGTGTGGTGTTTATGCTTGGAGTGTAATGTAAGTGGTGTGGCATGTCTTCCGTATGTTTACTCTCTACTCCTTACTCTCTACTCCTCACTCTACTACTCACTCTCTACTCCTCTCTACTACTCACTCTCTACTCACTTTCTACTACTCACTCTACTACTCACTCTACTACTCACTCTACTACTCACTTTACTACTCTCTACTGCTCTCTCCACTACTACTCACTCTACTACGCACTCTACTACTCGCTCTCTACTACTCTCTACTCTACTCTCTACTACTCTCTCTACACTACTAACTCTACTACTCACTCTCTAATACACTCTCTACTACACTCTACTACTCACTCTCTACTACTCACTATACTACTCACTCTCTACTACTCTACTACTCCCTACTACACTCTCTCTACTACTCACTATCTACTACTCTACTACTCTCTGCTACTACTCTCTACTACTTACTCTCTGCTACTCTCTCTGCACTACTCTCTACTACTCTCTCTGCTATTCTCCTATTTCTCTACTACTCACTCTCTACTACTCACTATCTACTACTCTACTCTCTACTACTCTCTACTACTCACTCTCTACTACTACTCTGCTACTACTCTCTACTCACTCTACTACTCTCTAATACTCACTAACTACTACTCTCTCTACTACTCTCTGCTACTACTCTACTACTCTCTGCTACTCACTCTCTACTACACTCTCTACTACTCACTTTCTACTCTCTACCACTCACTCACTCTACTACTCACTCTACTACTCACTCTCTACTCTTCTACCTATATATATATATATATATCAGTGAGCAAGGCGGGTTTACTGCCGAAACGTGTCTGACCTGAGTTTGGAATAAATCGCCTTCTGTGCCAAAATATTTCACGGTGTTGGTGCCTGTTTGTGGAAAGACGATCAGGTTGTTATGATATATATATATATATATATATATATATATATATATATATATATATTCACTGAAAAAACCATAGGTTTCACACATGTTATAGTTAGGAATTAGCATTTAAAAAACCTTGCAAATTCACTGAAAAAACCATAGGTTTCACACATGTTATAGTTAGCGGAAATTTTACTGATAAAAAACCAATGAAATTCCCCCGTTATAGTTAGTGCAGGCAACTATAACTCACGCGACCGCAATCCTCTGCTGATGCTAATACTGTATTTAGACACTTATTTGCCCATATCTTCTTCCATACATTTTTAGCTATACATATATTACAAATATTTTTTTTTCATAAAGACACATATGTCATCAGCAGAAGATTGCGGTCGCGTGAGTTATAGTTGCCTGCACTAACTATAACGGGGGAATTTCATTGGTTTTTTATCAGTAAAATTTCCGCTAACTATAACATGTGTGAAACCTATGGTTTTTTCAGTGAATTTGCAAGGTTTTTTAAATCCTAATTCCTAACTATAACATGTGTGAAACCTATGGTTTTTTCAGTGAATTTGTACGTTTTTTTAAATGCTAAGTTACTTTACGCTATTCGTGGCGTGCGCGCCTACTTAACGCAGTTCGTTCCGTGCGCGCACGGTGCACTTCGCGCACTGTGCGCGCACAGTGAGCACGCGGTACGCTTCGCGCACCGCGCGCCCACTTTACGCAGTTAGTGCCGTGCACGCACGGTGGGCACGCGGTGCGCTACGCGCACCGCGTGCCCACGTTACGCTAGATGGGCCATGTACGCGCGATGCGCTTCGCGCACCGTGCGCACATGGAGGACATATGATGCACTTCGTTTCGAAAGGTAATATTTTAATTTTTCGTAAATGTTATAAGCCATGCCCAAATGGTGCCCTTCGGGCACCATTTGCACACGGGGTGGAGAGAGTGTGGATAATTTTTTTTTTTTTTTTTTATATTTCAGTTTATGTCATCTCTAATAAGCCATGCACAATTGTTGCCCTTCGGGCACCAATTGCACACGGGGTGGGGAGAGTGTGGATAAGTTTTTTTTTTTTTTTATAATTTTTTTACCGTACGCGTACGGTAAGCGTAATCTGCGAAATTAGCAAAAAAATAAAAATTCCGTTTTTGGCCTTGGGGGACCTTTGGGGACTCCCTCAACATGGCTATGTGTGTGGGAGCTGTCTAAACAGCCCCTTTACATGTTTTTGTGCTTTATATTTTAAACATGACTCTCAGTGCGAGAGAGAAAATGGCGGCCGCCGCTTCCTGGTTTCGGCCGATTCGAATGTTTACTAAGATCTAAGAGCCAATCAGAATCGCGCTCGCGCACCCCACCGTACGCGTACGGTAAGCGTACCGTAAGCGCACCGTAAGCTGGCTCAGATAGATATATTGATTTAAAGGCTATTTTCTCAGAATCTACTGAACAGATTTACACCAAACCTACAAAAGGCACTTCCTTGACATAGGGACTACCTCTCTGCCAAATTTCTAGTAATTCTGTTCAGCCGTTCGGGCTGTAGCTCGTTCTAAAGGTCCTATGGAAAAATGCATGGGAAAAACGCGTTTTGGGACCCCCCTTTTATCTCAGCCCCCGCTTGACGAATTCCCCCCGAGACTTTCAGGGTAGGAGCGGAGCATAGCGCCCCACCTATTTTGAGAAATTCGCGAGGATTCATCGACCGGCGCCAAAGTTATTCAAAATAGAATGTTGCGGATTTCCTATGGAAAAGGGGTCCTAACTATAACTACCTACTGGCGACCGCCAGTAGGTAATATATATATATATATATATATATATATATATATATATAATATTCTACTGGCGGTCGCCAGTAGATAGTTAAAGTTAGGACCGTGTTTCCATAGGAAATCTGAAAATTATATTTTGAATAACTTTGGCGCCGGTTGACGGATCCTCGCGAAATTTTCAAAACTAATGGGGCGCTCCGCTCAGCTCCTACCCTGAAAGTCTCGGGGTGATTAGTCAAGCGGGGGCCGAGAAAAAAGGGGGGTCCCAAAACGCGTTTTCCCCATGCATTTTCCCATAGGACCTTTAGTCGAAGGTACAGCCTGAACGGCTGAACAGAATTACTTGAAATTTGGCCGAGAGGTAGTCCTCCGGTCAGGGAAGTGCCTTTTGCATATATGGAGTCAATCTGTTCAGTAGTTCCTGAGAAAATTGCATTTAAAAGCACATACATATCTATAGCCGCGCACCGTGCGCGCACCCTAACGTGCGCGAGCGTAATTCTGATTGGTGGTTACATGTCAGTCAACGTTAGAAATTCCCCCGTTATAGTTAGGTCAGATAACTTAACTCGCGCGACCGCCACTCTATCACAAGGATGATGTCATCAGTGATGTCATGAGTGATGCCACTGACCATGTCATGAGTGATGAAATATGTGACGTCATGAGCACTGGATTGCAGGCGCGCGAGTTATAGTTATCTGACCTAACTATAACTAGAGAATGTCATTGTTTTTTTACGAGTGAAATGTCCACCTAACTATAACATGTGTGAAACCTATGGTTTTTTAAGTGAAAATATATATACACACACACACACACACACAACACACCACACCCCCCACCCCACCCCCCACACCCCTACCTCCTCGGAGCCGAAACGTTATGGCGGCACAGCAATAAACTATTGAAGAAACCGACTAACCTGGGTCCTGGTTTGGAGCAAATGCCTGGAGAGCGCAGAGTAAAGTTATATATATATATACACAAATATAAATGCATGCATACATATATGCATGTTATGTACATGAAAGTTTCAAAAACACTAATAAAAGCAAAGCTAAAAAGCCACCTAATTACAAACAAAATTGCTTCAACTTAAACAAGGGTGAGACCTATTGTATTTTCAATGCTTGTTTTCTTTCAGTTGTAGCATTCCATTACAGTGCCCTCTCCAACCAGTTTTACTCGCCATCTAATCTGCTCCGCCCCGTTTCTCTTTCCCTTTGCGGATTTCATCCCCTCCCTCGTTGCTGCGTCACCCATCTTCTACCCTGTTCCCCACACAGTCACTGCTTTTACCTCAGCACTTAACAATTGCATCGTTTACTATTCCATTGTTTTCCATTACCAAGTTAGGGTTACGGCTTAAGGTTTAGGTTAAGGTATGGGTTCCTATAAGGGTAAGGGCAAGGGACTACTGCTGGGGCAAAAACTATACTAGGTGATCTTGTCACGATAGAGTATTGTATATGTAACTGGCAACCTGATGATGTAGTTTAAGATGTGGAAGAGATCATGAATGATTTATAAAAGGGCAGTCACAAATGTATTCTGTATTACTTTTACATATGAAAAGCTTGTACTCACCTTGAAGACAGAAAGTTGAGGTGTAGGTGTAAGTGTCCTCGTTTCCCTTCCTGGCCATGCAGTCAGTCCCTCAGTCATCTTAGACTTGAGTTTTAGCTATTTTCTTTTCATACATATGCTGACAGCCTGTTTTCAGTTTTTAAAATGATTAGCAGTCATGTCCAGAATTTCACTGCAAATTGTCTTTCCTCTCCATTTCTAGTTTTATCGGATATTTGACTAAAGGTTATACATATTAATGTGAACTGCCAGAGTGCGGGGAGTTGATATTGTGGAAATTTCTATTACAGCTTTGAAGTGCTGCTATTATCTTGGGTTTCTATGTTGTATGAAGTTTGGATAAGGGAAAAGCCAGCGTACCTACATAGAGTTAGTGAAACTAGGGTTAAAGCGAACTTGGTCAGTTTTTTCTATGAAGAGCAGGTGGGGTGTAGTGCACTAATAATTTCAGAGAGTTGAGTGTGGATCTCGCTGTGGGCTGTTTTGTAGCTTCCTAGAGAGGTACTTGTTGAGGGTGACTTTTAGGCTTTTAGCTTGTTCCTTTGATAGTGTGTGATTATTTTTGTGATTGTATTGTGTTGTGTTGTGATTAGAGTTTGGTCGTGTTGGTTTGGGCTCTTGATTTTCATTTTTTAGGGTGCTGTGGTAGTTTACTGATATCCAGTATAAGATAATGTTTGCTTTGTTGTGTGTATTTACAGCTCCTCTTTGGTGCCGTGGATTACCTGTATCCATGTGAAAGGCGAGCGTCTTGGCACTGTCGCAGTTGGTCATGTGTGACTTATTTGTTAGAAAGGATGGTAGTGATCCTTGCAGAACTTATTAGGTGACGTTTGTCTGAATGATTTATGCTAAACTCAGTGGCGTAACAAAACTTGTTGGGGCCCCTCTGCAAGGTACATGGAAGGGGCCCCATGCGCTGGATTTATTTAGGGCCAGAGTACTGTATAGAGGGGACAACCTGTAGCTCGGAGGTTCCCCCGCTTCACGGGGGCTATGGAGGCCTGTGTTACACCACTGGCTAAACCCTGGTGGCTTATTGGGAACAAGAGAGGGAGAAAGAAAGGCAGTTAGGGGCCATGTCTTCTATGCTGACAATTTTCTTCATTAGGACTATTTGTTTAGTGATTTGTTGGCTAGACTGGCAGGACAGTTGTGACATTTGGCTCTTGTCTGAGAGTTCTAGGAAGTCACCCTTTTTTAGGTTTTTGTGAAATCTATTGTATTCAATAGATCTTAAAAAGGGGTTACATCTCTCATTCACTTCTTATTTGTCTATGTGCTTGTCATTTTAGTTTTCCTTTGTTTCTATTGGCTATAGCTTTCTATTTCCTTTTCTTTTGGGTGTGTTTTTGTTATCAGTATCCCTTGGCCCAGTTACTCATTATCATCCGCTATAATGGCTGGAACTTCTTTTATTAGATTAAGGCTGGGATCCGACTCCTTTAAAATAATGTTTGCATACTATTGCCGATGCATTTGAAAAAATTATTTTCCTGCCAGCGCGCACGGCTAAATTTGTATTACTTATTCGCACTTTTTCTTTACTTTACATGACTGCACGCATTGAAAGTGTGCTTTCGCTGATATATGTGAAGGACGAAATATTTTCCTGGTAGCATGAATGGCTACTTCACTTTTATTATTTAATGGCGCATTTCCCTGCCTGCACATATTTAAAGCGTGCTTCACATCTGCATGTTTTTTCCAATGTCTTTGATTTAGACTTTGTGATTTTGAGCCATTGCTGAGACTCGTACCTGGCTCTCCAACATGCTTGTCCCCTCCTCCCCAGACCTCCTCCCCAGGCATAGCAGCTTGTTCTAGTAAGTCGTAGATTAACTTTTAAATCATGACGACTGTAGAGCCTTAATTAAAGATGAGCAGTATGTTTTAAAATTAAAAATAGATTTGTCTAACCATCGAATTGCTGTATTTTTTTTCCTTCAGTATCACTGTGAGTCCAATTAAAAACAATCATTATCAGCTAAATTAATTCGCAAGTTGCTAATTTTCTTTTTCTGAACATTGTAGTGTCATGTTGGCGCCACAATTTCTTTGCTTGTATGAGGGTTTAATTGCATCTCTGCAATCTATGCAATGCTCTGGGAATTGCATCTAAACCTTAAAGAATGCAAATAAACCAACACTTAAACGGATTGCAAGGAAGTACTGAAAATTAATGAAAATGTCCTACAGACTCGGTGTTTTTTTAATTTACCTTGAGCATTTTGCACTATTTTCCAAACGTGTTTATATTCGCAATACAATTTTTTTAATGTTGTTCCTACATTTGTCTTCCTCAGAAGGATGAAAATATTTATTTTGGCATACCGGGATTAGAGTGACACATCAGGAGTTGCACAGAAATTAATGCAATATAAAGCTAACCCTTGCTCACCAAGGCATTATTCTGTATTAGAGCATGTAATGGAACAGACAAATTGGGTTGGCCACTTAGCTCAGTTAGGAAGAGGGTCCTAACTGGCAAGTAAAACTTGCTTTCCAAGCACAGAAGCTGCGATGTAAATGTGCACTGGTTGATTAGAAAGTGATTCACACAATTGAGGCTGCCGCTGCGTCTTTAGTTCCTCTCAAGTTACGTGTTATAATGTAACTTTAAATTACCTGACAAAGTTTAGAAACTGCGCTAAGCAGATGCACAAAATCTATATTAACTTTTTAAAGCGAAGGCCCTGAAGAAGTTACGGAGAAATGCACTTGCAGAACAGAATGTCACCTTTTCAGCCACCAATGCAGTCAAGAAGTCTTCAGACAGAAGAGTGTCCTTTGCGTGACACCAAAATTCATAAGGCAAATGTCCCCTGTTTAACAGATAGCCATTACCGCTAGATAAAGTACATGCTTATTGCCCTACAGAAAAGGACACCTTTTGCACGCTAATGTTAGCTCGTCATAGACTGCCCTGTGGCATAAAAAGGTAATCCGAAATTGCTACGACTTGATGAAGAGAAGACATATAGTGTTTGAGGAGCATGACCCCAAATTCCTACTTACTCATGGTGTTTCTTAGTTTATTTAAATTTTCACCGTGGTGAATCCCAGCTCAACATGGAAAAACGCTTATGATCCTAACCATGAGTGTCTAAAGTTTGAGTTTTCTAGGAGATTCAAGCAAAATGTATTCACAGGGAGTTTACCCCGTTATTCCAAGGGCAATAGCTCCTCAAATAGGCTTCGAATCGGATTGAGCTTGTTCTTAGACACTCGGCTGACAGATTTTTATTGTTCTGTGGGCATTCATTTCACCAGTCTAGAACCACATGCACACGGCTGCAGGTTAAGCATTGCTTTTTTATATCTCATTGGGACATCTAGCCGCAGATTCCTTACCTTAGAATTTTTCAGGCGTAAGATTGGATCCCGAAGACTTTTGCTGAAGCAGTACCCTTGCGCGCTGATAGGTTACGTCGGTTGGCTGAGTGTGATATCGTCCGCGCCAGAAGTAATGTCTGTGTCACCTATATAGGCACCATGTCGGCGAGCAGACGCCCATTCTTTTCTTTCCATGCCAGCTAGCGCATATCGTGAAGAGAGCTACCCTTCTGTTGACAAATTTTGGTGTAGGTTTTTCCACAATGTCGTATAAGAATTTTGGATTCAAACCATGCGGCGCCTGCCATCGCGCCATGTCAGTGATGGATCCACACTTAATTTGTCTCTGGTGCCTGGAGTGCAACCACGACTCAGTCATTCGCTAACTGCCGGGCCATGGGTCCGAAGGCTTTGAGGCAGTGGTCACTAAAGCTGATTGCGGCTCTGCACTCTGCTCCACGTTGGTCTCATTCTTGGTCGAGAGGAAGGTCGGGGCACTGTTCCATGAGTCCTAAGTCTTCGTTCTCCCACTCAAAAGTCGGCGGGTTGGTTGGGTAAGAGGCATAAGAATCGCAAAAAGTCAAAGCATGCTTCAACTTCTCCTCGGCTGACGTGACGGAGGAGTCTTGACGCTCTAGGCCCATTCTGCAGAGCCTGGATCAGCTCTGTGCTCTTCTGTCTTTCCAGGAGCCAGAGCAAACCCGCTCAGCTTAAAGAATTGGATGACACCATGTGCCTCATATTTGAGCAACCTACCCCTCCCGGCGCACCTTTGGGCCACAGAGGCTCAGGGGGCTCCACCGGGTTTCCGCATTGGTGGCTCCGAACCCCCTCAGTGGTGGATCTGGACCGCGCTGGTTGTGCCACTGCGACCTACCCTGGCGCCGATCCCTACACCGACACTCCCAACACCACTGGCGCACCCTGGCGGCACCAACTCCATTCTTATCCCTGACGACGCAGACCCGGCTTGGCATCTACCGATGTTGATTCCGGTGCCAATGGCACCCTTGGGTCCTAGGTCGGTTCCTCAGCTTTATTTTGAAGGGATAGGAATGGAGGAAGATTGGGAGGGTTGCTGGATCCTTTACAAGACCAGCCTGAGCACGAAATTGACTGGTATGAGGAATTGGGTGAGGCCAGTGGACTGGATACCTCTCCAGATTCTGGCCTGCATTCTCCCTCTACCATGGCTACGGAGGAGGGAGCTCCATATGCTATGGTGTTTGGCAGACAAAGGATGTCAACTCCTTGGCTAAATATTGCACATATACCCCCTTGTGTCCCTGATATCTCAGAGGATTTGATTGATTCCAAATATAAGGGCGTTATTTGTTTAATCTATCAATTTGTATGACAACTTTGTATTTCGTATTGTGCATATGATTGCTCTTTGTGACATTGTATTTGGTTGTTTCAATGTTTGATTATTATGAGTTTATTTGTAATTGTATGTTAAAATACATCTCTCACCTTGTTCATTTTCATTATGTAAGTACTAATGTGGTATTTCGTGTAGTTCATTATGTGTTCTTTTTGTGATCAAAGATATTAATTTTTATCAAAAAATAAATAAAAGGCAGAAATTACTGCTTAGGTAAACGTATTAATTTTCGTTTATCTTACTTCATATGAATAAGTGTTGAAGTCACCAGAGGTATAGGTAATTTTTTTCTCATGGTGTTGAGAAGGGCACCTGAGGTCCTGGACCTTCTGCTCCTATCGGTGGAAGCGAAGACTAACATCTTGACAGAGGTCCTGCGGCGGGGAACCCCTCCTGCCTTTCAACGAGGCTTTGACGGATGTCCTTCTGGGTACATGGACCAAGACCATCACAGGGGCTCCTGTGAATTGGACAGTCGCCTGCCACCATCACCCTGCATTGGGTGACCCAAAATTACTCACCATCCACCCTGCCCCTGAGAGCTTGGTGGTCCAAGCCTCTACCACACAAGGCTCTTTCCCTTCCGTACCTCCGGACAGTGAAGCGAAATGGCTGAATAGTTGGGGCAAGAAAATGTTTTACTTCCACCAGCCTTGCATTGCGGTCGCTGAACACTACATGCCTATTGGACCGTTACACCCACTCTTTGTGGGAAACAGTTGCGCAAGTGCTACTCAGGTCCCGGGATGTTATTGCCCAAGCAGTGTCAGACGGGAGAGATGCAGCAAAGTTCACCATTCGTTGTGAGCTTGGCACTACCCACACGCTGGGCAGAGCGTTGTCCTTGACGGTGGCTGTTCAATGCCACACCTGGCTGAGAACTTCTGGCTTTTCTGTGGATGTCCAGACTTCCCTTATAGACATACCCTTTGATGGCATCTGTCTCTTCGGAGACCCGTCAGCCATGGCCCTGGAGCGCTTTAAGGACACAAGGGCTACAGCCAGGTCCTTGGGCCTCTCAGTGTGCCCCCGTCCCTGTCTGCTTTTCGCCAATTAGTGGCCACGGAAGGGGCTTTTAGCCGCGCCAGCCACATCCCAGCCACAAGACAGCGCAGATTCAGCAACTTCTGTGTGGCTGTGGCGCGGCTCCTTTCAAGCTCTTGGGTCGGGCAGCCAGAGGTCGAGTCAGTCCACTCCTCCCCCTACAGCCTCCAAACCTTACTAGTCCGGCCTTTCAAGATCATGGGCGGCCAGTTGGTGGCAGGATCAACCATCACCTCCAAAATATCACATCGGACAGGTGGTTTCTTCGGATAGTCCGAAAGGGCTACTCCATCCCCTCTGAAACTACCCCTCTGATGGAAAACCACCTGAGCTTGCTTCTGAAGGAAGTCGGAACTCTCTTGGCCAAGGGAGCCATAGAGTGTGTTCCGGGCTAGAAGCAGTCTGTGGTTGCTATTGCCGCTACTTTCTGGTCCCGAGAAAGGACAAAGGACTTCATCCTATTCTAGATCTGCAAGCCCTCAACTACTTCCTCATCGACCATAAAAGCTTTATTTATGAAATTAATAAGAAATTTTCAAAAAACGCCTAAGCCCGCAAAGCAGGAAATGTAAAAGGGGCTGACTTCAAAGCATCTCAATTCGCTGCCTTACTCCTCCCTCGTCCCCCTGCTCAACACTCCTCCTCACCGCTTCCGCATTACTTGCTCACATTCCTGGTCTTCACTTTTGGAAAGATGATTTTGAGGGCCAAGGATGCTGGTCTGAATTGTACACTACAGGAATCAATTTTAGGAAATGTTTGCTCTGTACTCTTCCTTTTACACAGTGATTCTGAGAAACCTCCGAGGCTGCCAAGATTTATATTATACATTATCAATATTGCTTAACATGGACTTCACATGGACCAATACTCCTAGGCAGCGTAGCTTCTAAAATATAACGAATAGATGTAAGAAAATACCTTTTTTTGTATGGTCTCTCACCTTTTTAGGTTTTGCCTGCATTGCACTTGCGCTGGTGCTTGCAATATCTCTTGTAATTTAAAAAACAAATTGTAGGGGGGACGTGGCCTAGCGAGCCATCATGGCCGTCGCACTGTAGGCAAGCTCCACTGAGCCAGTCACCAACATCCTGGATTTATCCTGCTTTAACAATTTGTGCTGCTGTGGAAACTTTATAAAGGGGTGCTGAGCGCCGCGGGCCTCGGCGGCAGTGTCATCGTCTGGCTCCGGGCGTGTTCTAGCCCGTTCTGTCGAGGTGCATGGCTGGCAGGCCCTGTGGGCGAGCCTGAGGCGGTGCGGCGTGGGTTGGGCCAGACGCAAATGTGACAGGAGCCGGGCGCATCCCTGCCCTGTGGTACCGACATCGAGCCCCGGCTGTGGGCCCCTGCCTGCGGTGGAGTGGTGGAAAGTGCAGTGCTGGTGTGCCGTTACAGAGGTGGTGAGGCGGCTCGGTGAGTCTGCAGAGAAATCCTCCCCCGACATCCTTACTGGGATCTGCCTCTCTCAAGCCTCGAGGGGTCTGTCGCTTCTGTGGGGCTCCTTGCCAGCTTTACCTGGGGGTGCGTGTGGACCCCGTCCTAGTCGCCCTGCCCCTGCTTCTGTGGTCGGATCGGGCCATGCATGGGAGGTGAGAGCACGGCAGTGCTGTGCGATGACGCATTCCAGGGGTGACTGTGAGCGTTTCGGCCGGCTTCTGTACTGGGGGCTCCCGGCTTTGTGCTGTATCCTGCACTTCCCCCCACTATACCGGTGCTGGCATACTATCTGCGGTCATATCGGGCCGCGTGCACATGGGGGGGGGGTGAGTTGCTTTGGGTGCTGCACGATGGCCCACATAGCCCTGCATGGCAGAGCTACCTCTGTTGGGGCCGTGGACTTCTTCCCTCACGTGCTTTCCTCCCTCCTGCACAGAGTCGGTGGCCAGGTCGGGCCACGAGTGGAGGGAGTGAGTGGGGGCTCCTGCGACATTCTGTGTGGGTGGGGCGGCATGGTTAGTTGACTTGGGGCCTAATCCAGTGTGGTGGCTACGTGCCCCTCCCACATAGAGGTGGACTTGTTGGGGCCTCATTCTCATCTGTGTTGTGCATACTGTGGCGTGGAGGTTCCATTTGGGGTTGGAGTCCTAGCACCAACATGACAAGGGATAAGCACGCGGGGGCTCAGCGAAGCAAAGCACCATGGACCGCTTTACTGGTTCTGCGTCCTCGGCTGCGGAGCAGGAGGGTGCGCAGGGAGGAGTCCCGCACAATGCTGCCCTTAAGGCGGTGATTACGCAGTCCCGAAACGCCCTTGAGACCAAAATAAGGGAGGTAGGTTCTGAGGTCTTACTCTTGCGCCAGGACCTGCGCAACACTACAGAGCGCATTACATCGGCTGAACACAGGGTCTCTGGCGTGTACGACTCGGTCAATACATTGCAAAAAAAAAGTAGCATCGTTGGAGACCCTCACTATAGGGGCCTGGCATCTCGTGTTGAGGATGGGGAAGGGAGGGCACGGAGAAGTAATCGGCGCTTTTTGAGGTTCCCAGAGGGCTGTTAGGGGGGGATATGTAACAGTTCGAGGCATGTGGGCTGCTGAATTCATATCTGTGCATAGATCGCCGCCTAGTGTTGGGTCCGGATGATTGCACGTTGTTGTCCTGGAAGAGTCTTCGAAGTATCCTGGGATAGGTGACTCCTCCCCTGGACTACAGTGCGCATGGGCATCGTCTCCATCCTCAGATTGTTTTTTTCCGCCATTGGGTTCGGATGTGCTTATCTTGACTCAAGTTAGGAAAAACTTTTTCTAGGCCAAAAGGCCTTTAGTTCGCGTCGGTACTGTTCCCGATCGGTATCGATAGTATCTTGTTAGTTTACTAACTTCCAGAACCAACTTTTTCGCTTCCTACCCGACCATCGCCCAGTCATCGACGATGGAATCGAGGACACCATTCAAGCGGTGTCCGGTATGTAATGCGAAATATCCCCACATCGACGTCCATCCGGTGTGCAACAAATGCCTTTCACCGGATCACGACGAATCTACATGTATGGCCTGTGCCCGATTCCGATCCAAGAAGACTCTCCGGAATCGACGAGCAGCGAGACTCGAAGCGCAGCAAGCAGCACCGGCCCCGGCCGACATCTTCAGCGCTGAGACCGAAGATGTCGAAGACGTGGAGAACCTACCCTCCAGCCCCGTTTCCGAACACGACTCCGGCTCGGAAGACGTCGAAGAAAGCCTCTTTCGCAGAGACGAAGACGACACCGAGGTAGGAGACTACAATGAGGCCTTAGGGGCCGAAGAGAATAGCTCCGATGACGAGCAAGGCCTACCCGTACAGACTGAGGACATCCCAGTGCGCCAGTCTATGGCTCCGGTCGAGGGATCGCCTTCGGGCCTTACCCAAGACCTATCCCGCAGTTCTTCGGCCCCGCCCTCTGGCCCGGCCTCGGACATTCAGCGGCAGCCATTAATACCCAAACCGGCTGGTTTCCCTTCTTCGAAACCGAAACCGAAAGCTGTATTGGTTCAACTGAAACCGAAACCGAAAGTAACGCTGGTCGGATTGAGGCCCACCACACCTTTGACGCCAGCAAAACTCATCGGCACCGAGCGCACCAAACGAGACTTCGGTGCCGAGCTTGCAACGGCCGACGTCGGCGTCGACATACGGAAGAAGACCTTCGGTGCCACCAAACCTACTCGGCTCCCGGCACCGACGCAATCGACTCCGACCCCAAAGGTCAAACTGCCTGCTGCGTCTCACACCGCTTCGACAGCACCACCAAAGGCACACTCATCGAAGACGTCGACGGCCATTACCGCCCCTCAACTCGATGACTCACCGGCGCCGAAAAAGGCCGCACCCGCTTCTACGGAACCGGTCGGCGCAAAGGAATCGATGGCGCTCCAGGTGCGGCCCGTTGCTGCGCAACGCACCAAACACAAAACAGTCCTCCAGGACACATCGGGCTCCGAGCCAATAAAAGCTCCAACAGCCTCTTCGGCACCGGCCAACATTACTTTTGGCCTGCCGCCATCCACGGCCCCGAAACTGTTCCACATCAGGACACGGGTCACCCACACCACGATCACGCCTGCCGAACGTTCTCCTGCGGAGACGTCTCCGTCACATATCATCGACGCCGACACCGGCAGGATGCTGCTCCACAAAAGGAGAATAACTTCAGAGCCAGCTTTGGACTCCTTCCGGATCCCACTTAAAAGAAAGCTGCCAGTGGTTTCGGAACCGGTTCTTTACGAACCTCTCCATTCCCCCTACCAGGATCCACTGTCCTTCTCTCCCACACACTCCGACACAGATGTTTTGGAGGACTACATGGGTGACCACGTCCCCTACCCCGGAGAGATGGACCCTCAAGGCCAACAGGACCCTGATCAAGCTTGGGATGACCCTGTCGACTCCGGTGCACCTATAGATGCACAGGACCCGCAACTCTATGGAGCAAAAACATCTCCCACAGAGGACACTGCCGCGTTCAACGCCTTAATTGAACGTGCTGCGGCCAATCATGGGGTGCAACTTCACTCTGACACCGTAGAGGACGACTTTCTCATGGACACTTTCGCATCCTCAGAAAGGAACATTAAAACTCTACCTATGTTAAAGGTGTCCTCAAACCAGCAAAGGACATCTTCAAGGAACCCACCAGGGCAAGAGTAATAAACCCCAGGATCGACAAAAAATACAGATCGGCGCCTGGGGACCCCACCTACATTAGAGGCCAGTTACCTCTAGATTCAATTGTAGTTGCGAATGCTCGCAAGAGGGCACACTCGCAAACAACAGGTGATGCTCCTCCCCCGGACAAAGAGTCCAAGGTGCTAGAGACCTCCGGCAAACGGGTTGCCGCACAGGCGGCTAACATATGGCGTATTGCCAATACTCAGGCGCTCCTCGCTCGCTACGATTGAGCACACTACGACACATTAGAACAACTACTCCAACATCTCCCTGACCAATACAAAGAAGGTGCAGAGATCCTCATCAGGGAGGGACAGCTCCTCACAAATGCATTCATTAAGTGTGCACTGGATGCCGCGGATACAGCTGCCAGAGCCATAAACACTAGCGTCATGTTGCGACGACATGCCTGGTTGCGAATCTCCGGATTCAAACCTGAGGTACAAAATAACATCCTCAACCAACCTGTCAACCCCGACTACTTATTCGGGCCGGAGGTTGACACCACCCTAGAGAAAATAAAAAAAGACACGGACACTGCAAAGTCCATGGGGGCTCTACAAAAGCAGTCCTTTCGGAGCGGCTCCTTTCGTCGCCCCGGAAATAGAGGAGCAGGTAGAGGACAGGGGTCACAGCAAACATACAACAAAGGCAACACACAGAGCACCTACGACAAAAACACCCGGGGTGGATATCGTGGCTCCAGCACAAAGGGCAGAGGACGCGGCTACGGCAACACCAGGTCCTCCCCCAAGAACAAGCAGTGACGCCCTCTCCCTTCCTCCCGACCACATAACACCTGTCGGGGGAAGGCTACAAAGGTTCCTGTCCACGTGGAACTCCATCACCACGGACAGGTGGGTCAAAGATATTGTCAAATACGGTTACTGCCTAGAATTAACCTCAACTCCACCCACAATACCTCCAAAAAACCGTCCTATGTCCTCAGAGCACTTAACGCTCTTACAGCAGGAGGTGCAAAGTATGCTACTAAAAGGTGCAATAGAGGTCGTACCCGTCCACGAGCAAGGTACGGGGGTGTACTCCCTGTACTTTTTAATACCAAAAAAGGACGGGTCGCTCAGACCTATATTAGACCTGAGACCCCTAAACCGGTACATTCTCTCCGAGCATTTTCACATGCTCACTTTACAGCAAGTCCTCCCGCTGCTCAAGCAGGGAGACTTCCTGGCCACACTGGACCTCAAAGATGCGTATTTCCACATACCCATTCACCCCTCACACAAAAAATACCTCAGGTTCACTGTTCAGGGGCAGCACTACCAGTTCAAAGTCCTTCCCTTCGGCGTGACAACAGCACCCAGGGTTTTCACAAAGTGCCTAGCTACTGTAGCGGCACATCTGCGGAGGCAAGAAAACAGAACAAACAGTTCAAGCTGAGAATAACTCAACACAATCTTTTTGTAGCTCCTAAAAAGAAATGAAACTGAGAAGGAGGGATTTATGAATTTCCTTATTATTTGACGGAAATAATTCGAATTTATTTTATATTGCAAGAACAATTTTTGCGCAGAAACATTTCTTTTGTTGCGCTAAGGTCATATATACAAAATGTTACAAGGCATGTATTACAATGACACATAACAAGTATTCCCCTGGAAACACAAAAACTCGAGGCACGACTACGGCGTGAACGGTTGTAAAATGTATGCCCGATTCCGGCGCGGGATAAGCACAAAGAAGTAAACTGAAATATTATCGAAATACATAATTATTTAATCCTGGACAGCCGGAAAAGAGGACAAGTTCCCTTTCTCTAGTCCCTTGGCATTGGAAACGAGATCCATTTAAGGCAGATAGATTTCCTCGTACAAAGAAATTGGTTGGTCCTGAAGAGAACCCACAACTCTGGGGTTCGAAACGCGTCGACCAGTTTTCATTTCCTTGTGTCGCACCGCTTTCACAAAATTGTATTCCTATGCGAAGTTTACAAACATGTTTGTCATATTCATTTTTCGCAAAATAATAATGAAATGTTTCTTTGACATTTGAATCGCAATGTAATCAATTGTACCAAGAAAGAAAGGTCGCCACAAGGACCTAGTTCTTGACAGTTTTTGGATGTATGTCGTGAATGCATGAGTGGAATGGCCATGAGTGTTTGATGAATGTTGACATTCATTTTCTTTTTGTGTTTCCAGGGGAATACTTGTTATGTGTCATTGTAATACATGCCTTGTAGCATTTTGTATATATGACCTTAGCGCAACAAAAGAAATGTTTCTGCGCAAAAATTGTTCTTGCAATATAAAATAAATTCGAATTATTTCCGTCAAATAAATCCCTCCTTCTCAGTTTCATTTCTTTTTAGGAGCTACAAAAAGATTGTGTTGAGTTATTCTCAGCTTGAACTGTTTGTTCTGTTTTCTTGTATTTTTGGCTCAGTTCAGCTGAGTAGTTTGAGCCACCACCCAGTGTTGTTTTCTAACATCTGCGGAGGCAGCACATACACGTCTACCCTTACCTGGACGACTGGCTCATTCAAGCAAAGTCAGCCCAACAATGTGCCAGCCACATATCCCGCACCATTCACCTCCTTCACAGTTTGGGGTTCTCACTAAATTACCCAAAGTCCCATCTCCAGCCCGCACACGTACAACAGTACCTAGGTGCGACCATAGACACTCTGGCGGCCACAGCTCAGCCAAATTTAGTGAGAATCAACAGCATACAGATGCTGATTTCCAAGTTCAAACCACAACACTCCCTGCGCGAGTGTTCATGCAGTTGATAGGCATGATGGCCTCCTGCATTTTCATAGTCCCACACGCGAGACTACATATGTGCCCGCTCCAGGAGTGCTTAGCACGTCAGTGGAATCAGGCTCAAGGACAGTTGAAAGACCTAGTGTTGGTGAGCGGTCGGGCATACAACTCTCTGCATTGGTGGAATCCACAAAACCTTTGCAAGGGCCGACCGTTCCAAGAGCCTGTTCCACAAATAATACTGACAGCGGACGCGTCTCTCCAGGGATGGGGAGCTCATGTACTCAGTTACACAGTGCAGGGACTATGGACAATACAACAAAAGAAGATGCACATCAACCTTCTAGAACTGATGGCAATCTTCCTGGCTATGAAAGCATTCAAAGTACACTTGTGCAACAAAGTCGTGTTGATCCGGACGGACAACATGACCGCCATGTACTACATACAAAAGCAGGGAGGAACACACTCTCCGCAGTTGTCTCATCTGGCTCAGAGCATGTGGAAGTGGGCCATTCAGAGGAACATGTTCCTCATGGCGGAACACCTCCCCGGCAAGGGCAACCAGATGGCGGATCTGCTCAGCAGACACAGCCACCAGATGCACGAGTGGGAGTTACACCCATCAGTTCTCCAACCGTACTTCCAGCAGTGGGGTCATCCAGACATAGACCTATTCGCCACAAGCGAAAACGCAAAATGCCAAAGCTTTGCCGCCAGGTTCCCACATCCGCAGTCGCAGGGCAATGGGATATGGATGAACTGGTCCGGCAGATTTGCGTACGCTTTTCCCCCAGCACCACTAATACCGCTGGTGGCACGCAAACTCAGACAACACTCTCTGACACTCATCCTGGTTGCTCCAACGTGGGAACGCCAGCCGTGGTACACCACCTTTCTCGAACTCTCCGTGGTGCCGCATCGACGGCTGCGGGTCAAACCCAAGCATTTGACGCAGAACCATAGAGAGGTTCAGCACCCAGATCCGCAACAGCTGAACCTGGCAATCTGGCTCCTGAAGTCCTAGAGTTTGGCTACCTCAACCTGCCACCTGACTGTATGGACATCATTAAGGAGGCCAGGAGACCCACTACCAGAGCTTGCTATGCAGCCAAATGGAAGAGGTTTGTCATTTATTGCAAGAATAATGACATCAACCCGCTAGACGCATCCATCCAAAACATTATTTGTTACCTATTACACCTCTACCGATGCAATCTGGCGTACACCTCTATACGTGTCCATTTGACCGCAATATCAGCCTATCTACAGACCAGGCAGCACCTCTCTCTATTCAGAGTGCCTGCCATCAAAGCATTCTTGGAAGGACTCAAACGAGTCATTCCTCCTAGCCACCCACCAGCCCCAATGTGGAACCTCAACTTGGTCCTCACACGCCTGATGGGTCCACCCTTTGAACCTCTACACTCATGCGAGATTCAATTCCTTACCTGGAAAGTAGCTTTCCTAGTAGCGATAACTTCTTTACGAAGAGTTAGTGAACTCCAGGCACTAACCGTCCAAGAGCCATTTATTCAAGTTCACGCCAACAGGGTCGTAGTACGTACCAACCCCAAGTTCATGCCCAAGGTGGTATCGCAGTTCCACATGAATCAGACTATTGAACTGCCGGTTTTCTTTCAAAACCCACAGACTGTCGCTGAAAGGGCACTCCATACCCTAGATGTAAAGAGGGCCCTCATGTATTATATCGACAGGACCAAACCCTTTAGGAAAACACAACAACTTTTCGTTGCCTTTGCCCCACACCACAAAGGTAACGCTATCTCCAAAGCAGGTATAGCCAGATGGATCGTTAAATGTATTCAAATTTGCTATCAAAAGGCTAAACGCACTTTAACGATTCCCCCACGAGCCCACTCAACACGTAAGTTAGGGGCCTCCATGGCTTTCCTAGGAAACATTCCTTTGCATGATATATGTAGAGCAGCCACCTGGTCCACTACACATACATTTACCAAACACTATTGTGTAGATGTACAATCAAAACAGCAGGCAGCTGTAGGACAGGCTGTTCTCAAAACTCTTTTTCAGACCGCTGCAGCTGGCACTGGTAGCCGCCGCTAATAGAGGGCACTGCTATGTATTCTATGCACAGATATGAATTCAGCTGCCCACATGCCTCGAACTGAATATGCTACTTACCAGTATGCACCTGTTCTTGGCATGTAGGGCTGCTGACATTCATATCGCCCTCCCTCCTCCCCGGCACCTGTAGCAGCTGCAGCTCTCAGAATTACTGTAAAGCATGGTCATCACTTTCTGTATCTACTCCATCACTGCCACAATGGCGAAAAACAATCTGAGGATGGAGACGATGCCCATGCGCACTGTAGTCCAGGGGAGGAGTCACCTATCCCAGGATACTTCGAAGACTCTTCCAGGACAACAACGTGCAATAATCCGGACCCAACACTAGGCGGCGATCTATGCACAGATATGAATGTCAGCAGCCCTACATGCCAAGAACAGATGCATACTGGTAAGTAGCATATTCAGTTCTGACCAAGTGGCTCGTCAGTTGGCTTCCCCCAGAATCTATGTCTAACTGCTTTTTCATTGAGAGGGCGCATCGGGCCCTCATGCAGAAGCCGCCACTGGGAGCCCAACCACGACCAGTCATAGCGATAATCCTCAATTACCACGATCGGGACGCTATCCTGAAACCGGCCCGCCTTAAGGAACCATTGCATTTTGACAATGCTCGTATCCTTATATTTCTAGACTACACTCGCCTGGTTCAGCAGAAGCGCCAATCCTTTATGGTGCCGAAGGCCCGCCTGCGTGACTTGAAGCTGCCGTACGCTCTCCTGTATCCTGCTAAGCTGCGGGTGGTCTACCAGTCCCGCTCGTTGTTGTTTGATTCCCCTGAGGACGTCTTCCAATGGACAGATGAGACAGTAAGGGTGCGTTCACATACACCGCCAAGACTGGAGTCCGACTCGTCAACGAGTGAATCCACCCGTAAGCCACCTACAGTTAAAGGGAACAGGTTTTCAAGATCCAGACGCCGCTCGCAGTCCCATAGTAATGCCAGTAGACGAACATACATACATACATACATACATATCCGTTTTGGCTGTTGAAGCCTATATTCGGGCTACTATCCCCTGTCGGCCTCTGCGGTCCGGGGGACAGCCCGAGTTTCATGGGGGGGCTTTTGGGGATCCATTGGAGGAGGTGGGCCGGAGGCCCCCGTTGGGGTCACCATGCCGCCTTCACCGCGACAGATACTTCAGTGGTTTTGAGGTATTGGGGTGGGGGGTTTTGGGGAGGGGGGTTTTGGGGATGTCTTTGTTCATGGTTCGCATTTCATCATGTTCCAGCAGGTCTTCTAACTGCTCTTCAGATGTTTTTTGTTCTAATTGTTACGTTTTGGGGGATTATTTTGATTTCACTGCACTGTCATATTGCTGCTATGTACCGCTGTTTCTTTACATGTCACCACAGGTCCTGCTCATTGCGTTTATTGTTTCTCTGGATGTCCGCCCCTGTGGTTAGCCTTTTGCCTGGGCCCTAAGGATTGTGAGTTGGAATGTCAGGGGGGCGCTGGATAAAGTTAGAGGGGTGCCATCCTTCATCAGGCTAAGCGTTATCAGGCTGATGTTCTTATGCTACAGGAGACGCATTTATTGGGGACCAAGGCCCTTTGCTTGCTGAGATATGGGTATTCCAGGTTTTCCACTCTGGGTTCATGATGGGATCCCGTAGGGTGGCCATTCTTATCCATCGCAGGGTCCCATATGTTCACTCCAAGACGTGGGCAGACGCTCAGGAGAGGTGTGTCTTTATCCAAGGGTCCCTCTGAGGAACGGGTGGTACTGGGTAGTGTCTACGCCCCTCCCCCCCTGTCCTGGACCTTGGCTGAACGCATTATGACTTTGTGGGCGGATGTTCCGGATGTGGTGACAGCTGTTGGTGGTGACTGGAATGATGTGATGGATGGGGCTTGGGATAGATGGCGACGAGGGGGAACGCCAGCTGCTGGCCAAACAACTAAACTATCTTCCTTGGTGTCTGGTTTGGGCTGGGTGGACTCCTGGCAACGCCAGCACACGGAGGAGCAGGGTTATGCATGTTTCTCTGCTGTACATGAATCATTCTCACAGTCGGACTATATCTTTGTACCGTCTGCAGTGGCTGGGAGAGTGAGGTAGGCGGATGTCCTTCCCAGGGGTCTGTCGGACCACTCCCCAGTTGCACTCCTGTTACGGTTCGGCCCCGTGAGGCCACCCTTTTGTTGGCATCTCACCCCCTGGCATCTGCAAGATGACCAGTATAGGGATGCTGATTTGTATGCCCCACAGGAGTCCCTGTCAGAGGACATGGTCCGCCGATTTATTTTGGATATTCTGCCCCGGTCTCTCTCTGATGAGCCTCGGGCGGAACCGGATCTCCCGTTCACAGTGGAGGAACTGGGCACTGCATTAGGGGAACTTAACTCTGGGAAGGCCCCAGGGCCCAACGGATTCCCCTGTGAGTTCAAGAGATTTTTCTCGAAGCTGGGACCCCATCTCCTTCGGGTGATGGAGGAGGCGCAAGCGCGCGGGTGCCTTCCGCGGGACTGAAGACACGCCGAGGTGGTCGTGTTGCAAAAGCCTGGCCGTCCTCCGGAACAACGCTCTTCATACCGCCCCATTTCGCTGTTAAATATTGAGGCCAAGATTTTGGCCACGGCCTTGGCCACTCACCTTCGCTCCCATATCACCTCGCTGGTCCACCCGGACCAGGTAGTTTTTATGCCTCAACGGACGAAACGGCACAATATTCGGCGGGCACATATTGCTATAGACATGATTTGGAGGCTGGATGTGCCAGAGGCTCTCCTGTTGGCGGATATGGATAGGGCTTTTGATTCCCTTAGTTGGACTTCACTTTGCACTCTTGGATAATTTGAATTTGGCCCCACATTTCTTGGCCTATTTAAAACTACTTTAAACACATATCACGGCGTCGGTCCGGGTTGCAGGACTATCGGACCGTATCGCGCTCTACGCGGACGATGTCCACTTCTTTTTGACCGACGTCAATAGGACAGGCCCCAGAGTGCTGCGTATTATGGAAATATTCGGGGTAACCTCCGGTCTATTTATGAACGCGAGTAAGTCCGTGCTGTGGACACTGGGGCATCAGGTGGAATTGGGTACCTGGGCCTCTGCGGTGCAGGTTGCCGTGGCCGGTATGAAGTATCAGGGGGGTTTCTGTCTGATTCGCCTGGGGTGTCCTGGGACCGTAATGTTGAATTGGTTTGGGCGCGCATGCGCGACGAATTGAGAACCTGGTCTCATATGCCCCGTACCCTTCCAGATCGGTCGGCCATCTTTAAAATGGTTGTTGCCGCGTTTACTCTACCAGCTACAGAATTATCCCTTCCCCGTTAGTCCCTCTTGGTTCCACCAGTTTATTTCGGTTCTGGAACAGTTTCTTTGGGCAGGAAGGGCACCTAGAGTAGCACTACGGACGTGTTTTCAATCCACGTACTGTGGTGGGCTGGCCGCCTCTGATGTCCAGTCCTACTATGTGGCCTCGCAACTCCTGATATTGAACGAATGGTGGTATGGGGATCGCTCTGACCCTGCTTATGCTGTAGAGTGGTGCCATATGGGATCCTATTCCTTACACACGGTCTTGTACTCGGCTTCTATTCGCAGGACAGTGCCATCCGCCACGAGGATAGTTTTCCAGGTGTGGAGGCAGGCCCTGCGTAGGATGGGGTGGTGGGGCAGGCTGACAAGGGAGACTCCCCTTTGGTCCAATGGTGGATTGCCACAACTTAGGGGCTTGGAGGTTTTCCGAGACTGGGATAACATTCGGATCCCTACCTTAGGGGACTTAATGAGTGGCACGGTTTTAAAATCTTTCTAGGATCTCCAGCATGAATATCAGATGCCAAAAACACAATTTTTCAAATACTTGCAGTTTAGGCATGCCATTCTTCCCAGTGTTGCAGATTTGGAGTCTCTTTCCGAGTTCAGTCCTGTTGAAGCTAAACTGTTTATGGGTGACCTACAGGACCATACAATCTCCAAGATATATCAAACCCTGGTGACAAATTTCCGAACTACATTAGATAAACTCCGGGAGAGGTGGGAGGACGACCTTGGTCTCCTGGATGGGGAGGACAGGACGGAGGCACTTGCGTCTCCTCGAGGAACGGCGATAGCCATGCGCCTTAGGCTGATCCAATTTAATTATCTTCACCGCATATATTATACTCGTGTCAGGCTGTGGAAGGCGGGCTTGATGGAGACCCCGGAGTGCGTGTTATGCGGCTCTGCGAAGGGTACCCTGTTTATAAGCGCCATCTGATGCTACTGGGCTTTACGCTAGCTAAACGGGACATTGCTCGTAAGTGGAAGGCTGGGGCTCCACTATTGCTTTCTGCATGGAAAAATGGTTTGGATTTCAATATGGGTTTGGAGATTCCTATTTTTAAGACTCAAGGGTGCCCGTTGAAGCATTTTAAGATCTGGAAGAGGTGGGCGACCTATAGGGGCTTGGATCTAGAGCCCCCTGCCGTGGGGAATGTGGTAGTTGAGGGTTAAATTGGGCAGAAGGTGTGGTTTTGGACCAATAGGGTCCGGCGGACAACATCCTTTATGTGCGGGCAACTATGTGTTATTAATTGTGTGGTGCAAATACAGTGCAGGGGGGGTTTGTTTCTTTAGTATTTCAGTTTTTGTATAATGTATATGTTAAAAGTCAACGCAATACTTTTTGTCCATGTGGCAGTCTGTCTCTGGGTTACAGAGCTCTGCATTGTATTTGACGATTGACATAACTAAAACTGTTGTAAAAAAAAAAAACAATTGTAAAAGGGGCTTACAGCCCACCCATTACTTCACATTCGCAGCCCTCCTGGTCACTCGCATTTTCTTGCTTCTTACTGGTCCGCAGCATCAGGATCATATCATCCGGTTTCACTTCCTGGTTCCTCTACTGAACCCTGGAGCTTGGGCCAAGTACAGTTTCTGGCCAACAGCCAGTGTCCTTCCACTGGCGCATGCATCTCAAGGTCCTTTTTTTTTTTTTTTTGTTCTAGCACTCTGTAAGAGTGCATGTGTTTTAGGACGGTCTCCCCATCTCCCTCGCATTCTTTCTACAGTTACTTTTTTATTTACGTTCTTCCCATGCATGCTCGCCGTGCATGCATGATCTAATGCTTTTAACCAATGCTTTTAACTTTAACCTCACACTCTCAATTGTTTTACCCACCCCGTTTTAATCACCCCCGCGCCCTCCCTCATGTCCCCTTTCCTCCTCCCTCGTGTCCTCCACCAGTTCAAAGTGTGCACTGGAGTTAAGCATGTCTGATTGGAAATAGTTCTGCGTCGGAGATTAAGAGCCAAACTGTACCAAAAGGTTAAAAGTCTGTTCCTTCCATGCTTGTATCTCATCAGAGCTCGTACTCAGTCGTTGCAGAGAGAGACATTTTTAGTTCGGCTTGGGACAGCTGAGTTTCAGGGCTTTACCTACATCTGTTCACATTAAGGGATTTCAGCACTGAATTCGGCATGTGTAGCAAGCAGCGTCTTAATGTGTCTAAAGTCAAACCTAGCTGCAATATAATAAGGCATTTATACTTTCCTTTCCACCTCCACATCCTCAATCATGTTCCCCTACTCTCCTCCCTCCTGTCCTTTTTTCTTTTATTTTAAAATCTCAAATCAGGTCGTTTCATTTTTTTATTTTTTTTTACAGTTTTATATAGGGCAAAGCTGTCCCGAAGATGTTGGGGCGCTTTACATAGACACCGGCCCCAATACACATGAACACTTTAATTTTGCTTTTTTTTTCTGTGTACACACGAGGGGATTAAGTGTTTTCCCCAGAATCACAAGATATTGAGCCAATGCTGAGACTCAAACCTGGATCCCCAGTTCCATGGTCGGCAGCTGTGATTTTTGACATGCATTAGTATTAATCTGCCACCAGCTTGCTGCCGTTGTTTTTATTTTACTTTCTGCCAAGTGCATGTCTCTCTACAGTTCATCTGTCTCCCCAGCCCATTTTCGTACCTCCCATGCACCACTTAAATGACAACCATCAGCCATCTCACTCCCCGTCTTGGCCCTTTTAAGACTACCACCATCTTGGAGTCAGGGAGTCTGGCAGCAAATCGGGCCACTACACTGCCCTAGGAGTGATTAGTGGTTGTGCTCGAGTGCACAGTGTTCATAGCCTTTTTATTAAATTGTGTGAGCAGGCGCCGTCAGTTTTTGCAGAAGCCCGGATGTTTTTTGCTCTGCCGAACGGTCGCTGCTCAGATGCCACGTTTGGTACAACACACAAGCCGTGCCTCACCAGGAGCCTGGGTGAGCGGTGCCCAGGCAGCTTTCTCCGCCTACAACTAAGGCTTCCAAAATGTAGTTAAGTACTTACTATGATCCTTACTCACTCCAAAAAAGGCCTGTTGACCAGGAATCGATCATGCTCCAAGCTTGTTAATTACTTAAGCAGAAGCTCAAATTCATGCCTTGAAAAAGTTCAATATTTATTCGATAAAACGTGTTTGGGGATAACATAATTATATGATCCACGCAGAACTACGAAACAACTGAAGCTGTTTAAGGTATTCAGATGTGTAACTGGTGCTCTTGTGTAATAGTCTGAATAGAGCTTTCACTCTCCAGAAATTTCAACTCTTGCTTCAGAGAACAAGGGGTCTGTGACGATGGTAGGCGGACACCGTAACGGTACACGGGACCGACCGCCAGAGGTGCGGCGCTCCCGCTAGGCCCATTAGGATGCGACCGTCACCCTGGTGGTCGCATCCCGCATATTTTACATTGAGGCGGGTGGTGCTGTAAGCAGCACCTGCCGCAATGCAAAATATGCATGTTGTGCATTGGCATGCACAACGTGACAGGCACCGCGCGGTGCCAGCCACCTTGTGTATGCCAATGAAGGGGGCCAAGTGCAGCCCCCCCACCTCCCTGGGAAACCATATTAGGGCCCCCTAAGCAATTTCCGACGGCCCTTTCCATGGCGGCATCGGTGCCATGGAAAGGCCTTTTAAATTGCACATCCGAATATCGATGGTGGTGCCTGCAAGGCATTGCCATCATATTGAGGGCCTATTCCGCCCGGCCGGGAATCCGACCGGCGTAAAAGCGGCAGACGCTCTTTCCATCCGCCTCGGTGCCCCTTACCATACTAATGTGGCGGGGGTGAAACAGGAGCATCTGGCGGGCGGATTGCCACCGCCAGGCCGGCGGTGGCGATCCGCCCGATATGCTAATAGGCCCCCAAATTCTAAATACAGCTTTCACTCAACCGAAGCTGCAACATTCAGTCCAACAAAGTACATTGTGAATGCGCCCCACCCCATCCTCTCCCCTCTAAGGGATGATTTAATACAGCCACGACCAAACAAAACAAGGCCTGGCACTTTGTGAAAGCTTTATAGGTTTCCAGGTCTGTCCTGGGGTGCAGGTCACTAGCCTATATAAGCTGTGTGACAAAAAGCCGATCTTCCCCTCCTTGGGCAATGATTTCATTAAAACCAGTAATTTCATTTGGACTTGGGGTCAAAATAATTTAAGCACCCGCTCACCCTATGCTCCCAAACCTTTTACAGGGTAACATCTCTCAACTTGTACACTCACACAATTCTCATTCTGCACTAAACAGGCATCAATCAGCATGCATTGAGGCAGTTAACCCTGCACTCAGAGACTCATCAACCTTCATTCATGCCCCACTCACCCGGCGCACAGTCACACCGTTCTCCCTGCACTCATACACTGCTCCCAGTCCCACGCCCTTTAATTTATTATTAATCCCATAGTCGAAACCGAATTCATTTCCCAATGCTTGTTATTAATGGAGCAGACTTAGTGGTGTGATTATGCTTCTAGCTGGGTTTCAATTTCGATGTGGACTGGTTTCTTGGTGGCGGCATATTGCCTTTGGAAGTTTTTGTAATGTGATCGAATGTAAGAAAAAAAAAGACGTGTTTATTTTCTTTATTTCGTGTGGGAATCGTATTGCGGTTATAACTTGCTTTTATAGCGCTTCCTACAACACATCTCCCATTTCTGCGCCCTGTGCATGTTATGGGTTACTTTTACCAAGTATATCGCTCTCATTTGAGCGGCCTCGAAAGGACACAGTCTGAGTTGGCCTTGCCAGAGTTTTTGTGACCTTAAGATCGCTTTCTACCTCCCCAGCGAGCATGACTCGCGGAGCATTCATTCCTCCGACCGAAGGAGAGATGGGGAAGCGTTCACAGCCAGTAGGCACTCTGACTTATTAAAACCAATCAGACTCATTCTACATTACCTGGGATGGTGGCACTCGAGTACTGCCGGTTTTCGGGCGGTTTTGTTCTATTATTTCGCACACCTGCTTACCGTTGTGAAAAATGAGCCATCCTGGCACGTTGGTTGCCTTTGTTCTACTCTGTGAAGAGGTTTTGTGTCTAGAACGGATTTGTTTTCTCTTTGTCGCGTACATGAAATCCCTGACTCATGGAGATGTTCTCATGTTGCTTTGTCAGCGTTCCTGTTTTTTTTTAAATTGGGCGAGGGAACGGAAACAAGGCACGGACCCAGCCAGCTCGGCCTCCGACAGAATTGCCAGCCTCGCCGAAGCATCTTGGCCTGAAATGACAGCCGAACTCCCGCCTTTGCAGGTTGCTGTCGCGGCTCGTCTTGCTGCCATGAATTCGGCCTTGGCTCTCTTCGCAGACAATTGTTCATGGAGTAGCAATGAAAGACAGGGAACTGGCAAGTCGCACCATTGTACAGTTACAGCCGCTGTCCTCTGGGTGGGAGTGTTAGAGACTGGATTACAGGCACTGCGCAGAGACAGTTTTCTTCGTCTGCATGCACAATCCTCACGCCTTTTATTGTCCTTGGCATGCGGTACACATGAATATAGCACTGCTTGTGGTACAGTCCTTCCAAAATGCCTATCATCTTCGCGATTCTAACATTAATGTTTGACTCACGTTCAAAGTCTTTTGGCAGCTCGCAGGGTGATCCTTAAATAGACTACAGTGTGTACTAATATTGTTGTGGAGCAAGGCCAGTCTTTGGCCAGCCCTGGGGACACAAAGACCCAGCATGAGTGGGCACAGGTATGATATCCGTAGAGTCAAACAGTGACGTCATGAGAGGCTAACAGTGGGCACTGGTGTAATGTTCAACGAACAACAGCGTGCACCGATGCGATGAGAGACCAGAGAGTTGCACTGATGAGACGAACAAGAGTGGCATCAATCAATCAGGGATTTATAGAGCGCACTACTCACCCGTGAGGGTCTTAAGGCGGGTGGGGGGGCAGCTCCGTGGTCTTGAGGTCCTTTCTGAATAGGTGTAGGTTTGTCTTCGTCTGATGCTGAGGGGGAGTTTGTTCCAGGTCCTAGGCGCGATGTAGGAGAAGGATCTGCCACTATTTCTAGCACTGTGGGTGCGAGGGAACATGGCTAGGTCGGCGGAGCGGAGGTTTCTCTTGTGGGCGAGGAAGGCGTGCTAAGAGACTAGCAAAAGTGGCACTGCTGTTGCAGAATTAGAGATAAGCGAAGAGTGGGCATTGGTGTGACTTGAGAAGACCAGCTGACGAAGGCACTGAGGTGTCCAGTCATTAGTGGTAGAGGGAATAGATGTGATCAGTGCCTAAAGGCGTGTGTCCATAAGAGCCAAAGGCAAGCATGTAGTTGGCACGGTTACTGCTGTACCAGAGTCTAGATGCAGATGTTAAAGAGCTGTGTTTAGATCATAAAAACATTTTTTACGTTTTGCGTGTAATGTAAAATCTAAAAGGGACTAACCTCACCAAAATTAGCTTTTCCATTGTTTCTGTCAGTGTGTAGATTTTATTTTGTGTAGTGCAAAGTTTATTATTTGAAAAACGGTTAAGGGGTCCAAAGTTGTTTCATACGACAAAGGAATCTACTGTCAAAAGCATAAATTGCTGAATGCCAGCGGTGCCCAGTCCTTTTTCCGCCTTCTACCACCACTCGGCACTTCCTTTATCTAATTTCACTCTTGAGGGTTGCTCTCCCACCGTATTTTTTTTTGCCATTATATATAGCGCAAAATCGACTCCTATGTATTAGAGCGTTCTACCCGAGCACTAGTTACATAACACAAGGACACATTAGTTTTTTGGTAGGCACAATGATGATTTGTCCGGAATCACAGTAACCTCCAGGTCTGATCACCATGTGCCTTCACAGATTAAACACTGGGGGGCATATTAGCAACGCTTTGCGATAACTATCGCAAAGCGCGCATAGCGCTCATATTTTTAACGCAGGTTTTTATCGCGGAGATAAAATTCCTGCGATAGCGGGGAAATTGCCGTTTTGCAGGGAACATCGCTGGTTTTCCAAAACAGCGATAACCTTGCTGATACGATCCTGTGGTCGTATCAGCATAATCCACCCCCTATGTTAGGGATAGCTAAATCAGGATTTTAGCAGACGTTAGATTTTGGCGAAAACCGCCGTTTTTCGCCAAAAGCTAATGTCTGCTGAAATCCTGTGGGCTGCCTTGTAAATATCGCGATGTGAACATCAGTGATATTTTACAAGGTAGTCCATTTGGGTACGCTCAGTGACGCCCACTTTGCGCAAACTAGTGGCAAAATTGACCTTTTAGCACTGTAGTATGCAACTCATTTGCATAAAGTCTTCAACTTAATTCTGCATGAATTTGCCCCATTGTTAGCTAAGGATGTGTTGTAAAGAAGTTCTGAGCTATCGCTAGGAATGGGCTAGTAACCAGAAACGTGAACCGGGCTTGTGTTTTTATCGTGAAAGCAGCGGGCATCCCCGCGTGATCAGCCGAACTCTGTGCTCCGTTTAACATCTCGGGAGTGCGCTAGATTAGCAGAGCCGCTTCCCTCCCGCCTAACCGCGCGCCCAATCTTTTGGGGAAGTGCCGCCCAGATCCACCTTGTGACTGAGCGAGAACATTGAAGTGGGAGGAATTCATGATAAGATCAGCATTGCTGGCAATTCCGTGCTGAGTCATGCTGCGCTGCTGGGCGCGTGCGTGCAGCTGCACGAGAGCCCGAGAGGGACAAAAAGCCGTAATCACAAGAACACATTGAAGTAAACGGAGAGACAAAGAAATGAGAGTATGACCGGGAGCGCTTTCACACACGTGAGACCACACATTTAATAAAGTAAATACCGAGACTTCGACAAGGGTGGAGGCTGCTGGAGAACACACTTATGGGCTCTGAAAAAACACTGAGAATGTAGGAGCTTAGTAGCACAGACAGCCACCGTGGTACTGAACTGAACAGACTATGGACTTCCACAACGGGTAGCCAGGGCTAGCAGCTGGTTGCCCCTATAGTGTCTCTGTATTTGCTGCTCGTGGTCACTAAGGTCTTGAAGCGGGAACAGAAGTAAACAGACCTTTAAGCCCGTTTACTATATTTTTCTTCCCCTTAATCCATAAGGAGCAAAAGGGGTATTGAGAGTCTAAGAGACCAGTACCATATTGCACCGAGTACTCTAGCACACTTTCTTTTGAATATAGCTTCTGGAATCGATCAAGGATCGCAGTGCAGTCTACCATGCACACTTCCAGAAATGGCAGCTGGGATGTAAAGAGTACCCTAGTGCACTGCGGCAGAGCCACTTTCTAGATATAGCTTTTCGAACAGACCAAGGGTCGCAGTGCAGTCTAGCAGAGATGGCAGCTGGAATGTAAAGAGAACTCTAGTGCACTGTAGCAGAGCCACTTTCTAGATATAGCTGCTGAAATAGACCGTGGGTGCTAGTGCATAGTAGATAGATGAATTTCTTGAGAGTGAAAGTAAGACACACTACTCTAAGTTGATCATGGTTTAGGTAGTGGAAATGAATACTCACGTCTTGTTTAAGGGACTCAACTAAGAGAATGATCCAAATAGCATATTCATCACAGAATCCTGTAGAAAGGAAATTACTATATATTATGTCTGTTGATTTTGCGAGGAGCACTGCATCCAGGGTCAGTACAGCCCAGTACTGTCTCCCTTAACATTCCTGTTCGTTCCTCACATAGCCTGCTGGAGCAGAGCCACACACATTTTGTTTATAAATGCTTTTTTATTTCACTCCATAAAGGGATTCTCTTTTCTGTTTCTTTGGGGATTTGTGGTCAAGCAAGTAGTGTCACTTTCCTCTGCAGAGTGTTGACCTATAAATCTTGATTCCACTCACTCTAGTCTATTCTCCAAACACTTCTTGGCTGGGGTTGCACTTTGAGAATTAGTTTTATGGGGCAGTATAGCAGCTTTGCATGACCGCGACAAGGACTCTAGCCCTCAGATTAGAGTGGTGGTGTGCTGGTTAAATATCTACTCAATATTAACTTTTAGTGATTATTACTGTCACCACATTAGCTCTTGCCTCCATTGTAAACTCTGCAAGGAGTCGCTTCCTGCCGCCTACCTGTGGTGAGATCTGTAAAGCAGCTGCCGGAGTTCAAGGCATCCTCTTGCTCTGTGTTACTACTGTATCGTTTCATTGAAAGGGTTTTCGTTGGCACAAATGGAACGATTGTATTTTCTCTTCTTGTGCCCACCTCTGCTGCATTCATCCTGCTTCCTCACAAAAATATCGAATCCCATGTCTCTTCACTGTGCAGAAGTGAAAATAAATACGTTCAGTTGAAAACTTTGACAGCACACAACCTGCCTCATAAATGTCCATCATTTCTAGATTCGTGTTTCATCACCGGCTTCCTATTGTGTAGACATTTAATATTTTTTTAGGAAGGTAAAGCATAGGTAATATAAAATCATCTTCTGTCAATGAAATAGAGTATCTATTCTGACCAATCCTAAAGTGCCAAATCAATTGCCACCCACTACAGAGGTAGGTGAAGAGCTTCATACACAACCTGTGATGTTTATTCCCACTTTGTCACCAGTGCATAAAGATTTGTAGTTAAGTCTATCATTAATGTTGGGTATACTATTGTCAAACACTTTGGCAATTACTGGTTCCCATCTACATGGAGATTAGTGCTCTATAAAACCAAATAAAATTTGCACATTTTGGACATTTCACATATGCCTGTTTGTAAAGCATTCAATTGTGATTGATGATAGTTAGGTTTGACTGTTGCCCCGATGCACATCTATTGTCAACTCAGTGGTAACGTGAAGCACGGTGCTCTACTGATGTCCCTTTCCATCGGTTCGCCAGTAATTGCAGACTGGAAGAGTCTTTCTTCTTGGGCAGGATTGCTTTAAAAAAAAAATTTGACCAGAGCACTGTGACATGTTCGTCAGAAATGACATCATTGTTGTTTGTCTCCTCAGGCAGTAAACCTTTTTCAGACCTTAAATACGACTGGTAATGCTCTTTTCGCTAGTGGTTGTTATGGGATAGTGATGTCTTAAAGGATGATTTTACTGATCTCATGTTAAGGCTTGTTTCTGTTCTACCTCCCCTTTTGAAGCACATTATCAATCATAGGTGTTAAAATTTCTGTTTAACAAGGAAAATTGTAAACTACAGTCATAGATTGTCTACTGATGAGGCCTACTGCATCTGGGATAACTGCAGGTCATGAAAAGAGTTTAGAGCTTCTGTCTAGTGGCAGCAGCGGATCCTGCTGGTAAAGATTCCACATTCCCATGATCTGAATGACCTGTTTCTCAGATGCTGGAATGGTTTAGTTGCAGCTCTGATTAAAGATTCAAGTTCTCTGGAATCGCATCCTAGCCCTACTCCTGCGTCTAGAGGTCTTGGTGCTTTGACCAAGCATTAGTAAGCATTTTAATGCACCTAGTGGTGATCTCAATTCATTGTTGTTTTGCAGGATATCGAGTGACTATTGCACTATACTTTGGCTTCTGTGTTTTAAAAATGTACTTGATATAGAGCTGGATGACGTATCATTATGCCCAAGCGACAACAAATCCCAACAGACACAATTGCACTTTACCTTTTTTTTGTCATTTGTATACATTTTCTCGTGGGCACTTCTTTAAGCCTCTATTAATAAAGTGAGTTCTTCGCCGGTGTAGAGAAGCCCTGTTTCACCTGCAATCAATAAGTTCTTCTGATGTATGTTTTAGTGTGTCTTCTCTTTTAAAATCTGCCATCAGAATTAGAAAATCTATGGAGGATAGCTTTTAACAAGGGCGACATAATGACATGAAACATTAATTGTTTTGTTAATGAACTTTGGCATGTACTATTTATATTGTTTTATGTATTTTATGCATGTTCTTTCATAACCTTGTTTAGGTCGAATAAAGATTATTTGATTTGAGTTGCTATCTCAGGCTACTGCAAATGAAACATGCTTATTCATTATAACCCCATAAACATTTCACGCATGTTGACAGCTTGGGAGTAAGGGTTTGAGGTGAAGTGGTTCTCAGTACAGTGCGGAAGGCCTGAGTTGGCATGGAGTTGTATGTGCTTGAACTTGCATGAATGTGTCTCTGGACGATGCAGCGAGGAAGCTGGGTCTGCGGCATCAGTTTTCAGTACATCTTTACACCTGTCCATTTCATATCATGGTTTGCAGTGCGCCTACAGATTTATACTCCGGAGAAAGCACCGTACATTAAAGCAACTCACTCATGTTAGGAGTGCAGGTGGCTTTTCTCCAATAACTGTGGGTCCACACCAGACCTCTATCTAGCAAGTCTTGTTGAAGGCACACTTCAATCCTCATTTGTGGCTCCCTCCTCCTCGTCCTTGCTTCACATCTGATCTGCCATTTGAACTGAAGCTAATATTGACGACCACATTTTTCTTTTTTTATTATTCAAGTCCCAGCACTATTTTCTCAGTTGTTAATGTCGAGGCAAGCCCTAACTTCATACAATAGAATAGCTACACTTCATCACTTACTATGAGAACCGGAGACGGACTGGCCAACGTTGAACATGTGCCATTCTCCCAAACCAGCGCCTTTGCACAGATAAACTGTATAGGGACTGACCCTGCCCCACTCCTACTTGCCTTTCAGAGGCACCATCCTGTCGGGCCATCGATTCCATTCTTGTCATCCTAGAGGGCTAGACTGCGCCTCTGCGTGCCGTGTCGTAAAAGTTCCCATGCAGTGAACTAACTCCAATTTTTCATAACTCGAACCCTGCCCACATTTGACTAACAGCATATATATTGAGTGATCTCACAACCAGAGGAAACCGTTTCAATAAAAACAATAAAAAAAACGGAATGCTGCAATCGGGAACATTTTATTCCAGTGAGCTAATCCGCTCCACTGTACAGAACTGCGGAGCTGCAGACGGGAATTAACGGCTTGACCACAAACAGCCTCTCCCACTAGAGCGCAGAAGCCTCTCCGTGGCCCTGCCTGCGAAGTGAAATACGGTACTGCTTGCAGCGCACTTGCCTCCGATATTTACATAAAAGGCAGTCTGCGCCAGCACATAGCAGTAAAGCTGCTGGCGCTTCCTTTTTCCTACACATGAATAGGCTTTTTCTGCTTATTTCACCTCCCTGTCCCCTTAAGTCTGGTTTCTCTTATTGCACAAAATGCATTAGCCAGATGCATACTTTTATTTGGACCTAATGCGACAGTATAAAATACAGGTTCCTTATCCGTTTATAAATTGTACATCCTTCGGGATAAATTTAAATTTACAGTAACTGTAAGATTCGTGTATGTTGATAAGTTCATGTGCATCACTGAATAAGACTACACAAAACAATTATTATGGGTATGTTCTATTCTAAAAACGAAAAGCCTCTGAAATTGACCGGTTATCGTCACTACCTCCATCCTAGTGCACCCAGAATCCATGCTTTTCCTGTTCACACGTTTGTGGTTCCAGCTTTTATAGGGTGACAACTATAATGCCTATATAAGTTTTTTCAGCTTTGGATTTTAGTTCAAAATAGTTTTGCAGCTCCTTTTAATTTGCCATGTTATCTTTAATCTTTTTTCAAATGTATTTAAAGTTATTTATTTGTTATTTATTTCTTTCTCGAAATTGGATTTTAGGTTTGCGCCAGTCTTAGTCTGAATAATATTTGGTAACCACTCTATGGGGCCTTAACCAGCAGGATTTGGTTCGTTAGCCTAGTCTTACTAAATCTCAAATCAGACTGGGCATCAGCGTATTTGCTTGTGTCTTACAGTATTGGACTTCAAAACACGCTGCTGTGCTGGAGTTGGCATTGACTGCTTTGTTCACTACTCTTGAGAGAGTTTAAAAGTACAAAGGAGTTATCCAACTGGAGCATAGTAGTGCCTGGTGCCCTGAGATACCAGTGATAAGCAACTGTATAATGGCCATCCATTTTCTCTCTCATACACGCACATAGACACACATTCTGTCTCACTATCTCTCTATTTCATGAACTTCTTCTAAATCTTTGTAGACTCCTGTTTCCAAACCTTCACGTGACCCCTCTCTGTGGCTTAGGTACTTTAGACATAGTCAGATTTCCTTTTGGAAAGGTCTATTTTAGTAACATTTGCATATACCACATACAGGAATGTAGTCTTCTTCTTGGCCACTGGTGCGAGACAACCTACCTGAGTTTTTAACACCCAGGCTGGAGTGAGGATGGGCTGCATGCAGAGCATTAATGGGCTGCATGCAGAGCATCAGTTAGATTCGTTCTATCTCTTTCTCACTTACTCTAGGTGTAAATATGTTCCCTGCCACTGTGGCTGCAAGAACAAGGCTGTTAGTTTCAGCAGGCCATTACTATGGACAGCCAAATCTAAAAGGTAGTTAGCAGAGGTCAATATTGCAGCAAATGTCTACGGAACATTTTGTTAAGCAAGTGCATACGTTCCTCTATCAATCCCTAAACTCTGAATATGATATTTACTACTGAAAGGTCTTGTATTCATCTCATCAGTCTCTTCATTGGCTTCTTATGATATTTAACCACGCAGACTTGAAGCACAACACTTGGAAAAGTCTCTCCTCATGCCAGCCCTTTGTTCATCTACAATATGGCTGTCAAAGTCTCACATTAAAGGGTCCATTGGGAGCGAAGTCTTTCTTGGCTCAGGATAATAGGGCAAATATCCATCAGCTCTCTTTAGTAAGGAGAACATTCGTGTTTTCTTTAAGAGGCTCAGTATTCAGTTAATGAAGTCTCAACACCCAGTCACACTGTTAACATAAAGAGAGGGGTTAGTCTACGTAAAATACGTTGACACATGCACTGTATGTTACCCACATCTCCCTTCATTTAACACAGTTTCCCATGTATAATGCTTGCTCTTGTCTTCCTTCTCTTTTTATGTACATCTAATGGTGATGGTGCTTTTGCCTTGAAATGCACTTCTGTCATTTTATTGTGCATCTCTTTGGCACTGGTCTGTGATACGAGTCCTCCAAAATAAAATAAACTCTCCTTCTTTATAGTTTTTATGGTTCTCCGTGCCTTATCAACTCTTATACACTGTACTTTCTTGTACTCATTCTCTGTATGGATTCCTATTTTGTTAAATAAATTAACATTACATAAAGTGTTTGTGTGTTAGGATTATCCCCCTCTCATGCCGAGGAGTACATCTCCCCAACCCACGTGCTGACTTTAAGCATTAACTTATCGTCATCCTAGGGAGTTGGTGGTGATTTTTAGGTTCTTCCCCAAACTTTGTTAATTAAATACATGCATCTTGCTGCTCCTTGTCAGATGTTTATTTTTTATTACTGTGTTGTTTGCCTTCAGGTAGTTCCCAGAATTTGACCCGATTTCATGAAAAGATCACCTTGACAGACCCGGTTAGGGCCATTTCAAGAGAAGCATAAGAATTCTGGCTTGTGATTGGTGTGTCCACAGTATAGTAAATAGAATTAACACTTTAGTCTCTGTCACCTGAACGTGCCTTTGGAGAATCTTTTCTGCTTCTAGATTGCTGAAAGTGATAATGGTCCCCTCTTGCTTTGCATATCTCTCCTTATTTTGAGGTTTTCTGATGCACACTCTAAAAATTGCAAAAATCAAAAGTTCACAATTCTTGCAGCAGAGAAAGCATTGGATAGATACAAATATTTCTGAACTGCAGCCGGGACATACTAACCAACGACATACAAATGGCAACCCCCTCCACTTCAGAAGGAAACTGGAAACTCACCTTTTCAGAATTTACCCATAAATCCTTTCTACAGGACAGTCTTTGCTCTTCTCTAATCCCATGCTGAACCTGTTTCTCCCCTATTAACCTACCTTGTTCAATCTTTGTACTGTTGTTTGGTTTTCTGTAAGGCGGTCCACTGTCATGTGCCTAGGACGGCGCTATATAAAATGCTACAAATAAAAAAAAATACCAATAGACTATTTAACAGGTGTATACTGTGAGTGCTATTTCAGTGAACAATACTCTTTGGAAGTCAATAGTCAAGTGAACTTTATTTCGGAGAAAAAATCTCCATAAAAGATACATAAGTTAAAAAAACATTTAAAAACATACATTAAGTGATTAAAAAATGGAAGTACCTTTGAGTTAAATGAAAAAACAAGTTATGCTTATTCTAAGAACAGTACGAAATATAAATTTCCATATCACCATAAGGGACTGTGATTTTGGTAAGTGTACTGCACAGAGATCCACATAGTCCCCTCTTTACCGGTTTGCCTCAACATCCCACCATAACGTCTTGCTCTGCAACTTGGCTACTGACTCCTCCCACATGTGTACCTTTCTCCTGAAATGGTACTACCTTAGAGGTATTCAGCCTTGCTTGAACGGTAAATAAAATAAACATCAATGTTCAATTATGTGCTCCTATCGTATGCATACTAATGTTTAACCATTTGCTGTAGTTACACTTGCACTGTCACACTGTTACGTGCAGAACATAGGAGTGACATGGCTTCTAGTCTCCGGCAACATCCACGCATTTAGTCTTACCCCTGAAGAAGCACATTCTTGCTTAAAAGGGGCTTCTCTGCAATTCCAGCAATCTGTTTTGTTTCCTACGAATCAGACAACCTTTTGACCCTTTTCTGTCTACATATTACAAATTTCCTCAGTAATTTAATAATTCCAGATGAAATTCGCTGTGAAAGTGTGTTTTTATGTTCTTATTAGTATTGCTGCACTTTCTTGCTCATGTTACACTTTGATTTCAGGTAATTTGATAGGCTGAGAAATGAGACAGTCCTGTGCTTCTGAAAAGTAGTTTGGAGTTCTTGAATTGTTAGTGCAGCTCCGGATGGCCCTGTATTCTGCCTTTGTGTTGTTAGGATTTACTGGTATGTATGAGAGGATAAGTCTTCTTTTTCCTCCATTTGGAGCTTAGACAGGTCTGTTAGCAGCAGAAATAATAACTGAGGTGGGGAAGTTAATGAAGGTTTAAGCCAAATGTCCAGCTCAGCATTTTTATGTTTTAAGAGCAGAGTCGGTTTTCTGCACGACGTGATCTGAACTGTCTAGATAAAACGGGTTCAGACCACGAAAGGTATTTTTTGTCATCTCCTTAATTTGATGTATTGATGCATGAGTGTATTGTGGTTTTAATGCTGCTGCGGCACATTGAAGATGTAAAGGGGTCACTGCTGGTGTTGTGACTCTTGGAGCCAAACAAGACCGGACTCTGATTCAGAATTGTCTGGCAACAGACTATCCTCCTCTTTTTGCCCTTGTTCCCAGGCCTGTGTCTCTCACTGCTGAGCCTTTGTTTCTTAACGGGAGATGAGTTGTCCGCTTCATTAGCTCTGTCTAGTCATAAATGTGGTTCAACGAATTGCTTCAAAAGAGGGAAAACAACAACATATTTAAATGTTCACCCAAAAGGGCCATTTACATGCTTATCACTCCCTCACTGAAGTGTTTTTTGCTATAAATAACAAATTTATGAAATAATATGGAACATTATTTGTCACGTTTTCTAACCATTATAAATTGAAGCATTGCTTACGGTGTACTCGGTGCTCAAACGCAGGAGCATAATGTACATGACTTTCAAGTTTTATAAGGTTTCAACATAGATATTTATGGCTTAATCTCATTTCATGTATAGTTCCTTCACTGATTTACTCAGACTCTTTATTCTGCCAAGTATACATTTATGTAACTTTTTTTCCCATATAAACAATAATTAAAGAGCTTCCATCACAAAGCCACACTGTTATCTCTGCACTGGTTTCTTTACATCAGGAATCAATATGAACATCCTGTCCAAATAAACCATTGTCACGTTTCAATTCTAATTTTTGACGAAATGTTCTTCCATTAGATACTATATAACTGGTGACTTCGCTAAAGTGTGTTTCGCCAAATCGCCTAGAGGCTGACAATCCTTGCAGCCACTGTCACCTGGAGCAGAGAAGCCCTGCAAACAGCATAGCTCCACTAGCCTTCAAAAAGCCATTTAAGACATAGCTAGTTACTGACCACTACTTCTGAGTTTGGAAGTCTCCACTTATAAAGTACTTGATTGCTCCAGTGGCATCTTAATAATACGTAAATAAATGCACATAACAAAATTACACCAGCTTTATATTCCAGTGCTCTAACCTCTGGTAATGCACATGTTTAGAATGCAACTATTTTTGGGGCCTGATCTGTACAATGGCATTTGTAATCCTGTTTGTTAGTATATTTCTAGATTATAGGCAATGTAAAAGTAATTTGGCATCTCTTACCTATGAAAAATATTTAATGTGAGATAATTTTAAAGCTCCTACCAGAATGTCACCAAGTAAAGCATGGATCTTATGCTTTAACATTTGGGAAGTAATATTTGGTATTTTTACTGCATGTTTCAGAAAGTGTGTGTATTGTGAAGTACGCAATTTCAGAGGATCAGAACAGGTCCGAGAAGTAAAGGAGGAGGACTAAAGTACACAATATTAACACACTATTTACATACTGATATGAGCTGTAAAAGAAGGAACTTACCAATACTTCACAATCAGAGGTATTACATTTCTACTTTCTCAGAATGTTTTGTGCACCACGGGGGCTCTTTGTTACAAAGAGTTTAATACAACCTTACAATTTTCATTCTTCTCAGTGAATCACACTTGTCACGGGAGACATAAATGAAATGGAAAAAAACAACTTTGAACTGGTGTTAAAGAAAGTGAAGCAATGCTAGGGAAAGTGAATCATACAGTATTCGGCAGCGAGTCAGGGGACGAGGGCTCTTTACTATTTGAAGAATACATTTTTTTGTTCTTGAACTAGTTGAATTGTGTCAAATCCTTCCTCTTTGGAGTATACAGTATGTGCCCAGAAGAGCTGACTGTTACTGCAAGAGGAACCTCAAAAAGCGATGAACAAAGGGATCCTGCTTTGAAGAGGGTTTTTTACAAGGGCAGATTGCATTGTGAAATAGGTAAGTTGTAGTAGAACGAGTGTGTGATTGGGAAGTGAAACTGTTAAAAAGAACGTGGTACTTTTACATGTTTTGTAACCAAAATGATGTTAAATTAGGGGGTTTACATTCATTTCTTACAGTTCAGCTTGTGTTTGGGTAACAGCTTTCCAAAAGAGCACTATTACAATTCTATATTTATTTTCTTATTTATAGTGTTAATTTAGCTCAGCGTCTCTGCTGAGCGTCTGTCATGTTTTTGTGTCTGTGCCATTTTCTCGCAGAACAGCTGGAAAGTAAAATCAACTTCTTGAATTGCACTTGGAAAGAGTACGCATATGGTGTTGTAATATGGCGAACAAATTAAAATCAGCATTTCAGTTCTTCACAGGAAATAAAGAATCAGAACCGAACATCCTGAATTTGTTTTGTCATATTGTGCTACAAACCAAGGTTATCTCAAATGATTGTTCATGAAATGCACTTCAGTAGAAGTGCCACAACTACATGAATATAAATGTCAGAAAAAGGCAAGTAATCTGAAAGTAATGCAACAGAAAATGTAAATCGTAAATCTGTTTAAAGGCAAATAGTGAAACTAACTTTTAAGAGTTATTGTTCTATATTGAATGCAATATAATTTAAAATTGACAGAAATAATTAACTTTTTGAGTTTTCAACTAATGCCTGAGACTGCTAACTTGGAAAATAGGTGGGTCAGTTTCATTGCGAGCATTTGGTTGCAAACTGGAACCATTTCTGCTCTAAAATAAATGCTCTGAAAATCAATGGCCTAGTGCCCCAAATAGTCACGTGTCCCGTGTATAGAAAACGTGTTCCGTTGTCTTACTTTCGTTGATCTGCTACTGGTAGTAGAAACTTCAATTTTACATACAAAGCTACATTGTGGAGGAGGGATTTACGATTGCCAATCTGCTTTCCAGTCCTGCCTGTTGCTCTAGACTGTGCAGCATTCATTTCGATCTTTCTTCAAGGTGATCTGAGGCTGCAGAAATGTGACATGCAAACCCTCAGATAATCTTTTGTAAACGACTACAGCTATTTTCTAGTGCACATTAAATGGGAATGATAGTGTTGTACTGTTTTCTTAAGTCACCATTTAATTTTTAAGTATGTTTTCAGTGCACAGAAACAATACAAATTGTAATTTGAATTTATTTTATATGCCTTTATAAAGTTCCGTGTGCCTTGATACATATGTTATATCAGTAAATTGCTTTTTTTTTTTTTGTGCTAATACAGGAATTAAATAATCTTTAATATCGGGAAATAACTAAGAGAAGATTAATTGCTTTATTTAAAAGTTATTTTACATAGCACAAGCGCTTTTCAGCCGGTTTCAAGGTGCTATACAAATAATCTTGCTAAATCAATTAGTTACCACACAGATAGATTGTACTCAAGTCATATATTGAGATTAGTTGTGTAGATAAATCAAGAAACAAATAACGAACTCATTATACAGCCAGTAGAGGCATGGAAAATACACCATAATAAATCAGTGTTCTCAAATAACATTGGGTTTGTGAACAGTGAAATAAGTATATATTGGATACAGCACTGCATAATAAATAGGGCATGGATGTCTACGAGTGGGGTTACAGTTAGTAATCAAGAATATAATTAGCAAGCAGGTCAAAACACATATTGCTGGTTTGCAAAACTTACATTTAGAAGTCATTAATGCCACTAGATGGTAAGGTTTAATAACTTACAGCAGATTGCACATTTGATATGGGTGCTATTGGAAATAGGCCCTAGTAAAATAGATGTAGAAAAAGGAGCAAATATCTTCAGTTAAAAACAATATCGAGTTAATTCATAGTATTTAAACATGATTGAAATGGTTATTCACGTAAAACAAGGGGAGTTATTAGTTAGAACAGTAGGTAAAATCTTGCAAAAAGTAATAAGTGCTTATCTAGAGGGGTATTTGATGAAGACCCAATAAAAAGAAAATAACGTTTTTGCATCACATGTTAATTTGGATCACTGTGCAAAATCAATATGTAGGCTACTTGTATGGAGCACATAACAAACTGAACTGTTTCATGATATACAAACCATAAATACTATTGCCCAACTCAGTTGCCCATTTCTTCAGTGTCTGAAAAAATAAGAGGCTTTCTTGGCCATGTTAAGACCGAAACCTGTGCAGGTTGTGCACATATTTGTGTATTGCTGAACTTCTATGCTTACAAGGTGACTTGTTAAAATGGGTTTCAATACAGTAATGTGACCTTTGTACTGCCATCACTATCAGACATTGCAATCATATTTACATCTTATAATACGATATCTTACATTAACATTTCAAAACTATGATTTTAGTACTTAAGTAGATGAGAAGAAGAATGCATGCTTGCATGTGTTTTATAAATATCCATATTACCATAACTTTGTAAAAGAATGTAGAAAATTAGCTTCCCTTTATTATGACTGGAGCCAAAAGAATGTTTCATCCAGATTTTACATAAAAACAGTTTAATGACTTAGAGTAAGCATAAAACATATACATACATTTCCCACAAGGCTGAACAAAATATTTGGCACAAGAGCATTTGCATATGCTATAGCCAAACAGCAGGCTGTCATATTTGTAGACCTCTTTCTGATTTGGTGCTGAGACACTTTTTAAATAGTTTTATGCCACATTGTTGTAAGCTCTCTATTAATCTTCAGTTTTTCACACCCAATATTTCTCTTAGAAGATTTTATATGTTGACGAGTAAGATTGCATAGTTACGTTTATTAAAAACTGAGTGCAACCAACCCTCTACCATATGGTTTATTTCCTTTGTAATTACGTTACGAGTGGCTTTACATGTGGTTTCCAATTAAGGAATCCAAATTTGTAGTACATTGAAGCCTCTTTTCTAACGCCTCTTTCAATCAAGATATTAATTTCTTTTGTATTTTGCATTTGATGAAGAACTGCAATATCCCTTTAACAGCTGCTTCTATTTCTGACTGCATGGTGCAGTTGAAGAGTGATGTCCCTATTGGATGAACTTCCACATTTTGGGCGTGGGCTACAGAAGAAAAGTGCTTTGCAATAGCAAATAATTTATTACATGTTTTTATGATGCTTGGAGGTCACATCTTGTATGACATATGAAGCAACCCCTCTGGGGATAATAAGCCTCTCTCAGCCTATGTTCAGCTCCCATGCTTATAGAGCTGTGGTCATGCTGCACTAGAGGTGCATCTGCTTCTCCCCTATTCCTGTGTTGAGGGGCCAATTAGGACATGGATTCACCCCCATGCTCTTCGGGACCGCACCTTTTCATGCCCATTGCAAAACATCTTAAAATCTTTAAAATCATTCCAATGGCACTATTTTCAGATATGACATATGCAAGGGACACGTTTTGTAGTCTGGGGCAAATTGACAGATGCTAATATGTTGAGCAGTCTTCCAATAATAATAGGAACATGTCCATTAACTGAAGCCACTTAGGCTCATAACATGTTCAAAGTTTGTGCAAAACATAATCTCACAGCATGTTGCAAAAGGTACATTGCACCACTGTGTGCACTTGTGCTGTTTTGTGTGATTGTGCCCTCTATTATTTTCTGAGCTGTCTTAAGTTTTCCAGTACTTGTTTATTAATTTAATTAGGATACCGAAATATCACTTTTCATATTTGAAATAAATAACTAACACAAACATTCTTTGCACACTGAATGTAATTATTTAAAGTTTGCAGTCTATACATAATCTATGCCTTCTACTGCGTCGAAACTGGTCAAACCTATTTTCAACCCACTAATTTTCAAATTTATTTCTCATTTGAATGGAAGTTAATTAATTTATTTTAGATGGATTGTGGTGGTGAACCCCCCCAGACTGGTATTATTAGAGAAATCATGTGTAAGGGCACATTTTCTCTAACGTTATGTATTAATCAAGTCTTTGTTAAAAGTCAATTGTTTGAAATTATTTGATTGTCTGCAATATTCAGTATATCATAATCAATATTTTATTCACTTATAAAACCATCAAAATACATTAAAACAGTAATCAACATTTTATAGACAATGATAACAATTGGATAAGGACAATAGTTATATTACAACATCCAGTATATTGCACAGAGTACAAGACCTAAAGTGCATAGTGAATAAAAATACAGTACAACGCACTGCAAGGCCGTTCTATTGGAGTGGCCCAAGCCAGAATCAAACTTAAACTTATTGAGTTATTCTTAAGCATTGAGAGCCCAACGCAGTGATCTCATCTGATGGTCCAACCCTTGAAAATGCTCGTGTGGTTCTGACACTGAATGCCTTAGCACTCCTTCTCTCAGCAGTATTGGATATTAAGAAGGCTAAAGTGCTGCTGGGCATGTCAGATAACAAAACCCACAAACTAACATTTACGAAGGGTCCCCTAGGCTACCTGTCAGTGTGTCAAACCCAACATAGTACAATACAGGAGACATATAAAGTGTAAACCGTGCATAGAACATTAAGGAGAGGTTACATCACATTGAGAAAAAGAAGGAAAAAAAACTATAAGCTAAAAACGTGTTCCTCTTAAACCAGACACTTGACAAGAAATGACTTGCAGCAAGAATTATATGGTTTGATGTGTCAGTTGTTAATACTCTCAAGAGCTACTGAATGACTCGTAGTCGCTGGCCAAATCCATTGGAAATAGCGCTTTGGTACACTGAACAGCAAAACAAAATATGCTCCTCAGTTTCTAAGGCTGTGCCACAAGCGAGGCAGGTGCTGGGAGGCAATTAATCCCTCCATTTCGTCTCAAATGCTTTAGATTGCCCAATTGGAATCTTATATACAGACTTTTGGTGGGGGTGGGGTGTAATATTATGTTAAAACGACTCAGAGGGCAGGGCAAACAAAACCAAAATATTGGTTGGTTAACTCACTATTTCTATTTTGTTAGTTCCTATGCACAATGCCTGGTATGCCACTTTTGTTTGAAAAATGGTAATTACTTGCTGAGGTGCATGAAACACATTGATCAGAAAGATTGTCACAATTGTCAGATTTAATTTATTTGAATTTATAATTTGAATCGGTCATTCCATCCTTTTCCCTGCAATCAAGTTAAAAGTAACATAAGTATATGCTTTTTCGCAAAAAGAAATTGAGGTATTTAAACTAGTATTTTGTTTCTCTTTATTGAGTCCAGGATTTTTCCTGCCTTGAAAGTGCACCAAATGTGCCCAAAAGTAAAAAATAATAATAATTTCCTCAAAAGATGTTGCTTAAAATGGGCATCTCCAAATTATTCCAGCTTTTGATTTAGAAGTATATTTTGTGGATATAAGAAAAGTGAGCATGTAGTAATGTGTAGCTGCATTTAGTCAAAGAGTACAAATTAAATGTTTCCCACCAAGGAATCAAACAGAGCTTTGTTCTTCAGAATAAACCAAAAAACAATGAAAACGAAATATTTTATTACACTGCACATTTTTTGGAAATATGATGATCGCAAGATGTAATATATTTAGAATATTGAGGGAGCAGAAGGCGTCTGTAATTTTGACGCTTTAGAAACGTGTAAAATTATTAGTCATCTTACTTTATTTTTTAAACCACACTAATTTCCTCAAAACATCAAATTGGTACTTTGCAGTCACTAAAGCAGATTTACACAAGTTCAGTCTTGCAAGGGACAAAATGCCACTTTTTTTTATAGAAAGAACTGTATGAGAAAAATATATTTCATCACTAAATCTGTTGCAGTTATTCAATGATGCTCCGCAAAAAGCCAGAAAGAAGTATAACGTAACATTACTGCAGAGGCATATGTTGCAATTCATGTTTTAAGCTTAAAAATATTTTGTATGTCCTGTGTGCATCCATTAAAAATACCTGGAAGTTAAGTAGCGAATTAATTTGCTCTAATTGTTGCCAAAATGTTTCCTTTCTCTATAGACCTAAACGCACAGTTAAATTAGGATCTGCATCTCTTGGAGAACAGATTTTCAGTTGTTTTTTAGTACTCTTTCTTACCTCGGTTTTTTCAAAATACTCAATGAGTTAAATTGCAATATAATCTGCACCCCATGGAAGTGTAAGGAGGAAAGTGGTATTTTTAGTTAGAAATAAGTATATATGAAGGTTTCATGAAAGAAATCATATGAATTGTGAAAATACCACTTGAGTACCATTTCAAAATTTCTAAATTATAGTGTTGGATTGTTGTGTTTTATAGTAAAGTCGGTTTCCCTCTGTATTTCTTAACAAGGCATTTTTGTCATTGTACTATCAATAGATTATTATTTCCCAAAATCTGATATTGCACAAGTAAAATATGAGAATTGTTGGTGTGTTCCTGACCAAAAAAATGCGCACTCATAAACTTCCCTCATTTTGTCTACAGCTTCACTGACCAGTTTGTGCTTTGCTAAACAAGCAGATCTGCTGTCAAAGAAAATATTTCGGCAGTGAGTGTGATTAAAAGTCCTTTTAACAGTAATTTAGTGGACTGCTTAGTTGAAATATATTTAGCAACATTTTCATGGAAATTACTGATTGTAACACATCCATTATTTCAAACCCAAAAAAGCATTTTTTAAAGAGCAAAATGCATTATTACATATATTTGTAGAGGGAACATGAAAGAGTTGGGCTGCAATTCTGTGATGCTGGTTAAAAAGGTCTAAAAAATAGTCTATGATTTTTTCACTTAATATTGTATTGACCTGGTTACATTTTAGAGCATATTCTAATTCATGCACCACCCTTTTCCTAAATACATACACAACTTTGTACTTTGATGACATTTCTACTTTTATTGCATCAGAAGACTAGATAAATGTAGGTTATCAGATTCCCAAATCAATTTTATATTTCGAAATATTTTGTTCAGTGGTATAGTGTTTGGTCTGCTAAAAATCATGTCCGGTGCAGAGTAGACCTGCGTACAGTCAAGCTCTTGTACAAATAAATGTTTTTGAGAAGTATTCATCTAAGGTACATATTGATGGTTGCAAAGGATTTTCTATGTTATACTTGATTATTAGTTATGAATACCTTTTGTTCAGATAACAAATTGTTATTAACCAAAATGTTTTAAAGTAATTACAATCCTACTTTAAATAGAGCCACAGATTCCACACCAAAGAATTCTTTTTGTGCTGGGTGTGGAGAAAGTACAAGAAACTGGTTTATTTTATAAACCTGTATTATGATTTCAAAGGTCCTGAAAAGTCAGGAATTTTAATCTCTTTATTTATTAATTTACAGTTTACAAGGGCAGCATTAAGTTTATTTTGCTTTCTTCTAATTTAAGTATAATGTATAAAGGGCACCAACTACTCTTCTATAAAAAGACAAACTACCGCTTCCCTCTTTTTTTTAACTCATCCTGAGCATCAAAGCATACAACGATGTTATCATACTCTGTTACTTGCCATTTGTAAGTTGAAATACACTTTATAAAATTTAAATGTCCGGAAAATTTGAGTAAATGTAACCTAAATGTTGGACTCATTTAGAAAGCGCATTTTACTGCCCATTGGTACATCTATTCTCACAACATTTAAAACATCAACATTGTGATTGCGTTGTCTAGAAACAGTGTGGTGTAAATCGTTTTTGTTTCAAGTCCATTTAAAAAAAGTGAGCTTTTTTATTTATATATATATATATATTTATTTTAAATAGTCATTCAGACTCGACCATAAATGCCTATTGCACTTCTAGGAATTTTTGAACAGTCTTCTTGATTGCCACAAACTGTATTTAAAACCGTGAGCCCTGCTACTGCTTTTGTATTTCCAGTAGCTGAAGAGGGTCCCATATAAGGATAAATATGTCGGCCCAAAAAGCATAATTTGAGGCACAATGTCTTATGCGTAGCTCCACTCAAAAATGTATTCTACTGACACCCAGCTTCTGTGTTACTGTTGCTGCACTCCCTGACAGGGTGCAAGCTGTTTTGGTTGCGTTCTGACCTGGACTGTTCGAAGGCCATCCTTTTAAATTTACACCATATACCAGACCATTAGATTAAAAAAAAGCGTTCTACCAGTTAAATGTTTTTACATTATATTTAAAAAAAAATAATTATTAAACATAACCTTGACAAAACAATTGTTCTATCGTAAGGAGAGCATCATTGTTATACAAATGTCCATAACATTTTACATTTTCAGTTTTTGTTATATAGTAAACTTGCTTCAACAGGTTCTTGTCAGTCCTGCTTACAGTTTAACATTCTCTTGAGCCCTTTTCTTAGTCTCATTTAAACTTCTCAGTTAGTCTCACTGTTCCTCCTACTATGGTTCCACAATCACCTGGATCTCAGTGTCCTCTATAAGCCAACCATCTGCCCCGAATTTTGACCCATTTCTTTTGGCATCCCCTACTTTGATACACCACTTTTTCAGCTGTGCAGCACCAGTCTAAATCCTCTTTTCATTCAGTAAACCCTGGTGATTGGGTTGCCCACCATTTCCGTGCTACGTTTCTTTTGTCTACCATAGCAGCTATCTTAAGCCATAGTGCTGTGTATTTAGGCTGTCCGTTTTCATCTTCCACACATATTATGGGCCATCAAGCCTCCCTCTGGACTTCCTGGCCTACTACTTCAGCCATTACCCATATGGTTGTTTCCCAGTATTGCAGAATATTAGGACAGGCCCACAGTGTGTGGCAAAATGTGCTAGTTTCCCCACATTCCCGGATGCATTGCTCAGTATCATTACGGCCCATTCAGTGGAGAAGTGCCCTTGAGGTGTAAGATCTATATAGGATTCGTAACTGTATAAGGCGAAATTGCGCTTGTATTGCAACCTGTCTAGGGCTATGTATAGCCTCTGTCCAGTCATCGTCTTCCAGTGTGCCTCGATCCATTTGCCAAGTCTCTCGTAGGCAGTGGCGGCCAGCATGACTCGCAGGGGTTCGGGGGGGCAGGATCCACAGGGGAGAGGTAGAATAATGAAAAACAATAACAAAAATAAAATAAATTATAACACACTTATCTTGCCGCCAGCCCTGCCGCCGAGTCTCTGCTCCTGCTCTCGTCATGGGACAGGAAGCCATGCTCACCTGACCAATCACAAGGCTGCAACACAGCATTGTGATTGGTAGGCACTCAGGCTCCCCTGACCAATCACAACGCTGCAATGCAGTGTTGTGATTGGTTTTGAGCGTCCTGGTGGGATGTTCAACTAGGAAATCGGAGCCTGGGCTTGTTCTCCATGCAGGCCGTAATGCAGCCTCCATCGAGAACAGGGAAAGTGAGCATGACTGGTTTGGGCTGCCCGAGAGGGCCGACCAAACAGTCATTACGCACTTAGGAGTGAGCAAACCACTCCTTCCTCTCCTACCCTGCTAGACGTGAGCAGAGCAGCACCGCCCGCCCGCCCACCTGTCCTCTCTCAAAGGAAGGAAACCTAGAATGATAATAACTAAGAGTTATTAACATTTTATATTTCCCTTCATTTACACTGCTCAAAGCAGTGGGGTGACGCTCCTCTGCCATAGCGGAGGAGTCGCCATTGCTCGTAGAGTTCCTAACATTTTTACTACTTATAAATATTGTGATGGAACACATGGAGACCTATTCATGTACAACCTGGAGAATGTCTTAATAGGGCTATTCACTACCTAAGAGGTAAAGCTGCATAAGAGAGCCCTGTGTTTTAGTGAAAGTGATGCTGCAGCAAGTAATAATTGGGAACAACAGAATAAATGTTACAATTTGAAAGAGAAGTCCTAGAATGCCATATGTATTGGAAATGGAGATCAGCTGGCGGTAGGGCTGTGCAGGATTGTGGTAGGTAAAGTCATGGCAGCGTCTCAATCTGCCCAAAGTCTTGTTCACCTGAATATCCAAGTTGCAGGAAGGAATCTTTGACTTAACTTTCAAAGTTTGCTCCTCTTAAATGCGTCTTCTGTGTTAACTTAAATATAGAATGTACAAATGTATTTTGAAATAGATGTAGGATTCAGCCCAGGCATGTCTGTCTCAGTATGTTTAGTATTTGTGACAGTTTGTACTGGATATTCACCATTCGATGTCTGTGATAGATTTATCACTGACTGTAAGAGATGGAAATGCCAGAAGAGTTGCTTTGCGATTCCATTCAGTACTTCTTTCTTATATACAGATCCTTCTGAACAAAACCTATCACGGATGAAAGAGCAGAGAGCTTCAGAACAGGTCTATGTTTATAACCAGCACTCTGGAATTTCAAAATGTAGAACTCCAGAAACTGGGCCTAAGACGCCCAGAGATCCCCATCCACAGGCTCTCTGTGCTTCATCCCTAAAGTCTTTCTCCCCAACTGATGAAGGCAGATGAAACTGCTTTTTTACTCTTTTAAAGGCAGTATGGGTGAGTTTCTCTCCGGTGGTCTTTTTCTGCATGCATGTTTAACTGCTTGATGCATGCGTCCCTATTTCGTTCCCTTTGTGCACTAGGCACTTGTAGATTGACCTGTAACATTTTGCTGGTCTGTTCCTTTGATGTAAATCACTAAAGCGCTTAATTGGGAGATCTTTAGAAGATGTTCTTTCACATTACTAGAAGAATGACTCTGTTATCCCTCTCAAGGAAAAGCTCAATGTATGTGCACATTTGTTTTGTGTATCAAACCTCCTTTGTCCATGAAAACTAGTTGAAAAGGTCGTACTATTTCAACTGCACATATGTGTTTGGGAAAAGAGCATCTTGGATACAATGCAAGCCGATCACTTCAATATAGATGTCCTGAAAATGTAACCTGATGTTTAGGTGTTGGATTGATGATTTTGTTCAATCTTTCTTGAGCCTTCAGCATTGTTGACCATACCATACTTGCTAAACTGAAGGAAGGGCATTGGACTGCATTAAGCATTCAAGAGCTCAGCTGTCGTGTGCCACAAGGATCTATGCAGATCCATTACTTTCTAAATTGTGCATCTTACCGTTGTTGAATCTACTAAGATCCTTTGGGATCCAGTTTTAGTATGACACCGACAGCACCCAGGTAATCCTCCATTTACCTTCAGAGTACGCTGGGTAAAATAAATACTCATTCATCACTGTGTGTCCAGCATCATCAAACAATTAGATGTGCCAAAGGAAATCTTACTGGTGTTACCGGAGGCAGTCCAGTACCCATTTTGAAACATCTTAGTTTTTTTTTTTTTTAAATATCTTTTATTAAGAATAAACAAATATAATAACATTCGGCATCAGCATATCTGTTATGTAACAGTGAAACAATGGCGATTACAGTTAGGCAACATTAATGATTGAGTTGGTGGTAATCTTTAATTGAGGGGACATCAAGGGGATAGTAGTTGTTCCTCTGAAGGCTGCACAGGGGCCACACAAATTCCTCCCCGGTAATCGTTCCATTTACACCAAACTGCCGACCACTTCCTGGGGCATCCTCGCGCCACATATACCGTTTTCTCCCTGAACATGCACCAGTCCAGATTCCTTTTCCAGGAGGCCAGAGTTGGAGGGGCGGCCAGCCCCCACATCTGGGCTATGTCTTGTTCGGCCACCATTGCACCCAGCGTAGCCCAGAGCCTCTCCATACTCGTTAAGTCAGTGGGTCCCCACATGTTTAGGAGACACCTTTTTGCTTCTCGGCGGATGTTCTTATGCAACACTTCTCCCATCACCTCGTGTATCTTCCGCCAATACTTCTGTATCTGTTCACATTCCCAGAGTATGTGGAGGAAGGTACATACGTGACTACAGCGGCGTCTACAATCTCCCTCTTCCCCAGATGAACCAATTTGGGGCCCAGTGATGTACTTTCTATGCAATATCTTGAGTTGGACCAACCTTAGTTGTGCGGAAATTGCCACCTCTCGAGGCGAAGCGACCGCCTCCTGCCACTCCATCATCAAACTCAAGTCCATCTCTTCCCCAACACTCAGCAATCGATCAAGAGGATCTGGGGTGGTGTTAATCAATTTCTTGTATGTCAGTGAGATCGCTTTTTGTGAAAGATAGCCGTCTAGTAAACGGTCTTTTAGTAGTGAGGATTCGGGGGGGACTATACCCTTTCGCAGGGACGCGGCAATAGCATGGTGAATCTGCAAGTAGCGGAAGAATTCTGAACTAGAGAGCTCAAATTGCTGCTGGAGCGTGGCAAAAGTGACCACATCTCCCTTCACCCAAAGATTTCCCAATCGGGAAATACCGATCAGATCCCATTTATCAAATCCTTTTGAAGTCCGGAGGTTGCCCAGCTGGTCAGAGTCCCACAGAGGTGTCGCCAGCGTGAGCTTTCGATTGCAACCTAGGCTTTTATTAACGGTGTGCCAAATCAGAACAGAGTGTTTGGTGGGGCCGGTTAGGGGGAGTTTCTTGGGGTTTTAATACAAGGCTCTATTGTAATTTCCCCCAGGAAGCAGCCATCTATCCATGGTAAAACCCGGGTCATCGGGCTGGCGATATGTGCACTGATTGATAGCGGCCAGGTGGGAAACCCAATAATATTGCGGAATGTCAGGGAGACGGATTCCTCTGTCGTACCAATTCAGGACTAATTTATTGAGTGCGATTCTGGGCCTCGCCTCCCACAGTAACTCTCTCTGCAGCCCTTCAATTTCTCTAAAGTATCGCGCTGGAACCGGATCTGGGTAATTTTGCAGGGCGTATAGCAGGCGGGGCAGGGACATCATTTTAAATAGTGCAACTCCCAACAGAGAGAGCGGGAGGGCCCTCCAACTAGCAACATTGCGTTTGAGTCTCTGCAGGGGTGGGGCCAGGTTCTGCTCATACCGGAGTTTGAGATCTGCGGTAATAAAGATTCCGAGGTAGCGGAAACCATCCCTCACCGTCTGCATCGGGCAGTGGAGGAGACTCGCCTCCCAGGACATATATACGAGACTTGTTCCAAATAATTGAGTAACCCGAATATTTGCCAAATGTTATAAAAATATCCAACACACAGCTTAAAGACCTTTTGGGGGAAGCTAAGTAAAGGAGTACATCGTCCGCATAAAGCGAGATGCGATCTTCCCAGTCTTCCGACCACCGCAGTCCGCGGATAATCAGATCTGCACGGATCCAGGCTGCCAATAGTTTCAGTGAGAAGGCAAATAAAAGGGGGGCAGCGGACACCCCTGTCCGGTCCCTCGATGCAGCTGGAATGCGCCTGATCTCTTATTATTAACCACCACCTGGGCCAGTGGCTCCAAATACAGGATTCTAACCCCTGCTGTAAAGACAGGCCCGACCCAAATTTGGCAAGGACAGCTAGTAGGTACCGCCACTCGATGCTGTCAAATGCCATTGAGGCGTCTAGGGACACTATAACGGGCGGCTCATTGATGGTATCAACCCTCCCCAGTACTCCATGAACCCTACGCAAATTAAGGGCCGTGTTACGGTGGGGCATAAAGCCCGACTGATCCGGGTGGACTAGAGTGTTTATCACCCGAGACAACCGAGTGCCCAAGAGTTTGGCAAGTATCTTAGGTTCCGCATTAAGGAGGGAAATGGGTCTGTAAGTGCACTTGTTTCTGGGTTTTCCCTCCTTGTGGATCACGACCAGAGATCCCAGTCGTTGGTCCGGTGGGAGAATTCCCACACTCCTGCTCTCTTCAAACATTGATCGGAGAAACTGGGCAATTCCATCAGGACGTAGTTTGTAGAGCTCAGTGGGCAAGCCATTGGGCCCGAGCGCTTTTCCCGTACGGAGGCTCCTAATTGCCTGAGCTATTTCATCATTGGTGATGCCGCTATCTAAAAAGTTTTTGTCTTCCTCTGAGAGGGTGGGTAGACGAATGTCGCGAAGAAGGTCTATAGAGTCCTCCTCGAGGAAGGATGAACCCGACTGGTAAATCCTGTTATAATATGCAGCGAACTTATGGATGATTTCAAGAGGGTCTGCGAGTACTCTGCCCTCCTCGTCCGACAGCTCCGGGACGAGCCTGTTGGCCTGCTCCTTCCTGAACATCTTGGGGTTTGAGTTGAAAAGTCTTGACTTTGAGAAAGCAGGTCCAGGTAGGGTTGTTCCACTTGAGGACGATTACTCACAATTTTCCTTTACTAACTTTTCAGCAACCAGTTAATGTGATGCTGGCTCTGGTTGCATCACAACTGGATTATTATAGTAGTGTATACCCAATGCTCTTGGACCTTTTGTTATCCAGTCATCCTTGAATGCAGCATGCAGCAGTCCAAGCACCAATGCAGTTTAAGAAGAGGGATATATTTTCCAAGCTTTTGAAGCACTTCTCTTTCCCTGTGATGAAGTGGGTAACCTTAAAATCTGTTTATTGTTATGTCTCTCTAAGGAAGATGCCAGAATTTACAGAAACATGTAGATGGTACACGCCTAAATTAACCCAGGGATTGAGGAGCCTTGCACTAGAAAAAATCCCAAAGCTTAAGCAATCTAGATGTCATGGACGTGCTTTTGGGTTTCTGAATGCCAGAACCTGCAGTGAATTACCCTTAAATGTAGGATTAAAAGAGCGCTACCAGAGTTACTGAAAACTCTTAAGTTACTGAAAACAGGATTGTTTGGGAGGGTTTTTTGTCTCAACAGGAGCGGAGTTATGTCTCTTGGGTCCCTTAGCTCATTGGCGTAGGAAAGGGGATGTGGTGGGTGCGGGCCGCTCCAGGTGTCATCACTGAGGGAGTGACAAAATGACAAAAATGTGTTGTAAACACATTTTTGCCATTTTGTCAAGCTGGGGGTGACAAGAAGTTTTCTGCACCGGGTACCACCTGACCTTGCTACGCCACTTCCTTAGCTTTGAATGCCTAGAGGACTGCAGGGTCTGAGGGTGGACGGGATGGGTTGACAGTAGTGAGAGCTTCAAGAAAGTCATAAGAAGGTGGAATCAGGCATGTACAATGTAATAGGTCTCACAGTTACACGAGTTTGAGCTATTGGCATGGTAAATGGCTATGCCTTTTATTTTGGTTTTAGGCATAGCCATTTACAATGCCAATAGCTTAAACTTGCGTAGCTGTGAGACAATTGCAAACGTATGCGCACACACAAATAAAGCAGACAACGCACATAAATAGAAGCCCACGTCTAGTGAATACGCACACAACATGCATACGGCGCAGACATACGCTAAAAACACACACATATGCAAATTATACAAGCTCACAGCCCACCCACAAAACATATATATAGCACGCACACACTAAAGCTATATAAAACTTTACTGCATACATATTAACACTTACGTTTAGGCAAGAGTGCACGCGTACTACCACTCAGAAACGCGCACCAACACGCCAAGAACTTCTGTGCAGAAAATATCCTTCGTATAATTGTTGCTACGATTACGATTTAAAAGTTAAAAAAATTAACAGTAAGAGATGTTCACAAATTCTGCTTGTAACCCACGGTGTGGATTACAGGCCGACAACTTGCAAAGGAACGCGCCAAAATCCCCATAGCGGAGAATAAAATGGAAAATCATATTTACAGATGAGATGGGGTCGGGGGGGGGTATTGGTACAACATTAGTTGAATGATATTTATAATAAAAAAAATAGCATTTCCTAAGAACTGGAGGCGTGTTCCCCGTCGCAGGTCCTGTAAAAAAAAAAAATTTACTGTTGGGCGCGCATGTCTGGATAAGGTGAGGCATAAAATCGGCTTTATTGGGAATGCTCCTTGTTGGGACCTGCCCAGTCCTGCGTGAATTCTTATTTTAGAACAATTATTTTAATTAAATTGCGTTTGCATGGATTGGGAAGAAATTGCAATAAGAAAATATTAAATATTAAACTGATATTTAAGCGACAACTAAACCAACTCCCTACGTAAATGTCAAAGAGTACGATATATATAAATATATCGTGTGTGCAGGCATGTATCATAGTCGCACAAAATTGTCTTTGTTTCGGTAATTGTAGGTAATGATGACGCGTTTCATGTCATTTAATTAACAAAGAACACACAAAGTGTGCTTTTCATGGCCCGTAAACATGCGTAGAGGTAATGTCACCCTTAATCCGTTTCCATACCTACGGGCCACAATTAAACAGCCATAGCGCCTGAAAATAGGGGTAAGCCGCTGCAGTGTAATTGTAAATACACCGTGTGCAGGTTGTGTGTCACCGGCCAACGATAATCTCTTCTACTTTGAAAACCACGTGTGCCCTCTGTACTTCGCACGCAGTCTACAATCACCTCATTCACAAGGCGCCTTCCATTTCAGCGCCTTGAACTGGCCGTGGAAGTTCAGACGCTATAGAAATAACCCGCTCTTAAAATGTCTGTCAGCGTATGCGTGGCTAGCTGATACAGAACACGAGTCACATAAAACTCACTATGGGGAGAGAGTAAAATGGCAGATAAGCACGGCGTGTAAAGCACATCTTGCAAGTAGAAACATAATTTGAAGATGTACAGGTGGAGGACGCTCAGCGCCTACAGCACCGGCACTAGTGCATCTTCAAGCAGTTCACGAACTCTGGTGCCTGTACACTCGTGCAACACATGCACGCCCGCTTTAAGCATCTGTATAGCACTGAGCTTACGACCCCCTACATCTGTGTAAGAAGTGTTGAGCAGAGATCTGCATGACACAGTGAACCCCCCCACGCGCCCCAGTAACCACATCACCTGCAATCAACAGTGAAAAGTCACCATCTGCCTGTGCCCCCTAGAGCCCAGGCCAGTCGTGCCTGCTGCAGCCCCAAGGCGCATAGAGGGCGCCAAAGGCACGGGCAGTTCGGGGCACTAAAGGCGCACGAGGCACCAGCAGAGCAAGTGTTAGTGTTTGGGGGAGGGCAGCGAGTGGGGCGCAGAGAGCAGCGCACAGAGCAGGCAGAAATGGGGCACAGAACAGGCACAGTGTATTGCACGGGGACGGCGCAGGGCACACTGCGTATTGGGCCGCATGTAATTATCGTGTGGGAGCCCGTGCACCAGGGCACAGTGGTAGAGATAGCACAGGCGCCGAACAGACAAAATGCAGGGCATGAAGCAGTGCACGACGGTACAGGTAACGACCAGCATTGTGCTGGGTTTTTTGATAGTGGGCATTTGTGCAAGTTGGAAAGGAGGGAAATCTGCTCCTGGAGTCCATCACTGCGCCTGTAGCTTGCTAACAAAGGCGCACGCTTAGCCGAGTCTCCCACTTCAAGGGAGCTGAAATCATATTCTGCCCAATCTGAGAAAAGCGCACTGAGCGGTTCAGGGTGAACTGCCTTAACGTGCCCGAGGTGACCCCCGGCTCCCCCAGCAAAGTCCGAGGACAGATCCAGGTACTGGGAGAGCCGGAGCTGGCATACGTCCCAGAAAATGGATGAGGTCACACGAGGGAAGGGCTCTGATAAGACAAGCGCTTTATATTTTACGTGAAGCCTGCTCCTCATTATGCCCGGTGTGAAGGTATCACCCCCGCCAGCCCGATTCGGCACAAAAAACGGAAGTCAGGCAGCGTCATGCCCGTCGTGGGGCGGGACTTCCGCGGGAAGCCAGCGCCCACGGAGTGGCTGGCCGAGAGGAGAAGTGGTGACGCGGGGCTCCCATGCCTGAGGGAGAGCCCTGCGGTGGCGGCAGAAGTAATGAGAAACCCTGGGTCAGAAGTGGCGGCTGAGGCCGCCGATGCAAGTGCGGGGCTCCCATGAGTGAGGGAACCCCCCGTGTGCCTGGTCATGCGAGGCGGAGGAGATGAGACCAGGGGAGTCCTGAGACTGAACCTGTAGCAGCCACAAAAGAGCCCGGTGAGTGGGGCACAGTTGTACCGTGGGGGCTGGTGCGTCTGTTTGTTGTTGAGTGATCGAGTATGCGTGCACTGGCTGGGGGCGGCTGGTGCGTGCGTGTGTGTTTGTTGGCGCAGTTACTGCATGCAGCTGGCTTGCGTGGACGGAAAGGGTACAGGAGATGTGCACACCGCGTGGCTGTACGTGCGCGTTCACAGGCTCCAGTCGCCCTGCGCGTGCCAATCTCCTGTCCCACTTCCGAGGCAAGTCAGCAACAATAGATCTCGCTGGTGACAGCGCTTTTGTGCTGCGTTCTCCAGGCGAGACCTAAAAATACATTTTGTATGTCCTCTCACCTGCATTGCTTAAAGGCACATGGCGGAAGTATAGGGGCTGGGACATACTGAACAAAAAAATTAAGATGAGTAGCTGCCAATAGTGTGGAGTTTTCCACCCTCAGGATCCCATTGAGAATGTCACTTGTAACCTCGTTAGTGGAAAACAACCTTGTTCTAGTTACCCATCTTAATTCTATATGTTGTTGGCTGAAAATTCACAGGGCCACCAAATGAGGTTTATGAATGTGTACTTGTTTGTGTGCACATGCACACCCTCAGGGCTTTGACTGTAGTCCTTTATTATGGTACAGAATTATGTACACCCTCAGACAAAAAGTAGTCTGCACACATTGGGCATAAAAGTCCACGAAATTCCAAGCATATATTTCAGAACGTTCAATATTGTGGCATGCTTGCAAGAAACATGATGTTATTGTAATATCTGGAGATATTTGTGAAAATTATCAGCTGATGCAACTGCAGAATTTAGATTATGGTTGGAGTATGAGTTACTCAGAAAACAATATGTAACCTTCCTGTCTCATTTGGAAGCTGGATTGTTAGGCATCTGTATTGAGTGTGCTAGTTGGAGGGCATGGCTTAGCTGTCTAACATGGCAGCTGCAGAATAGAAGAGCTCCACAGAGCCTGCATTGTCTGGAGCCGTTTCTCTGGTATTTGGGTCCATATTTGGCATCCTGACCTGTTTATGGAGAGAGAGGCACCAGGGCCAAATAGGACTGGATAGAAGACCGACCATGCTCGTTTGGGTGCTGTTCAGCGGTGACCCTTGCTCCCACCGGCCATATTGCCACAGCGCGACTAGGCAATATCGGTTTCCTGGCTCCTGGGAGCACTCGATAGTCACACCTCAGCCTTCGAACTCCTGCCAGAGGCACTGCATAGAGGATGGGAGCAGGGTACGCTGAGCCTGGACTTTACCTGCTCCCTCACTGCGACGAGTGAGCAGAATAGCACACTCCAGAGGGAGCTGGTAGTGGCATAGTTAGACTTTGGGCCCATCTTCCTATCCTGGAGGAATACTGCAGTAATCTCCCTGACGTTAGAAGTCTACATTGCCCCCTTACCTTTCTTCTTGTACTACAATATTTTCCTAAACCCCGGTCGGCCACGGAGTGTTTGCTGAGCTTGTTTAGCCCCATCTCCCTCAATTTCATTGCTCTACAACAATCAGTGGGTTGACCCTGCTGTTGGTGATGGCAGACACTGAAGATTGCTGAGCCCTCGCCTTTGCCTTGCAGGAACAGACTTTGCTAACAGCCCCTTAATATTGTCCATAGTGCCACTCCCTATTTAGGCCACTGGTGTCCCCACTGGAAGTGGTCAGTGCAAATGTTGCGCCAAATTGTTGCTCTGTGGGTGTGGAGGGTCTTCTACTTTCTATTGTCTTATACTACTTCGCTGAGCTTGGCGGCCTGAACCCCTGCATCTGTGCTCAGTCCAGAATACTTGTGCTGGCTTGACTGTTGAGTGATATTGAATCGGCAAAGCAGAATAACAGGGAGCTTAAATATGGTCTTGCATTTTAAGATTTTAAACTTTATAACTCTGCTGCTTAGTTCAAGAGACGCTTCAGTTGTTTTAGAATTCTTCGGAGAAAGCAACCATACTAAGCATTGCATTAATTGATTTGAAAAGTAATGTTGGTAGATTTCCTTAAGAGTTTTGTTTGCTTATGGTATCTAAATGGTTTTAATCCCATACATTAATGACAATTTTTCATCAAAATTGTTGTTGAAAAGCTCACCACCCATCTTGTTACAAAACAAACACACGTAATAGAATTTGATCTCCAGGAAAGGCTGTTAAGTACCCTCATGTGCCCAAGATCCCATTCTGCTGGAGCCTGAGTCCTTGTTGGTCAGTTATTCTCAAAGGACTGGTAATGGGATTTTTTAAAATCGTTATTAGTTACTGTATTCAACGAGCATGTAAATACTACACCACAGGACAGAATAATTTGACAAATACCCTTTCTTCCAAATAGATATGTTCCTGATACCTCTAGCAGTTTAGCTGGCTTAATATCCTTTTGGAGGAAAAAAAACAGACAATATTACCTGACTACATATCCAAAAGCCACCTAACCCTATATTGCCACTTACATCACAACCTGTACCGCTTTTATTCTTAAGCCAATACCTTCTGTCCCAGATTTTATTCACCATGCCCCTTCGCCTCCCCCAGAGTGCGCTCTCTCATTCACTCCTCGAGGCTTCTTGTTTTTCCCATTGCAGCAGCAGCAGTTCTTCCCTGCTGTTTCTCTCATGGTTTCTCCAGGATTATATTGCTTTCTTCCCTTAGCTACCCAAGGCCTACACTCTACAGTACCTCCTTTATTCCCACCTTAACAACCATGCCACCACTTTACACCTTCACCACCTTATTCTACACCATAACACTCGTTCAAACCCCACAGTAAACAACCAACTGCTTGCATCACCATCTATACACTTAGCCTTCTAACTCAACATATACAAACACTTCTATTCTGTATTTTCACCACCAAATTATCTTGCACTATCCTCAAGTACACTCTTCTCCACCTACACATTCAGTACACCTTTCATCAGCACCTACATTGCCTAGTTTATGCACCTAAACCACCACCTATTCTCCTGCACATATTGTTTTCCTTTGCTACTCATTTAGACTGCTAATTTCTAATGTGACAGCAAGATCAGTCCCCTCTGTAACACTTCTATCTTCCCACAATAAATGTTGCTTTCTCTCATTCACTTCCCCTGAATGTTTTCTACTCCACTATCCTGCATTCACAGCTTTGTCCCATAATCCTCTACCAGCACTATCCACCCTACCCACACACACCTGCACCACCATCTTTATGAATGCTTATACCTCAACTACCATTCACACCGTATTGCTACTTACTTTACCTCTTATACCTAGACTCTACACCACCTGAAACTGCCCTACCAACCGCCCCACTATCTTCATTCTAAACCCTACTACATTCTCACTCCACCTACGTCCTGTGTCTACTGAGCCATCACACATATACTTCTCCCCTGTAGTGGCACTTTCTGGTCTGTGCCACCACCTGCACCCCCTTAAAACCTCCCCACCACTTATACCATATGCAATCACCTGTACAGTCATTGCCACATAACCGTCCATACAGTGCTATAGTAATTTTTATAACACCAAAGTTCCACTAGTGGACATCCAAGGACTTCATCAGTAAATAATACTGAGTTTTCATGGAACAAAATGAGAGGAAAAGCACATACCGAAATTACTCTAATCCTTCTGGTTAAAAAAAGAGAAAAACAAAAAATGGACTTTTATAAAACATACTACCTGGTCAATTAAGTTAAAAATGGGCACATCTTGAGACATTTTCTAAGAATCATGACTGTCTACCTTGGGAATGTCAATTGTTATAGCTTGTGGTAGTCTAATAAGAAAGACTCCTGCCACCCAGCCCTAAAACAGAAAATTGTAGGGTACATGTATTTCTACGCTTGAATTTAGCCCAGTCCTTTTCAGTTCTCGCTGAGCCCAGGGCATGCGCTGGCTCGGAGAGACATTTTGTAGGTGAGTTTTCAAAGTGCAGCTGGCTGGTCTAGCGCTTGCGTTCACACGATCATGCACGCGCGAACCGCCAGCCTTCAGCAGCACTTTGAAAACCGCTTTAGTGCGTCATTGCGATCACTTTTGCTTTCAGAGCGATCGCGATGACTTTCGCTTTTACGGCCGCGCGGCGTTACTCTTAGTGCCGCACGGCCAATGCTTGTTTTTTTTACCGCTCCATATGCCGTTTGCCGTTTTGGAACCATATGCTTATGCACAGATGCTCATGTTGTCCGTATATACGATTATTTATTACTTGAGGATTTGCTGTCAAAAACTCCAAGCAAGAATCTCTGATCAAGAATGTTCACCAGGTACAAGATTTCTACCTTTGGTATCTTGATTAACACTGGTTTTTCCTCAAGTTTCACTATATCCAGTAGAGAGCAAAATGGACAACTCAACGTAATTATTTGTTCAGTTATACAGCCTAGATAGCTAGGGACGGAGTCAGTTGGAGGCGGCAAAAAATACACCGCATGGTAGAATTTAAAAATATTTTTTGCCACTGATAGAAATTGCGGATTACATAAACACGCAATTATCGTTCTTAATTTTGCAGTTTCTTTTCACACGCGCACAGGGAATAAATGTTTCCATTTCATAAGCACATTGTCAGTCAGAAACACACGGGAGACAATTATGCGGAGCTCTTCCGCCATTTCTGTATTGCTCCCGATTAGTACCAACTAACTTGCAGCGGAAGAAAGCCTGTCAGTCAAAATCAAAGGCTTCAAACGAAGAGCCATATGCTGAAAGAATGAGGCCCGCCCAGGCTGTTAGCGCTCACCTTCCTCTTGCGCTCGCCTTCGAGAGAGTTCTTGCAGCTGTGTTGGGAGGTTGCCGCCAACCGCGCGAGGCCAAGCCTGGCAATCATACATCACGATTTGAAGGCAGGCGGGAGTCGGGCACGTGCAGGGCCTTTCACGTGCACGGGAGCGCTGCCTTGATGCACGCGGAACAAAGGCGATGATGGGGGTTTGGAAACAGCTCACAGACTCGCACCGCTGTACCCTGAATATTTTGGGAGTGCTCTGCACATCTATTAGCCTGAATCTGTTCTGTATCCGTTACACGATAATGGCTATTTCTTTAATGCGCACCATGGTCACAGAATAGAGGCAGAGTGATGGATCCTGAAGGGGGTCTATGTGGGTGACACAAATCTTATACAAAATGTGATTACCGGCACTGTATTAAAATAGTTTTTATTTACTACTCTGTTAACTTCCCCGAGAAACCTCAGATGGTGTTAGGTTTCCCAAAGACAAAAACCTGCACTATAAAGCGCACTGCATCCATGCCGACAGATCACCACGGACTTTCGCAGTTCTTTCACGCCACACGACAAGTAAGTGTCAACTTGTGCCACCCACTCAGGGGGACTGATCCTGACCCCCGTAGAGATTTGTTTGGTACAGAGTCCGGGATCGCTCTGTAGCCTCCAGCGCTTTCCCGTGAAGCTGACCGGACTGCTGCTTCTCTCTCTTTTTTCCCCTCCTCCCCCCCACCTCCACCCTCTAGTTAAGCCGCATTCCGGCCGACTGGGAAAGGACCTACCCCAGTTGCTATCTGTAAAACGGTAAGCTGCTATCCAGGGAGGCAGCGCAGTCATTGCTCACTTCCCCTCATGCACTCTCTCTATAACTTCGTGTTCTTCTGCCTCTTAGCTTACTTAGGGCACTGTGGCCCAAGATATTTTGTGGTAAGATCTTTTTAGGACATCTTTTGGCAACACGTAATGCTGAATAATACGTGCTTCTCTGACACAAAAGCAGACACTTTGACTTTACCAGTGCTTGTTTGAAATAAATTGTTCAAGAATTTCCATCCATCCATCTATCCAGCCGTCCATCCTTTCAATCACCCTTCACTTCATCCATCCTTTCACTCATCCATCCATGTACTTAATCTAGCCATTTTTCTTTTCACTCTTTCATCACTCATTCTTTCACTCAGCCATCCATCCTTTTGCTCTTCCTTCCACCCAATCACTCAACCATCCATCCATCCTTTCATTCATCCATCCTTTTTCATTCATCCATCCTTTTTCATTCATCCATTAATCCATCCATCCTCCCTTTCACTCACCAACCAGTTTCTCATCCATCCTTCCATCCACCCTCACTTTCAATCCATCTATCCATCCTCCCCTTCACTCACCCACTAAGGGTAGAATGTTCTAAATTAAACAAGCATTGGCATAGCCAGTAGGTCTCGCCTTTGGAACCCTATAAGTGTTTAGCTAGAGCTATTGGCTTTCCCAAAGTATTTAACCCCTCCCCTGCTCATGACGGAGCCATTCCGTCATGAGCCACGGTTGCCGTGTGCTCATGACGGAGTGCTTCCGTCATGCCGCGGCCGTTGGCGGCCGCTCCTCTCACGCGGCGCTAATTCCCCGCCTGTGCGGGCGATTAGCGCCGTGGGCGGAGTCATGACGGAACCACTCCGTCATGAGCACAGCTCAACCGTGGCTCATGACGGAGTGGCTCCGTCATGAGCACAGAGCCACCGCGCTGCCCCCCAACCCCCCCCACCCCAGCGCTGCGGCGGAATTCCCGCCGCAGCAAAGGGGTTAAACTATGCTGTAAAACAGCATGTGTGTTTGTGTTTTTGTTTAGTCTGTGATATGTGACTGTAAGTGTGTTTGAGGTCTTGTGTTTATCAACCGATCTCCATACCTAGTCTGTTTGAGTTGTTGTGAGTTGATGCAATTTTGCCTTCTCCTGCCACATAATTTACTTAGCCGTGCCGTATAATTCCAGTGGCCCTGGTCTTAGCCTTTGTACGTTATTGTATGAATATGGAAGTATACTTCAATGTGTCTATTGTAGTGTCTATCGATCTATTCTGGGAAATTCACTTAATCTCCCCTTGCCTACCAAAAACAAATGTGCACTTGCGCAATGTAACTGGTGCTCACCTTTGGGTCAGAGTTTGTGCTATATAAAAAGCAAAAAAAGAGAGGCAATTTGCAAGCACAAAACCATTTTCTCCCAATTTTGAAAGCGTTTTGCAATTGTGAACATACCTATTTGTGCTTGTGAGTTTCACTTGTATATACATGCAAGGAGATTTAACAATGAACTCCCCCCCCCCCCCCCCCACCCCGAGGTACCATGGAAGACTAAAAATACGTTTTTCCAACATATGAGGAAGGTTACTGGTCTTACTAATGTCTAAAGCGTGACACCGGAAGTTACAAATGGGTAAAGAGAAGTACTTGTAATATTAGAAAAAATAATACTTTTAATTCCACTTCTTCTCAATAAGCATTGCAAGAACAAGAAAACTAGAAGACATTTTTTAAGTTAATTCTTTTTTTAATAGGGTCGTGCACTTCTATATGTCTTATTGGTTGCATACAATGTAACAGAAATACTTACAACACTTTTTTTATTATAACTTTTCAACATGCTGCTTTACAGCATAGCTTAAATACATTGGCAAAGCCAATAGCTCTGGCTAAACACTTATAAGGTTCCAAAGGCGAGACCTATTGGCTATACCAATGCTTGTTAAAGTGTGTAGTAGAGGAAGGAAAAAAGTGGTATTTTATTTTGCTGTTTGACTTTTTGTGGGTGGGTCCTCTGCTGGAAAGCCAAGTGGGTGCTGGAGCTTGGGGTATCCGTTTTTGGTGTTGTTATCCTTTTATCTTTATGGATATAGATAGCGGTGTATTTTGTAGTTTTAATGTTGAGTGCCCTCCTGTCTCTCTTCTCCCTGTTTGTGCCTTTCTGCCGGGTGCAGTTGAGGCATGCAGTTTATCTGTTAATTTCAATCCTAGTGTTGAATGTTAACTATATATTCTGTTGGAGATGGAAAGTTTCAGTATATGGCCTTCTTAATGTCATTTATGTTTTAGAGATTCTACTCTGGATGGTGGGGCATATATCTCTTGGTGTTAAAATTAAATGAACATAATTTGCAGAAAAAAACGTGTTAACATCCTTTTAGATGAGCCACATAGACTTTTTATTTAGTTGTGAATGTCACTATAATAGTGCCTTAAATTAAGGGAGATAGCCAGCAAAGTAATCTGACTGCTTCAGTAGGACTTAGATTTTTTGGGCATAGTCATAGAATTGAAAGCTAGACAATCTCAGATGCTCATGTAGATAATAGATGAACAGTATTACTGCCCACTGCTGAAAGATCCACACAGCTGGAGTAGCTGAAAATGTTTGCTGTATCTCGAATATAGCAGATTTACTCTAGTCAGATTTTATTCCTTTGGGGTGGTAAAGTGATCAAATTCCCAGGAAAGATGTGTTTATGGATTGCCTATGCTTCAGATGATTTCATGAAACGGTCCAGAAAGGTGCAGGCTACACCAGATATTGTGACTACTTGACAAGAAGTGATTGACTGAAAGGTAGCCAAGCAAATTGACTCAGACAGCTGGTTGCTACAGTAACCTTTTGACCAGCCATAATTTGGTTCTGTAGTTAGAACATTCAGAATGATTGCTGAACAGTTATTTACAGTTATTCAAAATATCTAGGATAAAGCACACTTTCCTGAACCTCTTTCTACTTTCATGAAGGTATGAAAGATGGAACAGAGTTGTGATTCTGGTCTGTGTTCTCGCACAGGAATTTAACATTCTGTTTGCAGATGGGAAGATCCACACTGCATTACACCCTTAAACACAATACCTGCTGCACACCACATGTCACAGGTCGAGATTTAACAGTGAGTCCTGCAAGAATTATACAGCTGTTAAAACCAGACAAAAATAAAACAAACCAGTCCCTGGGAGTGCAGAGCAATTGCACTATGCACTCTGTTGTCATCTAATGGCTTATGGCGTCATGATCTTCTGACAAGTGCACCAACATCATTAACACAACACAACATAATAATTATCCAGCACTCAAAAAAGCCCACTCTGATTATCTGCAAGATCTGGCTCCTCATCAGCCTGTATGAACTTCAGGCTTAAAAGAGAACAATAATCAGCCACATTGTAAATACCCTTGTGCTGGATAGAGGGAATTTCTTATTATCTTTGTATTCGATATGCTCTGGTAGCGATTGGGATCAATTATGTTTAAGTGTTGTTTTTTTAGAAGAGCAGCAATAGGTTACTACCTCTTCCACAAATGCATCACATACACTCTGCAACGTCTACACCACCACTCTACTATGCCATTTGCACTATACATCATCTTATACTGGCACTCTGTACCCACATCACCATCTACACCGTCAACCACATCATAAACCACACCACTTACCCCATGTGGTCCGCACAATACGCTACACCCAACACACTTCCAGATCTCACCTCACTCTGCATTATCTTATACAGCACAATTTAGACCACCACAGAACACTTACACCATAACTACACCCTGTACCACCTACATTGTTAACCATTACTACATACTCTACCATCTGCAACAAACCTTACACCAAATCTCACCTCCTCTCTACCTTATCAAAAATCAGTTTTCCAACTTGTACCAATTAGTTATTGGTTTAACGAAGTAGCTAAATGTGACAAAACTGTGATTTTTTTTTTTTAATGAATCTGCTAACAAAACAATGTTTTCCTTTAGGATTTAGCCTCTCGAGCAAGACTGGCTGTGCAGAACCTGGTTCAAAAAGTTGGATTCTTTGGAATTCTGGCCTGTGCTTCGGTAAGCAGTTTTTCTTTATTGCTATAACTCATGATTCTGATGGTACCTTGAGTTCCCAGCCAGTTTGGTAGTCTGAATAGAAAAAAACATCTGCCTGTTTGTATCCAGAGTTAGTAATTAGCTCACTGTTACTGCGGATATCTAGTAGTGTATATTGAGGAGTCTCCTTTCATCTCATTGGTGATTGTGACCATAAAACAGCAGTTTCCAGAGTAGCGGGTAACCAGCTACTGTGTGTAACGTGACTAACTTATTTATTTCAGGAACATGTTCAAAGAGGATCATACAAATAGGCTTCTCTTTAAAGATTAGTTCATGGGCATTCTTTTTTTCCCACTGGTCATTTTGATAGTTAAACCTCTCTTCATTTTGTGCTATCAGGACATCATTATATTTTGTCTTTTGTTATTTTTGGAAAATTGAATGATGACTTCTATTATAGATGCTTTCTTTTCCTTCAATTACAATGCAGTTGCTGGTTTCAAGCACCAGAAAATGCTTTATTACATAACATCACAGTTTTGGCTATGCCTGATATTGGTCTTGTGCAATATCACATCAATCTGGTGTTGACAGTGTGCAAATAGTTCCAGATAATGGTGGATGTTCTTAATCTGCTTTGAGTCACATGATTATTAATGCTGTGCTAATCCTGGGTTTGGTTAGGGTTGTCTCAGTTTTCCTTAGGCTATTTTATATTTTTATTAGGATTGAAAAGGTCCTCTGCTCAGAAGTGTGCTGACTCTGGCCCAAGTTCCCCAAGTAGGGATGCTCTAGTAATAGTTGACCTCTGTACTTATGTACGTGAGCAGTGAGCACGGAATGTGACTCGTGCTGGTCTTTGTGGTCTGGGAGGCACATCATATGCACCTCCTTTTCTGGTTGTGACTACTTTTAGCCCACCCTGTTATGGATGATTAACATTGGTGGCAGCAAAAGCTTATTTCTGAATGGTAGGTCTTTTACCTGTTTTCACTGAATGTGTTGTCTACTGGCCTCTCTTATTTGTCTTTCAGTCCCCTATAATAAGGTCCTTTGCTCAATCATTGTGGGATATGGATGGCCCTTATTTGTTATCTTTTTATGTGTGGTAGGATGAGCATTAAGTGTGTGTTTGTATACTGTGCTTAACAGCTTTAATCTAGAAATCCATTTCGGATCTCCTGTCTGTGAGTGGTACATAAGATGGAGGTTGGAGAGAGCCTGCCGGACCTCAGTGTAAATTGCAGGGCTCTCTCAAAGCATTCCAGTGACTCTTTGTAGTAGATTATACTCTAGGTTATTGAGTTTGGATTAAAACCAAACCTACACTAGCCAGAATCTACTTTCTCCTAACCAAGCACTGACTTAACCAAAGCACAACATAACCAAAGTTAAAGCCATAACAAAGCACTATCAGACTCTCAGTACGTCCTCCAAAGCTGCCGAGTTAAGTTGGTTCAGGGTTGGGTTGGGTTTAGGTTGAGCGGTCTCAATTATGCTGGACTGGGTTATGTTTTGGTTGAAATGTGTTTAGTTTTGGCTAGGTGTTTGGTTGTTGACAGTGTGCAAATAGTTCCAGATAATGGTGGATGTTCTTAATCTGCTTTGAGTCACATGATTATTAATGCTGTGCTAATCCTGGGTTTGGTTAGGGTTGTCTCAGTTTTCCTTAGGCTATTTTATATTTTTATTAGGATTGAAAAGGTCCTCTGCTCAGAAGTGTGCTGACTCTGGCCCAAGTTCCCCAAGTAGGGATGCTCTAGTAATAGTTGACCTCTGTACTTATGTACGTGAGCAGTGAGCACGGAATGTGACTCGTGCTGGTCTTTGTGGTCTGGGAGGCACATCATATGCACCTCCTTTTCTGGTTGTGACTACTTTTAGCCCACCCTGTTATGGATGATTAACATTGGTGGCAGCAAAAGCTTATTTCTGAATGGTAGGTCTTTTACCTGTTTTCACTGAATGTGTTGTCTACTGGCCTCTCTTATTTGTCTTTCAGTCCCCTATAATAAGGTCCTTTGCTCAATCATTGTGGGATATGGATGGCCCTTATTTGTTATCTTTGTAGTAGATTATACTCTAGGTTATTGAGTTTGGATTAAAACCAAACCTACACTAGCCAGAATCTACTTTCTCCTAACCAAGCACTGACTTAACCAAAGCACAACATAACCAAAGTTAAAGCCATAACAAAGCACTATCAGACTCTCAGTACGTCCTCCAAAGCTGCCGAGTTAAGTTGGTTCAGGGTTGGGTTGGGTTTAGGTTGAGCGGTCTCAATTATGCTGGACTGGGTTATGTTTTGGTTGAAATGTGTTTAGTTTTGGCTAGGTGTTTGGTTGTTTTTGTTTTGCTTAGATTAGATTGTTATCTTTTGTTTAGGTCTAGTTATTCTGGTTAGGTTACATAGTGTTATGTCAAGAGATACAATTTGGTGGACTCGGTCATGCTTTTGGACTGCTTTAAATTTAGCTTAATTTTAATTAGACTGTGTTTTAAATATGTTTTCAAGTTGGGTTTGTTTAAAACATTTCTACTCTGGATTTTCTTTAAATTTCAGTTAGGTTGGGGTTTGGTTAAATTTTGTTTGAGTAGTAGTTTGCTTAGTTTATGATTAAAAAATATATAAGTTTGGTTTGTTGCTATGTTGGGATGTATTGAATTTTGTGCATTTTGTGATTTGGGTTGTTCAAGTTGGGTTTTGGTTAAGTTTTGTTTTGGTTAGGCTAGGTTTTGGTTAAAGCAGGTTATGTTAGTTTGGTTAAGTTGTTATGCATGGTGTGGGTTGGGTTGACCATTGAGTGAGCTATATAATGTATTAGTTCCTTTAGGTTCTGAAGAGAGTGATAATGTATTATACCATGTTTTTGTCAGATTGTGATTGGGGTGGGCTTTTGAATGTTTTGGTTAACATACATTAGTTGGGCTTTGGTAATGTTATGTTAGGTTGTTTTTTAGTTAAGTTCTATTTGGGTTGTTTTGGTTAAGTTGTTACATTGAAGTTTTGATAAGTGGACTTCTGTTGGCTTGTTCATGCTTTGGCCTAGTTTATTTATCTTTTGTATAGATTAGATTTTAATGTTATGTATTTTGTTATGTTCTGCCTTTGTTTGGGATCCTATGCTTTGGTTAACTTATGTTGTGCTTTATTTTGGTTGAATTTTAGTTACCATTTGATTAGGTTACGTTTGATGCATTTTTTGATTGTACTGGGTATTGGTTACGCTTTGGCTAGACTCATTTTTGGTCATGCTAGACTCATACCTCTTGGCAAGGTATCGTCTGATTGGGATGTGTTTGTGGTTTTAGGTTGGATTTGGGAGGGATTTTGTTTGGATTCAGTCAAATTCTGCTGGAGTTGAAGTGAATCCTGTTTAAGTTGAATTAGGTTTTGTTTAGGTTGAATTAGGTTTTGTTTAGGTTGAATTAGGTTTTGTTTAGGTTGCATTAGGTTTTGTTTAGGTTGAATTGTGTTGTGTGTTTAGGTTGAATTGGGTTGAGTGTTTAGGTTGAGTTTATGCTTAATTAGGTTATCTTTTGCTTTGGTTAAGTTTTGATGAAACTTTGGTTGTGGTTTGCTTTGCTTAGTTTAGTTTGTTTTGGCTTGGTGAGATGTTCCTGTGTTTCAAAAGGTAATGTTTATATTTATTTATTTATGAACTTGATATAGCCCACAACTCACTCCCGGAGGAGTATCTCGTCGATGCAGGCAGGGGCAGGTGCATTCAGAACAACCATGTTTTCAGCACCTTCTTGAAGGCCCAAAGATCTGAGCAGGTGCAGATATAGAGAGGCAATTTGTTCCAGAGGAATGGGGCTAAATAGGAAAATGACTTGCCACCAAATCTGGCCTTGCAAATGTGTGGAATCTGTAGCAGAGCCTTTATAGGGGACCTTAGCTGCCTAGGCGGCTGGTAGTGTCTGATTCTTGAAGAAAGTAGGGCTGGTGGGAATTTACAAAAAAAAACCTTATGCGTCAAACAGCACAATTTGAAAACAGTATGTTTTTTAATAGGCAGCCAATTAAGTTTATCCAGAGTGGGTGCTCATGGAGTCCGAGAAGGAAAGTTGCAGATAAGCTGTGCGCCCGTGATCTGCACAACTTGCAGCTTGGTCAGCAAGTTGTCATTTGCAACGACCAGGAAGGCATTCCCATAATCAAGGAATGTAATTATGAGAGCTTGGAAGAAGCTTTTCCAAGAAGAGTAAGGCCAGCCATGGGAAATCTTGCTTTAGAAGCCTCAATGTGACGAAACACATGCCACATGTGGAGTTAACTTGGTCTCTCATAGACAGAGTGCGATCGATCTTTACATTCTGATGGCCGCAAGTTGTGTGACCCGTATTTAGTGACCCCTTGTAGTTCTCTGTACTTCTTTGTAATTCCCTCGAGCTAGCGCCCCTATCATCACAGTTCGATACGGAAGTGACCCTTGTTGCAACCTAACTGGGTTAACGTTCTAGACGTTCCTGTTCTAGACTGAAGTGACGCACGTTTTGTCACTTCCGGGACTCTGGCCCGCACGTATCCGGACACTTTAATCTTCCCATGAGAGATGACTATTGCTATCACCCAGTTCCGACGGGGATGGGTAGGTCACAAGCTCTCCGACATCTTTTATAGGTAAGAAGTATCCCTTCAACAAGGCCTCGGCGGTTTTCTGACTTACCTTGGTTTTCGCGCCACATGAGACCTAGTGGTTGGATCTCTCTTTGGCGCGTTTTTGCACTTTGTGATGGTTTTCCCATGGGTTGCCTTCAACACTGGCAGATGCTCCCGCACCCTGGGTTCACATGTCCCCCCACAGGAATCAAGTTTGCCTTTTCTCCCTAGTTTCACATTTATAGGGTATTCTGGCGTGCTGCCCCCCCTTAACTTGGCCGGTTAATACATGTTTGTATTAAGTTTCGAGGAACGTTATATCCTCTTTATATCCTCCGGAAGTCCACGCATGCAGCTTTGCATACTTGCTAATACTGCTACGTGGGGTCTTTACATAATTGTAATAAGGTGGGGCTTTCTCCTCTGTTAACTTTACCACTTTATATGAATATCTACTGGTGATATTCTGGTTGTTTTACCATTGACACACAGTTGCTATTCTTTACCCCCCAGAGTTGAGCTCCTTATCCTGAATTGTGTTTGCATAGTTGCTTATAACTTCTTTCAACTATATGAATCCTCCAGGTCATTGTATCTGCTGATGTCGCAGCCCGCCGGAAACTGTTTAGGCGAGGCTTCATATAGTGAATTGGTGAGTCTATGTCTTTCCAGGGAGTTTACGTTGTAATGTGAGCCTTGCTCTCATTTCTAAGCCTTTGGTGATTATACCATGGGTTTCTTTTAACAATAATGTAATATCATGGGTTAATAAGCCCTTGGTTGATAAGGGTTTGAATTCATGTTATCATTATTATGAGAGAGATTGTCAAGAATTCCTGTCATGCGAGGGGAGGAAAACGGTAACCAGCGAAAACGGACTACATCTCCCAGGATGCTTAGCGGTTGAGAGGTTATGTAAACAGGAGAGCTGTTACATAACTCAAGGAAAACACGCCCTTATGTAAACAGGAGAGCTGTTACATAACTCAAGGAAAACACGCCCTTATGTAAACAGGAGAGCTGTTACATAACTCAAGGAAAACACGCCCTATAAAGGGAGGAACCGGGAGGTACAACGCTGTCGGATATTGTGTTTACACCGACGTACCTGCTTAGTGAAGAGCAGTGTTCCGGAGTGGTGCTCCAGTAAGGCAAGAACAGAGGTAGGTCGAGTCGTTACTCCCTGGGCCGTGTCTTGCCCCATCGTCACCTGTGAAGGACCCGGAAGCTCTACCGGATAACCATTGAGCTTCGCTTTTTGACTCGGCTGAGTCAAAGCGCAGTGGCGCTTTTGCTGGTTGGAGTCGTAACTCCCAGCCCGACCAGAGATACAGGGACTGACAGCTGTAACGCACACCAGGAGGTGTTTGCCGCGTTACAGACTCGGAAGACCACGGGATCGATCGAGCGGCTGCTCTCGGTTCAGTCTTCTTTGCTTGTGATTGGGGTATCGGTGACGCATCACCAGGAGGTGACTCCGCGTCCCGGTGCAGTCTGAGGAAGAGGTTGAGCGGCTGCTCCCTTCAGGTAGAGACCCCGGCTGGGTGTTTCCCTGACTCCTCGATTCTCCCCAACACGCTTCGTGCCCCTCACAGCCTACCGATTGGCATTGTCGGCCATTTCATTTCTGCCCTCTGTTGGCATACGCCGGGATCGGCGTATATGCAGAGGACGGTTAGGACCATCCGTGCTGTGGGCTGGTAACGTACTTAGCCTGGAGGATTCCAGTGACTATAACCTTTGTTTATTCCTTGTATTATTTTTGCCTTCATTAAAGTAACTAAACCTTCACAAGTGGTTGCGTTCTCATTATCGTGTCTGTTAAACGATCCTGAGACGTTCAGGGCGTTACAAAATATCCGACCTTAATAACACTAACTGTCTCCCGGTCGATAACAGACATGGCAACGCTTGATGATGTGCTGGCTGCTTTAGCGACCGTGCAAATTGAATTGGCTGCCTCCAGGCAAGAAACAGCCGATGTAAAAGCCAGACTGGATGCTATCCAATTGGACCCGCTCACGGCCAGCACCTCCCTCACGAACCAGACCCCTGCGGTAGTAGTGGAAATGCCGGTAGCCGTCCCCTTGGCAACACCAGAGAGGTACAGTGGGGATCCTAACACAGTGCAGGTATTCCTCACACAAGTGGCGCTACATTTATCGTGCAAACCAAGGGCGTTCCCCACGAGTCAGGCTCGTGTGGCTTTCCTTATATCCTATTTGGCTGGAAACGCGGCACAATGGGCCGTACCTCTGGTGAGCAGGGACGACCCCATCTTATGTGATTGGGGTGCTTTTCGCGAGGAATTCCTGAAGGTCTTCGACAGAAGGGCTGACTCGTACACGGCGGACCGTGAAATGCTTGAGTTGAGACAGGGATCCAACGACCTGGTACAGTATCTCAACGCGTTCCGAAGGCTGGTTGCGGAAACCAAGTGGCCTGTTGCTAAACAGACGGCGCTCTTCCATCACGGGCTGTGCGATGAGCTCAAGGACGCCGTGGCTCATATTGACCCACAACCCAAGACATGTGAGGGCCTTATCAACCTGGTATTACGGCTGGAACATAGGCTAAGTGAAAGAAAGGGGGATCATGGGAGAAAAGGAAAATCCCTTCCATCCTATGTGACAGTGGGAAGTCCTGAAACTGCCACCGCATCCAAGGGAGAACCCATGGACATCGGCGCAATACGAGCGAGCCTCAAAGCCACGGAGAAAGAGTCACGCCGTAAACAAGGATTGTGCCTATATTGTGGCAAAAAAGGCCACTACGTACGTGAATGCCCTGCCAAACCGAAGACGTCACGTTATCGGGCCAACCGGTCGGTAACAGCCGTGGTGGACGTACCGGCGGAAAACTAGAGGACTCCCAGACCAAAGAAGGGGCATCTCGGAGTCACTCATCCATCCCTTCACTTTCCAACTCGGTCACTAAGGGACAACGACACCTGTTTCTCACGGTGCACGTGGGAGTGTATGACCAGTGGATACCCGTTGTGGCCATGGTGGATTCAGGGGCCACTGGCATGTTTATGGACCACAACGAGGCATGCAGGCTAGGGCTAGTGCTTCTTCCCAAAGCTGTACCCGAAGACGTCTATGCTGTAGACGGAAGGCGATTGGTGACGGGGCCCATCGGGCAGCACACGGGGGTCCTTCCGATGAGATGTGGGAGGAACCATGTGGAACAAATCGATTTTATCATCCGAGCGCCCCAATATGGCGTCATATTGGGATTGCCGTGGCTACAGAAACACAACCCCTCTGTGGATTGGCCAACACATCGCATCGAACTGACGTCACCGTATTGCATCCTGCATTGTGGAATAAGAACGGAATCCCTTGACGCAGATGAGAGCGGGAGTCAGACGGTGGCTACAGCGGCAGAAAAAGATGTGGCTCTCCCCCAGGCTTATCACAGTTTTGAGGATGTATTTGATGAGGTGAAGGCGGAAGTGCTACCACCACATAGACAGTTTGACTGCCAGATCGACCTGGTTCCAGGGGCCAGCGTTCGTAGCGGCAGGCTGTATGCCCTGACGGAGCCTGAAAACGTGCATCTCCGGGGGTACCTGGATAAACTCCTCAAGCTAGGATTCACCCACCCGTCCAAGTCTCCGGCCGCCTCGCCACTCTTCTTCATCCCGAAGGCTAATGGGGAGCTGAGAGCCTGTGTGGACTTTAGGGCATTGAATGCGATAACCGTAAAGAATCAGTACCCCTTGCCTCTCATCAGTGTACTCCTGGAACAGGTCAAGAAAGCTCGTATCTACACCAAGTTGGATTTGAAAGGGGCATACCATCTGGTGCGCATGAGGGACGGAGACGAGTGGAATACCGCCTTTAAGACCAGGTTCGGCCTTTTTGAGTACCTCGTCATGCCGTTCGGTCTGTGCAACGCCCCGGCAGCCTTTCAGTACTTTTTGAATGAGGTATTCAGAGAGGAGTTGGATATCTACGTGGTCGTATATATCGACGACATCCTCATCTATTCGTCCAGTGTGGAGGAGCACGTACACCACGTCAAAGCTGTGCTCCAAAAGCTGAGGGAAAACATGCTGTTTTGTAAACTCAGCAAGTGTGACTTCCACGTCACATCCGTGGAATTCCTCGGAGTGATGCTGAGTCCAGAGGGACAGGAGATGGCAGAACGAAAGATCAAGGCGGTGAAAGAATGGCCGGTGCCCCAAAGCGTGAAGGACGTCCAACGTTTCATTGGCTTCGCCAACTTTTACAGGCGGTTTATAGATGGATTTTCAGGATTGGTGGCCCCAATCACACAGCTACTGAGGAAGTCCAAGGAGTTTGTCTGGTCCCCTGAAGCGAACACAGCCTTTGAGGCCCTGAAAAGCGCCTTTGGTAAGGCGCCGGTGTTGGCTCACCCCGATCCGGATCTCCCCTACGTGGTGGAAGCGGACGCATCGGATGTGGCGCTGGGGGCTATCTTGTCCCAACGCAACCACGACACAGGGGTGCTTCATCCCGTTGCGTACATGTCCCGCAAACTCAACGACGCCGAACGCAACTACCATATTGCGGAGAAGGAGCTTCTCGCAATCTAGGACGCCTTCACCGAATGGAGGCATTGGTTGATGGGGGCAAGACATGTGGTATCGGTGTACACGGACCATCGGAACCTACAGTTCATGACGGCCACAGGATCACCTTTCTCCCAGACAGCTGCGGTGGATGATCTTCTTTGCGGGGTTCAACTTCCGCATCACATATCGGCCGGGGACGGAAAACCGGAAGGCGGACGCCCTGTCCCGTCAATCTGCAGTTAAGGAACCATTGCCTGCGACCGAGCATTCCATCATTTCCCCGAGGATGGTATTGGGGGTTATCCAACCGGATACTTTCCTGAGGGGAATAAAGAGAGGGATCAGGTCATTCGCATGGCGGAGGTGGCTCCTCAGTCACAGAGAATGGCAGCTGAAGGACGGGATACCCCTGAAGGGCAGGTGCCTATTGATACCCACGCCTAGGCTAAGGAAACAAGCATTCATCTGGTGCCATGACTCTCCATGCTCAGGTCATTTGGGCTTTGAAAAAACGGTGGCTAGCATGGGACGGCATTTCTGGTGGCCAACCATGAGAGTGGATGTCAGGAGGTGGGGACAGGAGTGTCCTACGTGTGCTACCATGAAGGCCGACCATGGCCGAACCCAAGGGCTCTTACATCCACTTCCGACCCCGGATAGACCATGGGATAGCATATCACTGGACTTCGTGGTGGGCCTACCGGTAGACCAGGGGATGACGGCAATACTGGTGGTGGTGGATTACTTGATGAAAATGGGGCACTTCATCCCCTGCAAGAGAGTCCCTACGGCCGGGGAATTGGCGTCACTACTCCTAAAGAATGTGGTACGACTGCATGGATTACCTGGGGTGATCGTGTCGGACCGGGGGTCGCAGTTTACTGCACAATTCTGGAAGACTTGGTGCACTGCGCTGCATGTTAAGACCGCCCTGTCCACCAGCTACCACCCTCAAACGGACGGCCAAACCGAGCGCCTGAACCAAACGCTCAAACAGTATCTGCGATGTTTTGTGGACCAGGGCAGGGAAGAATGGGTCGACTTGCTATGGGTTGCAGAGATAGCCTATAACAACGCCACTCACAGCTCCACACAGTCATCTCCGCTCTATAGCAACTATGGCCAACATCCCAGGTTCTTGCCATTTCTACATCCGTTCAGAGAGGACAGGATTCCCGCCACAGCGGACAGGGTGGCACACATAAAAGACACGTTGATGCGCTCAAGGGCTGTCCTAATAGAGGCCAAGAGAAGATACAAGGCTGCGGCAGACAGGAAGAGAAGGCCCGGGCCACTGTACCGCACTGGAGACTACGTCTGGATATCCACAAGAAACATGAGGTTTGGAAAGAACAGTGTGTTCCATCCCAAGTACATGGGCCCCTATCGAATTACCAAGTGTATGGGTCCCGTGAACGTGTGCTTGCCCCAGTCATTGCGGATACACCCTGTCTTTCATGTATCATTGCTCAAACCAGCACCCTCCAAGCCGTCTGGGACACCTAGGCCGGTATGCGTGGAGTCGGAGGTGGAGTATGAAGTGTCTGGCATACAGGCGTCCAAATGGCGCAGGGGGAAGCTGTGGTACCTGGTTGCCTGGAAAGGCTATGGCCCGGAGGAGCAGTCATGGGAACCGGCTGAAGGGGTTCATGCTCCGCGCTTGGTCTCCTTGTTCCATCGGCGTTTTCCTGCCAGCGCTGGACCCGTGGGGAGCCGCTGAGAGGGAGGATGTACTGTCAAGAATTCCTGTCATGCGAGGGGAGGAAAACGGTAACCAGCGAAAACGGACTACATCTCCCAGGATGCTTAGCGGTTGAGAGGTTATGTAAACAGGAGAGCTGTTACATAACTCAAGGAAAACACGCCCTTATGTAAACAGGAGAGCTGTTACATAACTCAAGGAAAACACGCCCTTATGTAAACAGGAGAGCTGTTACATAACTCAAGGAAAACACGCCCTATAAAGGGAGGAACCGGGAGGTACAACGCTGTCGGATATTGTGTTTACACCGACGTACCTGCTTAGTGAAGAGCAGTGTTCCGGAGTGGTGCTCCAGTAAGGCAAGAACGGAGGTAGGTCGAGTCGTTACTCCCTGGGCCGTGTCTTGCCCCATCGTCACCTGTGAAGGACCCGGAAGCTCTACCGGATAACCATTGAGCTTCGCTTTTTGACTCGGCTGAGTCAAAGCGCAGTGGCGCTTTTGCTGGTTGGAGTCGTAACTCCCAGCCCGACCAGAGATACAGGGACTGCCAGCTGTAACGCACACCAGGAGGTGTTTGCCGCGTTACAGACTCGGAAGACCACGGGATCGATCGAGCGGCTGCTCTCGGTTCAGTCTTCTTTGCTTGTGATTGGGGTATCGGTGACGCATCACCAGGAGGTGACTCCGCGTCCTGGTGCAGTCTGAGGAAGAGGTTGAGCGGCTTCTCCCTTCAGGTAGAGACCCCGGCTGGGTGTTTCCCTGACTCCTCGATTCTCCCCAACACGCTTCGTGCCCCTCCCAGCCTACCGATTGGCATTGTCGGCCATTTCATTTCTGCCCTCTGTTGGCATACGCCGGGATCGGCGTATATGCAGAGGACGGTTAGGACCATCCGTGCTGTGGGCTGGTAACGTACTTAGCCGGGAGGATTCCAGTGACTATAACCTTTGTTTATTCCTTGTATTATTTTTGCCTTCATTAAAGTAACTAAACCTTCACAAGTGGTTGCGTTCTCATTATCGTGTCTGTTAAACGATCCTGAGATGTTCAGGGCGTTACAGAGATACAGAATGCATGTATACGCCGCAACTTTTGTATATGCAGTTTACTTTTTCTTTTGCAGAAATCCCTTCAACATTCATGGGTATCTAACCAACAGCAATACTATAACGTGGTAGGTAGTATATCCACCATTACCACTGTGTGTAGGTAGTTTCACACATCATATTTTTTGGTCCTGATGAATTGCCATAGACCCAACAGGGCTGTTAAGGCAAGAAACATGTTATCCTTTTGGAATAGAGCGTCACTTTGTTCTGATCCATTGAGCCAGACTAAGCCGCCTTCCTTTTTTCCTTTTAATCGGGTAGGAACCATATCTTAAATAACAAATTATTGGTTGACCTAACCTGTTTTAACCTTCACATTTAATTAACACCTACACTTTTTAGGCCCCTCACTCACACCACACCGATTGGCAAGGAACAAAAGATCTCTGCCAAAGAGCCCCTCATTGGGTGCCCGTTGGGTATTGCAGCGCCAACCCAACGAGGAGCAGGCCCAATAATGAAGCATGACACCTAGCTGGCTGGGTGTGTGAGGGTTCTAGTTCCGAAGGAAGGTATTCCCCTCCCGGACCCACACTATTGGTTTAAGGTGTCGGGTATCACTATCCTCCGGGTAGACATTCTCTTGTATCCCTCTCTCTACTTAACCCTTTAGGAACAGCATACTTTTTCTTTGGACTTTGTCACAGAGCAGTGTCTGTGCTCTGTAGGGTTCAGAAACCTGATTGTGAAGAGTCAAAATTCTTGTGGGCTTCCAAGAAAAGAAATATTAGTTGGCTGTTTACAAAACTTTCTAAGATGTTTGCCAGCAGAGGGAGCATTGAAATAGGGTTATAATTTTATAATACTTCGGGGTTTATAGTAGGCTTTTTTGAAAGCAGGGATACTTGAGCGTGTTTCCATTCAGTTGCCACTTTTACAGAGCCTACAGAGAGATTGAATAGTGTTGTGAGCTTGGCTGAACACAATCTTGGGGGGGCAGGAGGAACCTGATTTAGCACAGAGTAACGTTTCGGTTGGGTAAAGCTATTTGAGATTTTCTCTTTGTTGAATTATAATGTATTTTTGTTTTGGTAGTATATCTAACTACAGGGAAAGTGGAGAATATTATTCCCATACGGTTACCCCCATTATTTAGACAAGCTACATATTTAAAACCACGTAGGGCTTTAGTTTGTATCTCAATCACTGTATCTCACACCTAGATAATTCCTTCCCCTATTGTGGTTACATACAGCTTGCATCTCCTGGGTTATATTTTGGTTAGTTTATTTGGTTATAATGTGCTTATTTGGTTAGATTAAGTTATGGTTAGGGTTTTGTATATTTTTTTTTTTTTGCTATGCATGGTTTTGAGGCTTATGTTCTGTTTGGGATTGGCCACACATTGAGTGGTTTTGGTAAGGTTATCCTCTGTTAAGTTGTGTTTTGCAATAGCTTATGTTGACATTTGGTTAGTTACAGATTTGTTTTTGGTTATCTCTTGATACGATTGAGGTTTGAGTGTCATTTGGCTTTATCTTGGTTTGTTACATTGGGGTTTGGTTACGGTTGGTCACGGCGTGATTTGGTTATATTGATCTGGGTTTGTTAGGTTTTAGTGGGTTAGATTAAATTGAGTATTGGTTAGATTGTGATTTGAGTAGCTTAAGTTTGTTCGTTAGGGTTAGGTTGTCATTAAGTTATGTATTGGTTGCTTAGTGGTTAGCTTATGTGTTTTTGAGGTTGCGTTACATTCACTTTTTGTTATGTTTCATCAGTTTTGTTTAAGCTCTGTTTAGATAGACTTGTTTTGTCTTACACTACATTGTGTGTTTTTGGAATATACTGCCCTTTTGTTAGGTTATTTTTTAGTTATTCTTAAATTTGGTAATCCTGTTTGATTGGGTCCTGCTTAGGTTGTGTTTTGGTAATGTTTTTGGTCCAGTTGAGGTTGTGTTGGAGTTTGGTTAGAATACATTTGGGTGTGGTTACCTTTGGTTGTATCATTTTGTTTATGTTAGGCTTTGGGATGCTTAAGTTATATTTTTGGTAGCTAGCTGTTTAGGATAAGGTAACTTAGGACATGTCATGGATTTAGTTAAGTAAAATTTGTTTTGGTTTGGTTTAGTTAGGTTATGTGCTGGCGAGGTCAGATTGGGTTTGGTTTTGGTTATTAGGTTACTTTTTGTTTGGGTTGGAACATGTTCTGGTAAGATTGTATTTTGGTTGGCTTATGTTTTGAGTTTTAAGTGGGTTTTAAAAATTCCTATATCACCCTGAAAAGGGCATCCTGGCGCAAAAAAACGAGTGCGACTTGCTTGAACTTAACAATTTAAAAGAGCCAGGTTTTAATTTTTTTTTAAAGATTAAGAAGTTATTCATTGTGCATAAAAAGAGCGGCAGCTGATTCCAGCTTTTGGAGTCCAGATAAGAGAGCGTTCACCCTTTCTAGAATGGAAAATGCATCCTGTGGCAGCCAGATGTATCATAGCTGAGCATAGGGCACTAGAGAACCTACGAAAGGAGAGCCATCTGTTTAAGTGACGTGCGCATTGCCTATATAGATGCCATCACAGCATGCTGACCTGAGTTCTTTTCTCTCCGTGCCAGTCAGCGCAGAGGTTTTTTCCTCCTGATAGGTTATCCAAGAATGCCAACTCCAAGCCCTGCAGTGAAAGGTGTCGGAGATGGACCCGCACCTTGTGCGAGCGCGATCAAACCTGGAGGCCTGGTTCAGTTGTCTCGTTATGCACCCGAAGACTTTGAGGGAATAATGGCTCAAGCTCTTGGCAGCTTAGCGTGCGACGCCGTGACGATCCAGATCCCTGTCGAGATGAAGGTCTCCGGAGCAGTAGTGAAGTCTGACACGCTCGTCATACTCAAAGTAGTCCGGTCATTCAGGTTAAGTGTCACTACAAGAAGTCGTCGAAGCTTTCTTATACTTGACTTCATCCATCGGCAATCAAGACGAGGGAGCGTCACTCAAGGCCTGGCTCTGTGATTGAGCATGGGCTGGCTCCGCGCCTCCCTGAGTTTCCCGGGAGCCGGAGTAAACCCCACCCAATTGAGGGAGTTTTATGAGGCTATGCATCTCATATTTGGGCCACACATTTCCTCCAGCGCACTTTTAGGCCCTGTGGGTTCGGGAGGGGCCCCTACTGGATCCACTCCAGCGGCTCCAGCTCTAGTCAGGCCCCAAGGATCCACAGATGGATCCAGATCGGCCATCGTCATTTACATCCCCGACTCCGACATGGAGCCGTGGGCGGCGTTGCCCGACTGGAGCCATGCCTTCCAGGGTGGAGCCTAAGCCCTATTCTTATGGGCGAAGGCTTGGGGAGGAATGGGAGGGGCGCTACACCCTGAGGAATACCAGCCTTATGACTCCTTGGAATGGTGTTAGGATCTGGGTGAAGCCGGTGGACTGGACACTTCTCCAGATAGTGGCATGCTTTCTCCTCCTACCATGGCTACAGAGAAGAAAACGTAATTCGCCATGTTAGTGCGGAGGGCGGCTGAGGTTCTGGACTTTAACTTTCCCTCTGTGGCAGTCAAGACCAATGTCTTGACGGAAGTACTTCAGTTGAGTGTCCCCTTCAAAACCTCTTCTTCCATTTAACAAAACGCTTACTGATGTCCTGCCTGGGACTCGGTCGAAGCCCTGTGAACAGGACAATTACCTGCCGCCCCACTCACGGGACCCCAAATTCCTCACGCAACACCCTAGTCCTAGAGAGCTTGGTGGTCCAAGCTTCTCAAATTCTCGCGTAAATACTGGTGCATTCCCTACTGCACAACCAGAATTCAAGAGGCCGGACAATTTAGGCAAGAAAATATTTTCTTCCACCAGCCTGGCATTGCAGTCGGTAAACACCACATGCCTTTTAGGCCGCTGTTCCCACACTCTGTGGGATACAGTTGCACAGGTGCTGCCTACAGTCCTACGGGAGGCGCAGGCAGTGTGCTCCCAGGCTATTGCCGATGGGAAGGACGCAGCTAAGGTCGCCGTTGAATGTGTACTAGACACCACTGACTCACTAGGCAGAGTGGTTTCGTCAACAGTGGCCCAGTAGCGCCACGCTTGGCCTGTGATTCTGGGCAAATCACTTAATCGCCCTGTGCCTAACAAAATTAATGTGTACGTCTGTAACTCAACTGGTGCTCATGTAAAGCTCTTTGATACTTTCGGGTCGAGTTTGCGCTATATAAAACAAAAAAATCTACTGGCTTTTCTGGGGGTGTTCAGTCATCACTCATGGACATGCCCTCTGATGGCTCTCATCTCTTCGGAGATGAGGCTGATTCGGCGCTGGACTGCTTTAAGGACAGCAGGGCTATGAACAGGTTCTTGGGAATTTCCGTGGCACCTCATCACCCTCAATCCGTTTTTTGCAACTTTCAAGGACATCAAGGGGTATTAATTTCCAGCCCAGCCACCGCAACACGCAAGCTTTCAAGCCTCTGCATGGTCATGGATCCTGTACCTACCGGCCCTGTGGGTCAAGTAGCCAGCAATCAGGTCAGTCCAACCCCTCCCACCCCCCCTTCTCAGTATCCGCAGCCTCCAAACCCTCCTTGTCTACCAGTTTATCATCACGTGCACCCAGTGGGCGGCAAGATTCGCGTTCACCTGCCCCAATGTATAACATCAGAGAGGTGGGTTTTGCAGATTATCTGAAGGGGCTACATCCTCCCCTTCAAGACTACACCTTTCTCCATGCCACCTACTTACAACAGGTGAGAACCACCTATCCCTTCTCCGCCACTTTTGGCTTAAGGAGTCATACAGAGGGCCGGCACCAGAAGTTGGTCATGGTTGCTATTCCCGCTACTTTCTAGTGTGCAAGAAGGAAAGAGGCCTTTGTTTTATACTCGACCTGTGCTCTCTAAATTTCTTCCTCAAGAAGAAGTTCAAAATGCTCACTCTCGCTCAAGTCCCATCTGCCCTGGACCCAGGAGACTGGATGGTAGCATTGGACTTGCAGGACGCATATTTCCACATTCCCTTCCTGCCTGCCCACAGGCGTTATCTGCGATTTACGATGGGCCACAAGGATTTTCAGCTCGCTGTTCTCACCTTTAGCTTCACCAGTGCCCCTCAGATGTTCATCAAGGGGATGGCGATCTCAAAGATTGGCTGTTAGTCGTGGTCGCACCAGGCTTTGGACTCCCACCTGTAGACTGCAGAGGACCTACTGCATTTGATGGGGTTCACTATCAATGTGCCGAAGTCACACCTGACTCCCTCTCAGATGTTACCTTTCATTTTAGCTGTTCTGGAACTGGTGCAGTTTTGAGACTATTCTCCAGAATGGCGAGTCCATGATAATTAGGCCATGATGCTGATGTTTTGGCCTCTAACCTGGATTTCAGTGAGACTGACTGAGGCTGCTGGGCATCATAGCCTCCTGCATCCTGCTTGTTACACATGCCCATTGGCATATCAGGCTCTGCAGTGGGACCTGAAGTTCCAGTGGGCACAGCATCAGGGGAATCTATCCGACATTGTCCAGATCTCAGAGGGAACTGCAAAGAACCTGCTGTGGTGGTTTACGAGCCACGATTGGGTCAGTGGCAGACCCCTCTCCCTTACCCAACCAGATCTAACCGTGGTGACAGATGCATCGCTCCTGGGATGGGGCGGCCATCTGGGAGAGGTGGAGATGTTTGACTCTGGTCTCTGGCGGAATAAGGATTCCACATCAAGCTGTTGGAACTCCAAGCGATCCGATTCGCACTGGAAGCTTTTCTACACTCCATCCAGTAAAGGCTAGAGCAACGGTTCACGGACATCACCGCCATGTTGTTCGGCAATAAGCAGTGCAGGATGGGGTGGGGTAGTCGACCCTTTGTCTTAAGGCCTTGCGTCTCTAGACATGTCTGAAACAGCAGGGCATATCCCTGGTGGCTAAAATCTGGCAGGCTCTCTGAATACCAGAGCGGACAAACTCAGCCTTACATGCATTGTAGATCATGAATGGCATCTCCATCCAGAGGTGGTGCAAGGTCTCTTTCAGCAGTGGGGAGAGCCTTATTTAGATCTGTTTGCCACTGACGAGAACACGCAATGTCAGTTCTGCGCGCAGGAGTTTTCAAGACCGCTCTTGCTCAGAGACGCTTTTCGTCTTGAGTAGAGCTCAGGCCTCCTTTACGCCTTTACGCACATACCATTCCTGCCTAGAGTTCTCAAGAATAACCGGGCCCAGGTCCTCTTTGAGGATCCAGACTGGGCACGTAAAGTCTGACTTCAGCATGGCCATCTGTCCTTCGGTCAGGCTGCCCCTTCAGGAGAATCTTCTGGCACAGCAGCAGGAGAGGGTTCTCCACCCGAACCTGTCAACACTCCACCTTCTGTGGTGTGTCGATTTAGATACCGTATATAGGTTTCCCGATTTATGTCCTTATATAGGCACAATTCACATTGCCCATATTTAGGCCTAGAAATCCTACCCTTATTTAGTCATTATCCATGCTAACCAAATACAGGCATGGCCACCTACATCCATTCATCTACGTCACAACGAGTTCTTGGAAAACCAGACTCTTAAGCCTTTAGGACTTCCCCTTGGATATTGATTTCTCCAAGAACTCATTTATTATGCATGAACATCTATTCCTTAGGGGTTCATTCATGACGTTCTTCTGCCCGACTTCTACGTCAATACTGGCATTCTAAACACCTTCAAGGTATAAATATACCTTCACTTATCATGGCAAACCACGGTTCGGCTGCCTACTTTCACGACGCAGCTCGCCACGGCAAGTTCAGAAGGAAGTCAAGTCCTCGTCTGACGCACTGATCAGACGCTGTCATCCTCCTCGCAGAGAATCCAGCTCCAGTGTTTCTGACTCCCCTTGCGTGATGTTAGAGATTGAGACTCGGAAAGAAATTCCAACCTCACTCATTCTAAGGTATGGAGCGGACTATCAGGGACTTTTGGCTAATCTTGGCAACTATAGCTAAACTAGACTATAGACAAACAGCACCTACTTCTTACCTTGTTTTACACTTAGGTTAGGTACACTGGGGTAGACCTAGCTAGAAGCATCAGATGAGTATTAACATTTTAGCCTATGTTATTTATGCATGTATTTTTATGAATATCTGTCATAGCTATAAACCATGCTATTGCAGTATTATTTTATCTTACTGCTGACGCTGTACGTATTATACTTCGCATTCTGTCTTACGATTGTAGCAGTTCATATCTCTTGCATGAGAAATGAGACTGTTCAATAAACCCTTTTTATTGAAACGCCCATCTATCTATTTCTGTGTAACTCTGTAGAAACGAAGCATGCACGATTGACTGAGTGAAACTGTTATCTATTGTTTCCACGATTCTGAGATTGTTCCGATTCTAATGGAAACAAAGTTGTCATGTTTATGCGGTTGTCAGAAACGAATTCCTTCTTGTTTATTCGAGAAGTTTCTAGTGGCCTCTGAGTTAGCTGGCATACACAAGTAATTAAGTGTAATGTACTCGATAGAGACATACTGACTTCAGTCCTATGTCAAAACTATAGTGTATATTATTCCAATGCGCAGAGCCTATCAGGAATATAGGAACTACACTACATGGCGCCCAACGGTTTGGTAAGGCACTCATTTAACGCTAGATACTTAAGTAACTCAGTCGTGCTTTTCTCAGAGACCCCTACTCCTAAAACTCCATAAGACGTCTGGAGTGGGTAGGGATAATATCCGCCATAGCTGAGTAGGGCAAAAAATCCTATGTATTAGCTGTTTGGTTTGTTCAACGTTGAAGGATACAGTGTTCCAAAATATTGTGCACCTTATCTTTGTTCCCTTGAAACTTGCTCTGCAATTTTCATTAAACAATGTCCCTAAACGAGGATAATGACACCGGAGCTGTACCCGACGAAGTTGCAGCAGCTTTTGATTATACAGGTTTTAATGAAACCGATGAAAATGCGAAAATCATCGCTCCAAATTAAGGACAGCCTTCACTCTAAAACTTATAAAACATGGCCTAACACCAAGAGGTGGTAGAGCAGTTTTTGTGAGAGAGGCACATGATTCTCACCAGACAGAGGTATTCTATTCATGGATAGTATTCCCAGAATCAAATCTAGTAACTAAAACGTTTCACTTCTACAAAGAAGATGAACCACCTAAGGAATATATTCCTTTCGAGGATATTGAAATTCCACTCGCATACCAGGAGCATGATCTCTGGTTTAAAGGCGCCCTAAAACATTACAATCACATTACCAGGCTCGGTCCACTAGGTAGACCAGGAGCAACATGGCCGATTTTAGCCGGCTATACACCTCATCCTGACTTTGAAGAAATGTCAGACGTAGAATTGCTTGCTCAACTCAAGGAGTTAATCAAAATATATAGACAATTGGTTCAATATGTCATGCGGACTTTATATGCAGTCATGGGTAAAATGCCCACAAAACGTGAACAAATTCCGTTCTTGATAGCTCAAACAATTACTCAAATAGAAGCGGTATTTCCTAATTCCAGCCCTTATGAGAAACATAGCATTCTAACAATCTGTTTACCAATGGGGATAACACCACATCTGGAAGACTGCACCACTTGTGGCACAGTCTTTGCTGCTATCTACACTAAAACTATGGCGGTAATACCTGATGTCCTGAAACAAATTCAAAACGAACACTGGGCAGAGCCTGCTCTGAATTTAGGTATGAAGTTACTGAAAGATTTCGACCAGGTCTCAACAATAATATTATCTAATATTAAAGGAGAAGCATCAGTGGCAATCTGCCAGAAATTAAGGGAATTTGATGTAACAGAACAACCACAAGAACTAGCCAGAATAATTGAAAAATCCTATGAAGAGTTAGGCAGAGACAGTTTGGGAGAGAAACCAGTTAAACCGCAACTGTCTGAAAGTCCTGAAAAGGCCTTTACTAAAAACAATCCTACCTCTCCTAAAAAGAAGTGGGATAAAAACAAACCACATTCAAAAGAGAAAGATTCTCAATCCCGAGGTAGGTCTCCTCAAAAGGAGCCCTCTGATAGGAGGTATAACCTCCGCAATAGGGATAATTTGAGAAAACCTGACAGGTATCAAGATACTGATACACGTTCCTCTCGTACCTTTCAGATATCGTCACAGACATCCGAAAGAAGAGGACGGTCAGATCAAAAAGAAGAACGCGTGAAGTCCAAAGACGATCAACGCGTTCAGAAAAACAAAACAAAACCTCAATTCTCCAAGAAGAAAGTAGCAGGTCTGAAGATCAGACAGGCCGAGGATTATGAGAACAACTCAAGAACGGAGAATGGGCTCAGACAATGTTGGACAGCGCAGCAGAAGTATCAATAGCTTGCCAGAACCTGAAGGGACTTTTGGAGACAGTGGACCTGAATGAAGACATTCAAGTTGAGATTGCAGACACCAAGGTTAGTTCTCCACAAAGGTTATATGAAATAACATTCCGGATGGAGGGAGACATACCAAGAAAAGTGAAAGCACTCTTTTTGGAGCGATTTTCAAAGGGTTATGATGTACTTCTAGCAGAACGGGACTGGCCACCAGAATTTGTCAGAGTGCCCACATGGCGAAGACATCATTATGCCAGCCTTGTCTAACCATGTTCCAGTACATTTAAAATATACTTATGCCAGGAAATGGGCAGTGGCCCAAGCCCCAGCATTATACAAAAATCATGTAGGATGGGATGAGGACTCGCCTCACCATAAGATCCAGTTAAAAAATCAACCAGTTGCACAAAGGCAGTATCCAATTAAGCAAGAAGCTAAAAAACAGGTCAGGGAGATATTAGATCAACTTGAATACCAAGGGGTGATTGAAACATGCACCTCATCAATGAGCAATCCTTTGTTTCCTGTTTCCAAACCAGACAATACATATCGTCTAGTTTTGGATTACAGACACTTAAACTCTTGTTGTAAAACATTTGCTGTGCAAAATGCACATAGTACAGCATTAATGAATAACATTGTGCGTAAAAAATATAAAACCACATTAGATATTTCTAACGGTTTCTTTTGTCAAAACATAGCACCTGAAAGTAGGTATTTGACAGCTTTCTCAATAATGGGGACCCAGCGTCAATTCTGTCGTCTCCCTCAGAGATTCAAGAATATTCCAGGGTTAGTCTCAGCAAGGGTAACAGAGTTACTACAAATTTATGATGACAAGGCATTGTCATATGTGGATGATATCTATCTGACAGACGAGGCTTCACCTCTGAAGGTTATAAATTCAATTTAAAAAATCAAGAATTGCCCATCTCAACGTCCTTTTCCTAGGATATGAACTATCAAGTGAAGGCAAAAGCCTGGCAGCCAACTTTTTAGAAAAGTGTGCGCTGCTCCAACCTCCAAAAACAATGAAAAACGTAGTTGATTCTAGGTTTCCTAAATTCTGGAAGAACATGCATTCTAAACTACGCAGAAAGGGTTAAACCTCTCTACGAATTAATCAAACCTGATTTTAAAATCACACATTGGACACAGGAACGCACTGATATCCTGCGTTCACTTCAAGCTGAAATGTTTGCAACAAAACACAAACATGCGTAAACATATGCAACTTAGCAAACCAAATCATTCCGGGTCAATGCGGATTCACCTACTTAACGAAGGTGAAAAAGTACCAGTTGCATACAAATCACATTTGTATACGCAAGCAGAAATGAAATTTACATCGACAGAAAAAATTCTGACGGTTCAGACCGCTGTAGCAAAAGAAAGAGCCCTAGCACAGGGGAAACACATTATGGTCATAACCCCTGTACCAGCCTTAGAGGCAGTTACAAAAGCGAGCATTCCGAATGCAAAAGCTTTACATCCAAGATGGATACAATGGGTTAATTCTCTTGCTGCAACTGATGTTGAATATGTTTTTGATCCTTATTTAAATACACAAGCATTCCTGCAATACGACAACAAATTTCCTCTTCCTACTGAAATTCTCTCTCTTGAGCAGTACGAATTTATATTTTATACTGATGGATCTGCACAACCCGCTACAGGGGGTAAGCAAGCTTATAGTGCAGCATGCGCGATTATTAAAGGTCGTATGCTTGATGGCAAATTTAGACCTATGGTCACAAAAACACAATCTCTAGGAGATTGTACAGCTCAGCGAGCTGAACTACAAGCATTTAAAATGGCACTTGAAAATACGGATCGCGAATTCCCCACACTCCTAGTGTGCGATTCTTTTTATTGTGTTCAATCATACAATGAATATTTACAGAATTGGCTTCAAAATGGTTTCAAAGATGCAAAAGGTGGCACAATCAAGCATAAAACGCTTTGGGAACAAGTAGTTCAGTTGCGAAACGGACTACAAAACACTCACGTGATACACTCGCTGAGTCATCAACGTGATGGCGTTCACGTTGAAGGGAATTCATTGGCTCATGAAGCCGCGAAAGGGGCTGTGCAAATGGCTTCCGTAGCTGCAATCACTCGTTCAAAAATGAAAATAGACAGTGAAATAATACTGGCTGTCAATGCTTCAAGCAAAGGCAGCGGTTCAGCGTTACCTAAAAGGTTTCCACTCAAATACTCATATATAATTGATGTGAACAATGTTCCGTTTGCTCGAATCCCTGGAGTGGGGGATAGGGCAATAATAAACATGGAACATAGATTAGGACTAATCCTAGCAGCACATGAAGGGATCGCCTCTGCCCATGCAGGTGTTTCTGCCACAGTATTGTTAATAAAACAGAGATACTGGTGGCCAAGCATTAGGAAACAGACCAGGAATTATGTTTGGACTGCGAAATATGCCAGAAGATGAAAGTCTCTACTGTGAAACGCCCCGCGCTGATAAACCATTAGCATGTGTTTACCTGGACCACTGCAGTCCCTTACAAAGGGATGGTAACTATAAATATATCATGGTCGCAGTGGATTCGTGTTCAAGGTTCCTTTGGATGTGGCCTCAGCGCTCGGCTGACGCTCGAACTGTTATAAAAAATTTGCGAGTCTCTATCGGCACATACGCAATTGGCACACTAGATTCTGACCAGGGTCCTGCGTTTAGCTCTCGAGCTTACAAAGAATCCATTGCCAGTTTGGGCGTAGCATTGCGGTACTCTTCTCCATTCCATCCTGAGGGAAATTCTGTTGTGGAAAGAAAAAAACGGGACATTAAGCAGTTTATAACAGCTAGGGTATTGGGTTCGGGTGAGTAAAACTTCTTTTTGGAGTCCAACGCTCATTAAACAATTTTCCAAGAAGTTCTCTAGGGGGTGTCACGCCATATGAAGTCCTATTTGGAACTAGAATGTTGATTCCGGACCTTGACATGAAAGGCACAGTGGTGGAAAATAAAAAGTATGATATCAGATCGTTTGGTTGTTTTACAGGACTTAAATGAACTAAGATCGAAACAAAGCAACGTGTTCCTGAAGCCAGCCACCACTGGGGAAAAACCAACCGTCCCAGCAAGGCTTGTCTGGATCCCAAAGCTTGGTGAACTTGTGAGAGAAAAGATCCCGGGCAAGAAGGAATTTGGGCCTTCTTATAGACAACCAGTACCTGTCCTAGCAATCCACGGATCAAGAACAGTACTACTGCCGCCCCTTGCTGGTAAAAAGGAGAAAAGATTTGTGTCCATCGACCTGATCAAACCACACTGTCGCCGATACTAAGCAGTAGGCCAAGTGGACTCCGAAAATATAACAGGCGCACTTCGCTAGCTACAATCCAAGAGGTTCAAACTGAGAGACTCATCACCTTTGAAGATTCTACAGTGAGAAATGAAGGACTAAGCAACAAAGCTATGGAGCTCGTCCCTCTTGAAACCCAAATAACAGTTCGTCCTGATACACCTGTCTACAACGAAGTAACAAGTGATCAACTGGTTTCAGCTATTTTCAACGAATCCTGATGCAATTCTAACCATCGACAGAACTGCCTCTGGCTATTTCATTAACTTTGATATGTTTTCTGAGGATCCCAGCAAACCAGAAACGACGCCAGCACAAAGAACAAGCAACAGACTTTTCTCATCTCCTGAAAAAGACTTATTTGGTTTCACCATGGATTGAACTATGGATTTTTTTGGGAATATTCTTATTTCTACTTTGGTTAGCTCTGGTAATAACTCTGGGTATGCTGATAAATGGAAGATATATTCAAATGGAGACAGCAAGTAAAAGAGTGAACTTACTTCTCCAGCCAAGCAAATCATCCCATTGTGAAGCAAGATACTTGTCAGCAGTGAACTTCACAGCTGTTCCGATACCAGATGGTATAGTTTGGGACAGAACTGAATATGACATTTTTGGCCCGTCGGAACAGTTGAAGTTTCCACACTTATTTAAAATGTAATTAAGTGACTTTATTGCCTGTAGTACCTTTTCGGATGATTGCGACTTTGAGACTGTTAATAACATGATGTCTGATCTAGAAATGTCTGCAGTATTCACAAATCATGAATATTTAGAGGGTTCATCAGACTATGAACAAATGTATTGGTATAACCACTATGGTCATCATTTCTTGCATAAAACTGCATCACCTAGAAATGTATTTATGTATAACCAATGGGGACATTGTCCTACACCTCCAAAGGGTAGCTCAAAAACGTTTGCAATGAAAGTTCCTTATTTTTCAGGGTTCAACTTATCAAATCCAGAATAGTTTTATTTCAAGAATATGAATAAGACAGGAACGAAAAATATGTTAAACAATACGAAACAGATTTATTCTGCAGCCTTTATTGCCCAACTGTCTAGACAGGGTTTCGACTTTTGGAAAGACAACATTGAGACAAAATCTGTCTGGGTACAAAAGATTGGCAAGTGCAGGGGGTAGAAGCTTTATTTTAGAGCCTGTATCATCCCTGAGCAAATTATGTTTTTGAATGACACTGTCCAACAAACGTCTTGTCTTGGGTTAGCTAAGATCAAAGACATGAACACACCGACCATACCTATACCTGCAAGTAATAGCACTACGCGGGGGAAGGTCAACGTACATAATATTTTGCATCACAAAAGATCAGATCCAGAATGGAAAAATGGTTACTCTGGCCCACAGACACAAACAACTGTCAAGATCGATTCCTGAACAAAACACAGGGTTTCACTATCAATAGGCCAGACACACGCTATGTTCAAAGACCGCATCCAGGGGTAGTAACATCATACAGTGTAGGGAATCTCTGCCTTGAATGGCTACAGAAAGCTACACTGCAGTATGTAAAACAGTGCTTGTCTTTACTTAAAGAAGGCTCAGACCTTAGGGAATTCTTGCTAGGACCAAGAAAACCGTGTCAAAAACGTTTCATATGTGCCAGTATCTACGCTGCTTTTAATGAAATATGGAAGATTATCCAAGCGGAGACTGCAGAATGAATACGAGAAATTGATCGTATTAATTTAGAGAAATCTCTCTCTGTAGTTGACAATGGGTTAACGACTGTCGTCCAGGATATATTCATTGGACAGCATTGTGTCTTCTGCCATAGGCATCACGGAACAAGAATTGGTCATGCTGCAACATGGTCAGTCTCAATTACGTTCTATAATGCTATTAGGCTGGACACTCCAAAACTTGCTTTCAGGCTATGTGCCTTGGCGTTTAATCAACACTACGTCACTGTTTTTAGAATTTAATCTCACTGATAAACAGATCAAACTGGCACAAAGGGGAGCAGACTATACGGTGCTGAGCATTGAAAAACTGGAAAAATTACCATTCACGGTGGCAGAAAAAACAGCTACTGAATGGATCATACATGGTAAAATTACTCTGCCTGTTACAACTTTCCATTTTCAATATTGCCTAAAACATATACCAGCAGGCAAATATGAAAGGTTGGGTAAAGAATACATCAAGACATCTTGGGATTTACCTTACACACATAGATGTTGGAGTGGGGGGTGTGAAGTGTTTCTTAGCGGTATGAACTGTGAAAACGCACTAAGCGGTTCTCTCCTTTGTCAGGGTATTAATTTACCCGGGACCGCGATGGTTCCACTACAAACTTATCCTATCACCTGCAAGGCTCACCAGCTGCAGTGGTTAATCCAATTTTTGGACTACTTTCGAATGGAAGTTACCTCTTGTTGAATGATCACAGCTGCTGTGGCATGCTGCCAGGTATCCCATATCTAGTAACGGTTACATCCAGGTGTCACTTGCTGTATGCAAGTCTTGTTTCCACAGATACAGACAGTCAGGGAGTCACCTCTATGGCCTTCACTGAACATCTCTTCTATACGAATTGATACTCTAAGCAGAATGAAAGCCATTCTTTTACAACAAACTGTGCCACTGACCTCGGCCAAATAAACCTATGATCCACAAGTCGCAAGGACTTCCGCCGAGATACATGCCCTTTTAAATACAAACTGCCCTATATATTTCTCAGAAATGTTAGAACGTATCTTAAACATGTCTGATACGAGCGGTATTGTACATGTATTTAAGACCGTGTGTTCAGGACTGTTAGCACCTTTTCAAGCAGTCCTCGGAATGATTCCCAACTTCGTGCACTCTGTGTTTGGCAGACTGCCACTACTCTTTGGACTCGTTTCAGGGATCCTATTTTTGCACCTACTGCTCCGATATGACAAGCCAAATCACCGACGTCACTCCAAGCAACATAGAGAGAGCTCTATTGGTAATAAGATGTCATGAGCGCATCGTCCAAATTTTGGGTTTACCTCGTCTACGAGAATTAAATACCACATGGTTTCTGTCATTCAGACCAATCTGGCAAGATTGCATCTTACCTGTTCTACGCTGCCTGCTTTGTGGTGAAGAATGCGTGCTAGACATCTGTCTAACACTCCCATCAGTCATGCCTACAGATATCGATACTCTGCTGGACCTGGTAACGGCCCATGCTGTGTGTTGTCCCCAGCGGCTACCAATCCTGATGACTGCATTCATTGAGATCTCACAGATGCAAATTGCTACTGCTGAGGTACGAGAGGACACAACAGGCACGCAGGTAACATCCGATTCGAACATTGCTGATGCGACCAATGTTGACCGCGATGCTTCTCATCTATGTGCAGTTAGTCTTCTAAACGAGGTCATCCAACTTTCACCTACAACTGTAGATGACTTTTTGTCTACAGGATTAGAAGATTTAATTTTTTCTCCATCCTCATACACTGACTTTTGATTCAGCACACAGTGTACTGGGAAGACTCTGAATTTGGCCTTCATTATTTCAAAACAAAGACTAAACTTGGAACTTTTTCCTATGATTAATTTTTTTTTTCTAATTTGAATTTTTCTGTTTTATGGCACAGTAATCTGCTTATAGTAGAACGATTCCTAGAGAACAGAATTCTTTGATACACTTTCAGAGACAATATGTCACCTTGTCAATAACAATTGATTTATGTAACTTGACATGAAATGGTTTCGGCCTTTTTTCTTCTGTATTTACGAGCCATTTCATAATGTATATATTTATGTTCATTCAATAAGAATTCGATGTACATATATGCTTAGAATGAAACATTGCTTTAATATGTGCAGCACCAATACATTTTTATGCATGGCAACAATTTTTATGCATTTTAGGATATATTTTTATACATGTTCTTAGCCATCCATATGTAGCTATATTTTAGATATTTTTAGCATGTTTAGAATTTAGTAGTGTCGTTCACACGAAAGTGGAGTGGGTGTTGTGTGTCGATTTAGATACCGTATATAGGGTTCCCGATTTATGTCCTTACATAGGCACAATTCACATTGCCCATATTTAGGCATAGAAATCCTACCCTTATTTAGGCATTATCCACGCTTACCAAATACAGGCATGGCCACCTACATCCGTTCATCTACGTCACGACGAGTTCTTGGAAAATCAGACTCTTAAGCCTTTAGGACTTCCCCTTTCTTGGATATTGATTTCTCCAAGAACTCATTTATTATGCATGAACATCTATTCCTCAGGGGTTCATTCATGACGTTTTTGTGCCCGACGTTTATGTTAATACTGGCATTCCTAAACACCTTCAAGGTATAAATATACCTTCACTTACCATGGCAAATCACGGTTCGGCTGCCTACTTGCACGACGCGGCTTGACACGGCAAGTTCGGAATGAAGTCAAGTCCCCGCCTGACGCACTGACCAGACGCTGTCATCCTCCTTGCAGAGAATCCAGCTCCAGTGTTTCTGACTCCCCTTGCGGGGTGTTAGAGATCGAGACTCGAAAAGAGATTCCAACCTCACTCATTCTAAGGTATGGAGTAGACTAGAACCTAGAGGGACTTTTGGCAAATCTTGGCAACTATAGCTAAACTAGACTATAGACAAACAGCACCTACTTCTTACCTCATACTACACTTAGGTTAGGTACACTGGGGTAGAACTAGCTAGAAGCAGATGAGCATTAACATTTTAGCCTGTGTTATTTATGTATGTATTTCTATGAATATCTGTCATAGCTATAAACCATGCTATTGCAGTATTATTTTATCTTACTGCTGACGCTGTACGTATTATACTTCGCATTCTGTCTTACGATTGTAGCAGTTCATATCTCTTGCACGAGAAATAAGACTGTTCAATGAACCCTTTTTATTGAAACGCCCATCTATCTATTTCTGTGTAACTCTGTAGAAACGAAGCATGCACAATTGACTGAGTGAAACTGTTATCTGAAGATAAACTTCGGCACTCAATTTTAGTTCAATTTTAAGTTGTGCGAAACAATTCTTTTATTAAATTCAATAGGTATGCTTCACACATTACTTTTCATTAAATGTACTATACATATCATTCAAATACATTGAAATACTATATTTGAAGACAAACAATATAAGTTTCCAAGTTGGTAAACTGGATGTAATGATCTTTTCACTTTAAAGATGGACCGGCAGCCGACATGATTTTCGTTTCCATTGAAACTTTTTCAAGACTTAGCAAAGTAATCTGCGAGCTCTAGCAATTTATAGTTCTTTTTATGGTTTAGGTCTTCTGACAGCAGTGTGTACTCTAAAGAGAGTCTGGCAGCAGCACTTGGGCTTTGATATGTCCCTGTTCTTTTCAAATTTTAACGTATTTTCGTCCCTTCCTGGAGAAGCAGTGATGAACTAAAATTGAGTGCCGAGGTTGATCTTCAGTTTCTGACATTTTCACCTTGATTTTAACCATAGTGAACTACACCTTGGGTAGTAGGGTGTAATCTTTAACCTTGAGGGGCACCTATACTGTATATTGACAATCAGTGCACATATGGAGTGATGTGCTCCCAATCGGACCACTACTACCTTTGTAAATATTGTGAATCTGTTATCTATTGTTTCCACGATTCTGAGATTGTTCCGATTCTAAGGGAAACAAAGTTGTCATGTTTATGCGATTGTCAGAAACTAATTCCTTCTTGTTTTTTCGAGAAGTTTCTAGTAACCTCTGAGTTAGCTGACACACAAGTAATTAAGTTTAATGTACTTGATAGAGACATACTGACCTCAGTCCTATGTCAAAACTATAGTGTATATTATTCCAATGCGCAGAGCCTATCAGGAATATAGGAACTACGCTACACTTCATGCGTGGAGTTTGAGCGGCGATAGTTTACAGCTTTCGACCTTCTTCCCAAAGTCTGTAACGTTATCTTGGCAGCCAAGCGTCCCTCCAACGAGACGGTTTATGCCTGCTTTTGGGGAAAATTTGTGCCATAATGTACAGAAAGATAAATCAATCCCCTTTCTGCCCCCATTTATCATGTTCTGCTTTTCATCATTTCCCTTGCCCAGCAGGGTCTACTCTGGGCACTCTGAAGGGCTGTCTCTGCCATTTCAGCTTTTCTACGTTTGCCTGATCAGCCATCCCTTTTCAAATCCTCTTTTGTAAATAGGTTTTGGAAAGGTTTACAACATTTGGTTTCACCTTCTCTCTTCATTATGCTGCAGTGGGACCTCTATCTCGTCCTCATTTTCCTTATGTGCGCTTCCGTTGAACCTTTCACAATTGTCCACTCAGGCTCCTTACCATCAAGATGGCTTGTCTCATGGCTATAACGTCTGCTCGAAGGATCAGTGAGCTTCAGACGTTGTCATCCAAGCCTCCTTATCTGAACATCTACCCAGACATACTTGTGCTTCGTACAAGAGCTTCCTTTCTCCTGAAATTGATCACTCCCTTTCAGTTTATCACTCTGCCTACTTTTAGTCTCCGCCTCATCCGTCCGAGGAGGAGGAGGAGGAGGAGCAACTTCATAGTTTTTACCCAAAAAGAGCGTTGTCTTTCTAACTTGACTGCACATGAGAGTTCCAGGTGGATGACTAACTCTTCGTGCGATACGACAGAACAAAGAAAGGATGGGCTGGGATAATTTTAAGGTAAGGAATCTGCGGCTAGATAGTCTCAACCAGATAAGGCGTTACCGAAGGTTAAGTAACGTACGGAGTCTGTTTTATCCTCTTTTGGGGTAACCAAAGATGTGAACAAAGGATAAAAAGTTGTAAATTGTACACCACTCCTCACGTTAAAGTCTGTAAGTGGTGTTCCAAACTAAAAGCAAATTACAGAAGTAATGGAATAAACGGATTGTTCTGTACGTGGTCACAGGCAGCCAGTTAAGTGAAGGCCTTTGATTTTTTTCAGCTGTAAAGCTTGTGAGTTCTTAGTAAAGAAAAGTTGAGAACGGTTTATATTTTGGAACATGTAGATGTATGTGTGTAATATGTGTGGCTAAGTTCATATCACCAAACGCGGTGGGTTCAAAATTCATATTTTGCCGGATGGCACAACCACTCATAGAAAGTCATTATGTGGGTGCCCATCCAGCCATCCCCAACAACTGCGTTGCCTATGTTTTCCCATTTATGAAAGGCCTCCAGGCCTGTCGTATGGTTTAGCCCCTTCCCTTCCCAAAGGGGGTCAGCCCCATCAGTCGGCAGGCCCTGCCCAGAAGTTGCGTTGACTCTCTAACTCGGGAAGACCACCTGGGTAATATCCAGGAGGGTATGGAGTGTCGGTGCGCCTTACAAGATGGCCATATTATTGTGCAGGCCTAGTAGGGAGAGTTCTCCTCAGTAAGTCTGATCGTCCCAGCCATCACTGAACCCGTCGTTGAGAACGATCAACTATAAGGCTCGGTAGTAACTTTGGAGATTTACCACCCATAGTGGCCCCTTCTTACGGGGATTGTCGGCTGTTGATAAAGGCTATACGTGAGGGGCCACCAGACCATAGGAAGGAACGATCGAAAGATGGAGTTGATTTACTATTTTTAATAAAACATTTCCTCCTTGAAAAAAAATAAAGTTGGGGGAAGGGGAGAGTCATTCTCATGCTAGCTTCACCACAAAATAATAATAAAAGATACACAATTGGTAACCTTCATTATGGATCAATAAAACCATCTCTATGTTCTAGTGACATTTGCAATTCACCCTACTTTTGGAATCATGGGTTGATAATCCACCAGAATTTCTCCATGCCATTATTAGTCCACGCACAGTTACTTGTTACATACTGTGTGTATTAAAATTCAAGAAAATGTGTAAATTCTGAGCATCAGATAATATCTCCCTTCAAAAGTATTTTTCACCTTGAGATTGTAGTACCCGCAGGTGATGAAAAATACCGTCCAGTCCTGAAAGCCTAGATGGATAACCAATTTTTTTACGTACTTTGTTTTCACTTGGGTGTGGGCCCTATGATATAGTGTTTTGATGCGTAACTCAGTTTCGTTTACCTTGCCCCCCGTATTACCTGCTGATATGACAGACAAGTTAATAATTCATCTTAATACACCTCCTTACCCATCAAGTACTTTCAACCCCCGCCCCCTTCCTTAACTTATAAAATATGTCAGGGCGACAGCTAAACCATTATTAATGTGTGGGAAGACCCAGATTTAAGGAAATTAGACAAAATATTGTTGGGCAGGTGGACTTCTCATCCTGATGATAATGATGACGATATGAAGCATATTAAGCGCTCGAATACCGAGGCGTCTTGGCGCTGGTGTGTGTAAGCGAAGAGCTGAGACTACGCTAAGTCTGCTCGGGTGTAAACAGCCGGGTTTTCAGGGTGTTTCCTGAAGAGTAATAGGTTGGATTGAAGTCTCAGAGCCACTGGCATTTTGTTCCACAGCTTTGTTGCACAACTGGACAAGGTCCTACCACCCCATCTCGCTTGTCTAGTCTTAGGGGTGCAAATCAGGCCGAGACTGGCCGAACGGAGGTTTCGGGAGGAAGTGTAAGGTGTGATCATTTCCTGAATGTCAGTATAACGCCCTTATACCCTGCGACGTAGGATGGCCCTTGGGAAGGTTCAAGAATAATAGTGCTGCGGCATTCTGTAAAGATTGCAGTTTTTTTTATCTGGACTTTGTCGATACCCAAGAACAGCGCGTTTCAATAGTCCAATTTGGACAGAAAGAGGGCCACCATTACCGTCTTCTGTAGTTTGGGAGGAATAAAAGGAAAGATCTTACATAAGGTCTTTAATAGAAAGAAACTGGCAGACGTTAGACTATTGACCTGCGCTGAGAAGTTAAGCTTGTCGTGAAAGATGACTCCAAGATTCCTGACCTTCGAGACAGGGTGGGGACATTCACCCGCCTCGGACGGCCACCCGGAGTTGTTCCACAAGGATTTCCCATTGCCAAACTCTATCACTTCAGTTTTGTATTGATCTTCAAGAAACTTAGGCTCATCTAATTCATGATATCCGTTAGACAGGTGTAAAAGCTAGCAGCTGTGGTCTCAGGCTTGTCCAATATAGATATCTCAACTTGTGAGTCGTCAGCATAAGAGACAAATGTGAAACCATATTTCCTGACGAGTCTAGCCAGCAGCGTCACATAGACGTTGAATAACGCCGGGGACAGAGCCGATCCCTGTGGGACTCCACAGGGAAGGTAGAAACTATCAGATTGTAAGCTGTCCCAGCTCAAGCTCTGTTTCCTGTCCTCCAGAAACGAGGAGAGGGGGTAAGGGATGACTCCCCAATTCCTACATCCCTCAGCCACCACACCAACACTGTGTGGTTCACGGTGTCAAATGCGGCCAACAGATCCAGGAGAACGACAATGGCCCTGCCTCCCCTCCGCTACCCTCCCCCTCCAGTCCACCACTTTCCGGACCGCTAAAAGTGCTTTTACTTTTGCAGCCCACAAACGTTGCTAAAAGCTACTTCGCCAGCCAAGAGACCACATTCAATAAAGTGCATATTTTAAAAGGCTTTACTTTCTACTTTCTCAGGTAGTTCGATATACTCACCTTTTCTAGCACACATTTTTTTTAAAAAATGTTTGTAAATGTACTGTGCTGAAAATCAAATCAATACATTTTGTGGATACATTTCCACACATTATCGTTTGCGCGCTGTATATTTTATCAGTAAAGCTATGTCTTTGTTAATGTAATGGTCATTTCAATTGAAGATGTGTTGGTTTAATTGGCAGTGCGCTACCACAGCATGCATACTCCACTTTACTCCACACCACCATACGCCTCTCTACCCATTGTCCTCCACCCCTCTCTGCTCTACCCCACTCTCCCCTGCAACAGTGCACTCTACCCCACTCTGCTCCACTCTACTCTGCGCCCCTTCACTCTGTACTGCTCTACTCTGTGCCCCTGCTCCGTGCGCCACTTTATCAGCTCTACGCCACTCTGCGCCATTACATTCTACGCCACTGCAATCTACCCTGCGCTACTCCACGCAACTGTGTTATTCGCAGTTGCACTGTTTACCACTGCACTCAACACCTCTTTACTTGAAACTAATACACTCTGCACCTCTCTACTCTGCAACACTGCACTCTACCCTGCTCCTCTCCATTCTACGCCACTTTACTCTACTCTGAAACAATCTACTCTACGCCATGGCATTCTATGCAAGTCTACTCCACACTACTGCGTTCTATGCTGCGCCCATCTACTCTCTGCCACTCTACTCTAAACCACTGCACTCTACTACAACTACTCTGCATCACTGCCGGCTACACCACTCTACACCATTCCATGCCACTCTACTATTCACCACTCTTTTCTGCACTACTGCACTCTATGCCACTGTACTCTACTCTCCACTCCGCCACTCTGGTACACTATTCCAATGCAGTGTACGCCACTACACTACTCTGCATCGTTCCACTCTACACCAATGCACTCTTCATAAAACCACTCAGTCACTCTAACCTACTCTGCACCACTGCACTCTAAAGTGAAACAATCTACTCTACGCCACTGCGCTCTACACCACTCTATTCCACTCTTCGCCATTTCACTCTGCCACTGCAATCCACCCTGCTCCACTCCACTCTAATCTACGCCGCTTCACCCAATGCCACTTTACACAAAACCAGTACACTCTACTCCACTACACCAATCTACTCTGCATCACTGCACTGTCCGCCACTGCACTCTACTCTGCAACACTCTTCACCACTTACGAACCACTCTACGTCGCTGCACTCTACACCAATGCACTCTATGCCACTCTGCTCTACAACACTATAAAACACTGCACTCTCCGCCACTGAACTCTGCAGCACTCTACCCTGCGCCACTGAGCTCTATGTATTGCACTCTACTCTGCACCACCTAAATGCGCTCTACTGCCCTCTACGCCACTACTCTCACTGCACTCTACCCTACACCACTTCACTCCGCACCATTCCACGCCATTTCACTCTGCCACTTTACACTACGCCCCTCTACTTCAGTCTTCTCTGCACAACTCTTCTGTATGCCACTGCCTACTACCCCACTGTCTTCTACCCCACTCTACTCTAAATCACTGCACTCTACACCGATGCACTCAACACCAATTTACTCAAACCCAGTGCTCTCGACGCCACTACACTCTACAACACTGTGCCACTGCACTCTACCCTGAAACACTCCACTGTACGCCACTACACTCTATTCTGAAGCAATCTTCTCTATACCACTGCACTCTACTCCACTTTCCTCGAAATCAGTGCACTCTACGCCAGTCTACTGTGCACCACTGTACTTTGCGCTACTTCACTGTAGGTCACTCTACGGCACTCCACTCTTACAGTATTCCACTCTGAGGCGCCGCTTCATTAAACTCAACTACAGTCTGACACTCTACTCCACTCTGACACTCCACTCTACTCGATGCCACTCTACAACACTCCTCCCCTCTACAACACTCCATGCGACTCCCTCTATGCCACTTTACTCCACTCTGTTCTATGACAAAACTGTCCACTCTTACATTCTATGCCATTCCACTTGACTCTACTCCACCCTATGCCATTCCACTCTCCTACACTACTCTTGCCACTCCACTCTACGACAATCTACTCTGCTCTACAACACTCATCGACACTCTGTGCCACTCCACTCTACTCCACTTTACGCCCTTACATTCTATGACATTCTACTCTACTCCCTCCACTCCATGACATTCAAATCAACTCTACGCCACTCCATACCACTCCACTTTACGACACTACACCCCATGCCACTCTCCATTGCCGCACTAATTTTTAGCCATGCTGAACAGCAGCCACACTGATGTAAAACCTATTTGCAAAGAAAATTGCTCTTGCATAGGCGAGACTTGTAGGCTTTGCCAATGCTTGTGTCCTTAGATGACATCTAACTTTAGCACCCTTAAGGTATATATAAAGGTTCTTCAGTGACTCCATGTCTCTTGGACATGTTTCCTGTCCTAGACTTCCACTCCAACCCTAATAATCTGGTACTTTTCTCTAAAGGGTTGAACTAAATTGATCCAAGGCTACAGCTCCAAGAAGAGTCATAAGGAAGTCAAGTGCTGGGAAAATGCCTTCAGGTCACCATATCTTTTTTAGTGTTTGAACATGTGGCATCACTTCACCTTAAGTAGCAAAACACAAATTGAGAAGCTTGAAATAAGGCCTTTCCCGCTGGAGAGTACATTTTAAAATGGTTATGATCTCCTGTGTGCTTGAACTTTGGTGTGCTGTTAGACAATGTAGGTTTGTTACAAAGATCTCAAAACTTCTGTTGCCTTTAGTGGCTTCCTAAAGATCCTGCTGGATTCCTTAATGCTTCCATCTGCCTTTTTCAAGACTCTACTGGTAGTGCATAGACTTAGTAGAGGCACTTGAGAATTTTATATTTGCTGACAAATATTTTTCCGATAGTTTGGTGCACCAGTAGACAATGTCAGATTGTACGTGAACTGCAGAAAAAATATAAATCAAGCAGTTTTTCAGAATGTCCATTCTTGATATATTTGAGGCTTTTTGTACTTTACTTTAAAGTAATCATTTTTGATTGACAAAGCTTTCTCTTTAGTTTGAATTGCAGCAGAAGTGGATTTATCATGCATACTGAGCCCTGATTCATTGTTTTTGAAAAAGGACACGTGGTTTTTATTTTATAATGGTTGTAACACAGGTACACAGCTCTTTCATTTTATAACATGTTGATTGATGTACGTCATTTTATGATATTTAATATAGTTTGTGATTTAACAAATGGGTATTCTCTACTGTTGCATTTGTGGCAGTTTTCTTCTGACACATCTTCCTTGTCTTGCTGCTCCTGAAGGTTGCCTTTCTTTTCCAAGATGAGCGTTTCTCATTGACTCAAAGATTTTGTTGTCCGTTCTCTCTCTTCAGATTCCAAATCCGCTCTTTGATCTAGCTGGAATAACATGTGGACACTTCCTTGTTCCTTTCTGGACCTTCTTTGGAGCGACATTGATTGGGAAAGCTATCATAAAGATGCATATCCAGGTAAATATGTGCTCTAGAAATTTTGATCTCCTTTGATTTGACTGAGACATGCTACTTTTTATTCCATATGCTCATGGCAGGTGGTACGTAACCCACCTGTGAGGGACCGTGGTCTAACCAAGTCACTATCAATAAACCTACTGGTCTCTACACTTGAAGAACAAACCCTCAACAACTGTGCAAACCGTTACCACCTTCACCACACAGGAAATAATTGGTTAGCCAAGCTATTTACTGAGGGTTTCCTCCGGATGCGGAGCTTCATAGCCATGACATACTCACATTTCATAACATGAACTCTTTCATATGGAGTAACCCTAAGACCTGTCTGACTTTAATTCCATATACTTCGCTGCTTTTGAATAATTTATTTACTTTGAGGTTGTTGCGAGCTGCCTCAAGACAGTCATCTAAGGAACACATGATTTTTTTTTTATTATTCTGTCTAACTTTGCACACTGAGCAGAGGTTTCGGTGCTTTTGTCTGATCTTTTCCATGTGCGCCCCTGGGTGAGTATGTTGGTGCATTTGGATGTAAAACACGCTCTCATGTCATGATGTTTTTGTTTGCAGAATGCTCTACCGCATTCAATAATGCACCTGAAAGCAAAATTAGCTATCACTTGATGCATCTACCTGCTGAATGAGCTGCTTCAAGTGGTGCTGCATCTACCTGTGAAAAGAGTACTTGACGTGGTAATGCGCCTGCTTGCAGAATGAGCTGCTTCACATGATAATGCATCTAATTCCAAGCTGCTTCCTGTGATGATGGATGTACCGCCAGAATGAGCTGCTTCAAGTTATGATGCCTCTGTCTCCAGAATGAGTTGCATGATCTAGTAAGGCGCCTGACTCCAGGATGAGCTACTTCACGAGATGATGCCTCTGCCTCCAGGATGGCTGCTTCATATGATAATGCGCATACCTCCAGGATGAGCTGCTACACAAGATGATGCCTCTGCCTCCAGGATGAGCTGCGATAATGTGCCTACCTCCAGGATGAGCTGCTACACAAGATAATGCCTCTACCACCAGGATGAGCTGCTACACAAGATGATGCCTCTGCCTCCAGGATGAGCTGCTTCATATGATAATGTGCATACCTCCAGGATGAGCTGCTACACAAGATGATGCCTCTGCCTCCAGGATGAGCTGCTTCAAGTTATGAGGCCTCTGTCTCCAGAATGAGTTGCATGATCTGATAAGGTGCCTGCCTCCAGGATGAGCTACTTCACGAGATGGAGCGTCTGCCTCTAGGATGAGCTGCTTCATATGATAATGTGCCTACTTCCAGGATGAGCTGCTACACAAGATAATGCCTCTACCTCCAGGATGAGCTGCTATACAAAATTATGCCTCTGCCTCCAGGATGAGCTGCTTCATATGATAATGCGCATACCTCCAGGATGAGCTGCTACACAAGATGATGCCTCTGCCTCCAGGATGGCTGCTTCATATGATAATGCGCATACCTCCAGGATGAGCTGCTACACAAGATGATGCCTCTGCCTCCAGGATGAGCTGCGATAATGTGCCTACCTCCAGGATGAGCTGCTACACAAGATAATGCCTCTACCACCAGGATGAGCTGCTACACAAGATGATGCCTCTGCCTCCAGGATGAGCTGCTTCATATGATAATGTGCATACCTCCAGGATGAGCTGCTACACAAGATGATGCCTCTGCCTCCAGGATGAGCTGCTTCAAGTTATGAGGCCTCTGTCTCCAGAATGAGTTGCATGATCTGATAAGGTGCCTGCCTCCAGGATGAGCTACTTCACGAGATGGAGCGTCTGCCTCTAGGATGAGCTGCTTCATATGATAATGTGCCTACTTCCAGGATGAGCTGCTACACAAGATAATGCCTCAACCTCCAGGATGAGCTGCTATACAAAATTATGCCACTGCCTCCAGGATGAGCTGCTTCATATGATAATGCGCATACCTCTAGGATGAGCTGCTACACAAGAGGATGCCTGCCTCCAGGATGAGCTGCGATAATGTGCCTACCTCCAGGATGAGCTGCTACACAAGATAATGCCTCTACCACCAGGATGAGCTGCTACACAAGATGATGCCTCTGCCTCCAGGATGAGCTGCTTCATATGATGTGCATACCTCCAGGATGAGCTGCTACACAAGATGATGCCTCTACCACCAGGATGAGCTGCTACACAAGATGATGCCTCTGCCTCCAGGATGAGCTGCTTCGTATGATAATGTGCCTACTTCCAGGATGAGCTGCTACACAAGATAATGCCTCTACCTCCAGGATGAGCTGCTACACAAGATGATGCCTCTGCCTCCAGGACGAGCTACTTCATGAGATGATTCCTCTACCTCCAGGATGAGCTGTTACACAAGATGATGCCTCTGCCTCCAGGATGAGAGGCTTCACGAGATGACGCGTGTAGCTCCAGAACGAGCTGCTTCATGTAATAATGCGCCTGCCTCCATAATGAGTTGCTTCATGTAATAATGTGCCTGCCTCCAGGATGAGCTGCTTCATGTGATGGTGTGTGCCTCCAGAATAAGGTGCCACTCAAGATAATGCCTCCACCTCCAGGATGAGCTGCTTTGCGTGATGGTGTGTGCCTCCAGAATCCGCTGCCACATAAGACGATGCCTCTGCCGCCAGGATGAGCTGCTTCACAAGATGGTGCGCCACACAAGATGGTGCTTCTGCCTCCAGGATGAGCTGCTTTGCGTGATGGTTTGTGCCTCCAGAATGAGGTGTCACACAAGATGATGCCTCTGCCTCCAGGATGAGCTGCTTCACGAGATGTGTGTGCCTCCAGAATGAGCTGCTTTACGTGAGGATTCCGCCGCCTGCAGCATGATTGGTTTCTCATGATGATGCATCCGTGTATAGAATGAGCTTCTTCTGACCATACTTTTACCTTTAGACACAGGTGTCTCTCGTGACAGTGCTTCTACCTGTACAATAAGCTGCTTTACATAATTATCGATCTGTATATAGAATGAGCTGCCGGCTCATGATTGTGTATGTTCTGTAGGTTTTATTGCTTCGCACAGCATTGCTTTTCTGTAAATTGAGCTGGTTTGTATAACATTGGGTCTGCTAGCAGATTTGGGATACTACATTATGATACCACGTGATTCATGCAGAATACGCTGCTTCATATGTTGATGCTTTCCCCTGCAGAAAGAGCAGTTTCACCCCATTGACTACCTACAGAATGTGGCATATAAAATGGCTGTGCAGTCCATGCAATGAAAAATGAATTCCAGCCACAAGACGTTATGCAGCCACATAACCTGGAGGACTTTGTCTGACCAATATGGACAAGCGAAGATGTATACAATATCGTAACCATGTTTACAGTTAGCCCATTTGTTCCTGAAATGACCACCTGGCCGTCATCGTTGCTCCTTGAAGAAAACTTGCTAAGAGACGGTAAAGGCTTCGACATACATACTTTATTGGATGGGTACTAGCTTGACACTTCACTCCCAATACCATGAAAGATGAAAATTGGTAATTTCCTACATCCTGAAGCTCCCTACTTTGAGGAACACGAACATTTTCTTAATCAAGAAATCTGCAGCCAGGCATCTATGGTTCTGAGTTACCATGGACATATTCACCCATTCCATGGCTTTCCATCATCCATTTTACAATATTGCGTTCTCATTACATCCAAATAATTCACAGAATAATTTACAGATCGTCTTCACCTACGGTCTGTTTCTTCAGTCCGCACCTTTGCGGTGAATATCAAGAAAATATGACACTTATTGCTGAACTCTTCTCTAGACCAGCTGAAGCAGCACTCTTCATATCATGGCCCTCTTATCTGAAAAGATAGGAGAGGCTCAATTGAGCTTATGCCTACAGGAAGCCAGGCTGAAATTCAGCTTCTTTAAGATCATATTCAATTGGCTCTGGACACGTGCACACCTACACAAAGTGCCTACATTCACAAATAACCTGCTGGAGATCACACCATTTAAACTCTGGTCTTATCCATGTGTTGTCGTACTGCCCCAACCACGAGAGGGTGTTAAAACAAAATTGGTCAGAAATTATATCGATAAGTGACTACAACTGAAGAAGATCCTAAACGAAGTCCAGCTGTCAAACTTGATGAATCACTGCAGGAGATAGATTGATACCTACCTCACTGTTACAGAAGCGTACATAATAAGCATATGGAGGCTGACAGAGGCTCTGTAATCCAAGGACTGATTACAAGAAATGGGATTGACCTACTAGGAAACTGATGTGCTACTACAGGTCCAAATCCAGGATTTTTAACAGATGAGGTATCCCCTCCTGAAGCAACATTTGGATTACCCACATGCCCTTTGGTCATTACAATCCTCCTGTTTTCTCAACATCCTACCGGCTGTTTCAAAGGTACTTAGTTTGAGTGGACAGTGAACTGGCACGTAGTACCACCACCCCACCCCCACCCCCACCCCCACCCCCACCCCGCCACACCCAATCCATACTGTCATCCCATTTTGAGAGAATAGAAATTGTCTAATGCTGTATATTACTAAGATTTCCCCACCCACCCTTATCATTCCCCGCACCCCCCATCCTGAAGGTGTGATCTTTACACCATTTCTTCATTGTCTACTCAATGTCGGCTTCCATCCTCCCACTATTGCATTCCCATTTTTTAAAACTGTTGGAACATGTATATTGCCACTATGATTTGGGATTTATGTTTTATGTCAAGTGCACGGTTTCTTTTAATAAAAAACCAATAAAAAAATTGTTCCAAAGTCAGATTTATGATGTATACCCCTAACCTCCGATTCCTCACCTTTAGAATATTCTGTAGGTGTCATACTGGATCCGGAAACATTTCAGCAGTGCTCCTGCGCGCTAGTAGGTGGCGCCGTGGAGCTGCATATAAGTGCCACCCTTGCTCGTTAATGTCCATTTATTTATTTCCATGTCCTCTGCTCTCTATTTCACCGGTCTTCCTACAACTTCTGAACAAGGGGACAGTGTCCTTTCCTAAAACTATAGGCTTCAAACCATGCCAATACTGATGGAAACAAGTGTTTACGGCTCCTCGTGAGGTTTGTCTCTAGTGTCTGGGCTTGGGGCACAACTTAGTCGTGTGACAAGTGCCCCATTATAAACCCGAAGGCATCCGGGACTGAGAAACAAAGCAGTACATTGTCTAGCACAAGAAGTCGTGGGCTTAAGTCTTGTTTCCACTCCAACTTCAAGGTTCATTCCCACTTCTGCAGGTCAACTTTAAAGTAAAAATCCTCTGGTTAGTAGGAGAGGAGTGGCAGTATTACAATGTTATTTGGTCTCCCTCTAGATCTCCAATTGGGCGCTTATTCCTCAGTTGGTCCCGTGGACTCCGAATTCCTCAGGGCATCTGCGACCTTGCAAAAGATCAAAGCTTTAAGGAGGTCTTGTTGCCAATATTTGGCACTGTAGTAGCTCCTCTTATACGCCTCAGGGACCTAAGGAACCACAGTGGTAGTCAGTTGGGTTACCACCACCAGGTCCGTTTTATGCATCGTATAACGCCCTTGGACCTGTCTCAGGCTGTGCACTAGCTCTGGTACAGACTTCCTCTTAAGCGTCACAACCAGCGTTGGTCCCTTCCTCATACACACGTATCAACTTCTGCCAGTGCAGATTTCAGTACCATCCCAACCAGTATCGGGCTATGAAATTACTAAAGCCAAACTGTTCACCATACAGACGGATTCCAAATGTGTAGCTTTTCTAGAGTGGACGCGCCCTTAGAGGCTACCTTATCTGTTTGGCTCAGATTCTGATCAAAGCTTGCCACCTCCAAGAGATGATGGTGGTGGGGTTGCGGAATGATTAACCCGCTCATTATGGTGATACTTTTTACATGGACTTGAAAGAGGCCAGCATGCTTAATAACTTCACCTAATACAGGTTTGAACTCGCCATTTAGGCCCCCAACGGAAAAGCATGCTTCATCTGCAGTGGTAACTCGATAAGAAACTAAGGTCTTGGACAGACAGCTTCAACGGTTGCCCTCCAGTGAGGTTAAGACAAATGTCCTTAAGGAAATCTTGCAGCTATTGCCAGCCACATCTGAGCCCCTGTTCCTGTTTTATTAGGTCCTCACTATCACTTTAATTGGCACTTGGTCAAATCCCTGTTCTTTCCCACCCAGGACTAGTCAGGTGGCCAGGCATCACAGACCAGCACCTGTTGACCCTTGATTTTCTCACTAAACATCCAACTCCTGAAAGTCTGATGGTTCAGGGGCTTCAGCCAGCAAAGTGAAGCCTAGCGTATTCCCTACAACTTCCCTAGACAAAGAGTCCTAAGAGGATTGAAGTATTCTCTTCAGCTAGCCAAGCACTCAGGTTAGTCAATGTAGTTTGTTTTTTGGGCAGATATATGCATGCTGTCTAGGTCACAGCAATTTAGATCTTGCTGGTGGTCCCAGCATACCTTAGGACATCACAGGGTCAAAGTAGTTAGGGTGTGGCCGAATGCGTGATTCGTGGTGGCCTTGATACGACTGATTGTCTGAGAAGGGCAGTTGGTGCTAGTGTGGTGCTCCGCAGCCATGCATGAATGCTCTTCATAGGCTTTTCTGGAAATAGACAGAGCTCTCTCATGAATATGTATTTCAATAACTCGGGTCTGTTCAGTAAAAAAGATTCTGCTTTTCAATGAGAGTAGGGTCAAAGCTTGTACTCTGGGCCTTCTGCGTCATGCCAAGCAGTTTTCTTTTTACCAGATTTGGAAATTCAAATGCTATTCTAAGGGTGCAGGCCTATTGGCAGTGTCAGTCTCATCAACCTCTTTGGCACTCACCCCGGCCCTTTCGAGCCCTGGGCTGTGGATTGGACTGGCGATATGCAGGCCACTGAAAGCACCAGTCTTCCCAGTCCCCTTGTCTTGCGATAACAAACACGAAGCAGCTTTAGCTTGCTATTAGTGATGCACAACCACCCTGGGGGGGACATGAGCGAGCACTTTCTACCAGTGTGGTGCTCCAAAACGTCCGACAAATGGGTTCTGCAAATTGTTCACTGTGGTTATGGCCTACCCTTTCTTTCTGCTCCACTAAATGATCCCCCCCCCCCCCCCTCCCCACATCAGAGCGCCTCTCGGGGGAACACCTGTCCATTGTGGTGCAAGAGGTGCAAGTTTTACTCTTAAATGCTCCATCAAGAGCCTTCTAAATTCGAAAATAGAAGAGGATGGCTACTCTTGCTATTTCCTCATGCTGAAAATGGATGGGGCCTTTGGCCCATTTTAGATCCTCATCCTATGAATGCCTTTCTGTGGAAGGACAAATACAAAATGTTGAAGCTGGCCAAGATGTCTGCTCTGGACCTAACCGACCTTATGGTCTCTTTGGACCTAAAGGTTGTGTATTTTCATATACCAGTCATGCAGCCCCACAGATGTTACCAGCGGTTTAAGCTAGGGCAGAAGCATTTTCTGTTTGCTGCTCTCTCTTTCAGCCTTACCAGTGCTGCTCTGTGTTCTTGAAAGTGACGGCTGTGGATGGTGCCCATCTTTGGAGGTCGGAGATAGCAGTTTTCCCCTACCTTGAAGACTGGCTATTAAAGGCAGGTTCTCCACAGTCAGTCGTGGAAAACCTCCAGACAGCGGCAAACCTACTGACATCATTGAGGTTTGGAATCAATGACCTGACAACTTTTCAGAGGCTTCCTATCATACTCTCGGTCCTGAATATGGTTCAGTTCATGGCCATCCCTCCTCGCAGAGTCTAAGACATCCGGACTATGATCCCAGTGATTGAGCCTCGATGCTGGATCTCAGTAAGAACAGCTGTGAGGCTTCATGGCTCTTTAACCGCTTGCATCCTCCTTATCGAGTACACCAGGTGGCATATGCAGGCTCTGCAATGGAATTGAAAGTTCCAGTGGGCACAGCACCAGGGAAACCTTCAGATGCCACCTTCAGATGCCCTTTTGATTTTGGAGAGCATTGCACACAATCAGCAGTGGTGACTGCTCGATCACAATTAGTCCAGTGGCAGAGCCCTTTCCTTTCCACTCCCCGAGTTGAAGGAGGTTACGGATGCGTCACTGCAGGGTTGGGTAGGTCAGAATTGGCGATCAGAGGACTCTGGTCTCCGGTGGATTCTCAACTCCATATCAGTCTGCTGTAGTTAAGAACCATTCATCTGGCAATCAAGGCCTTCCTGTTGTCCTTCAAGGAGAGGCTGGTGCAGGTTCTAACAGACAACACCACCGTCATTTGTCACTGCAAGGTGGAGTAGGTTCATGAGTCCTGTGGCAATAGGCTCTGCGCCTCTGGAGTTGGCTGGAGCATTGGGTCATTTCCCTGACAGTGAACCACCTGGTGGGATCCTTGAAGGCATGGACATATAAGCTCAGCCGAAAGCATTGGGCAATCACAAATGACATCTAACACCTTAGGTTGTTATGTTTTCATTTCCGGTACAAAATCCCCAGATAAAGAATTCAATAAACAGGCAGCGGAAAATGGTCCGACCTTGGAATAAGTTGGATGTGGGCGCGCTTCAATCTGCTTTAGCCCAAAACGCCCCACTACCCTTAGAAGACCCAAATGAAGCCGTAGCTGCATTTGAGGACTGGCTGAGAAAATCAATAGACCAAAGTCTACCAGCTAAATGCATCTCTAGCCACAGGCCCAGACCTACTGAACCTTGGTATACTGAGCAGCTTAGGACACAAAAACAAAAATGTCGTCATCTGGAAAGGAGGTGGAGACTATCACCCGATCTGGAGAATAAAGCTAACTATAAATTAGCCTTACTTGAGTATAAAAAACTCATCAGTAAAGAAAAAACTAGTCATTTCGCTACGGCGATGCTGACAGCAAAAAATGTGTCAAAAGAACTTTTCTTGACAGTAAAACGATTAGCCAAATACACTGAGGCTGTTGATTCACCCAAAACCCAGGCATTCTGCGACAGGGTGGCTATGTTTTTCCAAGATAAAGTTAAGGAGGTTTACGACCGTTTCGCTAAACCCACGGTTCAAGAAATAGCTGCCTTTTCAGTGGCTACAGCCAGACTTGGGACTGCCGGTATTGCGCCAGGCACCCGCGCTGATTGTAGCGATCCTCCTGAATTATCTACTTTTCCGCCACTGACAACGGAAGCAACAATAAACTTGCTAAAATCCACCAAATCAGGTTCTCCACTGGACCTATGCCCTCCAAAAATCTTTCATCTTTTACCTGAGATTTTTGCGTCTCACTTGATGCCCATTTTTAATCAAATGTTTTTATCTGGCACATTCCTCACCAGCTGGAAGCTGGCCTCCGTGCTCCCCCTTTTAAAAAAAAAAAACACATTTTGATGATATTGATCCTAAGAACTACCGCCCGATCTCCAGACTGCCACTACCAGCAAAAATGGCGGAGAAAGCCATGAATAATATTCTATCAGAATATATTGAAAGGAATGATTTCTTTGACGCTCAATTCGGGTTTCGAGAATATCACAGTACTGAATTGGCATTGATCACAGCTTCAGAAATGAATAGGCAAACCGTCGACTCGGGGGGCAGTGCAGCACTTGTGCTGCTTGACCTCTCGGCGGCGTTTGACACGGTGAACCATCAGAAACTCCAGGAAGTTCTAAAGGGAATCGGCGTCCAAGGGAATGCACTTACCCTACTTAAATCATTCTTGTCGGATAGGGAACAATTTGTGGCTTAAGATAACCTTAGATCACCCAATTTTATATTACCATGTGGGGTGCCACAAGGATCCTCCCTAAGCCCCACTCTTCTTAATATTTATGTTGTACCATTGGCGAAACTGATCAGGTCCTTGGGTTTTTCTGCTGTTTCCTATGCAGACAATACGCAGATTATCGTCTCAGTGTCAGGTTCCCCCACTGACACTTTGAAACAGTTCTATTCCTGCCTCCTTCAGGTTGGGGAATGGATGGCTACTAATTGCTTAAAACTTAACTCCAGCAAGACAGAGGTTTTACTTTTCGGTGCTCACACTAACTTCTGGTCACCTGATCTCTGGCCCCTGGAATTGGGGCCACTACCAACGCCAGTGACCATTTGAATACCACGTCAATCAGGTTACCTCTCTCTCCTTCTATACGTTAAAAATTCTATGAAAAATCCTACCATTCATCCCAGCTGAGCTCCGTAAATTAGTGGTTTCAGCACTTGTCCTCTCAAGGGCCGACTACTGCAATGGGCTCTTTATCAACCTCCGGGAAAAAATGCCTAGCTAAATTGCAGGTTGGGCAGAATGCAGCAGCCAGGCTCCTGTTGAACATCTCAAGACACAAATCTGTGTCAATGGCACTCAAGGATCTACACTGGCTGCCAATAAAAAGACGTATAGAGTTCAAGGCTCTATGTATTTTCTTTAAGACCACACAAAACATAGGACCAGGATTTTTAAAACGGAATTTGATACCCTACGTTCCAGCACACAATCTTCGCTCATCCTCTGCAAATTATCTTGTTGTTCCCAGGGTGAAAAAATGCTCCTGGGGGGGGGGGAGAAGCTTTTTATTGGGCGCAACTAGGTTGTGGAACTCTCTCCCAATAAAACTGAAACAGGAGAAAAATCTGTTATCTTTCAGGAAGGCGTTAAAGACTTGGTTGTTTAGTCTTTAAAGTCCCTGCAAACTCCTTAGCTGAAATCCTGTCTCAATGAGCAAGCGCCTTGACACCCTCAGGTGATTGTTCGCGCTCTATAAGTCGCCATTTCATTTCAGGTGGCACAGGGCATCTGGCAGTTAGGAGAACCCTGGCTAGATCTTTTATCCACTGTCAAGAATGTGCTCTGTCAAAGGTTTTGATTTGGACTTGGAGTTTATGATGCAACATTTGTGTCTGGAATGGAACACAGTGATCCTGTACGCTTTTCTGCCCTACCTCTCCTACCATGAGTTCTAAAAATGATCTAGATCGACATGGGCCCATGTCATCCTAATGGCTATGCATTTAGCAAGGAGTGTGTGCTAATGGAACTTCTGGGAATGAGCATCTGCCCTCTGATCAGGCTCCCACTTCAAGAGGCTCTCCTGTCTCAGTGGCAGGACCCTTCACCCAAACCTCCGCAATCCACCCCTCCATTTGTGGAGATTTAGTGGCAACAGTTGACTGCATTTGATCTTCCACCTGAAGTGGTGGATGTCCTCAGACATCCTTACACAAAGAATATTTATGCTGGGTGCTAGGGCAAACGTGTGACCTGGTGCGAAGTCTGCAAGACAGACCTATTAAAAGCTACACTGTCCGATAACCTAGTGTTTGTTATATCTTTAACCAAGCAAGAACCTGCCTTAGGCACTATAAAATGTTGTTTTCCAGACCTTTCGGGCTTTTCACTTTTACCAGACTAGACTTTTTTGACACCTGTTGTGTTGTGGTTTATTAAAAGTTTGTCCTCCCGTTTGTGATGCCACAGTGGTACCTTCATTTGGTCTAGAAATTTTCATGTGTAAACCCTTCGAGCCGAGGCACAGCTACTCATTATCTCTTCTGACCTTAAACACTGTCTTCCTCATTGTGAAGCCTTCAGCTCATCGCAAGAGTGAACTTAACACAATGCCGGTGCGACTACTTCCACCTTTTTTCTGGAAAAACTGGAGTTGAGGACTCTGGCCGCCTTCTTACCTAAACTCCTTTCCACTTTGGACGATCTATTTTTTTCCCGGCATTCTTTGCCAAAAAGAAGAGAAGAGGCTCAATTGACTGGACCCCAAAACAGCTTTAAGCTTTTACATCGATCAGCTTTTTGTGGGTTTCTTTGGGGCCCAAAAAGGGAAGGCTGTTCAGAAAAGGATTCTGTCGAGATGAATTGAGATCTGCTATGCACACTAGGCAAAAAGCAGCCTCCAGTAGGGCTGAAAGCCCTTTCCACAAAAGAAAGGCTGCTACCACTGCGTTGACATGCGAAGTGCCTGTCCTTGACATCTGCCAGCCTGCGACAAGGGCATTGGTGGACTTGTTCATGAAGCATCACTGCCTTGACTACCAGGTCTGACTAAAAGTTCATTTCGCCTGTTTCGGTCCTGCAGGGCTTTAGGGTCTGAATCCACTCCTCAGACCCTCCACCTTTGGAAGGTACTGCTTTGATATCTATTCTAAAGGTGAGACATCTGTGGTTAGAAGTATCCATTACAAGTACAAGTTACTTGCCTTCAGTAAGGGTCATTCTGGTGGATTTTCAAACTGTATTGTGTATTGTATTGTAGTCGGTCTTGTATAGCGCGTAGTTACCCTTGGGCATCCCAGCGCTTGATCAACCATACCCTAACCGAGAGCAGGAGAGGCACATCACAGAGGAAACAAGTACGTTTTCAGCAGTTTCCGGAAGCGCAGGGTGCCAGTTTCTGAGCGCAATTCCTGCGGAAGCGCATTCCAGAGGGTAGAGATCTGTACTGCGAATCTTCTGCCGCCCGTGCGGGCCTTGTACACCCTAGGGGCCTTGAGTAGAAGTTTCTGATCCGAGCGAAGGGCTCTGGAAGCTTTATAGGGAACCACAAGTTTAGATAGTATAGGGGGGCCCTTGCCCTGCAGGAGTTTATGGGCAATACAGAGGGACTTGAACTTGACTCTCTCCCGAACTGGGAGCCAATGCAAGATCTTCAATGCTGGTCTCGCTGACTGCCTTCTAGGAGCATTGGTCAGCAATCTGGCCGCAGCATTTTGCACTTGCTGGAGCTTATTCAGCGTGGACTCTGGGGCACCGAGGAAGATCGCATTACAGTAGTCTAATCTAGATGTGATCAGACCCTGAATAAGAAGCTTCCTGGAAGTAGGGGGGAGAAGGGGTAGGACCTTACGGGCAGAGCGAAGAAGCCCGAAACAGATCCCTGCCGTTTTCTTTGCCTGCGTCTTGAAAGAGAGGTCTTGTTCTAACCAGACACCCAAGCTCTTAATCTCTTGTTTGGAGCAGGGGAGATCTCCTAGGCAGCTAGGCCAGCATGACATAGGGAAAGGGGGAGCCTTGTGCCCTAGAAGCATAATTTCGGTTTTGGATCCATTGAGTTTCTAAGCTGAATCACACATCCAGGTATAAACCTGGGACAGGCATTGATGCAATACCTCCGGGTTCTTCACCAATTGGGAGAGGGCAACCACCAATTGGGTGTCGTCAGCGTAGCTGACGATCTTTATCCCAAAAGGTGTCACCACATCCTCTAGGGGAGCCATATACACATTAAATAGAGTGGGACTCAAGGAGGAGCCTTGAGGGATTCTCACAGACTCATCCACCTCCCTGTTCTGTGAACTGGACTATTTTTTCCCTTATCTAAAAGGTCCTAATTTAGAGATCTGGACTCGGATCATGCCAATCTGGCGATGGGCTCTGTGTCTAAGGGCACTGACTTCAGCATGGATTGGTGGCACTTGTAAGTACTTCTTTTTGTACGATCGCCCCAAAGTTTTTTGACTACTTGTAGAACAAACAGCAGCATCAAAGTGCACTGAGGCCTGCTGATCAGACCTCAGTGCCCTGACCCTAAAGTGTATATCGATTTGACTGTACCCAATTGGAAATGGACAACTTATCTGTAAGTCCCTAGTATAAGGTTCCCTGGTACCCAGCGCATGTAAGTTAGAAGTGTACACCAGGGCTTGCAGCATTGGTTGTGCCACCCTGGAGGTCCCCCAAGTAAAATGAGTCCTCCAGAATACTACTGTAGACTGGCAGAGCAGTCCTGCACTACTTGCCCGGCTTTGCCTTCAAAAAAGCAATGGCAAAGGCCACTACTTCCCCTGTACATCTGTGTAAGTCCGCCCACTAGCGGGCCTACTAAGTCTTAAGGCAGGGTGCAACATATAACACGGACACGACATGTTGTATTACTTGTCCTGACAGTAAACACGCAAAAACACTGTTTTTACTGTGGAAAGACTTGGTCGCCCTATTGGCGAGTACAGTATTACACATTGACCCCTCAGCTGTGCTAACTCCTGAACGGCACAACCAAAGTGGGCACTCCAAGGTATCAAACAACTCTTTACATTGAGCCAGACTTGTTTCTCACGTCGAAATGAATGTAACTTGTTGCAGTGGACAGCTTTTACAAAGCTGCCAGTTAGTTGCCATTAAAAACTCATGTGTCTTCCCAGGCACATGTGGAGCCTGCTCCACGAGACAGCTTTCTGCCTTCTTGAAGAGCTGTGCCAACGACTCGCAGGAAAGAGAACAATGAGGGATTGCAGGCTAGGGAAGTGTTACCTCCCTCCTGCAGGACAGGAAGGACATGGGTGTTAGCTCCAAAAGGCAGGTGTCAAAGGGAAAGCAGCCTTTGAAGGGCAAATGTGTAACACTAGGATGGAGGGCCGCCCCATTGTTTAAGCAGATGGACTGGCTTCCCTAGGGTTGTGTAGCCCTGAAGTAGCCACACGACATGGGTGGGCTAGGGAGGTCTGAACACCAAGAAATGTGTCCCGCCATCTGGGGAGTGGGTATAATGGTGCATCCAGGGATAGCCCGATGCCACACTCCACAGAATTTGTCACCATGTGAGAGGGAACCTGGTTGCCCATTGGCACCAAGCCCTCCAATCTCATCTGGCTTGGAAGAAGAACCGAAGAAAGTCTGCTGTGCTGCACTGAAGCACCAGCAAAGGGAGGCTGCACTGTCAAAGACTGCATCTGGTGGCTAGCAAAAAGAGGGAATGTGCCTGCTGTGTTCTGCTGGGGGGGGGGGGGGCTTTCTCCATAGCCCAGTCAGGCCAAGAGAACTGCAAGAGCCTGACCTACTGGCCTCCTCTTAGCAGCACAGGGACCCGACAGCTGAAAAAGCCTGATGGGGCAAGTTGGTAATGCTCCTTTTGGTGTAAAGTCTATCTAACCTCTGATTCCTCCCTGCTCTTTCACCTTCAAGCTCTCTGAAGTGGCCTCTTTTTAACATCTAAAAAGGTCTTTAGGTAGGAATCTGCACACTGGCACTGAAGATGGTGTGTCGCTCCATAGCTTAGAGCACAGACAGAGCCAAGCAAGAAACTGACATCAGCGCACAATGGTTGCCCTTTTTATGTGGCTCTGCTCTGTCATTTCCACTGGAGTATGGAGCAAGTGCCGAACCACTTGGTGTCACCTAGAGTGGTGCAGGAGCATTGCTGAAAGGTTTCTGATCCAGTCTGACAGCTACTGTCTGTGGCATAGTTTCATTAGTGTTGTACCATACACCTGTGTTCGAGGCATGTGGGCTGCTGAATTCATATCTGTGCATAGATCGCCGCCTAGTGTTGGGTCCGGATGTTTGCACGTTGTTGTCCTGGAAGAGTCTTCGAAGTATCCTGAGATAGGTGACTCCTCCCCTGGACTACAGTGCGCATGGGCATCCTCTCCATCCTCAGATTGTTTTTTTCCGCCATTGGGTTCGGATGTGCTTATCTTGACTCAAGTTAGGAAAATCTAGTTTCAGGCCAAAAGGCCTTTAGTTTTTGACGGTACGGTTTCCGATCGGTATCGACAGTTTACAGACTAGTTTCGCGATTTTAACAACTTTTCGGATCCATTCAATCCGAACATCGACCGAACTTCGACGATGGAATCGAGGACCCCATTCAAGCGGTGTCCTGTTTGCCACGCCAAATAACCCCATATCGACGTCCACCCGGTGTGTAACAAATGCCTCTCACCGGATCATGACGAATCGAAATGCATGGCCTGTGCCCGATTCCGATCCAAGAAGACTCTACGGAATCGACGAGCCGCGCGACTGGAAGCGCAGCAAGCGGCACCGGCCCCGGCCAACATCTTCAGCACCGAGGACGAAGATGTCGAAAGCGTGGAAAATACACCCTCCAGCCCCACTTCCGAACACGGTTCCCGATCGGAAGATGTCGAAGAAGAGCTTATTCACAGGGAAGAAGCTGACGATGAGGTAGGAGACTACGATGAGGCCTTAGGGGCCGAAGAAGGTAGCTCCGGTGAGGAGCAAGGCCTACCCGTCCAAATGGAGGATATCCCAATGGGTCAGTCGACGGCTCCGGTCGAGGGATCGCCTTCGGGCCTTACCCAAGACCAATCCTGCAGTTCCTCGGCCCCGCCCTCTGGCCCGGCCACGGACATTCAGCAAGAGCCATTGTCACCTAAAAAGACTGGTTTCCCTACCACTAAACCGAAACCACTCATCGCACCGGTTCAACAGAAACCAAAAGTGAAACTGACACTGGTCGGCTCGAGGACCACCACACCTTCGACGCCAGCCAAACCCGTCGGCTCCGACCGCACCAAACGGGACTTCGGTGCCGAACTCGCTGCAGCCGATGTCGGCGCCGACCCAAAAAGGAAATCTGTCGGTACCGTCAAAGCGCCGAGGCCCCCGGCACCGAAAAAATCGGCACCAGCCATCAAGGTGAAAATGGCCACTGCATCGCTATCCACCTCAAAGGCAGCGACTAAGGTACATTCATCGACGACGTCGTCGGCTCCTACCCCTCTTCGGCTCGATGACCCGGTGACTTCGAAGAAGTCCACGCCTGCCGATACGGAACCTATCGGCGCCAAAGAACCATCAGCGTTCCAGGTGCAACAAGTGGCAGCGTCCTTGAAACGCATCAGGGAAAAGGCAGCCCTCCAGACCTCGTCGGGCTCCGAACCGAAACGGGCACAGAAGGCACCTTCGGCACCGGACAACATCACCTTTGGTCTGCCGCCATCCACGGCGCCGAAAATGTTCGAAATCAGAACCCGCGTCACACAGACAAGGTCCCCATCTACCGAACACTCGACTACTGGGACATCGCCGTCCCACTTCATCGACGCCGACACCGGCAGGCTTATGCTCCAAAAGCGGAAGATCACTTCAGGGCACGCTTTGGACTCTTATAGGATCCCGCTGAAACAAAAAATGTCGGCGGAATCGGAACCAGTTCTTTATGAACGCATCCACACCTCTTACACAGATCCATCATTCTCTCCAACGCACTCCGACACGGCTGCAGTGGAGGACTACATGGGTGACGACACCATCTACCCCGAAGACATGGACCCTGAGGGCCAGCAAGACCCTGATCAGGTCTGGGATGACCCCGTAGAGCCTGGTGCCGCCCTGGATACACAGGACACGCAACTTTATGGCGCAAAAACGTCCCCCACAGAGGACACTGCTGCATTCAACGCCCTCATTGAACGTGCCGCAGCCAATCATGGAGTGCAACTCCACTCAGACACTATCGAGGATGATTTCTTGGTGGACACTTTCGCATCCTCAGAGAGGACTGTTAAAACTCTGCCCATGTTAAAGGGTGTCCTAAAGCCAGCAAAGGACATTTTCAAAGAAACCACCAGGGCACGGGTCATAAACCCCAGGATCGAGAAAAAATACAAACCCGCACCTGGGGACCCCACGTACATTAGGAGCCAGTTGCCTCTGGACTCCATTATAGTTGCCAATGCTCGCAAACGAGCACACTCGCAGACAACTGGTGATGCTCCTCCCCCGGACAAAGAGTCCAAGGTTCTAGAAACCTCCGGCAAACGGATTGCAGCCCAGGCAGCAAACATATGGCGCATCGCCAATACACAGGCCCTCCTAGCTCGCTACGACCGTTCACACTATGACACATTAGAGATCCTACTCCAACACCTGCCAGAGGAGTACAAAGAGGCAGCGGAGATCCTCATCAGGGAGGGACAACTGCTCACAAACGCATCCATCAAGTGTGTACTGGATGCCGCAGACACAGCTGCAAGGGCAATAAACACTAGCGTCATGCTACGACGACACGCCTGGTTACGAATCTCCGGATTCAAACCGGAAGTCCAAAATAACATCCTCAATCAGCCGGTCGACCACCCCTACTACTTATTTGGACCGGAGGTTGACACCACCTTAGAAAAGATAAAAAAAGACATGGACACTGCGAAGTCAATGGGGGCTCTGCAAACGCAGACTTTTCGTAGTGGCTCCTTTCGTCGCCCCGGAAATAGAGGTGCAGGTAGAGGACAGGGGGCACAACAAACCTACAATAAAGGGGGCACACAGGGTTCCTACGATAAAAACACCCGCGGTGGATATCGTGGCTCCAGCACCAAGGGCAGAGGACGTGGTTACGGCATTACCAGGTCCTCCCCCAAAAACAAACAGTGACGCCCTCTCCCTGCCCCCCGACCACATAACACCTGTCGGGGGGAGACTACAGCGGTTCCTGTCCACGTGGAATTCCATCACCACAGACAGGTGGGTCAAAGATGTTATCCAACACGGTTACTGTCTCGAATTAACCGCCACTCCACCCACCATACCGCCAAGGCACCGTCCTATGTCCTCAGAGCACTTAGCGTTATTACAGCAGGAGGTGCTAAGTATGCTGCAAAAAGGCGCAATAGATGTCGTGCCCGTACACCAGCAGGGAACAGGGGTGTACTCTCTGTACTTCTTAATACCAAAAAAGGACGGGTCACTCAGACCTATTCTAGACCTGAGACCCCTCAACCACTACATTCTCTCAGAGCATTTTCACATGCTCACCCTGCAGCAGGTTCTCCCACTCCTCAGACAGGGAGATTTCCTAGCCACGCTGGACCTCAAAGATGCGTATTTCCACATACCAATACACCCGTCACACAGAAAATATCTCCGGTTCACCATTCAGGGTCAGCACTATCAATTCAAAGTCCTCCCCTTCGGAGTAAAAACAGCAGCCAGAGTTTTCACAAAGTGCCTAGCTACCGTGGCTGCACATCTACGGAGGCAACACATTCACGTCTACCCTTACCTGGACGACTGGCTTGTTCAGGCAAAGTCAGCCCAGCAATGTGCCAGCCACATGTCCCGCACCATTCAGCTCCTTCACAGTCTGGGATTCTCAGTAAATTACCCAAAATCACATCTCCAACCCGCACACGTACAACAGTACCTAGGTGCGACCATAAACACTCTGGCAGCCACAGCTCAGCCAAATTTAGTGAGGATCAGCAGCATGCAAATGCTAATTTCCAAGTTCAAACCCCAACACTCCCTTCCTGCGCGAGTGTTCATGCAGTTGATAGGCATGATGGCCTCCTGCATTTTCATAGTCCCACACGCGAGACTACATATGCGCCCACTTCAGGAGTGCTTAGCACGTCAGTGGAATCAGGCTCAAGGACAGTTGAAAGACCTAGTGTTGGTGAGCGGTCGGGCATACAACTCTCTGCATTGGTGGAATCCACAAAACCTTTGCAAGGACCGACCGTTCCAAGAGCCTGTTCCCCAAATAATACTGACAGCGGACGCGTCTCTCCAGGGATGGGGAGCTCATGTACTCAATTACACAGTGCAGGGACTATGGACAACACAACAAAAGAAGATGCACATCAACCTTCTGGAACTGTTGGCAATCTTCCTAGCCATGAAGGCATTCAAAGTACATCTGTGCAACAAGGTCGTGTTGATCCGGACGGACAACATGACTGCCATGTACTACATACAGAAGCAGGGAGGAACACACTCTCCACAGTTGTCTCATCTGGCTCAGAGCATGTGGAAGTGGGCCATTCAGAGGAACATATTCCTCATGGTGGAACACCTCCCAGGCAAGGACAACCAGATGGCGGATCTGCTCAGCAGACACAGCCACCAAATGCACGAGTGGGAGTTACACCCATCAGTACTCCAACCGTACTTCCAGCAGTGGGGTCATCCAGAGATAGACCTATTCGCGACAAGCGAAAACGCAAAATGCCAAAGCTTTGCCGCCAGGTTCCCACATCCACAGTCGCAGGGCAATGCGATATGGATGAACTGGTCCGGCAGATTTGCGTACGCTTTTCCCCCAGCGCCATTGATACCGCTAGTGGCACGCAAACTGCGACAGCACTCACTGACACTCATCCTGGTTGCTCCAACATGGGCACGCCAGCCATGGTACACAACCTTTCTAGAACTTTCCGTGGTGCCGCATCAAAGGCTGCGGATCAAACCCGCGCTTTTGACGCAGAACCATGGAGAAATTCAGCACCCAGATCCGCAACCGCTGAACCTGGCAATCTGGCTCCTGAAATCCTACAGTTTGGCTACCTAAACGTGCCACCTGACTGTATGGAGATCATTAAGGAGGCCAGGAGACCCACTACCAGGGCTTGCTATGCAGCTAAATGGGAGAGGTTTGTCATTTATTGCAACAACAATGACATTAACCCGCTAGACGCATCCATTCAAAATATAATCTGTTACCTCTTATACCTATACCGATGCAATCTGGCATACACCTCAATACGTGTCCACTTGACCGCAATAGCAGCCTATCTCCAGAACAGGCAGCACCTCTCTTTATTCAGAGTGCCTGCCATCAAAGCTTTCTTGGAGGGACTTAAACGAGTAATTCCCCAAGACAGCCACCAGCACCGGTGTGGAACCTCAACTTGGTCCTCACCCGACTGATGGGTCCACCCTTCGAACCTCTCCACTCATGTGAGATTCAATTCCTCACCTGGAAAGTAGCTTTCCTAGTGGCAATCACTTCGTTAAGAAGAGTTAGTGAACTCCAGGCACTAACCATTCAAGAGCCATTCATACAGGTTCACGCAAACAGGGTCGTACTACGTACCAACCCCAAATTCATGCCCAAAGTAATATCGCAGTTCCACATGAATCAAACTATTGAACTGCCTGTTTTCTTTCAAAATCCACAGAATGTAGCAGAGAGAATTCTCCATACACTAGATGTAAAGAGAGCCCTCATGTACTATATAGACAGAACTAAGGTCTTTAGGAAGACAAAACAACTTTTCGTTGCCTTTTCTCCACAGCACAAGGGCAACGCCATTTCCAAAGTAGGTATAGCCAGATGGATCGTTAAATGTATTCAAATTTGCTATCAAAAGGCTAAACGCACATTAACGATTCCCCCACGAGCCCACTCAACACGTAAGTTAGGGGCGTCCATGGCTTTCCTGGGAAACATTCCTTTACAGGAAATATGTAGAGCAGCCACATGGTCCACTATACATACATTTACCAAACACTACTGTGTAGATGTACACTCAAAACCGCAGGCAGCTGTAGGACAGGCTGTTCTCAAAACTCTTTTTCAGACCGCTGCAGCTGGCACTGGTAGCCGCCGCTAATCGGAGGTACTGCTATGTATTCTATGCACAGATATGAATTCAGCAGCCCACATGCCTCGAACTGAATATGCTACTTACCAGTATGCATCTGTTCTTGGCATGTAGGGCTGCTGACATTCATATCGCCCACCCTCCTCCCCGGCGCCTGTAGCAGCTGCAGCTCTCAGAATTACTGTATAGCATGGTCATCACTTTCTGTATCTACTCCATCACTGCCACAATGGCGAAAAACAATCTGAGGATGGAGAGGATGCCCATGCGCACTGTGGTCCAGGGGAGTAGTCACCTATCTCAGGATACTTCGAAGACTCTTCCAGGACAACAACGTGCAAACATCCGGACCCAACACTAGGCGGCGATCTATGCACAGATATGAATGTCAGCAGCCCTACATGCCAAGAACAGATGCATACTGGTAAGTAGCATATTCAATCTCTCCACAGCTCCAAAGGATGACTGGTTGAGTCACAGGCATAAGTGGTCTAGAATGGATGAACTATATGAAGAGCAGCCTTTAGAGAAATGCCATAGGAAAGAGCAGCAATAAAAAAAAAATGGCCTTCATGAGCCACCAAAAACAAAGGCAAATAATTGATCCTCCCACGTAAGAGCCTAAAGTAGAATAGCCCAGACAAAATCTCCATAGTAATGACGCGCACCCGGGTAGACACTTTATCAATTGGGGAGATCTTTCTCAATGTACAGCTGTTCCCAAATTGAAGCGAGATTTTCCTTCTCTGCAATTGTTGACTTATCTTCAAAAGCGATAGGTTAGGCTAGTGGTCTTATTAGTTCCAGACCTGTTGGAATCTACCAAACGCATGTTCTTGACTTATTCTTTGTTAAAGCAGACTGAGAGGGAAATGGAGACGCAGGATCTGGCTACAGATTCACATCACTTCAACTGTACCGTCCCAGAGCCAATCCAACAACTTTTGGAACTGCTGTTTAGAGAATTTCAGGAAACTCTAGAAGAAATGCGACCAGTTAGCGCGGCTCATTACCACATAAAAAGATACAACAAATCTGTCAGTGTATGAATACTGCTGCTGTTCTTTATGAGTAGGTTTCCGTACATGCAGTTGACAATCTCAGACTCTTGAAGTGCAGCAGAAAATCTTGGCTCTTTTTACCATTGCTCAACTTGAACTCATGGTTCCTGGGAAGCTGGCTGTATTTCCTCTTAGACCTTTCCTCAGAGAACCTAAATGTCCTGGCGACTGCCAGGAAGTCCTTCACCAAAGCTCAGTCAGAGCAGGTTTCTTTAATCTGTGTGTCTTAAATTTGAAGAAAGTCTGATCTCCTCCAGTAACCATTTGCCAGCCGGTAGTTGGTAAAACAAAGCTGAATCATGTCTTCTTAAAGATACTATCAATTTAGAGGCAAAATCCAAATGGTAAAAACCCCTGCAATCAGAACTTTCATATGGCAATAGCACACGAGGTAGCAGAAGAAATAAACAAATACACCCAAAGAATGGCAAAGGCAAAACCTGGATAGGGGTTTAAAGATCTCATCAGAAATTAAGTAGAAGACAGCAAAACTATAAGGAAAATGGAAATAGGTAAACTAATGCAGAGGAGTCGGAGGGGTAAATTTACAGAGTCAAAAATTATGAGCAAGGGGCTATGCCAGAGAAAAAGTATCTGGAAGCATTGTGGTGCAAAAGGAGCAGGACCACAATGCTTTTATGCTAATTCTTACCCTGAAAAATTGAATCAACTTCCCTAGAAGTTAGTCTTTGTCTTGGATTAGAAAGGCTCCTGTAGAAAGTTGAATGGTGGCCATGATGTATTGGGGTGTGTAAACCGGAATTCCCTGTTTGAGCCGAGGACCCACTGGGTGTTTGTTGTCTGCTGCTCCTCATGCCCCCCTCCAAAAGTCCCAAAGGATTCAATGCAGGGAAAAGCCTCACCTAAGAGGGTGAGCAGAGCTTCTCTTTTAATGCGCTAGAGAATACTCACTTTGGAGCCGCACCCAGCTCCCTGGTAGGCTTTGCGTGTGACACAAGGTCCTAACATGTTGAGGCTTCCACATTGAAACAAGTTGCATTTAGTAAGAGAAGGCTCTTTATGACTGATTGAAGCTACCTGGGCCTCCTCCTCCCTTTCTCTTTCTGAGAGCTTTGGAATCAACACATACCATGAGCGTGGGAATAAGTCAAAATGAAGGAGTGAAAGGATAACATCAAAAGCCTGGGGGTATGGCTGGACAGGAATCTCTCTCTTAACACTCAGGCCACAAAGCTTTCCGCCACCTGCTTTGGACTTCTCCGGACTTTGAAGAAGGTTCTCCCCCTGCTCCCAATGGAGGCAAAACAAACAGCCATACAGGGCATAATACAGTCACGTCTGGACTTGAACAACGCCCTTTACCTGGGAGCCCCAGAGTACACATTGAACAGACTGCAGCTGGTACAGAACTGCGCGGCCCGTACCTTACTGCAAATTCCCCGCAGAACCTCAGTTAGGGAGGCACTGACCAGCCTTCATTGGCTACCAGTACGAAAAAGAGTCTCTTTCAAAGCAATGTGTTTTGCCCACCAGGCCTTCTGGGACTCGGGCCCCAAAATCATGCGTAGCCTAGTCAGCCAATATCATCCAGGCAGAGACCTACGCTCTAGTCAGGCTTTCATGGCAACGGTCCCCAGAATTAAAAGGACTAGAGCAGGCGGAAGAATGTTCACCTTCAACGCCTCAAAAATCTGGAACTCCCTTCCCCTTCACCTGAGATCTAACCCCAACCTCGCCTCCTTCCGTAAACAACTTAAAACACATCTGTTCAAATCTCAGTAACAATTCAGCCCCTCCCCCCTCCTCCCAGTTCTGTTATCCTCACTACACCCCCCATCTGGTTCCTCTAGCGCTTGGACGCCCCAGGGCAGCAACCGCGCTGTATAAATCCATTTTCATTCATTCATTCATTCAGTTATCCACAACGTCTGTGGACTCCTTAGTCCTCGACAGAAACCACACTGATTGGCTCCCTCTTTTCCACTCTTTGTTCATGTCCTGGAGCGGGAGCCATGCCACCTATAATGCATTCACGTGTGCATGGTACCAGCACTCAAAACTCTGGATTAACAAGGTTGGAGTTTCCGATCCCACCACCAGGTGGCTTGAGTCTCCCTCGTTCATAATGCTGCCGAGGGACTGGAATAGGGGTAGTAGGGAAGCTACCATAAAAGTAACCGTATCCTCTTGTTCTACTTGAGCACTAGCAAGAGATGCTTTGTTAGGTACGATGTGCTGTATTCGTTTTTCTGCCACTCTTGGGATTTTGAAATTGTCACTCACTGGTGATTTTAGACAGCGTGCAACTAAAGCTTAAGTAGGAAAAACCGAGCTGACAATTATTTATTTGTCTTGGCTTACGTAGTCGTGGCGTTTCATCTATAATTCATCGCTCAGACTCTCCCGGGAATTTATGCGTGGCAAACATTTAATGAAAAATGTGCAATTTACTCGGTATGGTGAACACACAGATGTGGCCCATGGATTGATGTTTATTTATTTTTTCTTTTAGCGAGATTACAGCACTAGAAACATTGGACTCGGAAGATCAACGTTGTAAACACTTTCACTTTGTAAAACGCAAACGTAATGTGATAAATAAGGGAGTTTGCACTCTTTACATTCATTTCTGCCCAGGCTGCATAGTGACTTGGCAAGCATTATAGAGGATCCCGTGGTTGTTTTCAAATGAACGTTGGTGTTTTGACGTAACCCAAGATTCCCAGGGATAGCCGATAATGTGATCTTTAGACATGAGAAATGCTTTTTATATTCTTGTAATTGATTTTATATTGAAACCTTAACACCTCTCCAATCCCATCGCAAGAAAGTCACGTAAAAGCATGGAAGGACAGCAAAAGGAAATAACGCATTATGCTTACTTTAAAAATGCTCTTTTGCTAGTGTTGACATGAGCTAAGTGGAGGGAGGATCATGCGAGCGCGAGGTTAGTCAGTTGGCCTAACGCTAAGGCGGTCGTCCTCGAATCTGGGGAAATGGGTTCGAGTCTCGGCAATGACGCCAATGCTGATCATCCTGTGATTCTGGGCAAATCACTTAATCTCCCGGTGCCTAGCAAAAACCAAGCATTGAAAATGCAATAGGTCTCGCCTTTCATTAAGTTAAAGCCATTTGCTTTGCCATACAATACCATTAGCATGACGAGACGCACTCTGCTGAGTAGCCGAGAGGCCGTCTCGGGGGCTGCTGCTGCTAAGTCGTTTTAAAAACTGTTATATTGCTGCTAAATACTGCTGTTTGCTTTGGGTCCTTACGGTGCTTTTACTGACACGGGACAGCACCCAATCTTTTACTGTGGGATCATGTGTGTTTTTTAAACGGTTTTTTATCCCTCCGCATACCCGCACTTTAAAAATATATCCTTTCTCACCTGCTGCTAGAGCGGGACCCCTCTCGCCGTGCCAAACGCCATCTTGGGACAGGCTGGAAGGCTGTAGTCAGGCGCCATATTGCTAGGGGCACCAGGACCACAAGGGGATAGGACATAAAAGAGGCGAAATGCTAGCGGGCGCGCCGATGGCGCGCCAGAGGCAAGCCCGTCTGCGCCCGTCCGCGCCTCGGACGAGCATAGGACGTCTCAGGACTTAGCCACTGGCGTCAAGGTATGCCGACAGTATACCAGATTACAACTCTTGGAGATAGGAGGCAGGATGGGCTATACTGCACCCACTCAGATTAAGTCCTCCACATAACTCCCTAACCTAGGAACAAGGGCAGGCAATAGACGCCTGAAGGAGCCGAGCACCCTTAACTGCGCACTGCTGAACTGCAGATCCTTAGTCAAGCACCACACTGAAATTGCACTATTAATAGAAGATCTGCTGTTGGATGCGCTCTTCCTCACAGAAACATGGGCCAGGGCAGATGCAGTAGTGGAGATCGGCTCTGCCTGTCCCGAGGGCTTTAAGATCTTGCATAAACCCAGACAGGGAGGCAAGGGAGGAGGGGTGGGGCTAATTTACAGGGAGACATATCGTCCCACCCTGTTACAAACGGATGGATTGGAGGGGATTGAAGCAATGGCCTTCTCATTACAAGGTGACAGAGGGAACTTATTCACAGGCCTGCTCTGTTATCGCCCTCCAGGGCTGTAAACCCCGATGCTACCCCTCCTGAATACAATAACCAACCTGGCACTCACACGTTCCAAAATGATTGTTCTGGGTGACTTTAATTGGCGGGAGAACACAAGCACAAAGAGCCAGCTGCGGGACCTGACGTCTACCTGCTATGGCCTTGGACTTCACCAATTAGTCGCATCTCCCACTCAGCAAAAAGGTCATATCCTGGATCTTCTGTTTGCCAGTAAGACGGAGGCTGAGCTCACAAATGTTCGCCCGCTTATTTAGACAGAACATTATTGTATTCAGTTCAAGATACTGTTAACAGCTTCCTCCACCCAACCTAAAGCCACAGCAGCGTTTAGAGAGGGCAGAAACTGGATCAAATTGACCAAAACTGGATCATTACTGACCCCTCCCACAGTCAGCATTTTTTTTAGCCTCTAGATCGGTGGAGGCAAACTATAATGCCTACCACAAGTTCATTACCAACGAGTTGGACCTTCTAATCCCTAAAAAAAGAAAATTAGGGTCAGGAGCAGGCCATCCGCGCCCTGGTATGACGATGATCTGCGACTGCTAAGACAGCTCTGCAGGCAGGCCGAAAGGAAATGGAGGAAGGGGCTCCTTGCCAGGGACAAGATGGCGCTGAGGTCCACACAGAGCAGATACAAGCAGCTTATCATGGACCGCAAAGCGAGTTTCTATGCTAACTCTATAGCGCATGCCCCAAACGGGGCGAGGGAACTGTTTAGAATTGTGAATTCCTTGTCGGCCCCAAGCTGCCTTGAAAATAAAGTTGTACCTTCAAAGGCTATGTGACGAGATTGCCACCTATTTCAAGGACAAGGTGACGAAGATAACCGATCTCTTTAGGGGCACTGAGAGAGTGGCTGACGACTCTGGTATGGGGGTGGCCCACGAGAGGCCAGGCAAGACTTTTTCTCTGACCCTCTTTCCACCTTTCTCGGACGAGTCGTTTGCTAAGACGGCAAACAGCATCTCGTCTGGCTCTCCCCTTGACCCTCTGCCCCAGAAGGCTTGGAAGCTATATGGCCATCCGACCTTCCCCTGGTTGCGTCAGATCTGCAATCAGTCGTTGGAAGAGGGCCTGGTCCCGGACAGCTGGAAACAGGCTGTTGTTTCCCCCCTTAATAAAAAACCAACTCTGGACCCAACTGTTCCTGCCAGCTTTCGGCCTATCTCTCTCCTCCCGTTCCCTATCAAAATCTTAGAGAAGGCGGTGAGCAGGTCCCTCTCGAACTACCTAGAGGCCAACCTTCTGCTGGACAAGGACCAGTTCGGTTTCCGCCCATGCCACGGAACCGAGTCTGCATTAGTCACCATGCTGGACTCGATGCGGGTGCGGGCTGACACAGGGAGCACCGCTGTCCTGGTGCTCCTGGATCTGTCCGCCGCATTCGATACCGTGAGTCATAAAATTCTGTTGGGGCGGCTGATGGAGGCTGGGGTGGGGGGCCAGGCATTACAGTGGCTTCGCTCCTATTTAGCGGGGAGACACCAAAAGGTGACTATGGGGCCTTTTGTCTCAGAGAACACACCCGTGGACTTTGGAGTTCCACAGGGTTCCAGCATCAGCCCCATCCTGTTCAATATATACTTGCAGCCGCTATTCTCCATCATCATCAAAGCGTTCGGGGTGGAGCTGATTAACTATGCAGACGACACTCAACTGGCCTTCTCCCTGGAAGGTAAATGGGCAGTTCCTCTGGAACAGTTCCAAAGCTGCATGAGGCAGACTACGGACTGGCTGCGGAGAAACTGACTGCAGTTCAATGGAGACAAAACCGAGCTGCTGCTCTACGCACCAACAAAACAGATTCAACATCTACCAGTGGATTTCAGGCTCGCTCCGGACGCGGCCCCACTGATACCAGCTAGCACTGTACGGAATCTCGGGGTTTTATTTGACAATAACCTCCAGCTGGATTCACAGGCTAGTAAAACATCCAGTACCTGTTTTGGTCTGCTGCGACTTCTACGCCGAATCCTTCCGCTGCTGCCTGCCGACTCTCGCAACACGGTCGTCAGGAGCACCATTCTCAGCAGATTGGATTACTGCAACTCTCTGTACCTCGAAGCCCCCCAATACACTCTGCAGGGGTTACAGAGAGTTCGGTCAGCCGCTGCCAAGCTGGCACTTGGTCGCAAGTTTGATTCATCCTTCACTCAGGCACTAAGAGAATTACACTGGGTACCTATTAGAGAAAGGGTCCTATTCAAGTCTCTCTGCCTGGTTCATAAGGCAATTTATGGAACAGGCCCGATCCCACTCCAGGATAGATTCTCATGGTACTCCCCCGCAAGGCAGCTGCAGTCATCCAAGGCCAACCTGCTGGCACAGCCCAGCTTTAAACGGGCCAGGCTGGGGGGGGGAGCTTTTAGGGTGGTTGGAGCCCAAAGCTGGAACGCGCTCCCACCCGAACTCAGACAGACGCAGTCACTGGTGGAATTCAGAAGGAGCTTTAAGACCTGGCTTTTCCCAGCAGCATGATGTCCCCGACCTTGCCCCCCCTGAGCGCTAATACATCTTGTCTGGTCAGAGCGCCTGGATACCCACAGGGTTACAGTTTTCTGCGCTATATAAATACTCATACAATACAATACAATTAGCAAAGCAAATGGCTTTAACTTAATCAAAGGCGAGACCTATTGTATTTTCCATGCTTGTAAGTTATGACAACGGGAGACACCCCATAGAGTGGGTCCGTCTGTTTTCTCAAGGATATCAACAGCTTCCACTTTTGGCGATAGATGGAAGGCCTCCTATTGGTGCCTCAGAGCGTGACGCTGTAATAAGTGGTCAATATGCAGCTTAATTGCCCCACCCCCCCTCCCCACTTCAAACTGCCTATCTCTCGAAACAGGTCTCAGAATTCCTGAAGCAAACCACCCAAACAAGTGGACACTCCATCTCCTGATCCAAGGGTGTTACAGAGCATACACAGGAAGTAGGCAAACAGTAGTAGAAAATAAGCAAAGGAAGAGTGTGTTTTAAGTTCAGGTAGAAGCAGAAGAGGTGCGTTCTTCGATGTCTGCTGTGTGCGCTTAGTTCTAATATCAATGAATACAGAATCCCAGGCACAAGGAGCATTTCTGCGCTTGAGCTGTTTTAAAGCATAGATCTTCCAACTGTAGCGAGCTTTCTGCTTCTTACACCCTCTGTTTGCTAGAGAAGGAGAATGACCTGATCATCGGCATATCCGGCTTTGCATGCTACACCGCACAATGCCAGTGTTCAGCTTGCTGGAATAGAAAGGCAGCGCAGGTCTCGTCAAATCAGTAATTTAGTTCAATGTTTATTTTTAGTGATTATTCTTGCTGTTGGGTGTTATCTTTTGCTTTCAGACCACCTTTCTTCATTCCACCTAGATTCTCAGTCATATTGAATGACTGAGAAACTCATTGGATAGAGCAGAGAGGAAAACTTAAAGAAAACAAGCATTGGAAAAGCTAAAAGGTCTTATCTTTATGACCTATTGTCTTTGCAATGGGTTTTAGTCATGCTACACAGCATGCCTGATGCTGTGCAGCATGGGTAAGAATAAAAAAAAATAAACTTTTGACTCGGATGGGTGCGTCATTTTCTAAGTGCACACACTACGCAAGTACAAGCCTACAAAATGACACCAGCACTTTAAAAAAAACATTTTTAGTTATCATTTTGAGTTGGATTGTTAACTAAAAATTGAAAAATAAAGAATGCCATGGAGTGATTCAGAAGGAAATCGGGGTACAAGGGTTGGTAGGGAAGGAACAAGGGGTCAAACAACACAGGAGGAGCGGAGAAGCACACTGTGAGACAAACTTGGAGGGGGGCACAGTAGCATATGGCGAGACTGGGCAACACAGAGTTGGGGGATCATACAAGCACACAGAGAAGCAGGCAGCACAGAAAGCAGAGCATAGAAGCGCACAGTGAGACAGAGCTGCGTAGAGGCGGAGAAGCAACACAGGGGTAGAAACAATACAGGTGGGACAGGGAAGCACACAGTGAGACAGAGCAGCATAGAGATCCTCAGAGCAGTGCACAGAAGCGCATAGTGAGACAGAGCAGCATAGAGGCAGAGAAGCAACACAGGGGTAGAAACATAACAGGTGGGACAGAGAAGCACACAGTGAGACAGAACAGCATAGAGGCGGAGAAGCAACACTGGGTAGAAATAAAACAGGTGGGACAGGGAAGCACACAGTGAGGCCGAGCAACACAGAGACCTTAAAGCAGTGCACAGAAGCACACAGTGAGACAGAGCGGCATAGAGACCTCAGAGCAGTGCACAGAAGCGCATAGTGAGACGGAGCAGCATAGAGGCAGAGAAGCAACACAGGGGTAGAAATAAAACAGGTGGGACAGAGAAGCACACAGTGAGACAGAGCAGCATAGAGGCCTCAGAGCAGTGTACAGAAGCACACATCGAGACGGAGAATTATGGATGAGACAGAGAAGCAGATGGCGAAACTGAGCAACATGGTGACTGGGTGGCAGAGAAGCACAGGAGGGAGACAGCTGAAAAACACACACACGCTCGTAAAGTGCTTCAATAAAAAGAAAAAAATATCACCCTGGCTCGTGTTTGGCAGATTTCAAAGTCCCACCAGAGCTCGGCATGGCCAGCAGCAGCTTACCTCCGAGGGTGGCGGGGAGCGCGTCAGTTTGCCGCCCTCCCCCTTGGACCCTTGCCCTGTTTCCTGCAGGGGGTGTCGGCAGGCTGAGGAGGCCGCCGCGCAGTGCCTTCTCTTCTCCGGGAAGGTAGGTGGCTTCCATGGTGGACTGAGACAAGGGGGGCGTGGATCTGAACATGCCTGGGTAACGTGGATGCAATGTAGCCACTAGGCGCTATATCTCACGGCAACTACAAGTCGCGCCCACATAACACTAATAAGCAGAGCTCGTGAGTGCCTTTGAACAGCGTTTAGTGCTACAGGAAGCGCCCCACCCAGATTGAACAAATAACCCCGATGAGGGGATGAGACGGGCTCCTCTGGCCAGGCGTGCATCCTGCAGCAACAATCAACAGCAGGGCACAGAAGCTAAGTGATACAAATGTCTATGGCCGCTGCCAGCAACAACGTTTATAAATGTCATACATAGTGGAGCTCATTTGAAAAGAGCGCGTTTAAAACAAAACTCTTACATATGGAAGTACAATTTTCCAACTAAACGTTAACATTGCGAATCCCTGTTCTAGTTTGCACAATAATCCTATTTTAGAACATTTTTAGTCAAAACCGTGTATTAACATTCAGTGCGCCCACGTGCTGGGTATGGGGGGGAGGGGCCGACCTCGGCAGGGGATTTTAAACGGTGACAATCATAACAGGAAAAAAAACTGGCAGACTAACAGAAATTGCATGTTACAGTATAATCAAAAATCATAAAATGCGACAGTCACGTACAGGCTGCCAACCATGGGAGTTCACCAACCTAGGTCTCTTACCGGCACGTTGGGCTAAGTTAAAAAATATCCCATTAACAAAAGCAAAACTATACACTCCAAACAAATAAGCTGACGTTCGAAAGAGTCTAAACAATGGTTGAATTGCCCAAACTACGCTTAAACAAGAAGGATGACTTGAGCTAGAAAATGCAGAGGACTTGCAATACATCCGCACTCGACCACAGCCGTGAACAACAAGCCTCGATCTTTTGTCTTTATGGGGCCATGTGTTTGAAACACATGGCCCCATAAAGATAGGAAACCTTTTGCGACGGGAGAAAATCAGACGAGCCCGTCCAAGTGGGCCGCCTGAAAAATGGAAAAGTCTACGTCACAAAGTGCTCTTTCCCAATGGCTGGCCACCGTTTAGCATAAACGGTGACGTCAGGCAATGTGAAAGAGGGGTGGGGCTTGAAGCCCTTTACAGAATTCCCTCAGAATCATTAAATCTCGCCAAGTGAGCTGCGCATGTGCGCAGCCACTCTAGCCGAGACCTAATGAATGTGTCCTCATGTAATGCAACTGGTGCTATGTAAAGCGCTCTGATACCCGATTCGGGTCAAGTTCCCGCTATATAAAACTCTGAAAAATAAAAAAAAATGCATCCTTATTACATTTTGACTTGATTCACATCGTTTTCATCTCTTGAAAAGGGGAATGAGAAAACCTTATGTTTCAGTGTTGGTCATCAGAACACAGGTGATCTTTAGATCTGGCATATAGAGTTTTTGTCAAAGGCCTGTTGTCTACAGTCAGTGGGTGGCGGCTGGTAAGTACAACTTAAAAGGGGGTATGCACACACAACACATACACACACAACACATACACACACCACACAGACACACCACACAGACACACCACACACACACACCACACACACACCACAAATACTCATAAATTCATACATACACGCATGCACCAGTCAATTAAAACTCAGCTGTAGCTCTTGGGGAGGGAAACCTCGATGGTGCCAGGAGGGTTTGGGGCAGCAGTCCCTACCCCGTCACAGAGTAGGATGGAGCCAGAGAGACTGCTGACCCCACCCATTCTGTGACGAGGTGTCTGTGATAGAGATTGGGCCCTGAAGCGTCCAGGTATGAGGCTATCACTGACGCTCCCCCTTGTCACGAGGGGGAAGGCCAGTTGAGGACCTTTGCCAAGCTCGGGAGGTCAGGCCTACAAGAACAGGGACGTCCTCATCCCAGCCCAGCAAAGTTCAGCACATTTAGCCCATGTCTAGCTCCTGGCTGCCTGACCTGGAAACAAAGAGTCTCTATTACGCTGACCTTTGCTTAGCTTGATAGATTCTTTTTATGTCCAAAAGGTGGAGGGCGTGACCCTCCACCCTTATGGACGGGCTGCTGCTGTCTACAATAGAATACATAGAGTAGGCTTAGGTCAGTCCCTTGCTCATGATTGGATGGCTGTGATACCGGTCTCAGTTTTTTGTTCCTTGTTCAATGGCTTTTCTCTGTATTCTGATGTTTACTTTGCCACTGGCAGATTGCTGCTTTACATTGCTTGTTATTGGAGGAGTTGTATTCTTCACCTACTTTCTTTATCAGGTACATTTATTGATATTCATTCAGCACTCCCAGGGAGTGCACATGTTTTTTGTTACTGAAGCTTTCCACCTTTTCTCAATTTCTCAAAACTGAACTGCTTTAAGTCTAGACCTAATAAGCATTAGCAAAGTCAATAGATCATGCCTAAGGGCGAGCTATTGGTGCAGCAGCTAGCGCTGGCCACATCATAGTGCTTTTTACCCTTATAACGATCGGGTGGGGGGTGTATGAGCAGAGCCTATAAGGGAGATGGGAGGGGAAAAAGCAACATGAATGGGGTGAGAGGGGAAGAAACTTAACGGACAGGGCTTGGGAACGGAAGAAGCAAACCGGAGAGGGCTTGGGAAGGGAAGAAGCAAAATGGACAGGGTTTGGGAGGAAAAGTTGCCACAGGGGGTGGTAGGAAAAAGCGATAATGGGCTGGTGAGGAGAAACAACACGGAAGGGAGGTGGGAGGACAGGGTAGTGGTGTAGAAGAAGCCACAAGGACAGGTGGTGGGTGGAGAAGAAGCTACATGGACAGGTGGTGGGTGGAGAAGAAGTCAGAGTGTCAGACAGTGGAGTGGTGTAGAGTGGAGTACGGTACAGTGGCGTAGAGTGGGATAAAATGTCGTGGAGTGAAAAGTGGACTGGAGTATACTGGAGTGTGGTAGCATAGAGTGGAGTAAAGTGGAGTGGCTTGGGGTAGACTATAGTGGCGTAGAGTGCAGTAGAGTGGAGTGGCACGTAGCATAAAGTCAAATAAAGTGTCCATAAATTGGAGTACGTGTAGTACAATAATGGTGAGTTGTAGAGTGGCATACAGTCTAGTTGAATTTTGTAGAGCGGAGTGGTGTACAGTACAGTACAGTGTGGTGGAGTGGATTGGCATGCAGTGTTATAGAGTACAATGCCATAGAGTGGAGTGGCGTAGAGTGGAGTACTGTGTCGTATAGTGGAGCAAAGTTAGGTGGAGTGGCATACAAATAGTTGCATAAAGTATTGTATAGTGTATTAGAGTATCGAAGAGCGGCATAAAGTGGAGTAGAGTGTTTTTCAGTGGCATATAGTATAGTAAAGTGTTCTACAGTGGAGTGTAGGGGTATAGACAGAGGTAAAGTGTTGAAGAGTAGCATACAGTGTAATAGTGAGTAGAGAGGCCTAGAGTTCAGTAATGTGTGTCAAACAGTGGAGCTTCGTAGATTGAATTGTTGTACACTTGCTGAGAGTGAGGTAAAGTCTCATACAGTGGAGTGGCGTAGTGTGGAGTAAAGTATAATAGAGTGTATTGGCGTGTTAATATTTTGATCTCCACAATTTCGGATTATCATTATTTCAGATCATTTATTTATGATTACCAGAATTTAGACCTGGTAAGTGCCTATACATTAATTTATTCATTTTAATTTATTTTTTTCATGTAGTAATCTTTAGGTGATTATATTTTTTTCCCCTTTCATTTTTGAATGTGTGTTTATACAAAACTTGACTAGGCAAATATAATTAAATTTGTGTATTTTGTCTTACCTTTTAGAAGTGCTCCTTTTTTAATGGGGGTAACTGCCCCAACTGCCTTTATGATTTAGTGCGAGTTTTTCAATGAGGTAAAACCCTTCAAGCACCCCCTTCTTTTAATCTGTTTATTTATGCATATGTATCTGTCCAAAATTATGGTAAATCCAAAATCTAGGATCCGAAATAATGGTAGGACGAAATTGTTGATCTGAATTTGTTCTGGTACTCCCTTTTCCGTGGTGCTAAGTGAAGCCCAAACCAGGAGCTGCCCACAGTGAACCTCCTCAAAAGCACAAGGATGTAAATGATAGAGGTGTTCAGAAGGCAGTACCGCAGACATAAAAGCAACATTCTATTGCCACATGCGTTGCTAGTAATGCTGTTGTCTTTGGAGGATCTCGTCTCACGTGTGACCTCAAATGTGAGTTTCCATCTTACTTCATGAGTTTAGATTTTGGTGCTGCTGAACAAACATCCTATTGTCCCGAGGTGAATTTCCATCCCAGATCATTATGTCCCATGTCTGGCAGTAACACTGATCATCACTGCCTTTACCACCCTGCTCTCTGTCTCATATCCAACCTTGCACTTGCTCACTACTTAATTCCCCAGAGACCTTCCCATGTGTATAAAACAACCTTGCTTCTATTTCGAGCTTACTCCTCGCACTACCAGTGCATGTATCACTTGGCGTATGTTCTCCACCAGTGTCTCCATCTCTTACCCTTTAATGGAAGATTCCCAATCCCTTCCAAACCTTGGAGTTAGTCCACAACATTTCGGTCTGCATAGAAGCAGCTGCAAGCCTGTGGAAATGGGAAAGGAGCTCACATTGACACTCTCACCCTGAAACGGGACTTCATGCTTGCTGGATCATTTTGGAGCAGAAGCATAGCCTATAGTTCCCTCCATACTTGCCATGCTTTCTAAAATGGAGACCATGTCCATTTTTGCAGCTGCAGTGTGTGGGTTATGCAGACATCGGATAACAACCCCAACGCTGTTCACTGCCAGTTCGGAGGCCCTTTGAGGATAACTTACAAAGGCACCTGTTGTCAGTGGCTCCAGATCCTGACACATGACATGAAGGCATGAATGGGAAGTTTCGAGTCTATTTTGGAGAAGCATCGCCTTACAGTAGGTTGTAACTGGAGATGGCAACATTCACTCTGAGCAGCTGCGTTCATTTGAACTTGTGCGGTTACAAATTGAGACAAATGGGCCCCAGCATGCTGTACAGACCAACAAAGCTGCTTCAACTCTTTGGATGCGATTTCATTTGTTTGCAGTGGAGTTTTACCACAAATCACTCTGGCCCAGTCTGGATCTGGACTACTCCTTTGCGGCGACCTGTGCTGTCCCCTCCCAATGTAGGCCGGTCTAAGTGTTAGTCCAGTGAAGAGGGCCCGACTGTTGGACGTTCTGAGATGGCATGTTTGTGCTTGAGAAAGGATGACAGGCTGTTTCTAACACAAGCGCAGTTTTGTTTGCACTAAGTAGCTTAGCTTTTTAGGCGACTAGCCTTGCAGAGTAGCTACAGATCCGAGAGGGGCTTGGAAAGAGGGTGTCCTTGTCCTAATGCCCCCACCACCTAAATACAGACTGGACCTTGCTCTTTCAAGTCCGTATTTATGACACTGCTAAATGTTACTAAGGAGTAAAGGAGTTCTGATGGATCTGGTTAACTGGGAAGTGAGGAGATGTGGAGGTACTTAAACGGACCCAATGATTTATCTAAGAGAATAGATAAATGGCAGATATTTGGGGCCTGTCCTTTATTGGTATAATTTACAAAAAACCAAACTGCTAGACTCATGAACAACATTTTTGCTGAATATTCTTGTAATTTTTTTTTTTTTTTTACAGAAACTTTTTGTTATCGTCTCATTCAGCAAGCACATCGTGGAGCATATGGTGTCCCTCATTGGGTGAGTATGCATGTGGGAGGCTACAAAGTGTAACTCTGCTGATGAGGAAGTAACACTTCTCTCAAGATAAACCAAATGTTTCAGTTGAACCAGAAATGCGGAAGTTGGTGACGTTGGCTGTGATTTTCGTGTAGAGGTACATTTTGAGCACCACCTCATGAAATGGCGCGCACAAATGTACGCCTTGGATCTCTGGTAGAGTAGGACGATAATATGAATGGGCTCTGTCTGTAATGTATCCAGTGGAAGACAATGCTCAGTCCATCTGTGTGTGGAACATAAAGCGTTTTCGCTAGCTAATTTCTGCCTTGTGGGAAAACTTCATTAGAGGGCATTGTGAAGTAGCAGTACTCCAAGAAATGTGTAACAGTCATAAATTTATGCTAGTTCTCCTGGATTCTTTGTGAGTATTGAAATAGTCCGAACTCTACCTTAAATGTAGGAGAAGACCCGAGGGAGTAGATTTCTACTTTTGCAAGCATGGCTTTACGAAAGGGCAGTTGTTGCTTGCTGGCACTATTTGGGTGATTTGTGAACTGACTATTGTGCCGTTACCTCAAACCTAGGTATATACATGTCTAATTTAAGTTGACACAATCCCTAATCTTGTTATTTTTTTCTGCTGGGGTTATTTAAAAAGTCCTTTGAAAGTCCTTTGACGCTGCCACATTTTACTTTCAGTTACCCTACAACCTCCTGTCACCTCAGTCTATGTAGCCACACAGTGTCTTTTGAAATGTCAGTACGAAGTGTAGATCCCAAACTTCAGAAGGGCTGAAATAAAATGAACAACTCTCTCAGGGAAGTTTTGTTGGAATGGACTTACACTATTGAGCGGAGATAATATAAGCTTACCTTTAATTGGAGAACCGGGTTAGCTGCTACCGTCCCCATCACATACAAGGTATCAGGGGCCCCTAGTCTGGCCTTAAGCTGTTACTGAAGAACTCGTCTAGCTGCAGTTGTACTCCTATACAAGCGAAGCCATCTAGGGCTCCGAGGCTGGGAGTCACCGGTAACTGGAGAACCGTCTACCACTGATTCATTCCCAATCCTATCCAAGCACCTAGGGTTCTGAGTCTTAAGTTCACCTGTAAGTGGATGGCCAGGCTTGCTGTGAACGTCTCCCCTCCCCCACTCCACCCCTAGTCACATTTGAGCCACCTGCGGTTCAGGGTCTTGGATTCACCTGTAAGTGGAGGAGGCTAGCTGTGTTTGCCCCTACCCGTCACTTTCAAGCTATCGAGGGTTCTGAGTCTACCTGTAAATAAGAGCCCGTCTAGTTGTGGTTGTCCTCCAATCCTGTCCATGTCATCTAGGGCTTGGGGTCTGGCGCTAACCTGTTACAAATTATATGGGCTAGCGGATATTGTCTCCAAATGCTATCCAGGCCATCTAGGATTCACTTCTGGAGATCACCCATGACTGAAGAAGCGGACTCCCTATGGTTATCCCCAGTCATAACTAACCCACCTAGGTTTCAGGGAGAACCAGGTTAGAAGCGATTGTTCTCCCATCCAAGCTGTAAACTCAAGAGGCGAATCTCGTGTCAAACATACGCCTAGTTGCCAAGCTGGAAGGCAAAGATCCAATGTCATTCAAATGTACCCGAGTTAGTATTGCAGTCTTGAAAATGTTTTTTGTATGTTGTTCAGCTGTAATCCAATAACCTTTCCCCATCTAATCATTGGGAGTGGGCATTGGGCCTTTTTTTAATGTCACCTATTTCGAAACTCGGCAGCTTGGTTGGTACTGCACTTTTGGGTGAAAGTGGCATGTTTCCTCAGAGCCCTGGCATATGTGAGTCTGCAGCAAGCATCACTACTATCAGAGGCGGCCTTGCCAAGAGAGCGCCCAGGGCGTGAGCGGAGAGATATTTGGAGCCCTCCCTGATGTTCATGAATTAAGGGAGGCAGGAGGTGCCCCTTTTGTGCTCACTGGACAGTACCTGGACAAGCAGGGACTGGCCCCTGAACACAAACATCCCCGGACCGCCCCAGCTCACCTAAATCACCCATAGCTTAGATGACGGTTTTGTTGACGTGTGCTAGCAGGGGTCAGAGGGAGAAGAGAAGGCAAGGAAAGGGGCTCAAGGGGTGTTAAAGACATCAGCTGTCGTATTCTAATGAAGGGCTAAAACCAATTTGAACTGGTAAATCAGACAGAAACGAACAGCCACGTTCAAGGTCGAGGCTGGAGCAGGATGAGAAGGGCGTTGCTGTTGACATAACCCTTGATGCACACAGCTCCATGCGCCCCTTAGAATATTGGCGCCCTGGGCCTAGGCCCAGCTCGCCCATGCTAAAGGCCTACTGCCGAGGCGTGATGTACGTCGGCTGAGAGTGCGGTGCACACTGCGCGTCCAGGAGGAGGTTACAGTACAGGGTGGCTGGAAGCAGCATGGCCCTGGTGCACTGCTCCTTGTTAGCAAAGCGAGTGGGAACTGTAACATCGATGCAACAAGAAACGTTCAAGTCTCCAGATCGTTCCAGGATGGAGCGGTGACGTCAGGGCTTTAAAGTGCTCCCTGGCGTGATGACTGCAGGATGTGCTGGTAAATGGAGCATTACTAAGCAGAGATGGCTTCTCTGCGTTTAGAAGCTTACCTCACTAGCGCTGAGGAGATGACCTCAAAGGCATGTGAGTAACACCTCACCGAGACCACCTCCATGTGTCCTTGATAGCTTTACACTTTGTGCCAGCTGGTCGATGAATTGGGTATAGATCGCCCCCTCCAGGCACGTGGCTGTAGCTGTGGGACAGTGAATGTATCCATGTTTGTTTTAATGCAGCTAGTAATTGCCTTTGATGACTTATGAAGTGCATTCCATCTGGTGGGCTCAAGGTGGAGAAAGACCTTTACCCTCCTCCCCACACTAAACATGTACTGGGCACTCATACTAGACTCCAGGTGAATGCATGGCACGTGGTAGTGTGAGGGCATTAATGACCACGATACCAAGGTGCTTACGCTGTGCGTGGCCCTTGATCGCAAGACCATCAATCATTGCAATGTTTGGTAGTCTCTGCAAACACATGGATGTTTATGTGGAAGATTGGCGTATAGTTAATAATTCACATTTAATGTATTTATATTGTGCACAAGTGTCAGAAACCTAGCTTCTCAGGACCCACAATCCAAACAATACCCATCTGTATAGCGCAGAACAAACCAAGCAAATAAGCATAGGCAGGAGAAACAGGGCAGAGTGAGGGTCAGAGTGCATGCAGTCACGGAGTGACTGTTCTGCACCTGGAAGTGACAGGCGGGGGTCCTTGGACAGCCACAATGTGTATTCCAACATCTTGTCCTATGCGGTTAAGGAATTAGAGCACAGTGGGGGCAGGGGGGCATAGCATGTATATGAATGTAATAAGATATATTCGGGTTTATTTCAAACGTGAATAAAAAATATATACCCCAAAAAAGATAATCAGGGCAGATATTTGAAAGATTAGAGTTAAATCAATAATGCAGATATGTTCTGTGATAATCTCACGAGGTTTTGTGCAAGTTGGAATGACTGTCCACTCTTGTCTCTTCCTCCACCAACTCTTCTTGTGTCAATTCCACCCGGTCGCTGTCCTCCCTGAATTTATGCTTCGGTGAGCTGTATGCCTACTGGGATCAGGCACTTCAGTCACTTGGCGTTTCGGTCTCCTACAGCACCATATCCACATTATCCCTGCTAGCTCAAGGTCAGAAGTGTGACGCACAAGTTGGTACCAGCACTGTACTCATGGCAGATGATGTATAGCATTTGTTCTACATTATCTATTTCAAAAGCATCCTTTTTAATAGTTTTGTTTTGATTTAATTTATTTAGTTTGTTTCTTTATCCAAGAATGCAATGAAAAGTAGAGCTTGTTGTAAAATTAAATATTCTGAAATGTAGTCAAGTTTGTGTGGATGTGTCTTTGTATGTATGTTTGGCAAGTGGACCTACATATAAAAACGCTTTCACCTTAAAACGATGAGGATACATGTTTACTTTAGAACAAATTATTTTCAAGCATACACAACGTGAATAAAAAACAGATTCTCCCTCCCTACGGTCTTTCCATGCAAAATATTGCAAATATCACAACTACCAGTGTAGTGTTAAAAACATACTATTCCCATATTAACAAAACCCCACTCCATAGATTTTCACCCTTCTCACCCAACAATAGTCAGCCCTTTCATAAATTGCTTATAGTTAGTGTGAACAGCTTATTTTTGAACAGTTTAATTTAGGACTACAATAATGAGGCCAGTTCCCGCCGAACATTAAGATAATACTGTAATAACCCATGATCAAGTTAATGAATCAAAGTAAATGACTCTTGTTTACTGACAATCCGTCCACACCATGTTAATGCAAAGACCAGTTTTATATACATTGTTTGGCCAAGCATTTATAGAATCAAAGCTAAATCATTTATAATTGAATTAGACATTTATATAATTGTATGCATGAACATTAAGTTTGTTAAAATGTTCTGTGGCTCCAGCCCTTTGCTATTATTTGCACTAAACTGATGACAAAGTGATATCTGTAGATTCATTCAACAACATATTTTGAAAATTTCTGAGCAGGCTAGATGGTTCATTGACCTAAGAGATTGGAGCTCGTTGCTGCAGTGGCCTGCAGGTACGGAGTCCAGATGATTGTAGATCTTCTTAGCCTTTCATCCTTTCAAGGTCGATAAAGTGATGGTGGCAAGGGTGAGAGGAATGGTTGCTCTTGTAATTGCAGCCCTTAAAAATGACAAACGCGGTAATAGTGAGTGCTATATAAAGCAGGTTATTTGTAATTACTATCGCTCTAACCCCTGCACCTAGTTTGATTCTCCACTCATATACAGCAGACATAAATACGCCTTGTGAATAACGCTGGCCTATAGTTTTTACTATTTGGCTGTTAACGAGGTCCAGCCTGCTTGTCTAGCATATACCCTGCAGCTAACAAAGCTGGCTTACGTCATTGTCCTCAGATTTTTCTAAGGCATGATAAACGAAAAATGTGCCTTACCCCCCTCGGTAGACATTGTTTTTTCTCTTGCCTGCCACGCCCATATCTAGTCATGTAATCACAGATTAGATACAGGATTTTGGATCCCAAACAAATTAAGAAGTTCTACTTCAAGAAGGACTTTCAACAAGTGATAAAAAATTCGATTTTTTTCTTCTGATGGTGTTTCTCGACCTGCCCCTGGACCACGTTTTCTTCGGCAATACTGCGCTGCAAGTTTTTGCAGGTTGTAGCCCAGTTTTAGCCAAAGGATCCTGGGGACCCCGTTCTCCCAAGGGTCACCCAGAAAAAGGCTTCACGGGAGTGGTTACCAATTTTTGGGGAGACATGAATAGCCTTCACTCCTAGCAGGATCTTTGCAAAAATAAAGCAGCGGTGCTAGAATTTTTTTTGATATTTACTCCTCTGCTCATTCGTTTTCTCTGCAATAAACACCGCCAATGGCATGAAGCAGCTAAGATGTGTTCTCCTTCTGTAAAGGGCGAAAGGGGGATTAGGTTTCCTGCTGGTGAGTTGACTGCTCCAAGAACATTCAACTAAATGAAGTCGACACCTTCACCTAACACACGAACACGGCCATTCAGTCTACTGATAGTACATCTTCATGAGCTGAATCAATCTTCGGTCTGCAGTATTAATCTGAGGACTGTTTGGAAACATTGGAGATCCATATGATAGGCAGATTGTACGCTATCCAAAGGCGTATATCCTAGCATGCCTTCGCTGTTCAGAGAGGTGCACATCTACACTGTGCCATGCCTCTCCCCACCGTTAGCTTGCCTGCCTTTGTGAGCTTTGACAATGCTGCAGGTGCGGCTCAAAGTGGTGGAACTTGCCAGGTTTGGTATTGGATTCTCAGAAAGAGTGGTAAGTCTGCTCAGAACAAAATGCAAAATTGCCATCTTTGCAAAAGTAAGTGCTAGTCAGTAGCTGTTTACAGTTCTTGCTCTCATCCCCACCCTCCCTTAGTGTCCAAAAATATTCGGTTTTCTGGCTCTGCAGCCTGCTGTTTCCCAACTGCGACCTAGACATTTACCAGAAGGTGAATTTTGCAAGACTGCAACTCCTATTGAAAAGTTTGTGGGAAGTAGCTTAATTGCTTTTTGGAATTTTGTTTTAGCTTTAGAATAACATGAGGCCTGGTGACGTCTGTTCAAGGCTATTGTGTGGCCAGGTTGCCAAGAAAATATTTTTAATACAACCACATAAATTGAGTGGCGTTTGAGCTAAGCCCTTGTGTAACGTGATACTGTTTTCATTTTGCAGTGACCATCTCTGTATTTGAAAGGGTCTCCCTCCTTCAAGCTATCGCAAATAAAATAAATAATAAAAATCCTTTCACTGTAACGATATTTAGCAATCACAGAGACATTTCACCCTACTTGGGACTCATCAGTGTTATGTTTTGGCGTTGTTATAGTAAGCCTGACCGTTCGCCTTTGAATCGTTAGCCTTTTGACATTAAAATCAGTTCAACATTTGATAGACAGGTGTGAATCTTTATTATTTTTTATTTTATTTGCTGCTAAAGCTCATATGGGGCTGATTTAGAGTTTGGAGGGCAGTGTAAATGCTCCATAAGGGCGATGGAGTAAAATACTCTCGCCCTGACTGAATACCCGTCCCCGTCCTCTGACTCTAGTGATGTCTGCCTCTGCAACAGACATCTTACATTTGCAGGAACCGACATGATGGTGGTTCCTGACAGTGTATTAAAACTTTGAGGAATTGTTTCGCTAACATGAAGCTACCCACCATCCAACTTTTAACCTGTTTTTTATTATTAACAAATGCCAAATTTCAAGAAAAGAAAACTAATGACGCACCATGGGAGGTATCTTTCTGGTGTGGGAGTCCATTAAAGAGTTTTTTCACTCCTTACTGCTAGGTTTTACCTGTTGGTGGTGGACAGTGAAAACGGACCATTGATGGCCACTCTGAATCGGACTGGTGGCCAAATGACCAGACCTCCAATGGCCCTTACTCCGTCGGGCTGGTGGAGATGTAGTAGTCTCTGTCACTAATATAATGAAGTTCCGCCTGGTTCTAAATGAGGTGAGCAGAACTTCTCATTAGTAGACAGGCTACTCCCTCGCCTTTGTGACAGAGCACCCTCCTGCCAAACTCTAAATCGGGCCCTTAGCCTGTCATTTTATTATTTATGCAGGTTTCCCTTTAGTTTAATTTTGCTTTCAGGTTGCAATTTATGCTATATATGTATGGCTACTTTGGGATTTCCACTTTGCTCCATGCCAGCTGGACAACCTGTTTTAAATTCTGGGCTTTTCTGTCGCAGCTCATAATCAGTTACCGTAGACCAACCCGTTCACTGAATTAAATGAAATTTGCAACTTCTGCTGTTAATGAAAGCCCGGTATTCGAAACATGGTTTCAGGACAACATGCCAAAGGTGGAATCTCAGTACTGCACGGCATTGGTATATTCTTTTGATAGTGTCTGTTTGAAAACAGGACTGTGCACTACCTGTTCAGCTCATCTGAGGCGGGTGAGGTCACTTACCAGGCTCTGTACTTGCTTGTGTTCGATTTGTGTATCTGTTCGCCCACATGACCGAACTTGATCTGTGAACTCTTCGGAGTGTACTAATTCGGGCTTAGAAGCCAGGCCTCTAACTTGCGGCTCATAATAGGTGTTGCAAGGGGTTCTGAATTTAGTCACTTAGCCTGTTGTAGTAGTACTCTTTCAATGTAGGGTTGTTCAAGAAAGGAGCAAACTTGCAAAAATGCAAGGGAGAGGATTTGGAAAATGTGTTTAAGTTTCTAAGACATTTTGGAGGTAGAGGTTTGTTTTGCTGAAAAGGGTCAGTTCAAGTCGGTGCAGCATCAAACCACCGCACTAATTTGACCTGTTGTTTTAGCGCCCACAGCTAAATGTTGTGTTTTCATCCGTGAATGTTTGCAACTAGGTAGTTTCCAGGAGTGCCTACATTCTGCAGTGAATACAAGAATCGTGTGTGCCCTGTGGTAGGGGTTGTCCCAGAAAAATGTATTTCACAGTGCCTACCATGTGGACATGGTTCCCTGGGTAAAGTTTACAGAGCAGTTTAATCAGGAAAGAGTGTTTATGTAATCTTCTCAAAAAATGTATTTATACACCTTTTAAAACTAACGAAGAACACTGTAAGTTCTTTGGGGACAACTTGCTAGCGATAGACTAGCACCTTCCAAAGTTTGCTATAATCTTAGTTTCCTCTATGGAGATGTTACTGTCAAGGATCTTGTGATCAACTATCTGTCAAAATGTTGTATTTACTCATGCATCCACTGAAAAGCCACAAATGCTAGTGCGATAAAGTAGAATACCTACCCACATTCGTCTGTCACCCCACTTTCATTCCTCTCGCCCTCCTCACGTCATCCACCCAAGGGCTTCTTAACAGGACCGGAAGAGCTGTGGCTCGAAAGGAAGCAGATGAGCTGCAGAACAGCGGACCCACTCTTCGACAGATATTTTCATTGTGTAGCCACACTGAGACAAACTACCTCATGTGCCCTTGCTCCAATAACCAGAAAAACAGCAAGTGCCTCGAGGCTTCTCAGGCTATATCCTAAACTATACTACTTCTGTAATTATTCACTTGTCTTCACTCCGCTAGACACTGAAGCTTATTAAATGAAAAAGAGACTAACTATTCCGTTCCTGTGGTACTGTCTCAGGGCCATGTACAGCGTTATGTGCCGGATCCTGAAGTTGTAGCGACCATATGGCTTTTTCAAATGTGAGAATTAACACGTTCCTGTTCCCAACAGACCAGGAAGCTGGTTACCTGATTTGAAACAGGACGTTGGACCTTTAAAGCTTACATACCTTGGTCCTGCAATGACGTTCTAGATCTTCTTAGACTGAGTTTAAGTTTAACCGAATACGGTACATCCTAATACATATCACACTCACAATAATGATCATGACATGTCACAATTATTAATCATTACTGTTGACAGAAATAGCCCTTTCTTTTAGCATTATAGTACAGCAAATAAGAAGTTCAACAGTCAAAACACTTAATGGTTGAAAAGGCCAGTATTTTCAGGATCATGATGCTATTGAGATCTGCTCTGTGGTTTGGTTTGTTAATAGTGCTTTTCCTAGGAATCCAATGAGCTACTTTTACCAAATGATTGTTCAGCATCATGGATAGCTCTGGAGCTCTCCAGAGTGCTGAAAGTTTTGTCTTTACGTTGAAGTCTATTAAGATGGCCCTTTGGGAACACCAAACCTAACTCAGTCAGCAGAGCCTGAAGATGCCCCTGGAGGGCTCATAATTGAGTCTCTCCACAAATGTGAAGTCCTAAGTATTATTTTTCAAGAAATAAGCCAAAGTCCACTAAAGCACATTTAAATTGGGATACAACTCCAGTTAGTTCTAATTCTGCAGTTTGCAGCAAAGTATTTAATTTCACCCTGGGTTACTAGTATTTCTATTTGGTCAGTGTCGGACATCACCGTAGGAGACTGGGCCTAGTGTCTTGGTATGTACCAGTATTGGGTCTGGGCTCTAGAGCAATCTGCGTACCATATTTCATCTGGTTGCTGGTCCTCCGTACAACCCAGCAGGTTGACTTCGGGAATTATCATGCAATCAAAAGACAAACTTCTAGAAACTAGGCGCAGTATATCATCATGTAGTCAAAAGACCAACTTCTGAAAGCTAGACGCAGTAAATCATCATGTAGTTAAGAGACAAACATCTGGAAAATAGGCCCAGGACTTGCTCAACACTCTGCTAGGTCCAATCTAGGGGTGCCTTTGGTCGAGGAATACCCAGTTTAAAGAGTCATTGGTGTTGAAGGAAAGTTTACTTATCTGGTTGTCCACTATTCCTGGATCATCTCACAGGCACTTGTTAACTCACCATTCATGTGCTGCTTGCAGGGCAGGTGCCATCCTGGGGCCTCACTTGATCTTGAATCTTTCGCCAGAGGTCCTCCTACAAGCAACCTGGCATTGTAGTAGGACCATAAACAAACTACTTTAGTCAAGAACTTTTGTTAGCCATGAATGATTTTGTTATCCTGTAAAATACGCACATATACGTACTTTCAGTTTGCCGTCTTCATCCACTTGTCTGTTACTGTGTCATTCACATTTTTCTCAACCCACCACAGCATAGGGCAATAGGCCAGCTTGCTTTAGCCGTTGGTTCTCTTCCATGTGAGTGTTAGCATTCTATCCAAGCACACAACAAAGTAAATACCCCAATCAGTGCCAGGGGCACATGGGTCAATGTGTCCCTAGAAAACAAAAACCTTTTTTTTCTCCGTTTTGTAGTCCCTTTCTGTGCTGTAATGCGAGGCCTGACCGCTCCCCAGACACTGCTGCCGGCCGATTGCTGCTACTTACAGTGCACTTCATCTCATGCAGGGCACTGCAAATGGCACCCATCTTTGAATGGCTTTAAAACCATTCAAAGAGGGCTGTATTCATGTGAATGCATGGGCAGCTGTCTTTGAATAGGCTTTAGAAACAATCACTGATGACGCTTATGCATGCGCACGCACAGTGGCCTTTGAATGTTTTTTTGTTATACTTCCCAACATTTAATGATGACTACTTGTGCGTACATCTGTGCGGATGCATGGGCAGCCATCTTTAAAAGGTGTTTGTTATAACATTTTCTTTAAAAAAAACTTTCCAAAGGAAGCAAGGACTGGCACTCCAAAGGTTTTCCCTCGGCACCAGACCCATTTGCTTTGCCAATGCTTTTTAAGTGTGAATCCAGCAAGAGAAGACGGGTCAAATGCAGCTCTGGGCAACCATGCGGGACTAACGAGTCTGGTGAGGTGTAGCTCTTAGTATTCCAGGGATACGTTTGCATCTATACTTTGTTTGTGGCATGATTCGAGTTTTAAGTACTATAAAAAACACGCTGTATTGCATCTTCACAAATTTCCCCTGGTCTGTATTCTCGGGCACATGATTGGGCTAAATCCTGGTGTGCTTTCAAGCCCAAGCCAGACAGGAGAAACAACTACTATCTGGACTGCTTTCTGCAATTGGGCAGCCAGTGTGGGTGGGAAGGCACACATCTGCCATCTTGCAATCATACTGGCCTGTTCTTAGTGGGCAGATTTGGATAAAAATGTGCTGCACTCCCAACATGGGTGGAAGGGAAAAAGGGGTCCCTGTTCAGACAAGTTAAAGAGCAGAGTAAAATGCTCGTTACTTTAATTTCTTGTTATGCAGAACAGTCTGTAGCAGCTTAGCTACTGCCTGCTCCCTTGTCTGCCAATGGGCTCAGGTGTGACAATCCCTGCGGAGAAGCAGGTGATTTCAGGCTTCGTTAATGAAGTCTCCTCTACAGAGGGTGGCAATTGCAGGCAGTTGTGATGCAGCTTTTGGTGAAGTGTGCACCTGAGCCCTGGGGCTTCATGAACTCACGGAGCTTATTCCAAGCGGACTATCATATATCACTTAAGCTGGCCTGACTTCCAATCACTAGTAGCTATTAATAGAGCTTCAGCCTGCTGAAAATCTTCTAATAAATCAGGAAAGTGGAGTTATTTTCATATTTGTCTTTTCTGTGTTTGCAATCCTCTCTTGTCAGACTTACTCACAAGTGTGAAATATGTCCAGTTTTTACATGAATATATGTAACCACCTTGCTTGTGGAAGGGTAGGGTTTGGTCTGTTGTTACTTCTCTCTAGCTAGTTTCCCTTTTAAATGTAGTATGTTGCTTGTTCCTGAAAACCTTTACGACCCAGCAGTTGTGTAGTGTGGTAGAAAATGGGGAAGTTGGCTTCTCTCAAGTTCCCAGTAGACGGGTGTCCAAGAACCTGGAATTTCCTTTTGGCTAGCAGAAGCTCGATTCTTGTTTTAATTTTCCTAGTGATCCATTTGTTTAACGACAACCGCTATGATACGCAGCTTTACGTATATTTAGCCTCAGGTGTTCGTCAAAATATATAGGGGCACACTTAGACCCGACTCTAATTACAGAGTTAAGTAGAATAAAAACAGAGCATGGATTCTGTACTTAGTTTGAGCTTTTATTTTTGTCAGGCCTGTAGTCAAATGCTATGTAGTATATTTACACGCCATTTTTACATCAGGTTGCATGTATTCATGAGTGCAGAGGCCATAGCCAAAACAGAACATTGAGCTTGAATGGGATGTGTGGTGCTTTGTTCTAATCCTAATGGAAGAGGTAACGGCTCAAAAAGGCGCCGTTGTATCTGATACCACTTATGCATTTTTAGCTATAGGAAGTGGAAGCCTGACCTCTGTGTTTAGGTTTGTTTTGAGGGCTCGTGGTAAGATGCAGCTAGTTAATAGAACTTACTAGTCATTGCATAGCTATCATGTTGATTGCTGCGGAGAAACGTAGGTGATGAGGTGTGTGGTCAGACATCTACCGTGAGCGGTGTACTGGTTCGTGGATGCGAGGAGGATTTCATTTGCGATCAGTGTTTGATTGCCCAGTTGTAGAAGCAGTTAATTTGCTTGCAGATGTGCACAGTATTTTAGAAAGACTGATTAGGAAAAATGTCTGCCAGTTCGTTTTAGAATAATTGCATGATTCAAACTGGGGATTTAGACCAGACTGATGGAAGCATAGCACTGATATCCCACAGCCACACAACCAACTCGGTTTCTTTGATGCCACTGCAGTAGACATTCAAGGGCCCAGTTAAATAAGAGCCAGAACACGTTTGTTGTTGGAGAAAATTAGATTGCAGGTTTATTTAAACCAAGTAAGGGTTAATTACTGGCAATCCACGGGGCAGCCAGTGATAAAAAACAATCTAAGCTGGTTGTCCTTCCGATTAACAAATAAGCATTAGGGGTATATTGTGACATCTCAACTGATGCAGCAAAACAGCCGGCTTACAAGGGGCTATGGGCTATCCCACATCTAGAGACCAATGTCCAGGGGAACATAGCTCCCACCGAGGCAGACCAAACAACCGGCCAGCTGCTCAAGTGAGCATTATTATAAGCGACTAATGGCTGTGTCACTTTCAGCTGATCCCCAGCAGAATGCCTCCAGAGGTTTAATGACCGCAACCACCAAAGAAGAAATTCATGGTGCAAGAACAGCCTCTTAAATCCCCTTATGTCTGGAAACAACCCTTGCCACCCCGTCCTAGCAACCTAGGGGATTTGGGGCGAGATTCCCTGTGGCAAGGAAATGCAGCCCTGTGCTGACTGTTGCAATCAGTCTCTCCTTACATAAGGTGCAGGCAGCCACATATTTCTGATGAGCTCAGAAAGGGAGCGGACAGCCTTAAGGGACCATTGCGCTAATTGGTTAAACCACTAGACCTACTGAAGTTTCAAACTGGGCCAGAAGACCGGAAGCACACATGGCCGTGTTGACTGTACCCAGGATTCCAGACAAGCCTCAATGTTCAAGGCAGCCAATAACTTTAATTGGAATATGGAATTGAGCTGGCCGTGCTACATTTACAGGCTCTAGTGTTCACTCAAGCAGTGGCAAATTGGGAGACATAAAAATGCTCGGAGTAGAATGACTGAACACCTCACATACCCAGCCCATAAATATTTGAAAGAAATGGTGCATTTCATAGCAAAATATTCCAAAGAAAATTTGTAATAAGCTATTGGTTTTAGAAAGAGGTCTGAAAGACATTCGTGAAATATTTGTGTTCTTCGGTCCACTGAACATGTCCTACTGTGATGAATTTGAGGAAGTTCTTTCCTCTCCTCGTGAAGAATCCAATTAATTGGACAAAATAGTGCTGTTTATAACACATTTTTTCAAATAAATCAGTTACAAAGCTTGCTGTTAAAATTACCAGAGTATTTAGTATAGCAGTACCATTCATTTGTCAAATGTATGAGGCACTTTCTTACACTTCAGTCTCCCACTTCCTTTCATTCTCTCAAGATGCTCCTTCTAAGTAAGTTCTCAATTGTATACATCTCATTCTCCGGCCTGAGACGGAAGCGCTACCTTTCAGGTTATCCAGTATTAGGGGTGTCTTTCATAGCTTCACATGCCTGAATCATTCCCCGTCGTCGAGACGGGAGCCTCCGGTACATAAAAAAGTAATGTCCTATAGACATACATAGAGAAAAATAGGCCTAAGGGCCTCCCCTTAGCAGCCTATCCTAGTCCTTATGTAAAAAGGACCAAACTCTTAGAGTCAGCCAATCAGCTATCACCTCCCTCTAGAACCTTCCTGGCAGGAGCCTCAGTCCCTCAGATTTTCTACCGCACGTTGTGCTAGGGAGTCTCCAACCTGAGTTCTCCTCAGGATTTCTTTCAAGCCAGATTGTTCACGTTTTTGGTGACCTTCTTCTTCAAGGATTTCAACGCTGACTACTTCAGGCCTCTTATTGCTGCAGTGAGTGTTTAATTAATCTACAACTCCTGGCATGTCTGAATCACAGAAGAAAGCCCTTTTTAGGGCTTGCTCTTCATGTGGGAAGAAGAGGCTTCATGTGGACGACAAGCATGAACTATGCTTGTATTGCCTTTATCCGGACCACGTCCCCAAGGACTGTAAAATATGTAGGTCTTTCCCACATAAGACCTTGAGAGACAGGGAGGGCCGCCTGCTTATCTGGCTGGACAGGCTCAAGGACAGAGACAGTGTGGTTTCCTCAGAGGCGAGCTTTTCCGGAACCTCTGAAGTCTCCCTGAAGAGGCCGAGAATGACATCTCCTGGCCCCTCAGACGCTCCTCCTATGAAGACACACAAGAAGTCTTAAGAGGCAAGATCTTCAAAATCTTCAGTGTCTGACAAGGACTCTCTCACTTTCAAGAAGCCTACTCTGTCGGCCACAAAAATTGCGACACCATCCTCGGCGCAAAAAAGGCCATCAGGACATGTCTCCACAGCGACGACGACCGTGTCCACATCCACAGCGGCATCGGTCCTCTCGTCGACGACGACGACCCCTTCATCATCGTCAGCAGGTACCCCTATCTCGTCCATTATACTGTTAAAGCCGTCGTCTAAATCATCGTCGACGACGAAGATGGTCCCGTCGACGACGACCTCGTCGATGAGGAGCCCTCCGTCGACGGAAGAGTCAATGATGAGGATGTCGATGACGAGCGCGTCGACGACGAAGGCATCGTCGACGAAGATGTCGACGACCAAGGCATCGTCGACGAAGGCGTCGACGACGACTGAACCGTCTACGACCGCATCGTCGACGAAGACTTCGTCGACGAGGAAAATATCGTCGATGGGGACACCGTTGGTGACAGCCATACCGTCGACGACGGAGCCGTCGACGGGAACGTCGTCGTCGTCCATGGGACGGAAAACCGCGGAGGTTTCTGTGCAAGGATCTGCCCCTGGCAAACTGTCCAGACCACAGATTACACCGGAGACGACATCTCCAAGCAAGGTTCAAACCAATTTGCCTATGGAGATTCTGCAGAGTGAAGAGTCTGAAGAGGAGCTCTTTGAACAGGCTACTTCCCCTTCTGAACTGTATGTCAAAGGCCAAAGCACGGACGAGGAGCAGGAAGATACAAGCGCGCAGGAGCGCCCCGTCCAGGAGCAAGTTCGCACGGAGGTCACTCCAATGGTATGCCTTCCTCTGGCAATAGTTAAGGACCTCAAGTTCCTTATCAGGGACTACAAACAACGTTTCCCGGAACCGCCAAGGCTGGATACAGGGGTCCCAGTGCCAACTACAAACCCACCAACGACAGCCCCAAGGCAGTCACGGCCGGTTACGCAGGTCTGCCACGAGAAACCGCCACCTCAGGTGATAGAGTCATCGGATGAGGAGGCTGATGAGATAGAGGAAGGAGAGGTCCAGGGAGACCAATCGGACCAGGATGAGGAGGAGGAGTATGTAGCATCTTCACCACCTTCCCCACGACCGCGCCAAGCTGATTCACCGCCAGTGGATATTGGTGGATTTCATAAGGTAGTTGAACGGGCTGCGGCGCGGTTCCATATGGTCATGGAGTCGGCGGAGACGGAGTGCTTCCTCCATGACTTTAAGGAGCAGACGAAGAAGACGACCAAATCGATCCCTATCATCGACTTTCTATGGGAACAGGGAAAGAAGCTAATGCTGACGCCGGCTTCTGTTCCTGCGGTTGTTCCACGCCTGGATAAGAAGTATAAGGCTCCGTCCACGGCACCAGCTTGCCTGACTGGCCACCCGAAGCCGGATTCGGTCGTCACCCAAGCGGCCCAGAAAAATTCTCGAAATCCCTCCTCGCCTCTGTCAGCACCACCGGACAAGGAGGGCAGAAAATTAGACACTATAGGCAAAAGGTTTTCGACCACTTCGGCAATGACCGTCAAGGTGGCCAATTCCATAGCCCTTTTAGGGCGTTATAACCGCCAACTTTGGGAGGATATAGCCCCATATTTAGCAGAACTTCCGAGCGCGGTTCAGGACGAGGTGAAGGCACTACTTTCCGAGGGCCAGACCTCTGCGGCCGAGATCATCGACTGCGCCATAGACGTGGCCATGACAGGCTTTCGTCAACTGGCTGGGGCTGCAGTCCTACGCCGCCAAGGATGGCTCAAGGCGACATCGTTCAGGCAGGAAGTGCAGACGAAGGTGCTGGATATGCCCTTCGACGGACAGCATCTATTTGGAGATAAAATTGACGAGGCGCTCCAAGCCATTAAAAAGGACACTGACACGGCTAGAGCGCTTGGAACCTTGCAGGCAAGGAATCAGTCCTTTCGGGGCAACAAATCTAGAGGCCAGTCCTCCTACAGAGGATCCTTCCAGAATAGGTCCTCGTATTCCTTCCAGAATAAGACCCAGTACCAGCAAAAGCAACAACAGGGTCGACAGTCATCTTACGGAAGATCTAACTTCAGGGGTAAGAACCAAAAGAGGGGCACTGGCGGACGCCAGTGACCGCTTACTCCAGCCAGTCCGGCTACCATCTCCTTCTTCACAAATTGGAGGAAAATTGACCCATTTCCTGGAAAATTGGCGCATCATCACCTCAGATCGTTGGGTGCTCCAACTCCTCAGATTCGGCCATTCCCTAGAATTTACCACCATCCCGCCTGCAACCCCTCCCCGCAGGTTTCCACACAGGCATCTGCGGCTGCTGCTCCGAGAAATATCGGAGATGTTGAGGAAAGGAGCGATCGAGCGAGTTCCATCGGCTCAGAGGGAGAAAGGATTCTACTCCCGCTTCTTTCTGATACGCAAGAAAGAAAAGAAGTGGAGGCCCATTCTAGATCTCAGGGCACTCAACTCTTTCCTGAAGAGTCAGTCGTTCAGGATGGTGACGCTCCAAGAAATCCTAGGCATTCTAGAGGAAGGAGATTTCATGACATCCTTGGATCTTCAGGATGCCTACTATCACATCCCGATACTCAGGGGGCACAGAAAGTTTCTACGTTTCGAGGTGGCAGGACAGCACTACCAATTCAAGGTCCTTCCGTTTGGCCTCAAATCCGCTCCTCGGATTTTCACCAAGTGCCTTTCTCCTGTGGCAGCTTTCCTACGTCAAATGGGTCACCAAGTTTTCCCCTACCTAGACGACTGGCTGGTCAAGGCGCCCACGGCTGTAGGCGCAACCAAATCCTCCAACGCTTGTACCAATCTTTTCCAACATCTAGGATTGACTCTCAATCTTCAGAAATCACATATATCCCCAACAAGAAACATCACCTTCCTCGGGGCGACCTTGAATACGGAATGCGCAAGAGCATTTCCTTCAGACGAAAGAAAAAACAGGATCATATCGCTGGCCACGGCGGTGGCATCAAGGAAGTCCCTAAGAGTTCGCACCTTCAAATCACTCCTGGGAATGATGTCTTCTTGTATACTACTCTTCCCTCACTGCAGGCTGCGGATGCGTTCATTGCAGGAAGCTCTCACGAACCAGTGGACTCAGAGTACAGGTTCGTTCGAGGACATTATGAGCATAACACCGCAAATATCCAAAAGCCTCGAGTGGTGGAAGGATTGCAGAAACCTGTCGAGGGGACTACCGTTCCTGCTTCCAGCAGCGCCACTGGTGATCACCACCGATGCATCTCTAGCGGGCTGGGGAGCTGTCCTTCAGGACCTCAGAGTAAGTGGCAAATGGTCAGATCAGGAGCAACGCCTCCATATCAATCTGCTGGAGTTGAGGGCTGTGTACCTAGCGCTGCAAGCCTTTTTACCACGCATCCAGAACTCCCATGTGCTCGTCAGAACGGACAACACCACGACGATGCACTATCTGAACAAGCAGGGAGGAACGCGTTCGCTCACTCTATCGCGCGAATCGCAAAAGATCTGGAACTGGCTTGTTCTCCAGGGGATCACCCTCAGGGCGGACTACGTCCCGGGAAAGGACAACACCATTGCGGACGCCCTAAGCAGGCAGAAATCCCTCTCCCACGAATGGGAGCTCAACGAGAGTGCACTAACACACGTATTCTCGGAATGGGGGGTCCCAGGAATCGACTTGTTCGCCACCAGGGAGAACGCCAAATGCCCAAGCTACGCATGCTGGCATCCCCAACCGGAGACGCTCGGAAATGCCTTTTCCATAGGCTGGTTCAGCGTATTTGCGTACGCTTTTCCACCGTTCCCGATGATTCCCAGGGTCCTCAGGAAGATGAAGGCGGAGCCCTGTACCCTAATCCTGATTGCCCCGTACTGGCCGAGGCAGCACTGGTTCTCGGACCTTCATCGCCTCTCCATCAGGACACCGATTCGTCTAACACAGCACCCGAACCTGCTGACAATGTCCAACGGGCAGGTGCAATTCCCGAACCTGCAATCGCTCAGGTTATCGGCCTGGCTCCTGAGCACAGAGAGTTCTGCCATTTGAACATCCCGCAGGATTGCAGGGACGTGCTAGCAAGAGCAAGGGCGGACAGTACCAACAAAACCTACACTCTCAAATGGAAGCGCTTCTGCGTATGGTGCTCGGAGAAGGGCCTGAGACCACTTCATATCACGCCTGAACAGATATTGCCATATCTCCTGCTCTTGGCACAGTCCGGATTAGCGCATGCATCCATAAAGGTGCATCTGGCGGCAATTTCACGTTTTACCAGGACTTTCAAAGGCCCGTCTCTCTGGTCCAGTAGACTTATTAAACAGTTCCTTAAGGGTCTTTATAGGTCCTTTCCAAGACCTCGACGGGTCCCGCCGACATGGCACCTAAACTTGGTCCTTAACCAACTCATGAAGCACCCCTTTGAGCCCATTCACTCAAGTACATCTCATGGAAAACGGCTCTGTTACTCGCTCTAACATCTGCCAGGAGGGTCAGCGAGTTGCAAGCTCTCTCCATTCAGGAACCCTTCATGCAGTTCAAACAGGACAGGGTGGTGCTGAGGACAAATCCCAAGTTCATACCGAAAGTGCCTTCAGACTTTCACCTCAACGAGCCGGTGGTCCTACGTTCCTTCTTCGCTAACCCTACCACGGCAGCAGAAAGGACGCTCCACTCTCTGGATCTCAAACGGTGTCTTAAGTTTTATATAGACAAGACAAAAACCTTCAGAAAGTCATCGCAGTTATTTGTGGCCTACAGCAGGCCAAGGTTGGGTATGCCTCTAACAAAACAGAGCATTTCAAGGTGGATCTCTTCTGCAATAGCATTCTGCCATGAAGGGGCCGGACGGCCTTTGCGAGACAGGGTGGAAGCACACTCCACCAGAGCGATGTCCTCATCAGCAGCGCTGTTCGCTGGAGTGCCGATTTTGGACATCTGTAGAGCGGCGACGTGGAAGTCACCGCATACCTTCTCCAGACACTACTGCCTGGATGCCGAACTTACGAAGGATGCGGCAGTGGGCCAGGCGGTGCTTCGCCATCTGTTCCAGTGAGGTGAGCCTTCCAACATCCCGCCATCCTGGTATGCACATTCTTTACTGTTTTGATGTATGCCAATGTTTCGAACTGTTATGATAATACTGTATTATCTCTAATACCTTTATGGCATGTTACATCAGAAATGTGCATAATGTATTGCTGACTACTCTGATTCAGGCATGTGAATCTATGAAAGACACCCCTAATACTGGATAAGAAACGCGTTACTTACCTGTAACAGCAGTTATCCAGTATTGGTGTCTTTCATAGATTCACATGCAACCCTCCCGCCTCCCCTGGAAGGACTCACGCCTCTCTCTAACTATATTACGCCTACCTAGCTTGGTGCGTACGAAAATCTGAGGGACTGAGGCTCCTGCCAGGAAGGTTCTAGAGGGAGGTGATAGCTGATTGGCTGACTCTAAGAGTTTGGTCCTTTTTACATAAGGACTAGGATAGGCTGCTAAGGGGAGGCCCTTAGGCCTATTTTTCTCTATGTATGTCTATAGGACATTACTTTTTTATGTACCGGAGGCTCCCGTCTCGACGACGGGGAATGATTCAGGCATGTGAATCTATGAAAGACACCAATACTGGATAACTGCTGTTACAGGTAAGTAACGCGTTTCTTACACTGACTTTATAGGCTCGGACTTTCAGAACTATCCCGGACCCCACTTGGGTAATTGGTTGTTAGACAAGTGGGAAAATTAAAGGCGATATAGGTCTCACCATATCTGTTGTTATCACAAAGTTCTCTCTCGGGTTAAGCAGATGTTGTGGACTCAGAGCAAATTTAGCTCAATGTAGGTTATCAGCTTTATAAGGAAAAAAGGGAGGTTTGGAGTATGAAACATTACACAGATCTCAACAACTCTGTCTTCGACAGAAGAGGTAATCTAAGCAATCAGATCCCCTAGGATATGACTCGAACACTACCTGAAAGTGTCCATAAATATTAGCCTGTCCGTTTTCATTTTTAGTAAATAAAATCATTGTACTCCCATAATTCTAGTTCTTCTCTGAAAAAGAACTCTACTCCAAATAATAGCTTTGTAGTTTTAGTAAAAAAGCTAAATCTGTCCATAAATATCAGACTATGTGTAATAAATAAAATTACTTTTGTCCCCAAACGTCACTGTTACATTCTAAAAATGTACCATCTTTTATATATTCACATACTTGAATCATTCTGTGGTCAGGCTGGGAATTAGCACAGCAGTATACAGTGTTAAATATACCACAACATACAGTGTAAAAAGACCATGGTCCTGAATCAACTTTTTGTGCCATATTTCAAGGGATGCATGCTAGTGAACTGAGCAGGACTGGAGGTGCCATTCCTTGCCCTTAACATAACACCACCCGTCTTTGCTGCTAAACGCCGAATTAACTAGTCCGCTGACAGTCCGCTATTTGAGGGAAAATGAACAAACAAAAAACAATTTAGTACAAAATAAAATTTCCCTTTTAGAACAATAACAGTATGCTGCTTTAAAATATCCCACAGTATTTAGGAGCAAACAGATTCGCAAACAAAGAAATTTGGACGGGAAACCGTAGCCATGATGAAAGGAGTGGCAGAAAGTCCAAACATATCCCATTCTATCATTTCGCGAAAAGTAAACCAATTACTTCCAAAACAAGCACATTTCCGACCGGTTTGCTCTTTTTCTGTCCATTAATATAATTAATAACATGTTTTTATGCTTGACTCGCCAAATAAACGCACAGAACAGCAGGGAGCCGACCAGTGAGTGGACTTTAAATTACTCTTGGGGCATTATTGTGTTTTCCTGAGACCACATTTCCCAGTTAGTATCGTAGGTGAAATGTAATTTGTTAACTAGAGATTGGCCACCAAAGGTGTTTTGTTTCTGATAAATCTGTTGCCGGTATCCAGATGCAGGACCACCCCCACTGTTTACGACAGCGTCATTGCAACGTTTTGAAATCCCGCTCTCCACCAAAACCTTATGCATACGGCCGTACATTTTACGTCATGTGAAAAAAGAAACATTAGAAACTGTCCTATCTCAATACCGTTAACAAGGCCTTTATTTTACACCTCATTTATAGTTTCCCCCCTTCTAATGTGTCGTGATGGTCTTTACAACTAACTATCCGTGACCGCTGATATATATCGTGATATCCCCGTTGTACGTTGTTGCGGAGCACATTTTCGTCAGGTGAAATTCGCAGGCAAAAACTGGATCGAGCTGCATAATTTGCACTAAACCTTGATTTGGAATCAGACCCAGTCTTTACCTGAGCTCCCAGACTGTCAGGGCGTCGGTAGAAGTCCTGCTTTGAAATCAAGCCGTCGGGGCGGAATCACTTACCGCCATTACAGAGTCCTGTTCCCAGGCTCCGCGAGGCCGTGGAGATGGCGCGGCGGGCACTTCCTCGCCATCTGACATGGACAGGAAAGGGACGGGTGACTCAGCGAGGTGGTTTGTAGCCCGCCAGTTCAAACGACTTTTGAATGTGTTAATTGGTCGGACGTGTGTGTTCGTGCTGTGTTGCTGTAGGTTTTGACTTGCAGTTGCAACAGGAATGTTTGTGGTGAATTGACTGAACAAAGACCGCGAGGAAATGTACTGCTGCCGGTTGTCACTTTGAAGCGGCGAAGACGCAAGCTGCTGTCGTCCATTCATTTGAGATCAAGTAATGAGGCGTTTCACGTTGACCTTTTTTGTGGTTGAATCCTACAGTTCCAGTAAAGGGGAGGCCAGAACCCTCGCCTGGCAGCTGCACGGACGCCTTCATTTCTCTTGTGGCAGATGCAGAGCCCATTGAAAGTAACATAAAAGTTTCTTATCATTTAGATAAAAACAACTCCTTTCGACGCCTTTAGTAATGTGTGAAATTATTCCAAAGACATTGTATTTCATATATCATGATCACCTACGAGTCTCTCTCTTTCTAGGTCGCACATTATCTTGTCCAGGGTCTCCCTCTGCCTTCTCTGTAGATCGATTGATTGGATTTTCAGATGTAAAAACGTTTCAGCAGGGCCTGTTTTTACGTCGAGCCTAGCAGGCAGCATAGCTGATTGTAAAAATATATATATTGTTGGTGTTCCAAGAACATACAGGGGCTTGGAGCACGTCCATTCCTTACCATTGGTTGTCTTTACTGTCACTCATTTGGCTGCTTCTTATTTGTGTTCCGGCTTGTCAATCTTATGTTCGTCCCACCCATGGAGCTTCGCTTCTTTACCATCGCTTTTGTTTGGCTGGCCTCTATGCTTCCATTGCTTTCTTTTCAAACATTTTTCTTCTTTTTGGTTAAGCACTCCCTGAGAGAGCAATCTGTGTTTCTTGCTTTAACTTCTGTGCTTCTCGCCTCCTCTGTGTCGCGCTTATTCTCATGTCTTTCCCCATTGCTTTGTCACCTATGTGCTTATCTGCTGCCTGCTCTATGTTGCGCTCTCACACAATTCTCCTCCCCATCCCTGCTTCATGTTGCTTCCCCCAACATGCCCTCCTACTCTGTCACCAGTTGCTTTTCCTCCCTCCCCACACCTTCTGTGTCGCTTCCTCCTACCTGCGGCCTCCTTCTCTGTTGCCTGTTGCTTTTCCTCCCGCCCCTACCCTCTGTGTTCCTTCCGTCTCTCACTCTCTGTATTGCTTCCCCCCTCATCCTGGTGCCCTCCTTTTCTGTCACCCTTTGCTTCTCATCCCCACCACCACATTTCGTTCCCTCCATATTGCCCCTCCCCATCTGCACTTCAAAGAAACCGCTTTCGCACATTATTTTCTTTTTATTTGCTAACCTTACACGGATTGGCAAATAAAGAAAAAAAAGTGTCCACATGATTTTGTAGGTGCACACATGCGTGGTGCGTGTGCCTACATAATGATGTGGCCACCAGCATCGTAGGTTTTCTTTTCTTATTCAGCCATGCTGCACAGTAGCAGATATGCAGTACAGCAAAGATAAAACCATTAATAAAGCCAATAGGTCTCAAAGGCAAGACCTATTGTCTTTGCCAGTGCTTGTTATGATCATGTGCTCTAATGCTGTGGACTATTTTTAGGTCTGACTACAGACCACTTTTAGCGGTTTGTTGTTGAAAGACCTCTTGTGGCCTCTAACAAAACTCAGTGTACTATGAGCCAGCCCATTACTAACCATAGGTTGGCTTTCAAGTCACTTTCATTTACACACTCCAACCAATTGTACTTTGCAACACACTGCCTGCAAGTATGTAAAGTTAATAAACTAAAAAGATATTAACGTAAAAAAATACCAACCTTTCGGAAGAGGGTCACCCTCCCAAAAAAGTCACTTTCATTTACTTGCTTCTTGTTCAGTTGCTTTCCTTTCTCATTTACACTCTATTAAAACCATTACAAGAGACTCTTTTCTACAGCAAGCATCTTTTTAAGTTTTCTATACCGCGAACACGACCACCGTGGGTATCAGAGCGCTTCACAGTTTATAAGACAAGGAAGGATGCAAGGGGTAAAAACAAAGCATCCAAACAAAAAACAATCCTAACAGTTTCATAAAGCTGGGTGCCCTAGGGGGCATTGGAAGCAAGGAGTCCAGGCAAAAGTTTCTTCATCCCTTTCGTTTTTGCTACCTTGAGAGAGGAAATATAGGGATAAAGTCTATGTTGCGAACATGGTCACAGGGAGTATCATAGCACTTTACAGTATATCAGTTGCGAGACTTACTGTCTGCAACATCAGTTCAACTCTCACCTCCATTAGTTCTACTATTGAACATTTCCATGAACCATTGGAGGTTGTGGTGGTCCGTCAGCGACAGTTCCAAATTTATATTTATGAAAAGCAGTTTGATATCCCACTTCCAGTCCAGAGCAAAGCTCCAGGATCACAAAATGCTTAAGGCACATCAGGACTGCCTTTGCCTGGATGGATCTAACATTTGAGATCCGATAGAGACTTCTAGCCACAGATTCCTTACCTTATAATTAAGGCGTCATACTGGATTAGAATTTTTTTCTTGAGCAGCCCCCCTGCGCTCGTACGTGGCATCTTTTGGCTCATCTTGGCATCGTCAACAACAGAAATGACGTGTGAGATTCCTATATATGCGCCACCCCAGCGCGCTGACATCAGTTATTTTCTTTCCGCAGCAGTCAGTGCATATCCGGAAAGAGCTACCCCTTAGTCAATTTTTGAATAACTTTTATTTGGCGTTTTTAGATGTTGCTCCTGGTGTGGCAGGAATGTCCTTGAAGAAGGTCGGCTTCAATCCCTGTGGCACCTGTCACCACTTGATGTCGGTGACGGCCCCCCCCCTTCCTGTTTGCCTTTGATTTCTCGAGCGCAACCATGACCCGAAGGCCTGCTCAGATTTTCACGCCATGCACCCAACGGCTTTGAGGGTGTGCTCCCTCAAGCTCCAAGCGGCTCAACGTGAGATGCCGTGACTATCCAGATCCTGGTCGAGGGGAAGTTGCCGGGAGTGGTTGCGGAGTCTGAGATCCTCGTCTCACTCAGTCGTTGGGCCATTCGGGTAAGTCCTCTCCCACAGGAAGTTGTCAATCGTGTTTCATCTTCACCTACTCCTTCGGCCGATGAGGCGAGGGAGCGTCGTAACTAGAGGCCTGGCTCCCCAGTACAACCAGCGTCTGGGCCGTATCTGCAACTCCCTGAGTTTTCAGGAGCCACATCGAACCCCATCCAATTAAAAGAATTTTATGAGGCTATGGTCCCTGCAGGTTTGAGAGGGGCTCCTAAGGGATCCATGCCAATGGCTCTGGCGCCAGTCGGGCCACAGGGATCCACAGATGGATCTGGATTGGCTCTGGTTGTGCCATCTCGACCATCCTGGTGTCGGTCCCGATGCTGACGCCCCCGGCACCACCAGCAGTGTCATCCCCATTTATATACCTGACACGGAGCCAGAAGGATGCCGCTTGATGCCGATGGGAGCCATGCCTTCCAGACCAGAGCCTTAGACCTATTCTTATGGGTTAGGACTCTGGGAGAAATGGGAGGGGTCGCTGGACTTCTATCCATACGATACTAATGTTGACTGATGTGAACATATGGCGGACGCCAGCGGACTGGATACTTCTCTGGCTACTTCTCCCGATACTGGCATGCTTTCTCTCCCTAATGTGGCTACTGAGGAGGGAGCTTCATGTGCAATGGTTGCGAGGAAGGCAGCCTCGGTGACAGTCAAGACTAATGTCTTGATGGAAGTGCTTCAGCCAGGAGTGTCCCCTTCAGAACCACTTCTACCACTTACCGAAGCACTTACTGATGTTCGGCTTGGGACCAAGCCTAACACAGGAGCTCCTGTGAACAGGACAATAGCCCACAGACATCGAGACCCCAAAATTCCTTACAGAACACCCTTCCCTGGAGAGCTTGGTAGTCCAAACCTCCACTTCCCACATACATCCTGGTGCATTTCCAACCGCACCTCTGGATTGAGACTTTAAGAGGCTAGACAACTTAGGCAAGAAACTGTTTTCTTCCATCAGCCTGGCGTTGCAGTCTGTGAACACTGTATACCCTTAAGGCTGCTATTCCCATGTACTGCAAAATACTTTTGCGCAGGTGCTGACAATGGTTCCGTAGGAGACCTGAGCCGTGCTCTCCCGGGCTGTTTCTGACGGAAGAGATGCAGCTAAATAAACCATTATATGTGAACTGGACACCACCGACTCACTAGGCAAAGGTCTTTCATCGATAGTGGCCCTACAGCGCCACACCTGGTACAGGACTACTGGCTTTTGTAGGGATGTCCAAACATCGCTTATGGACATCCCCTTAATGTCTCATCTCTTGGAAGACAAGGCAGAATTCCACGCTGGAGCGCTTTAAGGAACACAGGGCTACGACCTAGTCCTTGGGCCTTTCCATGGCACCACGCACCCCAATCCGCCTTTCGCTCCATTCGTGGCCACGGAAGAGGATTTCAGATCTTTGCCCTCTCAGCACCGCAGTGCACAAGCTTCCCAGCCCCAGTGTGGCAGAGGACGTGGTACCCGCAGATCCCATGGGTTGGGTAGCCAGAGGTCTGGCCAGTCCTCCACTCCAAAAGCAGACCCAGCCTCCAAACCATTATAGTCTGCCCTCTTAACATCATGGGCACCTAGTGGGGGGCAGAATCCACCATCACCTGCCCCACATTGGACTGGTGGGTTTTGCAGATTATCCGAAGGGGCTACTCCCATTTGGTAGTTCACAAGCACTTTCAGCACACCATGCTCCCCTTTGGTCTTACCAGCGCCCCTTGGGTGTTCACCAAGGTGATGGCGATGATTGCAGTTCATCTGTGGAGATCAGGAGTGCCAGTCTTCCCCCATCTCGACGACTGACTGTTAAATGTGGGCTTGCCCCAGTCTGTCGTCTCCCACCTCCAGACTACGGGGGACCTCCTGCATTTGCTGGGGTTCACTATCAATGTGCCCAAGTCACACCTGACTTCGTCCAGATGCTTCCTTTCATTGGAGGTGTTCTGGACACAGAGAAGTTTCAGGCCTATCCTACTGAACAGCGAGTCTTGGATATTGAGGCTATGATGCCGATGTCTCTGCCTTTTGTCCTGGATTTCGGTGAGACTGCCTCTGGGGCTGCCAGGGCTCATGGCTTCATGAATCCTGCTTGTGACACATGCATATTGGCATATAGGGCTCTGCAGTGGGACCAGAAGTTCCAGCGGGCGCTGCATAAGGGGAATCTCACCAACATGGTCCATATCGCGGGGGAACTGTGAAAGACCTCCAGTGGTGGTTAACAAACCGCGATCGGCTCAGTGGCAGAGCCCCCTCCCCTTTCTCCAACCAGATCTAACAGTAGTGACAGATGCATCACTCCTGGGATGTAGTGGCCATCTGGGAGAGGCCTCTGTTCTCCGTTTGAATGCAGCCTCCACATCAACCCCAGCGATCTGGCTGGAAATGAAAGGCTTTATACCCTCCGTCAAGGTAAGGCTAGTGCAGGTGTTCCCAGACAACCCTACTGCCATGTGGTACTGCAACTAACACGGTAGGGTTGTATCTTGGACCCTTTGTCAGGTCAGGGCATTTCCCTGGGGGTTCAAAATCTGGCAGGCTCTCTGAACACCAGAGCAGACAAACTCAGCCGAAGATGCCTAGCGGATCACGAATGGTGTCTCCATCCAGAGGTCGTGCAAGGTCTCTTTCAGCTTGGTGGGGAGCCATGGTTAGATCTGTTCACCACCACCAAGAACGCACAATGTCAGCAGTTCTGCAAGCTGGAGTTTCCAAAGTGGCTCTCGCTTGGAGTCACTTTTCATCTCGAGTGAAGCTCAGGTCTCCTGTACGCCTTTGCTCCCATACTGCTCCTGGCCAGAGTTCTCAAGAAGATCAGATATAACCGGGCCCAAGTCATCCTTGTGGCTCCGGACTGGTATCCCGTGCAGTTGAGCATGGACATCAGTCCTTCAATCAGGTTGCCTTTTCGGGAGGATCTTCTGTCACAGCAGCAGGGAAGGATCCTCCACCTGAACATGTCAACGCTCTGCTTCTTGCTTGGAGATTGAGTGGCGGCAGTTGACAGCTTTCGACCTTCCTCACGAAGTCTGTAACGTTATATTGGCAGCCCTGCATCCCTCCACCTAGACAGTATATGCCTGCCATTGGTGAAAATGTGTTGCATGGTGTACAGAAATACAGATCAATCCACTTTCTGTCCCCTTTCTCAGGTTCTCCTTTTCATCCTTTCTCTTTGGCTCTGCTCTGGACCCTCTAAAAGGCTATCTCTCTCTTTCTGCACTTTTGTGGTTGCCTGACCAGCCCCCACCCCCTTCAAATCCCCTATAGGAAATATGTTCATGAAAGGTTTGCAACATTTGTTTCCACCTCTCCTTTTCATTATTCCCCAGTAGGGACCTCAATCTCGACCTCACTTTCCTAATGTGTGCTCCCTTTAAGCCCCTGCACAATTATACACTCAGGATACTTGCCATCAAGACAACCTTTCTTGTGGCTATAACATCTTCCTGGAGGGGGCGTAAGCTCCAGACATTGTCATCCAGGCCTCCTTATCTAAACATCTACCCAGACAAACTGGTGTTTTGTAAAAGGGTTTCTTTTCTACCAAAAGTGGTCATTCCATTTCATGTAGCACAAACCATCACTCTGCCTACTTTTTGCTTTCCGCCTCGTCCCGCCAAGGCAAAGGAGCGACTTCGCCGTCTGGATCCAATAGGGGAGTTGTCCTTCTTCCTAGACCGCACAAGAGAGTTCCAGGTGGACGACCAACTCTTTGCGGAGTATGTTGAAGCGAAGAAAGGTCGGGCCGTATAGAAGAGGACCATCTCACAATGGATTGTGCTCTGTATTAAAATCTGCTACGCATTGGCTAAGGAGCAATCTTTGAGGGTTTTCATGCTCATTTCACCAGAGCTAAAGTTGCAAGTACTGTGTTAGCATGTGGATCCGGCCCTGGATATCTGAATGGGAGCAACATAAGCTACCCTGCACGCGTTTACCAAGTACTACTGCCTTGACAGTCAGGTCCGTAGGGATGGGCATTTTGCCTGTTTGGTCCTGAAGGACTTCTTCATGTGATATTGGTCCGCAGAACCACCTCCAGGGAGGTATTGCTTGGGTATCTATTCTAAGGTAAGGAATCTGCGTCTCTATCAGATGAGCAAGTTATTTACCTTTGGTAACGCCTCTTCTGGTGGAGACTATCTAGCCGCAGATTTAATACAGACCCACCCATTGGTCCTGCTCTGCAAACCTATTTTTAGGGATGGTGCTTTCCACTTTCAGGGCCCTAGTATTCCACACCAGTAGTCAGTGTACTGGCTTGGAAAGGCGCGAGAAGTAACAGAAGTCAGCGCGTTGTAGTGACGCCTATATAGGCACTGCACATGTCTCGAATGGCGCGGACGACACCAACTATTGGCACGCAGTGGTACTGCTCAAGAAAAACGTCAGTTTCCAGCCTGATCCTTGGGGATAATTGTAAAGTAAGGAATATGCGGATAGGTGGTCTCTACCAGATAAGGTGTTACAGAGGTAAGTAACTTGTTAATCATGATCATCAGATGACCAGCAGACACCCTTTTGTTTAACTGCCCACGAGAGCTAGAAGCTGTCACTGTGTCAGTGCGAATAGTACAAAAACAAAGGCCAATGGTGCTTGTTTTTCCATCAATCAGTAGATCGCATCACTGGTAAAGTGCACCAGCTTCCAGGTCATGATACATAGACGGACCATACAGGTACTGTAGAAACAACCACAAGGTTGAACTCACGAGCACTAGTTTGGAGTACCGTAACATATTCTGCATTGGCACACCTAGGAAGGACATATTGTAACTCTGAGAATCTAGAACCTGGCATGAAGCTTGCTTATGAACTTCAAGAAATCAGACCATACATCAGTTGACCTGAAAGAGGTTCTTTGAACTTCACCCCTTATTCTTTTGGAAGGTAAAGTTCTTTTCACACGTACAATTTCTGCATAAATGTGCTCTGCATACTCAGGTGGCACACACACAGTGGACGAGACAGGATGAAAGGGGGGCAGAAGACCTGCTTTTGTGGGGAGCGATGACACAGACGTTGACAGCGCTCTTGGAAGATACTACACCTAACTGAGTACTGGTTTCCAAAGCTAGGCAGACTGGTGCCCTGAATGGAACGGTACCCAATGATAGACGAGACTATTGGCCACAAACACAATAAAACCTCTACGGACCGGGTCAAATAATGTAACATTTATGCTACTTCGTTCTGTTTTTCTCTATATATCTAATCACCAAACTGAGTATGGAAGTTCGAGGTGGGGAGACTGGGGATGAGGGGGAGTTTCTCTAGATGTGTGTTCTGATTCAAATGTCTATTCTGATTCTTCATGTACAATGACTGCTTTCAGTGAGTACCTGTCAATTTAAACAGCATCATTGAGGGTATAATTGGGACTGAAGTATGATGTATGATGACTTTAAGTCCCTATGCTGTCAATCAATGGTTGTAACATCCGGTAATGTTGTGTAAACAGTCACACTTGTTGAAATGGCAATTAAAAAAAAATGTGCGCTGCATAAATGTGCACCCCTCCTACAACCTTTGCCCTTTCACCGCCTTCTGGCGGAAGGACAAATTCAAGATTCTTACGCTAGCCTAGGATCTGTCTGCCCCGGAGACTGGATAGTGGTGTTAGACCTGCAGAATGCTTATTTCAATATCCCTTTCCTGCAGGGCCACAGACAAAGGTTCAAGGAGGGCAAGAAGCATTGTCAGTTCCCAGTGCTGCTTTTTGGCCTCACCAATGCCCCTTGGATGTTCATGAAAGTGATGCCAATGGTTGTAGCATACCTTTAGAGGTCAGGGGTACCAGTCTTCTCTTTTCAATGACTAGCTGCTGAAGGCAGGCTCTCCCCAGGCCGTTGTCAACCATCTTTAGGCGATGGCGAACCTCTTTAACATTGTTGTTCACTATCAACAGGCTGAAGTCACACCTGACTTCGTGGGGAAGATCTCGTTCATCAGAGCTATTCTGCATACAGTACGGTGTCCTGCTTTTCTCCCAGAGTGGATTGTCCTAGATATGTGGGCTATGATCCTGACGTTTCAGCCTCTGTCCTAAATCTCAGTGCAATCGATTCTGAGGCTACTGGGATTGTTGACCTTCTGCAGCCAGCTGGTCAAACATACCAGATGACACATGCAGGCTCAGCACTATGTCCTCCAATCCCAGTGGACAATCTGTCAGATTTTATACAGATTTTGGCTTAAACTTTAAAAGATCTGAAGTGGAGGCTACTGGACCGCGATTAGGTCCGTGGCAGGCCCCTCTCCCTACCACATTCGGATTTGACACTGGTGACGGATGCATAGCTTCTGAGTTGGAGAGGTTATCTGGGAGAAGTTGAGATCAGATGCCTCTGGTCTTCTGCAAACACTCAACTCCATATCCGTTAGTTGGAGTTGAGTCTAGTGCAGGTGCTCTCAGACAATGCCATAGTCGTGTAGTACTGCAGCACACAGGGGGAGGTGGGGTCTTGTGCCTCTGGAAGTTTCTGTACCGGCAGGGAATTTCTCTGATGGTGAACCACCTGGCAGGATCTCGACATGCCAGGGCAGACTAAACTCAGCTGCCGATGTTTGGCGGATCACAACAGACAGTTACACTCCCGGACATGGTGCAGGGTGTTTTCCATCAATGGTAAGAACCCTGTCTGGATCTTTTCACCACCGCAGAGAACGAGCAATGTTAGCACTTTTGTGTATTGGAATGTCCAAGAAGACTCTCTCGTAGATGCTTTCCGCCTGCACTGTAGCTCTTGACTCCTGTATGCTTTCCCACTCTGCCTCTTCTGCCCCCTAGTTTTGAAGAAGATCAGGAACCACCAGGACCAATTCATCCCAGTGGCACTAGATTGGGCCAGGCCAATGTGATAACCAGAATTCTGGTGGCATGAGCACCTGTTCTCCAATCAAGCTAGCATATCAGGGGAATCTTCTGTCCCAGCAGCAGGATAGGGTACTACACTCAGACCTGCACAATTTGCATCTCCATGCTTGGAGATTGAGCGGTGGCAGTTGACCTCCTTCAACCTTCCTACGAGAAGTTGTTGATATTATTTTGGCGGTGAGAGGCCCCGCTACAAATTATCATTGCCGACCAGTCGTCAGGACAAATTTGTGACTTGGTGCGACACCAGACGGATTGACCCACTACTAGCCAAGTTGTCTGAAGTTTTGTTGCTTGGTTTGTCTCTGGCCCATCAAAGGTCTTGTTAAGGATCTTCAGCTCTTTTGGCTTTTTTGTGGTAGCCAGATCAGCCCATTTTATTTCAGTCACCTGTTGTGATGAGTTTTTGAACGTTTTACAACATTTATTTCCTCTGAAACTCTTTGTTTCAGAGGAACTTAAACTTAGTCCTCACTTTTATTTAAATCTGCACCCCTTTCAACCCACTATACAGTTGCCTATTGAGGCTTCTGATGTTCAGAACGGTTTTTCTCATCGCCATTAGATCAGCGAGGTGTGTGAGCATGCTGCAAGCTCTTTCTGTCGGCCCATCTTACGCAACACTCTTTCCAGTTAGGCTGGAGTTGAGGACCCAAGCTTCCTTTCTACCGAAAATGTTCACTCCATTTCATGTATGGTAGGTGGTCACCATTCTGGAATTCTTTGCCCCACCTCCTGTCTCTAAAGAGAAAGAGAGCCTTCACTGCGTTGATGCCTAGAGGGCAAAGCTTGTATGTATATTGCTCACATCAAAGCATATCGGGTGGCTGATCAGCTCTTTGTGGGTTTCTACAGGGCAAAAAAGGGCAAGACAGTGCAAAAGCGGTCCATCTTCAATAGATTGTTCTCTGTATAAAGCTCTTCTGTATACTGGCAAAGAAGCAGCCTCCAGAGGGCTTATGAGCTCCTTCTTCAAGAGCGGAGGCTGCTAACACTTGACCCTGTTCTCAGACAGGTCACTCCCCACGCTGCACAGCACCACCTCTGTGTCGCTGCCCCTGAGCCCGCTGCTGCCGCTTGTTGTAGGTTGGAGACCGCTGCTCTTGCGTTCGCTCTGCCTTTTTTTCCCCTGCTAGCCCTGCCGTATTTGTGCTGTCTGATCTCACATTTTAGTGTTGTATTTTGCCTTTATACCTTTTATTTTGTACTCTTGTACTGTTATTGTGCTCTTTGACTTCTGTTTCCCTCGCCCGCTGTACCTCTCGTCTTCCCTGCCGCTGCGGCCCCGCCCCCCTGCTCGCCCATTCGCCGCCCCGCCTCCCAGCTGCTCCTCCCTCCCACCTCCCCTTATATGGTGGCTGTGCGCAGTGGGCACACCGAAGGCAAGCCCGTCTGCGCCCGTCCGTGCCTGGACCGCGCCCAGCGCCAGACCCCCAGGCCCCCGCGACTGCCACAACACCAGACGCCGCTACGACGCCGACACCCTCCACACACTCCACACCGGACGACCACACACCTGCTTCCTGGCCGCCCGCACACCAAAGGACCCTTCTCCTGCCGGAGCTGCAGCTTCACCAGCCTCCGAGCCGCCAAACCACCCACCGTGACTGATGCATACTACTGAACACCACCTCAGATGCATACTACTGAACACCCGCTCCGCACGCAAACACGCCGTTGAACTCTGGGACCTGCTCGACACATCCTCCCCGGATGTCGCCTTCCTGACAGAGACCTGGATGAACGCATCCTCGGCACCGACATCGCCATAGCCATCCCGCACGGCTACAAGATCACCCGCAGGGACCGCACCAACGGAGTAGGAGGGGGAATCGCCATCATCCACAAGAACACCCTCAGGGTCTCGACCAGCAGCGACGACACCCTCCGCTCCGCTGAACACCTGCACTTCCAGATCCACACCGATCCCAACACCACCCTCAGAGGAACTCTCGTCTACAGACACCCCGGACCCTGGCCTCAGTTCAGCAACTCCATTGCCGACTTCGTCAGCACGCACGACCTTGCCTCCACAGACTCGAACTTTTTCGGAGACCTGAACTTCCACCTCAAGAACAACGACACCAACCTGATTGACAACCTCGGACTCAGACAGCTCGTCACAACGCCCGCCCACTCCGCCGGCCACATGCTTGATCCCATCTTCTCCGCAAGCCCCCACGTCACCTTCAGCCACACCACCGAACTCCACTGGACCGACCATCGCTGCATCCACTTCACCTTCCGGAAACCCACCACGCACCACCGAACTCAACAGATCCCCCGCTGGAGCAAAATCACTAAAGACCAGCTAAACATCACCATCGCCCGAAGCCCATCCACCGCCGCCGCCGCCCGCAACCTCAGACGTTGGATCGAAGATGGTGCCAACACTCTCACCCCGATCAAGAAACCCTCCAACAAGAAAGCCAGCTGGTTCACCGCAGACCTCCAGGCCTCCAAGCAAACCTGCCATACACTGGAGAAAAAATGGCACCGCGAACAGACAACAGACAGCTACACAGCCCACAAGAACGCCACCCGCAGACACCATCACCTCATCCGATTCGCCAAAAGGAATTCCTTCAAGGACCGACTCGACAACAGAGCTCTTCAACATCGTGAAGGAACTCTCCAACCCCAGCTCCAACACAATCGACATCCCACCATTGCAAGACCTGTGCGACTCCCTTGCCACCTTCTTCCATCGCAAGATTGCAGACATCCACCACAGCTTCAACAACCTGACCGCCCCGACAACCATCGACATCTCAGACCCCGCGGCCACCACCCACATCAATCCCCTGCTCACCTGGACCAACATAAACAACGACGACACCATCAAAATCATGAACACCATCCACTCCGGCTCTCTGTCAGACCCATGCCCACACCACATCTTCAACAAAGCAAGTGCAACCATCGCACCCCATCTCCGCAAGACCATCAACATCTCCTTCGAGACTGTGACCTTCCCGGAGAGCTGGAAGCACGCCGAGATCAACGCCTTACTGAAGAAACCCAAGGCGGATCCGAGGGACCTCAAGAACTTCCGGCCCATCTCCTTGCTCCCGTTCCTGGTGAAGGTCATCGAGAAGACCGTCAACAGACAGCTGACCCGCTACCTCGCAGAGAACAACATCCTGGACCCATCCCAGTCCGGGTTCCGCAGCAACCTCAGTACCGAGACTGCCCTCATCGCCTCCACCGATGACATCAGGGCCCTGCTGGACAACGGTGAAACCGCGGCCCTCATCCTCATGGACCTATCAGCGGCCTTCGACACGGTCTTCCACCGCACCCTACGCACATGCCTCCACAACGCAGGGATCCGAGACAAGGCTCTGGAATGGACCACCTCCTTCCTCTCCGGCAGAACCCAGAGCGTCAGCCTCCCCCTTTCCGATCCGAAGCTTCTGAGATCATCTGCGGCATACCCAAAGGATCATCCCTCAGCCCGACACTGTTCAACGTCTACATGGCACCACTCGCCCACGTCGCCCGACTGTACGACCTCAACATCATCTCCTATGCCGACGACACCCAGCTGATCCTCTCCCTCACCAAGGACCCCCTCACCGCCAAAACCAACCTCCACGATGGAACGAAAGCCGTCGCCGAGTTGATAAAGAACAGCCGGCTGAAGCTGAACTCAGCCAAGACGGAGGGCCTCATCCTCGGCTCCACCCCCTCAGCCTGGGACGACTCCTGGTGGCCATCCGCACTGGGAACAGCACCGACCATGCACGCAACCTGGGGTTTATCCCCAACTCAACACTATCCATGACCAAGCAAGTCAACGCCGTCTCGTCCTCAACAGACGACTCACCTTCTACACCCCGAATCAACAGCTCCGCTCCGCTGACCCTGCTCTCGCCACCGTCCCCCACATCCGAAGAGCGACCACCGGCGACAGATCGTTCTCCCACCTCGCCGCCAAGACCTGGAACACCCTCCCCATCCACCTACAACAGACCCAGGACCTACTATAACCTTCAGGAGGCTCCTCAAGACCTGGCTGTTCGAGCAGTAGCAGCTCCCCTCGTTCCTCCCCACCCCCCCCCCCTAGCGCCTTGAGACCCTCACGGGTGAGTAGTGCGCTTTACAAATGTGCTGATTGATTGATTAACACTGTGCTGGCACGCGGAGTACCTGTCCTGGACATTTTTCAGGCTGCTACTTAGGCATCTGTACCTCCATTCACGAAGCACTACTGTCTCAACATTCGGGTCCATCAAGAGGGGCATTTTGCCTGCTCTGTCCTGCAGGACTTTTTGGTCTGAGCAAACTCACAGACCCACACCAGGGTTGGTTCACGGACTGCTTAAGAAAGCAACTGGTGTCTGGACACATGAGTAGTTCCTTATATCGGCTCTGCATTTCACTTCTGGAGTGGAACAACGTTGACCACATACCGATATGCAGTAGTACTGCTTTTAAAGATTCTGTATCTATTCTAACACCTGGGGTATATTCACATGGTTAGAAATCTACAGTTAGAGTATCCACCAGAAAGGTTGTTACCGACTGTAAGGATCTCTTTCTTTAAGTCCATTTTATGTTGTATCTTCTATTTCCACTTGCTGCCTTTTTATATTTTTCAAATTAACAAGTGTATTCAAAATCTACTCTTTCGAGACTATGAAAATATTAATGTTTCTCAGAGCAGTGCCACGTTCATATTATTCCAAGTAGTAGCCCCTTGACGCCATGATTTAACTTCATCTGTGCTAGTGGGAGAGACAGTTGGAAATGGGGAAACCCTATTTATCCCCTGAAAACGCATCAGAATTTGCAGGAATACATCGGGAGTGCGACTAGTCCAATATGCCATTGCGACTGGCTTTAAAATCCTCGTGTTTTGGTAAATTATACATTTTTACATCTGCACAAAATATACATTACATATGGGACAAAATGATCAGGTAAGCTTTACAGAACCCTACAAACATGGGCATTTTGTCCATAAGTTTCCACAATCAAACCTGCTCGTGGGTATATTCTATGGCCAAGACCTAACCATCCCTCTACTCACAAACTCACAATTGTGCAGGGAAACAGTAAAGAAAGAGTTCCCATGTGAAGAATTATTGAAAGGAAAAAACAAAAATTTGTTTCATCTTGCCCCCATGAAATATATTTTCACTCCAGAGTCGAACAGGTACCAATTGCTGCCCAGCTGGACACCCACACCTGCCCCATTCAGACAGTGTTTTTTTTTATATCTATACGCTTTGTTTTCTTTTACAGTAATATTATCTACGTAAAGATCCCCTTCATCTCCCTTTTCGAGATAAAAAAAAGCAATGGGAGCAAAGTTATTTCACTTGTGTAGTAAAGTTGACAGATTGTTGACTGCATGGCTAAGTAATAAGTGCTTCTCTTATCTCCATTGCTCCTTAGATCTCTGCAGCAGAAAGTCCTTCGGGGCTTAAAGGGCATCGCCCTTTAATCAGGGAGTTCCGCGACCCATACAATGCTGATGTGAGTTTGCTTTTCCTCAACAGCCAGGCTTGCTTGAATCCAGTGGCAAAGTGAGCAAGGGACTCACGTCTGAGCATACCCTGCCAACGATGGATTTAGGCCCAGATCTCTGCACTGGGGTGAATGTATGACCTTGTTCTGCATTCTGTCCATCAACTGTTGTTTTTTCAATCATTGCACACGGCACCATGCACAGCTCAAGCGGGTGCTGCTTCCTTTCTACCGCCCAAGTAGTTTTTTACTCGAGCTGCAGCTTTCTCAACGCAAATGGACAGTTTCTCAACGCGAGCGGTCGCCGCATACGCGACCACTCACAATGAGAAATCTTACTGCCTGCATTGAGAAATCTCGCCGGGAGGTTGATTTTCTGCGCTCGCCAACTTAATGTTGACGATCACGAACAAGGAGAAATCTCGCTGATAGGTGGATTTTCCTCGCTCACGCTCGCCAATGTGACGTTGACAGACGCGAGTGAGGGAACTCCGTGAGCCCCGTGTAACGCGGAGTGCGGAAATCTCCGCGAGCGGAGCAGAGTTCACCGCTCAGACTTAACGTTTACCTGGTGAGTGGAAATCGCACGTTAGCAGATAAAACGAGCTAAAACCACTGTAAACAGTGGATTTTCAGCTCGTTTTTAGAGGCTTTGAAGTGCAGACGTCCATTACGAGATGAAAACACCCCAGGACTTCGGCCCTAGGCTCAATGACCCTTTGTTAAAACTTTTTTTTTTGAGAGGCGCGTAGGGGCTTGGTGAAGGACAGAGTCCCTCTTAGGTAGCTCTCACCACATCGCCCTCCCCTTCCAAGGTCCCCTGCCCCCCTCCTTACACTGGCATCAATTTGTAAGTTGGCATGTATGCCTGCTCAGGTGCAAGGGTCTGCGGTTATCCCTTGCTACCCCACACGATCCCCCAGTTCCACTCATGCATGTGAGTCTGCGGCAGGGCCACAGATGTGGAACCTTCGGCCAGCAGTGCTCTCTGTCATTGTTAGTCCACCGCTCTCAGCTGAAGGGTGCATTGTGGATTTTGGAATCTGGAGGGACACCACCCCTTCCGTTTGTGAATGTGATTCATCAGCAGAAGCATCCATGCCATGAGTGATCTACATCATTGTTGGTGGTTGCGGAACCCCCTGAATATTGACAGCTGTTTTCAGGAGAATCTAGTTTAGTTACACACCGTACACTGTGTAGCAGGCTACGCATGTAGGTAAGCTCTTCCACACCACACATAGGGATAGTAAGTGCTATACATTTTGCAATACAATACTGTCCTGGTCTCTGAGCTCTAGATCGTTTTTTAAATTTTATTCTATTGCTTGCAAGCTGCATCTCGCACTCTGTAGCGGCTTTTGCGCATGTACGGAATTACGACCATAATCGCTAGATATGAGATATGAGAATGGTGGGGAGAGGGATTCTGAGGCTGTATAACCTAAAGGGGTGCGGGCAGCAGAAGAAAATCCAGATGCGGTATCACCTACAGAAGTTATACGCTTAGAGATATCTTCTCTGTAGTGTGCTCTGAGATCTTTGACATGCATTAATTCATTTATTCAAGGCCTAGGTACATGGTGGCAGCAGCTTGTGGTGCACCTGAACTGCTAAAGGGGTTGCTGCGCTGTATATTCAGCATGTCGTGAGCCTGGGGTTTGATGAAGACCTGAAAGTACCTGATCCACTTTGCCCTGTAATCATGTAGAATTTTGTCTTCAACAACCGTGGTCCCCAGAAAGTGAAATGGAAACCAAAGGAATGAATATAGACTCAATCGTAGCTATATATAGTGGACTTGTCCAGCCGGACCGAGGTCTGATATTTACTTGTAGGTTTAGGATATAATCATACAAAACAACACATAAAATGGGACACAATCCTGTGTCCTACTTGGCCAGTAGAGTACATAAACAAGGGAAAAAGCGAACAACAGGGGGCTCAGGCAAAGCTTTTCCGGTTTGTTACACAAGGTTTGTTATACAGTGTTACAAGAACAAATCATTACAAAACACCTTTACAGCGAAATGAACAAAAGTTTTTTTGCATATAAGGTGTATTAGGGTGTCAACGGAGTTTCGATCCGTTTGAAGGATGAGCGGATCATCATCCAAACTTAAATAACATGCCTGTTAAATAGAGCCTCATTAGCTGCAATTCTAGAATGGGGGAACTTGGGCGGGGAGACGAGAGCTGCTATAATGGCGGCTCCAGATATGATGAATTCCAGCTCGGATACGGGGGTAGTCTCCTTCGCGTACTCTAACGGCTCAGTCGCCAGTATGTTGCAGGGAAGTTGCTGAATAGCAGGATTCTTCTGGGTGTGAGTATCACACCCGGTCTCCCAAGGTCCCTGGTCGACTTCTCTTGGGTTCCCTTGTTGCTGTAAAATCTGTAATCCTGTAGAAGCTCTTCTGTATCCTCTACCACTGAATCATTACTGGAAGTCGGGGACCCACGAGTCATTATTGGAAGCTGGGGACCCATGGCCTAAGCAATATCTATGATTTGAACTTCAAAATAATACACAAAAACAAGTATACACCAAACAAATACTCAAATATTTAATTATTTTGCTTGATTCACAAATATAAAACAAAGTTTTCACATTTTCAATGTTGCTTCTTTATCTATATATACTTTATTCATTTTAATGTATTCATTTTAATATTATTTAATTTTATAACACAGTCGAGGACCCCCTGAATACTCTTGCGATCCCCAGGGGTGCTCTAAACCATGTCAACAGCACACATTCCCTTATACAGCTGGGGACTGTGAGAAGTTGGCCTGATGTATGATGTCACTAGTTATAGTGTACACCTTATATCAGTCCAAACAACCCTTATGGTGATTGGTTGTAAAGTCAACCTTATAGACCAGCTATCCTAGTGGTAGCATGGACAAGAGCAGTCTTAGGCTAAACTCTGAATGGCATGTGAAGCCAGCTGTGATACCATATATAATCCCTTGAATACCAAATGAAAGGACACCACAACAGATATATATATAAAATAAAGTGTATTTATTCTAGTCAAACCCTCAGCACTCTTTATGAGATTCGAGGTAAGTACAACACAGTCTTATTTAAGCATACATTAAATCACACAGGTAAGTAATACAGTTAGGCCCTAGGGGCCACGCAAACCATATACTAAAGAAGTGGTCTAAGGACCACTGTCACGGAAATAGAATAGGCCTAGGCCTGGGGAATCGCTGGGGCTACACTACACTACCAACAGTTAGGAAGTGGGAGGCCCACGGGATTCAGGTGCAGAGTGGAAACACTCACGCGTAATGCGTAAAAGTCGATAGAATCACTAGCAGTTTGAAATAAGCAGTTTTAGGACACTTCTGGTATAGCTAGAAAGTCGAGACTCGGAAACTAGACCCTAGGATAGTCAATACCCTTGTGAGCACCGAAGTACCCAAGTTACCTAGCCCACAGGCTGCGGGTGCATAGGTGTGAACTTGCGTCGGGTTTCGTCGTGGACTTCTATGGATGCCTGAAGGAAAGTTGCTGACAGGCAGTCAGTGAAGAGTGTCCGGTGGATCCCAAGACTGGGATCAAGAAGAAAGGATACCTGCAAGCAGAAGGGACAGAGTCTGGGTCACTAGCCAGTGACCACGTGGAACCAGGAAGGAACCAGGCGATGTCGTGAAGATTGCAGGTGAAGAGGTGAAGCTTGTCGCAGCAGCCACGGGTACCAGGAGACGTCGAGGACGACCAGGACCAGGAGGCGAGCTGTCCCACGAAGGCTCTTGCTGTCGGCAGCGTCGAAGTCGAACTAGGACTCACCAAGCCTTGGCAAGCGGAACCCACGAAGAATGGAGGACTTGCTTCTGGTGCAGACCAGGAAGGTCTCGGGTGCTTCTCTTTTGCAGAGGAGCGGGAGCCTGTCTGGAGGAGCCAAACCAGCAGTGTAGATTCAAAGGTGTGTCGTCGCAAAGGCCGCTGCCAACGGGCAAGCAACCGGACAGACGCGGCAAGCAGGAAAATGCAGAAGGGCCCCACGCAGGACTCGTGGAGTGTGGGGGGCTGATCTTCGGTGCAGATGGTGCTTGGGGTTGGGGCTTCTCAATCCCCGGTGCACAACTTCGAGGGTACCTCAGAAGCTGCGCTGGAAGATACTCGCCACTTTTCCCAGGTAGCCGGTCGGAGAAGTCTGGAAGTCAAGGCTCTGGTCGGGCTCTGCAGTCGGTCCCTCGTAGAACTTCAGCAAAGCAAAGGGTAAGTCTCTTGATGGTGCCTGTTTGCACAGGGTAGCCACTCCTTGGCCACAAGGGAGATTCTTCAGTCTTCTTCTTATGTCGAAGGTCCAGAGTTTCTGTTAAAGTTGCAGGTTCAGGATAATCTAATCTCCTGGGGCCCAGCTACCACTCTCATACTAATCTGGGGGGCTGGGTTGCCTGCTAGGTCACGCCTTATGGGTGGGACCTGGGAGGGGGGTGGTTACACCCCCTTCCCTTTGTCCAGTTTCGCGCCAGGACTGGGGCTGGTGTGCCCCAGTACCGGTTTGAACTGGACTATGCATGGGACACCTTGTGTGCCCCAGGCAGTGTCTCGTTTCTTTCATCCCTCCCTGCCCCAATACACTAATGCCTGTCTGGGGTGGTGCTCACACCTCCCAAGGCAGGAAACCTATTGTCCAAGCCTCCCTTGCCGGGATCACTCCCAGCAGCAGGAGGTCAGACTTGTGTCGTGGCAGCAGCATCCATTTTGTGATGCTGGGGCTCTGGTTAACTTTAACCGGGTAAGTAGGTTTCAACATGTCGTCTTCTCCCTCTAGAAGGGAGGGATAATATCCTCATCACCAGAAATGGGATGGGGGTATTATTCCAAAGTGTAAGACACCTTACACGACATGTTTTGATAAAGCCAAACCATAGTTACCATAACCGTTTAAGATTATAAGGCACTTTAAGAGTATATGGTAGGCTATATCATAGAACAGCTATAAGGACATGGTTCCGAAAGCTGCAGACAGGCTCAGCTCATGCTAAAGCACCATCTCACATGTTACCAAGCACTCTGCCTCCAGGATTGTTAAGGCCTGCCATAGGAGGGGCTGATAGGTACACATGTGTCTATATATAGGATAGGTATAGGAATACTACACCTAAGCAAGGGGTGATTACACGACCCTGCCCCAGCTGAGTGATCAGCCAGTTGTGTCATAATGGAAGGTCAGGCCAGGGGTGGCATAATACATGCTGCAGCCCCTGGTAGGCCTAGGATACACCTATGCCCTGGGTACCTAAGGTACACTGTACAGGGGCCAATAAGGTGACCCTATCCAAATGGGTTATGCACCTAAAGTACATAATATTAATTTAGAGAGAGAACAGCAGGGCTGTGGGTCTGATTAGCAGGCCCACAGCCACATCTAAGTCGAAAACCAGTAAAGCAAAAGCAAAAAGTGGGGGTGAACATAGAAAGCAGACCCTACTCTCCTACAGGGACCACACAGAGGATCCCCAACTATGCTTAAAGGCATCTGTCATTGTTCCACCTCTCTTAAGTGATGTCTGTATTTGGCTGACCGAAGCGCAGTGTCTTTAAACTGTAAAAAAATGTTTGAGCATATACATAAAATATCTGTAGCAAAAACGAGCCTTTGCATCCTCAGACATCCGGCCTGGTCCATGATACCAAGATGACACTCCTCGCTTGTGCCCGGGAAGGATGCAGTGAAAGACCTGCTTAGTGTGGGAGCTTTTTCAGGCTCCTTTTGCGATGTGACACTGGGCTTAACTTTGTTTTACTTCACTGGAGCTAAAAGTTGTGGTTTTAAGCTTAGACCTTTACTTCTTAAGACTCTGTACTTAATTCTTCTTGGTTCTAAACTCCTATCACTCTTTTTCTTACCTGAAATGTTTTTCTTATTTTCATTGTTCCCCTTCCGTTGAAATGAAGTTGCACGTTCTGTTGTAAGGAGAAACTAGATTCCCTATGGTGGTTGTTATGCAAAGTGCACTTCTCCTTTCTTTAAGTGGGATGCAAACAGTTTGGGGAGGGGTCACTAAAGGAGCATAAAAATGAATCCTTTCCAAGATGCATGTCCTATAGAGTTAGGGTGTGGCTTTAAACATGTGAACTTAAACCTGCCAAGTATTTAGGTACCTCTGAGTTTTTGTTATTGCAACCAGACGCATCACACAACAGCAAACGCATATACCACAAATTAAAGAGGCCAGGCCTATTGGCATTGCCAATGCTTATTAGCTTTTTTAGATAGATATATAAATAAGTGAATTTTGTTGTGAATAGTTAGAATTGAAAATGATTCTATTCTAAAAATACAAAACTGAATTAAACGTTACTGAGGTCTGTGGAAGGTATAGTGACCTTTTGAGTGTCTGTCACTCCCCTTTAAGCCACTTTCTTCTGCAGTCCCTCACTCTGTTAGACTTTTAGCCCTTTTTTCCACAGTGTATAGCTCCCACTTTCCCACAGTTACATTTGCACATGTGCCACTTTCACTCTGTGTTCTCTGCAGAGAGGAAAATAATTAGATGTGTTTTAATTTTGCACATGTTTATGGCCTTCTCTCATAGGCACTGTGAAAAATTTGCACTGCTTTCTGCCTCCACTTCAGAGCTCTCAGGTGGGTGCAGTCATAAACACCCACCCACAACCTAAACTCACTCAGTCACCTGGAGGTGTGTTAGTTATATTGTACTGCAGCATTAATATAGCGCTTACGGTCCCTTTGTAGAACACAGAGTGCTTGCCTACATGAGCAGCAAGCTACACCGTGTAGGGTGCATGGTTAGAAGGCTGTTGTCTTTGTTTTTTGATTCTATGTGGGAAGTATTTCATATCATGCTTGATGCCTGCCAAGTTACAGTTTTGTGTTACGGGATGCAGAGCTCAGCATTAGATTTGATGATGAAGAGGTGTGAGAGAGAGACATGCAGAGTTTATGATTTTCGTTAGGCTGGCAGCTCTGCAGTCCCTTTATGGTGTTTTGAATAGTTATAGTCTACTTAGTTGGTTAATGTACTGGGTTGTCCAACCTGATATTTTGTTTAAAGTGTTTGGTCCTGAGCAGCATTGATTGATGAGAGAAATGGTGAAGATCTGCTGGGATGGGTTCCATTACTATCACCCCATGTCTGTCATTGTGAGATGTAAAGAACTGGTCATATAGTTTGTAGCTAATTGGGTCCTGCAGTGGTGGACTAGCTATCCCCCGGTTAGCCAGCAGTATGTGACAGATCTCTTAAGTTATTCCATGCCAGCTATGTTGGTAATGGCTGGTGTATTGGCTGGGTGACTGTTAAATGTCCAGTATTTGTAAAGCGCAAACAATTACCCGAGGGTGTCAAGGCGCTGGGGGCCATCGTGAAGATTAAGCAAGCTATTGCCCAGAGTCACATGGTGCTGGGCTGATCTGCCACAGGCGATCGAACTGTGAGCCCCTGGGTTCCGGAGTCAGTCGTCCTGGCCTCTGCGCCACACCTCTTCCAAAGAGACTGAGAGTAGCAGTTGGATTATTTGTATTTTGTGCATGATGAATCTGTGTGAGCTAAGGAATAAGCTGTTGTGATATTCAAGATTGTAGATATTGAGAGTAAGGTTGGTTTGCCGTTTATGTTGGTATCCAAGGTATGGAAATGTACGGCGCAATGTTTTCGTAGTGTAGAAGGCGATCTTTGTGACATTGTTGGCGTGTTATCTAGGATAGGTTTGAATCCATGGTTGTTCCTAGGTTTCAGACTTCCTTGATGTTGTCGTAAGGGCTTCGGGTTCCATGGCCCACATGGCAATAGGTTGTTACTTTTGTCATTGTGTGTAGACCATTATTTCTGTCCTTGCAATGTTGAACTTTAGGTGGCTACTTATCTATGTGTTTATGGCACAAAGGCAGCTGCCAAGTTTTGAGTTTTAGAGGCCTTCTAGGCCATTCTTTTTTAGAATTGATTTGTTTTGCCTCTGCATAATTATAACAGACAAAGTGGAATGATTTAATCAGGTTTAGAAGGGCATTGCTTAGATGTTGAATGATAGAGGGGAGGCCACAGTGTTGGGTGTGAGGAGGTGATGTTGTAGGTAAACTACACTTGTCTCTGTCTGAAGTAAGAAGCAATCTATTTTAGAGCATTTTCACATAATCCAATATAAAGTCTTTACAGTAGCATTTGGTGGTGGACAGAGTCAAATGCAGCTGATAAATCCAGAAGCAATACAGCAGCCATTCTCATGGATATGATGGCTGACTGTGTGCCTCTGCCTGATATGAATCCCGATTGATGGTCTGACATCATTTTCTTTTGTAAAGTTTGAAAGTAAACACCTATGTTTCAATTATTTTTCTTAAGAATGGTGCATTTGATATAGGCCTATATTTAGTTAGCTTGGTCGGATGGTCAAGGGTTCTTTTAATGTTCAAGATTTTCAGCTCGGGTTGGAATGAACCGGGTTTGAGGTACTTGTTGAATAAGCATCTAGCTAACTCCCCTGCAAAAGTTGTGCCAAGGATATCTTTAAAGATTTTTGGAGTTGCCAGGTCTGTGGGTGATCATGAGTGTCTGCTTGCAAGGATAATTGTCAAAGAAATCTTTTTCTGAGAGGATATTAAAAGTATATAGTAGTGGAAGAAAGCTTTCACCACTTTCTATGTTGGTTGAGTCAGGTGTTGGGGTGGCGATGATTGTTTTTTCTATAAAGTAATTTTCTCTCTATTTAGTGAGGTCTGTTTTGTGGAGATTTTGTAGCAGGAGTATTGCAATTGTGGTGTATCTATTTTGGCCCTCTGATTGCAGAATATTGTGGCATTCTGAAGAAGGGCAGTCTACTTCAGTTACCTGTGTGGAGTAGTGTTGTCTTTTTGTGTTCTGATGGTTCTGCAGTAGGCTCTGGTATAGTGACATAAAGTGATTTTGTCTTGAAACTCTCTTTATTTTATCTACTTAGTTTGTAGTATGTTGAGTTGTTTTCATCCTTTTAATGTTGTCTGCGGTCATTAATCCACGGATGTTCTTTTTGTTATTAAACCTGGATTTGGTCTTTATTAATGTCTGTTTGTCCAGTGCAGTGTATATCATGTTGTAGAAGGTGTGTATGTCTTGAGGTCATGTATATATTGGGGTTCTTTTCGAGAAGAGAGTTGAATTTTTGAAGGTCTGTTTTTTTTTCATTGTATGTATGAGTGTTGGTTGTTGGTCTTTAGTATCTTAAATTGTTGTTGATGTGACTCTTGAAGGAGATAATATTGCAGGCACACCAGCTTATGGGGGAGTTGTCTGTTACCGTGGCCTGTATCAAAGGGGAAAATATGACACCGGCACTGTGTCCAGAAGAGTGAGTTGGGCCATGAATGATTTGTTGGAAGTTGAAGGCCTCCAGTCTGGTTGTGATGGCTGTGATTAAATTCATCTTGTCAAGCCATATGTCAAAGTCCCCTTGAACATATAGGTTTTGTTGGTTTAAATGGGTCTTGTGACTCTAGTAGGAGATCTTTAAAGTTTGCGTTGCTTTGGTTGTGGTCTGTATATTATGGGGAAAGAATAAGTGATTGTTTGAGAGGGGTGACATCTTATCATGAAGGATTCACTGCTATCCATGATGTGGTTTTCGATGTGTTATTTTTAGTTATTTTTATGGATGACAGCTAAGTCTCCTCCAATTTTGCCAATACGATTTTTGTTGATGGAAAAATCTGGTGAGATGGCTTTGTGGCATTTGGGCGCAGTATCTTCCATGAGACATGTTTCTGTAATGAAGTTAAGATTTGGTGTGGTTTCTGAGAGTATATCAAAAATGTTGAAGGGGGAGTTTATTTATTTTGTTTGTGGATCTTGCCTTGAAGATTAAGCACTTTATTCGTGTTTTTTTTCCTATTTAATGTCATGATGATTTGAGTGGGATGTGCGGTGTGGTATGTACTATTCAAGAGTCATATGTTGCAGGAACAAAATACAGAAACACACCTAAATTGTGAGAGGGAGATTTTCAGATATTTTAGGATTTCTACAGTTCTCATAAGAATAGGTGTGCTAGCAAAGATTCATTCGAGGGTCAGGTGGGCTCAACATGTAGTTGAGAGATTTACCGGTAGTGGCCTAATATGATGGTATGGGTGTGAGCTGGCTGCAGGACCAGGATATTTTTGTCTGCTGAGATGTGAAGCTTGGGGATACTTGAAAGAAAGAAAACGTAAAAGTAGTATTCTTATATACTCTAGAATGGTAGTCTACTTGGAAGAGATCCATTCAGTACTGTTGGAGATGATTTCTTATTCACTCTCGACCTACACCATTTGCTTTTTCTTCTCTGTGAGGTATGTGGTGACTTCACTCTGCTATCAGAAGTTAAGTCACTTCCTGTCTTAGAAACCCACCACACTGATCTGATTATACAGATTGTGTGTGACGAATGTAGATAGCACTGTTCTTGTGAGAACTAGGAGTCCCAACATCTATTCGTTAATAATGATGGGCCTATTAAACTCCTATGAGGAGCTTTCCATTGGCCTGCTGGTAACTGACAGGCCTGCCCATCTCTGTATATTAAATGAGGTCCATTATTCCTTGCTGGAGGAATGAGATTCCTCACCCCTCTGTCATTAGACATATCGGGCACATATTTGGGAGGAATGAGATTCCTCACTTCCGTCATTAGAAATATCGGGCACATATTTGTGCAGAGAATATTTTCATGCCGTTGCAGGTGGGGTGTACTGGGCAATATAAATTGTTTCCTCACTTCCCAGGGCCACAGGCACTTGCAATAGCTAACTTAGACTGCCTTCGTTTCCTCGACTGCACACCTGTAACGGTGGTTTAGTCGTCAAGGTTTACGGTAGCCGATGCTTAGAGGGTAGGCTCAGATGCACTGCAACATAATGAGTATCATAGACAATAAAGAACAAGCAGTTGCAATGCAATAGGTCTCGCATTTACGAGAGTTTGAGCTATTGGCATTCTAAATGACAATGACTTTTATTTATGTTTTGGTTTTTAAAACATAAATAAAAGTCATTGTCATTTACAATGCCAATAGCTTAAACTCGCGTAAATGCAAGACCTATTGCATTACAAATGCTTGTTGAATACTGTGCTTCATAGGACCCGGAGCGGGATTATGATAAGGCCTGATGTAGGATCATCTGTCTCCAACAATCCTACTCCAAGTCATACTCACTGCTTGAAAGACCGGCAGCGAAGCCCACCCGAGCTAGACTTCCCTTCGGATCAGTGATCCTTGCTTCCTCTGAATCCCTTCCATCAAACTTTCAGCTCTGTCCTTGTCAAACGTGTAAACTCTGATCAGCTGTCAAACTCATCGGAGTCTACATTACAGATATCACGTATCACCTACTCCTAGGCCTCCGAACCAGAGGCGTAGCAAGGGTGCCATGATACCTAATGCATCAAGGAAACTACCTCAAGCTCCTTGTTATGTTTAAACAGATCCGGACCTGGTGCAACTGCAACTACTGCACAATCGATAACTTTGACCCGTCTCCGACCACGTGAAAGAAATTCACCTTAAGCTGTTCACTGGGAGTCATTCATGCCGGCTAGTGGGAAAAACCTAGCTTTACCTTTTTCAGTAACTTGCACATTACATCATCAGTCCGTCATGCACCTGTCGAGTGAGCCATATTTAGCTATGGGGGGGGCTGTCTTTAATATGCCTCATAGATGCCGGCAGATGGGGGGGGGGGGGGGAGACTCATGGATACACATCACGGCGCTTCACACGGACAGTAACAGGTCAGATCCAGGACAGGCTGAAACTCACCGGCTGATGGATTATCTGCACGGGCGGCGACGGGCTGTGAGCTCCCAATTGGTGAAGAGAGAAACTGCTCTCCACCGGCCACGCAAACCTGATTCCATCCAAAAGTTTATTTAGTTTCCGGATAAAAATATGCCTTTAATTCAAGGTCTCCCAAGGAAGCAGGAACTGTGACACAAACATCACGTGCGATGCCATATGTGTTGCTATGGCTGCAGCTTGTACACACGACTGGAGAGGAACACATTCTATTATCACAAACACTACACAAAAACAAAAGGCATCAGTCTGCCTCCAAGAGTCAGGCAGCACCGGGTCCTACCGAGAGCTGGGTTCTGATTATACGTTTTTTAACTGATGAATTTCTAATTTGTATGTAATTCCACACACATTTAGTAAGTGTTATGATTCTGCTGGCACTCCTGGCTATATACACACACACAAGCCATTGGATCACCGTTTGGCTACGATTTTGGGGCTTTGGAATTTAAATTACGCAAGTGAGCGCACAGCTACTAATCGGAACAAGCTGTCGCCACGCCATTACGCGAATAAAAAAAAAGTGCTCACCCAGTAATTCAAAGACACTGTAACGCCCCAAGTAAAAGATCCAGTTTGTGGGTGGGGCCAAAAGGAGACAGGGCGGTAACAAGGAGGGACTAAGAAGCCTCATTTACAATCAAAAGCCTGCGTTTAGCATGGATGATGACACAAGCCAATGGGAGCGAGGGGCGAGGCTTAAACTCCACTTCTTAAATATCCAGAATACAAGAAGCCTCGCAGAGCAAGCAGTGCATGTGCACTGCAACGCAGGTCTGCGAGACCTTAAAAGCACTATGACGCGGCAACGCAGGCCGTGACATAGAGCTATTTTTTTCTGACATCTGGTGGGGGTAGGCTACATAGACAACGGGATATTAGGTGGTAAGGAGCAATAGGATGGTTAAAAAACAGTGCTATGATATTTCCAGAAATTGCCGTGTCATAGCGCTATTTTTTCATATAGCGGTGGGTGTGGGGCAAAACAGACAACGGGTGGTGGGAGCAAAGAAGCCACACAGACTATGGGAGGGTGGTGGTGGGATAAAAGCAACATTAACACCTGTGGGGCAGGGAGGGGAAGAAGCAGTATGGGAAGAAGAAATAAAATAGTACCTAAAGCACAGTGAGCAGTGGAAGGAAAACAGAAGGACAATAATAAAAGTAAATCAATCAGTACATGGTCGCTGCTTCAAACTGTTGAACAGGAAGTGACATCTGCAAGAGCTGGTCAAATAGGAGGCAACGAATAAAAGTGATAATGAAGCCAATCTATGATAAGTACTGGGCGGTCTCCAAGCACCTTACAGTACACAATAACCCTCGCAGCGACAGTGCACACACTGTCGGCAAGCGAGACATAAAAATGATAAAACAGGCAACACATCCCTCAAAAAAAAGTGTGAATAAAATTAGAATCCATATTTATGACTGCAGCTTCCCAGCCCATTGGTATCTTTTGAAGGCCCTATATGTCACTGTGCCTCAGACAAAAGGCATTTGAGGCAAAAGTATTCTCTTATCACTTCATAACTTTTGTACAGAACCACATGCTGCCTTTTGACCACCAGGTAAATTTACAACGATTAAGACACAGGGAGAGGGGCGATGTTTTTCTTGATTCCTAGGGCCACATCCAATAAATGTTAAACACTCCACAGGCCAGCACCAACAAGACAACATATTCAATTTAAAATCTTGCATACATTTTTAAAATTTAGCAGCACTGATCCTCAATTTAAGACACTAAATAAACATATTTTTAAATATGATGTATCTATTACAAAAACAAGCCTTCAAACTAGAACAACTTATTTTTCAGGAAGATTTACCTATCACAAAAGAAATATATATATTTTTTTAAAGTGCACAGATACATTTACTTTGCATCTGCCAATACCTCCTTTAAAGAGATATATATATATATATATATATATAATCTATCACAATTAAAACCATCAACTACTGACAATCCAAGATTTGGTGTTATATGTACTGTACATTTCATTAATATTAAACCCTCAAGACAATGTAAACACAAAATAAACGAGACCTATTGCATTGCAAATGCTTGTTTTTTTTGTACTGGATAAGAAAATAAAATACTGGTCATGCCGGTAAACAAATACAATCCAGTGGCAATCCTAAGTAATGTCTGAGGCAAGCTGCAGTAGGGCGGTGTCTGTGGGGAGGAGAGGGGACCCGGGTTTACCTCCCGATGATGCAGCAGGTGCAGTGGCACCAGGGCCCGTGACTATGAACTGCCTTCTGCACCTAAATTATGGCTGCTTCTGTTTGGGGGTTCTGAGAGTGTTATGTTGTTTCATATGCGTAGGATGAGCACTGTAATATACTATAAAACAGGGCATGCATTATAGTATTCAGATAGTGTCAGTTCTGATGGATACATCTGCCAGTGGATTCCTCACCTTGTGAATATCCCCTGCGCCAGCATTCCACTGAACTTTTTTTCCCCAGCTCTCTACGCCGACGTGGACGACGTCCTAATGCATCGGCTCCGCTCGCGACTCCGTATGACTTCACCGGAGCCATAAGAGAGCCACATCGGCGTGATGAAGTCAGTTCCCTTTTTTCCGCACCGTCGACGCGCAACGGTTTTCCAGCACTCTCCTGCTACTTTGTAGTCGTGTAGTGAGTTACTGTTGGTAAATTTGCCATGTCTTCGACTAGGAAGTCAGGTTTCAAACCTTGTAGGGAATGTGGGGGCCACATGTCGATGACAGACCCCCATGAAGATTGTTTGTGGTGCCTTTCCTCTGACCACGACGTGGAGGATTGTTCCAGCTGCAGAAGGATGAATCCCAAGGCCTTGAAGGAGAGAGAGGCGCAGCTCTTCATGGCCAAGGCTAAGAAGGAGAAGAGAGGTAGGAAGAAGGAGAGATCGTGACCGGAGTCGTCGACTTCGCATTCTTCGAAGTCGAAGAAACACCATAAGAAAAGGAAGCATTCCTCTCGGCGCCGGTCTTCGAAGAGCAAGGCGTCGAGATCGACTTCGCCTCGACGTCGAAGTAAGGATGTGTCTCCTTCTCCATCTCCAAGGAAGTCTCCAGAGAGATCTCCTTCGCCGAAGCGGACTCTGGCACGGTCCCCGGCGTGGTCCCCGGCGCAGTCACCGGTGTGGTCCCCGGCGCAGTCACCGGCGCAGTCACCCGTTCCAGTGGAGTCTTCTGCTTCTGAGGCCGAGCAAGAACAGGAAAAAGAGCCTTCTCCAGAGCCGGATGATCCTGCGGCACCTGTTGAGGACACTACAGCTCTGGTTCCAGGTACTCCTCAGCCGGATCCAGGATCAATCCCTTCTCCGCAGTTCCCCACTCCGGGTGCGGATTCGACGCATTTTCTAAATGCTACGTATGGGATTTTCCAACGGGCTGCCTTCCCATCCGGCGCACCTACTGGTCCCGTGGGTCCTATGGCTTACACCCTGGGAGTGCCGCAGCATTATGCTCAGGCCCCGTTTATGCCCTTTCTGCCGATGGCGCCTTCGTGGCAGTTTCCGGCGCCGTCTGGGGATCCATCTCGTCTTCAATTGGATCGACCTTCTTCATAGCCTTCCTCGACGCCGTTGCCGACTCCCTCGGCTCCGCGTCCGGCGCCATCAACTCCGGCGCCGCCGACTCTGACACCTCCGGCTCCACGTTCGGTTCCACCGACTCCGCGGACGGCGCCGCCGGCGCCGGTTCCTCGGATCCGCTCAAGGAGAGAGGCCCAGAGAGTCTTGGAAGAAGAACGTTATAGGGAGGAGGTGGAAGAAGGTGAGGTGGATACTTCTTCTGACGACTTTGAGGGGATTCAAGAGGCTAGCGCTCTCGATACAACTCCGGAGTGGGAGCATTCTTCCACTAGATCCTCTCCACCGCAGGCTCCTTATCATGTAATAAAGAAGGCCGCAGAGTTGCTGGACTTGCAGTTGCCCTCTGCTGAGTATAAACCTAACCTTCTGACGGAGGTGCTACATTCACCTACCTCGACCAGTGAGCCTTTGTTGCCTTTTAATGAGGCTATTTTGGCGCCAGTTATGGACGTCTGGCATAAGCCACTCTCTTCGCCGGCAGTCTCCAGACAGGTGGCAAGAAGATATAGGGTGGCTCCTGGGGATCCAGGTTTTCTATCTTCTCACCCTTCTCCAGAAAGTCTGGTGGTACAGGTGTCATGCTCGAAGCATGCTTCAGGAGCTTTTCCTCAGACTCCTGCGGATAGGGAGTCTAAGAAGGCAGATCAGGCGGCTAAAAAGACATTTTCTTCATGGAGCATGGCGCTTAAATCCACTAATGCCACCTGCTTACTAGGGCGCTACATTCATGCTCTTATGAACTCAATGAAATCTTTAGCCCCTAAGTTGCCAGAAGGTGATAAGGCGTCTTTTATGGAAGTGGTCACTGACACTCAGGCTGCTGCAAGGCAGGTAATTCAGTCGGGCTTGATACGGCTGATTCTGTGGCAAGGATAATGGGGTCATCTATAGCCACTAGGAGGCAAGCGTGGCTTCGTTCATCTGGCTTCTCTACGGATGTTCAGGCCACCTTGGTGGATTAGCCCTTTGACGGACAAAAACTTTTTGGTGAAAAGGCTGATTCCGCCTTGCAAAGATTTAAAGCGAGCAGGGTGACAACTAAATCTTTAGGTTTGCAAGCTCCTGCTAAAGGATTTGGTCTTAGGAAGTTCAGAGGCTTTGGAAGATCTTAATTTCGCTCCTTCCGGCAGCAGCAGCAGCAACAGCAGCAGCAGAATCCCCTCTATAGGTCCTATAGAGGAAGACAAAGAGGACGGAGAGGTTCTGGCCGCAACTCCTCTTCACCTTCTGCCTCCTCTGCTCTCAATGAAGCTTCAGGGAAGCAGTCCTAGATTCCCCATCCTTGATCATGTAAGACCTGTGGGGGGGGAAAGTGTCCCACTTTCTGCGAGGTTGGAAATCTGTTACAACCGACCTTTGGGTTTTAATCCTCGTGGAGACTGGGTATGCCCTTCCCTTTCGGGAGTTTCCTCCCCCTTACCCTCCTTGCCAGGGTTACTGCTCAGAAGACCATCTACTTTTTCTACAGAAGGAGGTGCTAGCTTTGCTTCAAAAGGGTGCGATAGAGGTGGTTCCAGAGCAGGAAAGGGGTCAGGGATGCTACTCCCGGTATTTCCTGATTCCCAAGAAGGACGGCAGATTGCGTCCGATACTGGACCTCAGAGTCTTGAACTTTTACCTGAAACTGGAGAAATTCAAGATGCTGACCCTTGCGCAGGTTCTTCAAGCGTTGCAGCAAGGAGACTGGATGGTGTCGAACGACTTGCAGGACGCGTACTTCCAAGTCCCAATCCTGAAGTCGCACAGGAAGTATCTCCGTTTTACGGTTGGGTCGCAACATTACCAGTTTGCGGTCCTCCCGTTTGGTCTTACTACCGCACCTCGAGTCTTCACGAAGGTGATGGCGGTGGTGGCTGCTCATCTCAGGAGGTCGGGGATTCCGGTTTTCCCCTACCTGGACGGCCGGCTTCTGAAGGCAGAGTCCCCAGAGATGGTGCAGCATCATCTGCAGGTAACATCTCAACTGTTATTCGACTTGGGTTTTTCGATCAATGTGCCCAAATCTCACTTGGTGCCCTCTCAACGCAACCTGTTCATAGGGGCGGTACTGGACACTACTGTGTGTCGAGCATTTCCTCACCTCAAAGAATTCTCGACATTCAGGAGATGGTCCCTTTATTCCACAATGGAGCGGTTGTTCCAGTTCTGAAGGTCCTTCGTCTGCTCAGTCTGTTCGCTTCCTGCATTCTGTTGGTCAACCATGCACGCTGGCACATGAGGGCGTTCCAGTGGTGCCGCCGCAGGCAGTGGTATCTGCACAATGGAGATCTCAGGGAGTCGATCAGGATCTCCAGAGAAGCTGCAGTGGATCTATCTTGGTGGAGCGTGGGGGGCAATCTGTCTCAAGGAAAGCCCTTTCATCTGCCTCCATCGGTGGCCACAGTGATAACGGATGCCTCCACCCTAGGGTGGGGTGCTCATCTGGGGGATCTGGAGATCAAGGGTCTTGGGTCTCCAGAGGAAAGGTTGCTTCACATCAACCTTCTGGAATTGCGGGCGATTCGTTTGGCACTCAAGGCCTTCCTCCCTTCCCTTCGCGGTCAGTCTGTTCAAGTCCTGACGGACAACACTACCGCAATGTGGTATGTAAACAAGCAGGGAGGAGTGGGATCGCATTGTCTCTACAGAGAGGCTCTGCGTCTCTGGTCCTGGGCTCAGGATCAACAGATTTGTCTGATGGCAAATCATCTGGCTGGGGTGCTGAACGTACGTGCGGACAGTCTCAGTCAGCAGTTCTCCGCCGACCACGAGTGGAGGCTCCATCCGGAGGTGGTTCGTCACGTCTTTCGGACGTGGGGGACACCTCGGGTGGACCTATTCACCACCCGTCAGAACACGCACTGTCCGTCATTTTGCAGTCTCAGTATCCGATGCAGGGAGCGTTGGGGGACGCGTTTCAGTTGAGTTGGGGCTCGCAACTTCTTTACGCGTTTCCTCCCATACCCTTGATTCCTCGGGTTCTGAGGAAGATTTGCCAAGACCGAGCCCAAGTTATATTGATCACCCCAGATTGGCCAAGAAGGGTGTGGTATACAGATCTTCTCCACCTCTCCTCGTGCCCTCCGCTCTGTCTCCCTCTGAGGGCAGACCTCCTCTCGCAGTCGGAGGGGCAGGTTCTACACCCCCACCTCCAGAGCTTACACTTTCATGCCTGTAGATTGAACGTGCAACCTGAGTTCTTTCTCTCTCCCGCCTGATGTGGTGGATGTTATTTTATCGGCCAGGCGACACTCCACCAAGTCCATTTACTCTTATAGGTGGTCTAAGTTTGTTAAATGTTGTGGAGAGAGATCCATTGACCCTTTAAAAGCCCATCTTTCTAATGTGCTTCAGTTTGCTCTTTCCTTGGCTCAGCAGGGCTGTGCTGTGGCCACGGTCAAGGGCTATCTATCGGCCTTATCGGCTTTTCTATGTCTTCCTGATCAACCGTCATTGTTTAAATCTCCTATTGTGCTAATGTTTATCAAAGGCCTTACAAACAGGTTTCCACCTACTCCTTTTGTAATGCCACAGTGGGACCTTAATCTTGTCTCAACTTTTCTGTTTGAGCCTCTTCATAGTTGTCCTTTGAGGCTGTTGTCCTTTAAGACTGTCTTTCTTGTAGCCATAACCTCGGCAAGGAGGGTGAGTTAGCTTCAAGCTCTTAGTTCTAAACCCCCGTTTTTAACATTACATGCTGAAAGGATGGTTCTCAGAACCAGGGCTGCTTTCTTGCCAAAAGTAGTTACTCCGTTTCATTTGGGGCAGTCTATTACTCTCCCTGTTTTTTATCCACCGCCTCATCCCTCCAAAGAGGAGGAAAGACTTCATCGCCTGGACCCAAAAAGAGCTGTGAGCTTTTACTTGGATAGAACGAAAGACTTTCGTCTGGACGATCAGCTCTTCGTGGGTTATGTTGGACATTCTAAAGGAAGAGCTGTGCACAAGCGCACTTTATCGAGATGGATCATCCTTGCCATTAAGATCTGCTATGCCCTGGCTGGTAAGGTTCCTCCTGAGGGTATTAGGGCTCATTCAACTAGAGCTAAATCATCTACATCTGCTTTGGCCAGGGGTGTTCCTGTGGCAGTTATTTATAAAGCCGTGACTTGGGCCTCCCTCCATACTTTCGCACAGCATTATTGCTTGGACTCTGAGATGAGGAGAGAGGGCCACTTCGCGCGCTCTCTCTTGCAAGACTTTCTGGTATAGGAAGGTGGACACCCTCCTTCGGGAGTGGGACTGCTGTGGGAATCTATTCACAAGGTGAGGAATCCACTGGCAGATGCATCCATCAGAAGAACAAGTTACTTACCTTCGGTAACGCTTTTTCTGGTGGATACAGTATCTGCCTGTGGATTCCTCACTGGCCCACCCGCCTCCCCGTTGTCCACCTTTGTATACCTTAAAGGTTGTCTTGTTTGAGATGTTGTTATGCTTTCTGGTACATTGGTAGGAAATGCTTGTTTTATTTAGCTTACCTTTTGTATATGTTCTGTGTATATTTGATGGTATATTGTATACTGTGTATATTTTGAATCTGTCGTTGGTCCACCTGTGCGCCTCGGGGGCACGGAAAAAATGGGTGGAATTGACGTCATCACGCCGACGTGGCTCTCTTATGGCTCCGGTGACGTCATACGGAGTCGCGAGCGGAGCCGATGCATTATGACATCGTCGGCGTAGAGAGCTGGGGAAAAAAGTTCAGTGGAATGCTGACGCAGGGGATATTCACAAGGTGAGGAATCCACAAGCAGATACTGTATCCACCAGAAAAAGCGTTACCAAAGGTAAGTAACTTTTTCTTCATGCCCCATTGAATGAGCAGCCATAATGTGGAATTAAAATGCCTACTGGAATATATGCATCTGTCTGTTCTCTGCCAGATTCTGGGCTGAATTCGTTCTCACCTTTGTGGCAGGGTTCCAAACGAGTGTATTTCATATTCTGATATTCTTGTTACAGTATATTGCACATTCCCAGGTTATAGTTGGGGCCACATGAATATTGCAGTTTTACAGCTATGGTGATTTCTTTAGAATTATGGATTTAACGCATTTGCCACATAATGCATTATCTGATGCATAAACCACAGATTTTAAATAAATGTGTCTAGCACAAATGGAGCAAAACTTGCTAAAAATTCTGTCACACATGCTGCTGCACAGTTAAAGGCTCTTTGCAAAGGATGACTGGTCACTTCTCCGTTGCTTATTGCTATACTTGGGTGGTAAAACGTGTACTACTGAGTTGCAACCTATGCCTAGATCGTGATATCCAGTGTAAAATAAAAATGACTAAGTAATAAAGTCACAAAATCACAAAATATGCCTCATTACGACACTTTTTTTTTAATCTCTCCTTGGTGCATAATTTAGTCAACTCTGCCGTATAATTTGGTCCTACTCGGCTGCATAATTTACAGTGGTCCTGTTTATAGTGATCTTACTTTTCAAACGTACTACCAATGGTACTGATTAAAATTCAGTTGAATAAAGAGCTACTAAAATGTAAGCAATGTGGCATGAGATGCCCATGGTGGTACTAAGGCTAATCATCCAAACTCACCTCAGAACTAAATAATTCATTCCACAAGTATATTTTCAAATTGATGTTGCTAATATTTAGCTACAGGAGTGATTTTCAGATAAATGGATAGCTTCTGCGTACATCACAGCATATACTTTATTTAGCTATGGTAAAACCAAATATATACATTTTTAAAGACATCCTTCCATCTGTTCTATTTGGTCACATATCCTAAATAGTGCACGTTTACTTTTTCTTTTTCACTGCATAGCACTAGGTTTAGTAAGGTTCGCTGTTACAGTGAGAGGTTGCACAGCTGATGTTTTATGCACAGAAGCTGCCGAGCGAGTGGGCCTTTGATCTTCAGAACCCAAAGCTGCATCACATACATGTTCAGAAAATACATGCTGTCTGTTTGCCTCAAATAGGTTATTGTGACATTTTATCAATATCATTTTGCACACCCATCCAGTGTTTAATGAACACAAAACACCACATACAAGCACCCACCACATGCATAAACCCATGTTTATTCCCATATAGTCACAAAACATAAGCACACTTGCACCAGGCTCAAATGAATGGTGCACACAAACACCTACACCAGAATGGCCATGCCACACACATGCAAAAACACCACAGGCACGGACACACATATAATACTCACTCAAACTGCACATGTACATATGTAGATCCCATATACTAGAGAAACCCAAGAACAATATTTCACTATTCACAAACAGCCTCAAAAAATGCAAAGCCCACAAGCTCTCAGTGGTTCTCTCTCCTTCGCTGAATCTGCTTAGAATATATTTGTTCGAGGCATATGAGCTGCAGATTACACACTTTTGCATAGATCGCCATCTGGTGTTGGGCCCGGATGTTTGCAGTTTGTTTTTCCTCTTGGAAAGTCTTTGGAAGTCACGAGGTCGGTGACTCCTCCTTTGGATCGTATTGCGCATGGGCTTCGGCTCCATCCTCAGATTGTTTTTTTTCCGCCATCGGGCTCGGATGTAATCTTCGCGCTCCGGTTCCGAACATTTTCCAGTTCGACGATCGAAGCGGAATCCTCACCTCTAATCGCGGTATTGTTTCGATCGCGATCTCCTCAATCAACGCACCTTCTCATCGACAAATCTTCGGTTCCAGTCGTCGACGGCGGCCTTCGGGCCTACCCAAGCTCCGGTCCCGGCTGATGGAAAGAACTCCATTCAAGAAGTGCCCTAGATGTGGGTCCAAATTCCCTCACACCGATCTTCATGAGGTATGCAACCTCTGCCTCTCCCCTGAACACGAGGCCCGAGACTGTCCGGCCTATAAGTCTTTCAGAACGAAAAAGACTATTCGGGACCAAAGAGCCAGAAGAAACATGGCACACTCCTCGACCTCCGTTCCAGTCGATATCTTCGGAGACGATATCGAAGATCCGGGACAGCAGCGCACCGAAGAGGACCTCGTCAGCGCTTCCGAGGCCGACGAGTCAGATGTGGAAGACATCACTCCGGCGCAGAGGGTCGTGAGTACTATACCATTCCACCCCCCCCCCCCCCCCCCTGCGCCAACTCCCAAAAAGGCTTTGGTCACGCCTTCGCCTCTGGGCCTAAGCAAGACCAGAGACTCTGCTTCACACACCACACCTTCGGGCCCGGTGAAGAAGCCAAGTAAGCCTTCCGGCGGCTCTGGCTCGAGCCAGCCTGCCAGCGGTGCCGAGAAACACACTTCGGCACCGAAAAAGAAGACGGCCTCCACCTCGACACCGAGCTCTGCACCGAAGCCCTCGGGGTCGAAACCCAGCTCTTCGGCACCGACGCCACTTTCGGTGCTGACCAAACCCCATAAGGCCCTCGGCACCGACACTTCCAAGCCGAAGCCCATCTCAGCACCGACAAAGAAATAGGAGGTTCCCAAGCCCAGTGCTAAGCAAACTGGCACGGAAAAGCCTAAAAAGTCATCGACCCCGAAGACTTCGGTGCCGACGGACCAAACACTGTCACAGGAACTATTTACACCGGATCCCTTGCAAAAAACTCTCACCAGGTATCCAAAAACTGGACATCTGGCACTCTCTTCCAAAAAGAGACATTTGGACAAACCGGCTCCGCCTCCACCTCCAAAGAGGAAGGACTCTGCTACCTCTCCTTTCAGAATACCTTCCCCACCTCCTCCACCCTCTCCACCTTCTCCACCCCCACCTCATCGCTCTCCGACCCCGTCTCCAGACGATGATGACCAGTGGGTCCCATATCACGATATAGGGGATGTGCCCCAAGACCCCACCCCTACAGGATCCCCAGACCCATGGGACGACTACAATAACCCAGATATCCCCGACGTCCCACAAGATGACCTTTACCCTTCCAGGCCATCTCCGCCGGAAGACTTATTAGGGTTCCACCATCTACTTCAAAGGGCGGCACACTATCACGGGGTAGAGTTGCACACTGACCCAGTGGAGGAGGATTTCCTCCTCGACACATTTGATACCACACATAGGTCTACCTCCATACTACCTATGCTTAAGGGGGTGGTAAAGCATGCACCAGAGGTTTTTAAAGACCCAGTCAGGGCCAGGGTCATTAACCAACGCATAGAAAAAAATACAAAGCTGCCCCCACAGATCCTGCCTATATCAAAGGGCCAGCGCCACTAGATTCCCTAGTGGTTTCCACTGCACGAAAAAGAACAAATTCCCAGGCGTCAGGCGAAGCACCACCACCTGACAGAGTCAAAGCTACTGGACGCATCAGGAAAGCGCACTGCGTCACAGGCAGCCAATATAGGGCATATCGCCAACACCCAAGCGCTATTGGCCAGATATGATAGGGCACATTATGATGAATTGGAAAACATAATGCACCACCTCCCTGAAAAATATAAAACTAGGGCCAATGAATTAATTCAAGAGGGTAAGACAATCACTAACACCTCTATACGCTGTGCCTTAGATGCAGCAGACACAGCCTCCAGGGCCATTAATACTAGCGTCCTCATCCGTCGCCATGCTTGGCTAAGAATATCAGGATTTAAACCAGAGGTACAAGCCTCCATCCTGAATCATCCCTTTGACCAGGAACACCTATTCGGCCCAAAGGTAGATGAGGCCCTCGAAAAAATGAAGAAGGACAAGGATACGGCGAAGTCCATGGGAGCCCTACAGTCACACCCTCCTAAGCGCTCTTTTCGCCGCTCTTCCTTTCGGAGTACATCTAGAGGCTACTCCTCAGATAACGCGTCCACTTCCTACAAATCCCCCACTCAGTCCACCTTCACAAGGGGTTATCAAAGAGGCGGCTATAGGGGCAACAATAATAAAGGCAGAGGCAAAACAAATACCACCCGCTCTGCCACACCGCCTACCCAATGACTTCCCCCTGCTCCCTCCAGACCATCCCACTCCGGTCGGGGGCAGACTTCAAAATTTCCTTCATGTCTGGGAGACCATCACCTCAGACAAATGGGTGACCCAAATTATTCGGTCAGGATACTGCCTGGAATTAACCTCCCTCCTACAAAAACAGGCAATAGAACACGTTCCCGTCAATCAGCAAAATTTAGGGGTCTACTCCCTATATTTTCTAATACCAAAAAGGAACAAGACTCTACGACCTATTCTAGATCTCCGGCCCCTAAACACATACTTGCACTCAGACCATTTTAACATGGTAACGCTTCAGCAGGTGCTTCCGCTCCTCTCCCAGAACGACTTTCTCACCACACTGGACTTGAAAGACGCATACTTCCACATTCCAATACATCATGCTCACAGAAAGTACCTCAGATTTGTAGTGGACGGACAACACTACCAGTTCAAGGTGCTCCCATTCGGAGTCAAAACAGCACCACGGGTATTCACCAAGTGCCTAGCGGTAGTGGCGGCACACCTCAGAAGACAGCACATTCACGTCTTCCCATACTTGGACGACTGGCTGATAAAAGCCACTTCATACAACTAATGTGTACACCACACCGCCACTACAATCCAACTACTTCACCAGCTAGGCTTCACGGTGAACCACCAAAAGTCCCAGCTAACACCATCCCACATAAAACAATACCTCGGTGCCACCATAGACACCTCAAAAGCAATAGCCTACTCCAATCCGGCCAGGATTGCAAGCATTCAGGCTTTGTGACAACAATTCGTACTTCAACACTCCCTTCCAGCAAGAGTGTTTATGCAACTGATAGGGTTGATGGCCTCTTGCATTTTCATAGTGCCTCACGCAAGACTTCAGATGCGTCCACTCCAAGAGTGCTTAGCGCGCCAATCGAACCAGGCCCAGGGGCAACTGACAGATCTGGTTTTGGTAGACGGTCGTACCCATCGCTCTCTGCAGTGGTGGAACACCACAAACCTTTCCAAAGGTCGACCGTTCCTGGACCCGGTTCCCCAGATAATACTAACAACAGACGCATCGCTCTCCGGCTGGGGAGCTCACCTATTACACCTCACAGTACAGGGCACATGGACGCCTCAACAAAAGTTGCTCCATATCAACCATCTGGAGTTACTAGCAATCTTTCTAGCCCTAAAATCCTTTCAACCACAGAATTGAGGCAAGGCAGTCCTCATTCGCACAGACAACATGACGGCCATGTATTATATTCAATAACAAGGCGGCACACACTCTCCACAGCTCTCTCAATTAGCACAGAGCATATGGAGATGAGCAATTCCACACAAAATCTTTCTCCTAGCCCAACATGTCCCAGGAGTCCAAAACACCATGGCAGATCTGCTCAGCCGACAGACTCAACAGATCCACGAGTGGGAACTTCACCCGCAGGTTCTTTACCCGTTCTTTCAAATGTGGGGGCATCCACAGATAGACCTCTTCGCCACCCACGAAAACAAAAAATGCCCAAGCTTCGCCGCCAGATACCCACACCCATTGTCCAAAGGAAATGCGATATGGATGAACTGGTCAGGCAAATTTGCGTACGCTTTTCCACCTCTCCCACTAATTACATTAGTGGTGCGAAAGCTACAACAGCATTCCCTCACACTGATCCTAGTAGCTCCAACATGGGCCAGACAACCGTGGTACACCACGCTGCTGGAACTCTCGCTAGTACCACACCAAAAGCTACAACTCTCACCATGCCTCCTAACCCAGAACCATGGAGAGATCAGGCACCCGGACCCAGCTCAGCTCAGCTCAACCTTGCGATCTGGCTCCTGAAATCCTAGAATTCGGATACCTAAACCTTTCCCCTGACTGTATGAACGTCATCAGAGAAGATAGACGCCCTACCACTAGAGCCTGCTACGCTGCCAAGTGGAAAAGATTTGTTGTTTATTGCCATAACAACACAATCAATCCTCTAGACGTGTCTATACAACACATCATATACTACTTACTCCACCTACAAAGGTGTAATCTAGCCTATACCTCCATTCGGCTACACCTCGCAGCAATTGCAGCTTACCTACAAAACAGGCAGCACCTATCACTTTTCAGAGTACCTGCCATTAAAGCCTTCATGGAAGGCCTCAAAAGAATAATTCCCCCTAGAGTACCACCCTCACCTGTGTGGAACTTAAATATCGTTCTCACAAGGCTGATGGGGCCTCCCTTCGAACCTTTGCATAAATGCGAACTGCAATTTCTCACATGGAAAACAGCTTTCCTTGTAGCCATCACTTCCCTTAGAAGGGTCAGTGAGATACAAGCACTTACCATACAAGAACCTTTTCTTCAAATGCACCAGAACAAGGTTGTTCTCCGTACCAACCCAAAATTCCTACCTAAAGTCATTTCCCCTTTTCACCTAAACCAATCTGTAGAATTACCAGTCTTTTTCTCGCAACCTCAGACTGTTGCAGAAAGGGCTCTACACACGCTAGATGTCAAACGAGCCTTACTTTACTATATCCAAAGAACACAACCGTTCAGAAAGACCAAACCACTGTCTCTTTCTCTCCACCACACAAGGGCAACCCCATCTCAAAATCAGGGATAGCTAGGTGGATTGTAAAATGCATCCAGATTTGCTGCCAGAAAGCAAAACGAACGCTATCCGTTCCCCCTAAAGCCCATTCTACACGGAAGATAGGGGCTTCCATGGCTTTTCTAGGGAACATCCCATTAGATGATATCTGCAAAGCAGCTACATGGTCAACACCGCACATTTTCACTAAACACTACTGTGTAGATGTGCAAACCAAGCAACAAGCTAGTGTGGGCCAGGCTGTACTAAAAACATTATTTCAAACCACTGCAACAGATACCGGTGGTCGCCGCTAAGGTTGGGAACTGCTATATAGTCTATGCAAAAGTGTGTAATCTGCAGCTCATATGCCTCAAACGGAATATGCTACTTACCAGTGTGCATCTGTTCTTGGCATGTAGAGCTGCAGATCTACAAACGCCTCCCCGGCTACCTGTATCTGTTCCAGTCTATCTTATTTAGATACAACACACATGGGTTTCTTCACTGTTGTTACTACGCTCCATCTTTCCCTGCTGGCGAAAAACAATCTGAGGATGGAGCCGAAGCCCATGCGCAATACGATCCAAAGGAGGAGTCACCGACCTCGTGACTTCCAAAGACTTTCCAAGAGGAAAAACAAACTGCAAACATCCGGGCCCAACACCAGATGGCGATTTATGCAAAAGTTTGTAGATCTGCAGCTCTACATGCCAAGAACAGATGCACACTGGTAAGTAACATATTCCTTATCACAATGACCAATGATTGATGGATGAAGTCCAACAGCCTGAAATTGAAAACTGAAGTTGTGATCTTAGGGGCGAGCTCTTCTCTGTGTGACTCCCCTCGTGGCCAACAACGCTAATACCATTCCCACCCCCATCACCCAAGCCAAGAACCTCGAGATCGTCAATGACCGTGAACGCGACATGACAGCCCACGTCAGTGGTGTCACTACCTCATGCTTTCACATCCCGAAGACATACATCTCACCTCAAGGATGTAGATGTTGCTACCATTTGTGAAATGGTGCATGATTCTGCTAAAGCTTTTCCATTGCTTCATGAAATGTATGTAGCTGCAGTTGTTGGGATTGCAACAGCAGCCTGTGAGGGCACCTTTTCAACACTATTTCCTGCCCTTACACCTTTTCGTCACACAAGTGGCAGTATTTGACTATTTTAGCACCTGTGTAGGAGCTAACAACAAACTTTTATGCATGGATGAGTTTGTAAATGAGTTTTCAAAGAACAGGGCCCGTATCACAGATATGGAGCACTGTTCCTGATTCGTCACTGTGCATCTTTAAACAGGTGTGCTGGGAACAAACTGGGACAGTGCACCCTATTACACTTAAAGTGCAGCCCTCTGGGCATCCGGGAACCTGCGCCTGCTCTGTGGGCAGGGCTTTCAGAGAAATATGGACAGACTGTTTAGAAGTATAGAAATAGTGTTTTGCAATGCAGGAGGCATACTGCCTCAATTTAAAGAACATAGAGAAATCCTCTTGCAGGCAGGTGCAGTTAATGACTGTACCTGCCTACAGGGCAATGTCTAGGGGGTCCTTGGTAGCATCTTGGCACCCTCCAGAAGTCTGGCGTAAGGAGGCAACCAGACTGTGCACTACCTTTTTCTGGCATATTGTGAGTGCGCTTCCTGAGGGTCTATTTGCCCCTGCACCTGCACCCATGATGTGGGTTGGGCGCATCTTTCTTTTGTTCCAAATGTGTTGCCATTTTCTAAACTTTATCAATGAAAGCAAAAGAATGAGACAGAAATAAACCGTTACAAAGATCACATTGTGCAAAGAAATACGTTTTGGACAAATTGCAAGTAGTCCTCATAGTGCAAACATGCAGCGGCTTGGGAGTGGTAGCAGGGACCTCCTTAAACCTCTTTTACAATCTGCTCCGTATCCAGGCACTTCCGTTGAAGCCGGGCCTGCTGGGAATTATAAGGGCTGCGCCTGACGAGTATAAACATCCGCCTTTACACTCACTCGAAGGCGCGCACTAGGCAAGCCCGTCTGCGCCCGTCCGCGCCCAACAGGGCCCCGGGGCCAGAACCCCTGTCTCTCCTCCATTGGAGCAGTATCACTACTCGTCTGTGCAGCTTAGACAGTTCAACAGAGCCCCTGACATACGCTGCCTACATTCTATCTCCCCGGATTTAATTTAAACACTGCCCGAAATGTCAATCTATCCTTTCAAGTACTCAAGCCGATTCCTTTACCTACACCACCCACTTCAGATTTCTACTACTAAATTGCAGATCACTCCCAAAACACTCCACGGAGATTTCAATGCTCCTAACAGACCTAAATCCAGATGCTCTATTCCTGACCGAAACTTGGCTAAATTCCAGCGCAGAACCAGATATTATCCAAGCCCTCCCTCAAGGATTTACCATTCAAAGAACAGACCGGTCAACAGGAAGGGGTGGGGGGTTAGCAATTATTTACAAAGACACCTACACCTGCCGCCTGCTCGGCAACCCAGTTACCGACTGTGAGAATGCTCACTTTGTGATAGAATGCTCACCTCGTACATCTTTCTCCGGTATTCTGGTCTATCATTCCCCTGGCCCGTTAGGTTCCTTCCACCAGTCCATCGTAGAAGTTGTATCCAATCTTATTAGTTTCGCACCCAACCTGACTGTACTTGGGGATTTCAACCTTCACTTTGATGTGGAATCAGCCTTCAATGCTACCGAACTCTCCAAGGACTTCACAATGCTCCAACTTACCCCCAGAATTAACTGCACCACTCATGTGAAATGCCACCTTCTAGATCAGGTCTTCTCCAGTCTAGAAAACCTTCAGGGGTCGGATCCTTTGCCTCTTCCTTGGACAGATCACTCGCTGATTGACTTTACTTGGTCTCTACAAAACAATAAAACTCCCCTATTCTCCTCCTGGAAACTAGGTCGGCGCTGGTCCAAACTTCCCTTAGAGGAATGGATCCAAGCGCTGGAACAAACCAGACCTAAATTTAATCCATGTCCAACCACGACAAACAACGTCTTTCATGCTTGGATAGACCAATCACTGGACTTAGTCCTCCTTAAAACTAAACTCAAAAAAACGGAAGGTTCGCATAACTCTCCCTGGTTCACGCCCAACCTTCGAATCCTCAAACAACAATGTAAAATTAAGGAAAGACAGTGGAGGAAAGATTTCCTCCCGTCAATAAAACTGAATACAGATCAACGATTCACAAGTACAAAGCTGAGATCAAAAAAGCACAGTCCTCTTATTACGAAGACAGGATTCTTAAAGCTCAGAACTCATCAAGGGAAACCTTTGCCATAATTAATAAACTTCTTAAACTGCCGGCACAGCGGACTATCTCAGACCCTACTGGACAACGGTGCAATAAATTGGCACAATTCTTCCATGACAAGGTCAAAGCAATCGTTGAATCCCTTCCACAGAAGGATATGGACCCAGAAATGCAAGACACGCCTAGCAAGTGCCCCTTTTCTAACACCGCGCCCTCTTTTGAGTCCTTTCCTCCTCTGTCGCGGGAACAGCTTTTAACCATTTTACCTTCCATAAAGAGTGGCTCTCCCAAGGACCCAGCCCTTCTGAATATTATGAAACAGGCAATAGATACCCTAGCCCCGTCATGCTACAACTGATTAATACCTCACTCAGCTCTGGAGTGGTTCCCCCGAATTGGAAAAATGCTATGGTCAGAGCCCTGCCGAAGAAACCTAGCCTTGACCCCACCGACTTAGGCAATTACCGACTCCTATCCCTTCTCCCTGCTATTAGCAAAATAACTGAAAAATTTGTCAACCTTATCCTTTCCGATTTTCATGAGTCAAACAATCTCCTCCACCCTTCACAAACGGGATTCCGCCCTCATCAGACCACAGAGACTGCCCTGCTAGCACTCACTGAAGAATGTAGGAAAATCCTCGATGTAGGAGGATCCTCTGTGATTATTCTCCTGGACCTAAGCGCGGCATTTGATACCGTAAACCATGTAACCCTTATCCAGCGCTTAAAGAAAATTGGTGTTACGGGAATAGCCCTACAATGGCTTCGCTCCTTCCTAGAAGGAAGATCTTTCCAGGTCTTTGAGGAAAACACTCTTTCCCATCCGATGCCTTTGCCCAACGGGGTTCCCCAGTGCTCGTCGCTTAGCCCGACTCTTTTCAATATTTATATGTTCCCCCTGGCTGACATCGTAGCCCCCTCAGGCATCCGCATAGTGACTTATGCGAATGATACTCAACTAGTGGTTGCCCTCAATCTTCTTGATCCTCACGCTAATAACCTTCATTCTTGCCTGAAAGAAATCTCGAAATGGATGGATCTATCCCAGCTTAAACTCAATGCGGGAAAAACTGAGATGATGGTACTAGGAAATCCACACTGCTTCCAGCCACACCTCATGTGGCCCTCCGCTATGGGTTTCCCTCCCTCCCAGAAAACAGAGATCAAGAGCCTGGGCATTTGGCTGGACAAGGACCTGAGTTTTAGAGTTCAGGCCAGGAAAACTGCAGCCACTTGTTTTGGATTGCTGAGAATGGCTCGCAAGGTTCTCCCCCTCCTGCCCCCCTCAGCAAAAAAAGTCATGGTGCAGTCCCTTATTTTTTCAAGACTGGACTATGGAAATGCTCTTTATCTGGGCTCCCCGGCATCTGCTATTTCCAACCTTCAATTAGTCCAAAACTGCGCAGCCAGAATACTTACAGGCTCCTCATCCAGACAATCAGGCAAGCCCTCAATTCAATCCCTTCATTGGCTCCCCGTGCGGGACAGCATTAAATTCAAATCTCTGTGCATTGTGCACAAAACATTACTTGGGATAGGCGCTCCCATCAACTCATCCCTTATCAGTCGCTACAAAGCTACTAGGGAATTAAGATCCGACCATCTTCATCTGGTAAAAATTCCCAGAATACAAAGGATTAGAAGCGGAGGGCGGCTGTTTTCCTACAATGCCTCTAAGCTTTGGAATTCTCTCCCACTCCCTCTTCGGACAACTACTAATCACCTTGCCTTTCGTAAAAAACTGAAGACTCTGCTATTTCCTTAACTTCGCCTCCTGGTCCTTGATCATATCCATAGCGCTGGGATACTTCCGGGTAGCCATGCGCTCTATAAATGTCCTTTCATTCATTCATTCATTCACATAGCTCTCCACATGCTCTGCATGACTGTTTGGAAGAAGATTTAATGTAAATCTAGCGCTTGTAGGCTAGGTCCAGAACTTCCAAATATTAGGCAAACGTTTGTCCACCCGAACGCACCCGTGGCCCATCCAAATAAAAGATCCTGGAACCGGGCCTGGTGGAAACCCCTCTATTTCGGGCACCTGCCGGCACTGCTTGAATGGGGCCACCCGGCCACACCCCGTCGCCCCCCATGTTCCTACCAACCACATTATTGTTGTCGTCCGTGCCCCTACTCGGTGGGGGATGAGTCCCAGCAGGCCAGGAACTTTATTTCCGTGAAACATTTTAAAACAAAATACTTTGGATGTTATCTTCGGAGTACATAAATATGTGGATCGACTCGCCATAGTTTAGCGGGGAAACTGGCATTATGGGATTTTTTTGGGGTCAAAAGTGCTCCTATCAGCAGAACTATGTTGTTTTCATAAACAAAGAACTGTCGCAGTAAGGCTTGGAATTTTTTCCAGACGCGTCCCACAAAGATCTCGCAACAGTAACATTAACCCACTGAGCTGCACAATACTTGAGGAAAGAGCTGGAAAGCTCCAAGAAAGGCCTGGCAAAGCCCGCGTGACAATCTCAGGGCTACCTGAAGAAATATGCGAATCCCCTCTTCCCCCCCTCCCCCCCTCCCCCCCCCCCCCGCAGTCCTTTCCCGTTGTATGCAAGACCACTGGCCCAAGCTGGTGGCGGCTTGTTTGACTTATCCAAGGCACTGGCACTGTTTTCAAGTGCACAGCTGCCCAAGGTCACAATCGCCCAACGTGATTAAATGTGAGCTTCAGGGTCTGCGTCATCGGGGACGCGCTGCACCAAAAACAGATAAATGGTAACAGGGCCAGAACTCTCAAGGGACCCTCCCTCGCAATGAGCGCCTGCGGCAGGGGGCAGCTATCAATAACACAGCAGGTGCAGTTGCATCGGGCCCATGGGTGGTGCGGCGGGGGGGGGGCACTGCATCCCAGTTATAGCTGTTTCTTTAGTTGAGTACCACTAGCTGAGCCCATTTCATGGCTTGCTTTTAAATAGGCCCAGGCAGCCTAGGTTCGCCCCTGCGGCTCTGACCCTATTCGTCGCCGACAGATAACTCCCAGTTTCCTGCTACAAGTTTCCAACACATTGACTGAGCTCTGTTTTTGTGGGGAAGTCTCCAGCAGAGCGGCAAGCGGTGGTCGGAGGAAGCGCCGACAGCCGGTGGGTGTAGCGCTGCGTGAAGCGTAGCTCCGGGTCAAGGCACCCCACGCCGTGGAGCAAGCACAGATGTGCTAGCATTTCCTCACTGTGTCCTGCCTGGGGGTGTGGAGTCCTTCCTACTGCACCCGGGCAGGGTGCCAGGGGCACTCCTCCGTTTCTGTCCGCCGGGAGGGGGTGTGCACCGCGCCTGCTGCTTCAGGGAGCTGTTATATGGGGGCTCCCCGGCGGGCATCCCCCTCACACCAGGACTCTGCACCTCCACCCATGAACTCATCCGCATTCCACTCCCACCTCTTCCCGAAACAGGCTCCGGGTCAACTCCGGGAACAGAGGAGACCTCCCCAGAGCGCAGCGTCATCTGCGTGCACTTCAACAAAAACGTAAATACTACCTTTGGAGGAGGAAAGGCGAGGAACTGGGACAAGAGGAAAGGCGAGGAACTGGGACAAAAAGAACACAGTAAGAGGTGGAAAGAGCAAGCAACCAGTGCCGGACCGGAAACCAAAACCAGCAGTGGCAAAAATACAACAAGGAAAGCGATCGCTTTCACTTTCGCGAAACAGATAAAGCCACGAGTGGTGCGCGCGCCACAGCGAGCCATATAATTTCAATTATCGCGTCCGTGTCTGGGCACGATAATTGAAACCATATGGCAGAAATGCGCGTGATAGACACCAATAGGCCATGGGCGGAGCTATGCGCCCGCCTCTTGCCTATTGTGTGCTATCTTTAAACCAAACACGCAGGCAAAGGCCAATAGCAGGCCGCAAAAGTAAAAACACACGCACAAGCGTGTTCATTTCCAGGGTCCATTTCTGAACCCCGGACAAAAGGACTCTCGCCTGCGTGAGCACTGCTGCGCAGTGCAACGCAGGTCGCGAGATCTAAAAATTTCCAATTTATGGTATTTTAATTAAAAATCCTACTTATTTAAATAACGCTTAGGAATGTTGTACTTTGCCTCTTTGACTGGCTGAACATAGTCATACGACTGCCGGGTTGCATCCCGAAGACCATAGAGCCTGCTAGCTCGTTCGTTATTTTCTCTATGTTGAAAATCAATAAAAGAAATTGAATTTAAAAAAACCAACTTTGCCAATGGCACCAATCAATATATAAACGAAAATTGGACTCTCTGTTATAGATAATCGTCTCTATTATTTGCAGTGGGAAGTTTGGCCTTCCTGCAGAAAGTCTGTGTGCACCTGTGGAACACCTTAGCAGCCTCCTCTCTCCACCCTACAAAATTCTTCACTTGTAGCTCAAGACATCCGTGCTGTGGATCTGCCCTCTCCACCCTGATTCATCGTTCTTGAAGTTGTCTTACTCACAGATGCCATGTTGGGGATCTGCCCTCCGCACAGATTATAGGCATCAGGGCTGTAGATCCACACTCCTCTGCACACGGACCTCCTCTGTACAGCTCAGGTACACCCTGAGGTGCTTGTCCTAATCCCTGGACAGAGTGTTCATCTGTGCTGCTCCTAGGTGCCTCTGTGTGGGGCCTATTGTCACCATCCTACAGAGGATTCCTCTGTGCAGCGCTCAGAAGTGCTGGTTGTGAGCCTTCCCTCCCCCTAGCACAGAACCAACTGTCTGTGCTGCTTACAGGTACCCTCTGCACCCCACAGAGGGTCCTTCATGCACCTCAACGACATCCTGCCAATGGATCTACTCCCCTGTATATACTGGTGTATGTATGATGTAGCTGCTCTACTGTAATAACTTATTACTGTCAAGTTTTGACATCATAATGTCTGTTGCCAGAGCCAGCAGTGGAGGGGAACGGCAGGTCATGGGGGCATAATTAAAGCAGCTGTTTAGAAAAGAAAACAAAACATGGCTTTTCTTCTGCTGTTTTTAAAACTGTACAGTGACAAGCAGAAAGGAGATATTTATGGTAACGTTTGTTTTTTCACTTCTTAGTTAATTATAGAAAAGTAATCATCTTTCAGCATATTTCTTTATACATTCCGATCTACTGCATTTATTTTTTATTCACTGACTTGTTGGAAACTGATTCTAATATCTTTTTAAAACAAACACTTACCAGCTTTTTTGATGTTTAATCTTGCACTAAAGATTCTATTTTTATTCTTTGTATTTGCAAACATGCTCTATTTCATATCAAAAAAGCTAGGCACCAAGATTAAAGTGGATTGTGCTAGAGGTGGTATGTGACCATGTATAATAAGGAATAAAATCGCCCTCTACCTACTTGAGGCAGCTCGAATTTCCATAACCTTATAAAGGAACTCTACCTTAAGCTTTGTTTCTGTACCTGGTCATGTAACTTCTCTGTGACTTGCAATATCCTTACAATGTACAGCAGGGGGTACTTTATCCAGTATAGATTGGACATACCCAAGAGAGTGATCATGACCGGCATTTAGATGAGACGAACTACAGCACAAACATTGATTTAGTTAAGAGAGGCATGAAGGATGGGTCTGAGCATCCTGTTAAGATATATGCGTCTTCTGTAGTATGAGAAGACGTGATTATATTTGGAGGGGCAGATGAGGGTAAAGAAGGAACAGGAGTGAGAAACTGGGCGTAACCCTAAGTTTACATCTTAAGTGTAAGGCGAGGGTCAGGTCAGTCGAGTGAGATTTACCAGACCGGGGGTGCCCGATGATCCTAAACATCTGATGGTGCGAGATGATGGTTCACTGGTTGTTATTCCTTCAGGCTGGTTTTAAAGGCGCGGTCAGAAGTTCTTGCCTAATTTGATTAAAGTCGCAGAACCAGGAAATGAGCACCTTATGGTGGAGGGTTTATTGCAGTGTAAGGTAGAGAATGTTAATGCTCTACAGACCCCCGCCCAGTGTAGTTGCGACTGGCCTGCCCCTAGACATCCCAGCTATGGGTCTGCCCACACCATTCTGCTGAGGGGTCCTCTGTGTGCCCCTCACATACTGACCGGCAGTGGCTCTATCTTCTGATTCCACCTCGTCCCTCTTTCTTCCACCACCCCACACTTCCTGCCTCTTTATCCCTCCTAGGTGTTTTTTAATTCCTTTTTTCTCCCTTTGATGCTGTTTTTCTATCTCTGTTCTTCCTTATATGAGTCTGCTCCCCCCCCCCCCCCCTCTCTCTCCAGTGGAACTCAGACCCGCGCATGTCTTCTGTCCTCTGCCTGCATGCTCCCCGCGCTTGGGTGTACAGTTCATGAACACCCCAGACGAGTCTGCTCCCCCGCCTCTCTCCAGTGGAACTCAGACCCGCGCATGTCTTCTGTCCTCTGCCTGCATGCTCCCCGCGCTTGGGTGTACAGTTCATGAACACCCCAGACGAGTCTGCTCCCCCGCCTCTCTCCAGTGGAACTCAGACCCGCGCAGGTCTTCTGTCCTCTGCCTGCAGGCTCCCCGCGCTCTTCAGGTCTCTTTCAGCAGTGGGAGAGCCTTGGTTACATCTATTCGCCACCGAAGAGAATGCGCAATGTCAGCAGTTCTGCGCGTTGGAATTTCCAAGGTGGCACTCGCTCGGCGACGCTTTTCGTCGCGAGTGGAGTTGCGGTCTGTTGTACGCCTTTCCGCCTATACCACTTCTGCCCAGAGTGCTGAAGAAGATCAGGCGCGACCGGGCCCAAGTCGTCTTGGTGGCTCCGGATTGGGCACGAAGGTACTGGTATCCCGAGCTACTCAGTATGTTGACCGATCCTCCGATACGTCTGCCCCTTCGGGATGATCTTCTGTCGCAGCAGCAGGGGACGGTCCTCCACCCGGACCTGTCCAGCTTCCACCTCCATGCGTGGAGATTGAGCGGCGGCAGTTGATGCCATTTGACTTGCCTCCTGAAGTCTGTGATATCATTCTGGCAGCCAGGCGTCCCTCCACAAAGACGGTATACGCCTGCCGGTGGAACAAATTTGTGGCATGGTGCACAGCAAAGGCTGTGGATCCCCTTTCCGCCCCTCTTTCTGAGGTTCTCCTTGTGAGAAGTTGGCCTGATGTATGATGTCACTAGTTCTAGTGTACACCTTATATCAGTCCAAACAACCCTTATGGTGATTGGTTGTAAAGTCAACCTTATAGACCAGCTATCCTAGTGGTAGCATGGACAAGAGCAGTCTTAGGCTAAACTCTGAATGGCATGTGAAGCCAGCTGTGATACCATATATAATCCCTTGAATACCAAATGAAAGGATACCACAACAGATATATATATAAAATAAAGTGTATTTATTCTAGTCAAACCCTCAGCACTCTTTATGAGATTAGAGGTAAGTACAACACAGTCTTATTCAAGCATACATTAAGTCACACAGGTAAGTAATACAGTTAGGCCCTAGGGGCCACGCAAACCATATACTAAAGAAGTGGTATAAGGACCACTGTCACGGGAATAGGATAGGCCTAGGCCTAGGGAATCGCTGGGGCTACACTACACTACCAACAGTTAGGAAGTGGGAAGCCCACGGGATTCAGGTGCAGAGTGGAAACACTCACGCGTAATGCGTATAGTCGATAGAAATAGTACAGTTTTGAAATAAGCAGTTTAAGGACACTTCTGAAGCAGCTAGAGAGTCGAGACTCGGAAACTAGACCCTAGGATAGTCACTACCCTTGTGAGCACCGAAGTACCCAAGTTACCTAGCCCACGGGCTGCGGGTGCATAGGTGTGAACTTGCGTCGGGTTTCGTCGTGGACTTCTATGGATGCCTGAAGGAAAGTTGCTGGCAGTCAGTGAAGAGTGTCCGGTGGATCCCAAGGCTGGGATCAAGAAGAGAGGATACCTGCAAGCAGAAGGGACAGAGTCAAGGTCACTAGCCCGTGACCACGTGGAACCAGGAAGGAACCAGGCGATGTCGTGAAGATTGCAGGTGAAGGGTGAAGCTTGTCGCTGCACCCACGGGTACCAGGAGGCGTCGAGGACAACCAGGACCAGGAGGCGAGCTGTCCCACGAAGGCTCTTGCTGTCCGCGGCGTCGAAGTCTAACTAGGACTCACAAAGCCTTGGCAAGCGGAACCCACGAAGAACGGAGGACTTGCTTCTGGTGCACACCCGGAAGGTCTGGGGTGCTTCTCTTTTGCAAAGAAGCAGGAGCCAGTCTGGAGGAGCCAAACCAGCGGTGAAGATTTCAAGGTGTGTCGTCACAAAGGCCACTAGCCAACGGGCAAGCAACCGGACAGACGCGGCAAGCAGGAAAATGCAGAAGGGCCCCACGCAGGACTCGTGGAGTGTGGGGGGGCTGATCTTCAGTGCAGATGGTGCTTGGGGTTGGGGCTTCTCAATCCCCGGTGCACAACTTCGAGGGTACCTCAGAAGCTGCGCTGGAAGATACTCGCCACTTTTCCCAGGTAGCCGGTCCCACGTCTCTCGTCGCCTCCACGGATCTCAGCTCGGCTGTGGATGTGGATCAGGGTCGGAGAAGTCTGGAAGTCAAGGCTCTGGTCGGGCTCTGCAGTCGGTCCCTCGTAGAACTTCAGCAAAGCAAAGGGTAAGTCTCTTGATGGTGCCTGTTTGCACAGGGTAGCCACTCCTTGGCCACAAGGGAGATTCTTCAGTCTTCTTCTTTCGTCGAATGTCGAAGGTCCAGAGTTTCTGTTCAAGTTGCAGGTTCAGGATAATCTAATCTCCTGTGGCCCAGCCACCACTCTTATCCAAATCTGGGGGGCTGGGTTACCTGCTAGGTCACGCCTTATGGGTGGGACCTGGGAGGGGGGTGGTTACACCCCCTTCCCTTTGTCCAGTTTCGCGCCAGGACTGGGACTGGAGTGCCCCAGCACCGGTTTGAACTGGACTATGCATGGGACACCTTGTGTGCCCCAGGCATGTCTCATTCCTTTCAGCCCTCCCTGCCCCAATACACTAAAGTCTGTCTGGGGAGGTGCTAGCACCTCCCCAAGCAGGAAACCTATTGTCCAAGCCTCCCTTGCCGGGATCACTCCCAGCAGCAGGTGGTCAGACTTGTGTCTGTGGCAGCAGCATCCATTTTGTGATGCTGAGGCTTTGGTTAGAGTTAAACAGCAAAGTAGGATTTTAACATGTCTTCTCCCTCTAGAAGGGGGGAATAATATCCTCATCGCCAGAAATGGTATGGGGGGTATTATTCCAGAGTGTTAGACACCTTACACGACATGTTTTGATAAAGCCAAACCATAGTTACCATAACCCTTTAAGATTATAAGGTACTTCAAGATTATATGGTAGGCTATATCATAGAACAGCTATAAGGACATGGTTCCGAAAGCTGCAGACAGGCTCAGCTCATGCTAGAGCACCATCTCACATGTTACCAAGCACTCTGCCTCCAGGATCGTTAAGGCCTGCCATAGGAGTGGCTGATAGGTACACATGTGTCTATTTTAAGGGTAGATATAGGTATACTATATCTAAGCAAGGGGTGATTACACAACCTTGCCCCAGCTGAGTGATCAGCCAGTTGTGTCTGATAGGAAGGCCAGACCAGGGGTGGCATAATACATGCTGCAGCCCCTGGGAGGCCTAGGGCACACCTATGCCCTGGGTACCTAGGGTACACTGTACAGGGTCCAATAAGGTGATCCTTACCAATTGGGAATTTACCTAGGGTACATGGAGTCCATTTTAAAGAGAGAGCAGACAGCCTGAGACCCTGAATGGCAGGATCTCAGGCCAACTAAGTCGAAAACCAGCTAGACACTAGGCAAAAAGTTGGGGGTAACCATAGTCAGATATCCACCTTCCTACACTCCTCTTTCTTCTTTCTTTGGCCCAGCAGGGCTCTGCCCTGGGCACCTGAAAGGTTATCTTGCTGCCATCTCTGCCTTCTTACGGCTTCCTGATCAGCCCTCTCTTTTCAAGTCCCCTGTAGTGTCACGCTTTCTTAAAGGCATTACTCACACGTTCCCTCCTGTCCCTTTCGTAATGCCTCAGTGGGACTTGAATCTTGTCCTAACATTTCTGATGTGCGCTCCCTTTGAGCCTCTTCACAATTGTCCTCTTCGTCTTCTGACTCTTAAGACTGCTTTCCTGGTAGCCATCACCTCGGCTAGACGGTGAGTGAGCTCCAGGCTCTATTGTCCAAGCCTCCTTTTCTGTCTGTTCATCCGGACAAGGTTGTCCTTCGGCCTCGTCCTTCCTTTCTACCGAAAGTGGTGACCCCCTTTCATCTTGGGCAATCTGTCACCTTGCCCACCTTCTTTCTGCCTCCGCATCCTTCCAAAGAGGAAGAGCGGCTCCACCGTCTGGACCCAAAACGTGCGCTCTCCTTTTATTTGGACCGCACAAAACAGTTCCGAGTGGACGACCAGCTTTTCGTTGGCTACGTAGGTGCAAAGAAGGGAAAAGCTGTGCACAAACTGACCATCTCCCGGTGGGTCGTTTTGTGTATAAACATCTGTTATTCCTTGGCAAAAAAGGACCCTCCTGTTGGGCTGCGAGCCCATTCTACTCGGGCCACGGCGGCTACTACTGCTTTGGGACGGGGAGTCCCTTTGCAGGACATCTGTCAGGCGGCGACGTGGGCTTCGCTGCACACGTTTGCCAGGCACTATTGCCTAGATAGCCAAGTCCGGAGGGATTGATTCTTTGGCCGTTCTGTCCTCCAAGACTTTATGGTGTGATCTTGGTTCGCAGACCCACCACCGGGGTTGGTATTGCTTGGGTATCTATTCTAAGGTGAGGAATCTAACTAACGTGTTTCTTTCAGATGAAAAAGTTACTTACCTTCGGTAACGATGTATCTGTAAGAAACATTAGTTAGTTTGATTCCTCACCGACCCACCCATCCTCCCCGTTCTGCGAACTGACATCTAGGGTTAAGGCTAGCCTTTTCAGGGCCCTAGATTTTTTGGTACCAGTGTCGGTCTCTTGCATGGCTCTGCGTTCCTGGCGCGGAAAGCTATGTACAAGAACTGACGTCAGTGCGCGAGGGCGGCGTCTAAGTACTCCAACGTCATTCCGGCGCACGACGCCAACGACGGATGCGGAGCCGCAGACGACGCCTAGCGACGCGCAAGGGGTATTGCTACAAAAATCTTCCGGATCCAGTCTGACGCCTGAGGATATTCTAAGGTGAGGAATCTAACTAACTAATGTTTCTTACAGATACATCGTTACCGAAGGTAAGTAACTTGTTCTTTACGACTCCATTTATTCTCAAAACACAAAATGAATATGGATAAATACAGATGGAAATGCCCAAAAAAAACATAAAACCAGGAGCCCTACCTATAACCCTCACCTCTACCCTCTGTGCAGTTCACAAACACGCTGGTGGTAAGTCTGTTCTTTCCACTCTCTGTTGCTGCTCACATACACACGCGATCTTCCTTCCTCTACATACAGACCCCTCTCTGGGAAGCTCCAAGACACCCGATGGATGAGGTTAGCCCTCCTACTCTCCTGACAGAAACACAAATGAGCTATCTTCCTGTCCCGGGAACCACCACCTCCACCCTCTGTGCTATCCACACACCCTGCTCGACCCACTCTCCAGTGCTGCTCACAAACGACAGAAGTGGTCTGTCTTCCTCATACCCTCCTCACACGTGCAATTAAAAAAAAAAACAGCACTCTTCGGTGTTGCTCACAGACACACAAGTGGGTCTACTGTCAACTCACTATGGACCTCCTCAGTACTGTTCACAAACACCCTAGTGGCAAGGCTTCTCCCTCACTCACCCGTGCTGCTCACAGACACACAACACCCAAAGCAACCCCTGCCCATGTGCACGTCAGATACCCGAGTAGGGAGTCAACTCCCCACACTGCAGTGCTGCTCACAGACACACAACACCCAAAGCAACCCCTGCCCATGTGCTGGTCAGCTACCCGAGCAGGGAGTCCACTCCCCCACACTGCAGTGGTGCTTGCAGACACACAACACCCAAAGCCACCCCTCCCCGCGTGCAGGTCAGATATCCGAGCAAGGAGTCCGCTCCCCCACACTGCAGTGCTGCTCACAGACACACAACACCCAAAGCAACCCCTCCCCGTGTGCAGGTCAGATACCCGAGCAGGGAGTCAACTCCCCCACACTGCAGTGCTGCTCACAGACACACAACACCCAAAGCAACCCCTGCCCATGTGCTGGTCAGATACCCGAGCAGGGAGTCAACTCCCCCACACTGCAGTGCTGCTTGCAGACACACAACACCCAAAGCCACCCCTCCCCGTGTGCAAGTCAGATACCCGAGCAAGGAGTCCGCTCCCCCACACTGCAGTGCTGCTCAGACACACAACACCCAAAGCCACCCCTGCCCATGTGCTGGTCAGATACCCGAGCAGGGAGTCCACTCCCCCACACTGCAGTGCTGCTCACAGACACACAACATCCAAAGCAACCCCTCCCCGTGTGCAGGTCAGATACCCGAGCAGGGAGTCAACTCTCCCACACATCAGTGCTGCTCACAGACACACAACACCCAAAGCAACCCCTCCCCGTGTGCAGGTCAGATACCCGAGCAGGGAGTCAACTCTCCCACACTGCAGTACTGCTCAAAGACACACAACACCCAAAGCAACCCCTGCCCATGTGCTGGTCAGATACCCGAGCAGGGGCAGACACACAACACCCAAAGCAACCCCTCCCCGTGTGCAAGTCAGATACCCGAGCAGGGAGTCCGCTCCCCCACACTGCAGTGCTGCTTGCAGACACACAACACCCAAAGCAACCCCTCCCCGTGTGCAGGTCAGATACCCGAGCAGGGAGTCAACTCTCCCACACTGCAGTGCTGCTCACAGACACACAACACCCAAAGCAACCCCTGCCCATGTGCTGGTCAGATACCCGAGCAGGGGCAGACACACAACACCCAAAGCCACCCCTCCCCGTGTGCAAGTCAGATACCCGAGCAGGGAGTCCGCTCCCCCACACTGCAGTGCTTCTTGCAGACACACAACACCCAAAGCAACCCCTCCCCGTGTGCAGGTCAGATACCCGAGCAGGGAGTCAACTCTCCCACACTGCAGTGCTGCTCACAGACACACAACACCCAAAGCAACCCCTGCCCATGTGCTGGTCAGATACCCGAGCAGGGGCAGACACACAACACCCAAAGCCACCCCTCCCCGTGTGCAAGTCAGATACCCGAGCAGGGAGTCCGCTCCCCCACACTGCAGTGCTGCTTGCAGACACACAACACCCAAAGCAACCCCTCCCCGTGTGCAGGTCAGATACCCGAGCAGGGAGTCAACTCTCCCACACTGCAGTGCTGCTCACAGACACACAACACCCAAAGCAACCCCTGCCCATGTGCTGGTCAGATACCCGAGCAGGGGCAGACACACAACACCCAAAGCCACCCCTCCCCGTGTGCAAGTCAGATACCCGAGCAGGGAGTCCGCTCCCCCACACTGCAGTGCTTCTTGCAGACACACAACACCCAAAGCAACCCCTCCCCGTGTGCAGGTCAGATACCCGAGCAGGGAGTCAACTCTCCCACACTGCAGTGCTGCTCACAGACACCAGGTTGTCTGCCATCTTCTGCCCACAGGCCCCAGCCCGTCTTCGCAGTGAGCCCGCTTGCCCCACTCCGCCGATACTCCTGTGCTGCTCAGACACGCAGCGGCCTCCCCTGGTCTCAGGCAGAGGCCGGGGGGCGCTTTGACTCAGCGGTGACATCCCAGCACGGCTAGAGAGGTTCGAGGAAACGCCGTGAGAAGCCTTTATCAGTGCAGGAAATGACAAGGCATTAAACCACCAACCGTTAGAGCTGAGGAGATCACTGTCTGAGCACAGGTGAATCATTGCAAGGCGACCCTCCCTGGCCACGCGCAGTTGGTGTGGATCTGAGGCCAGAGATGCGAGCGGGAGCAGATTGTCACGTGCATGTTTGTGAAACTCCTGGCAGACCATGCTAATTAAATTAAGACGTAGCCTTTAAGTGTAGAACACCGTGCAGAATGACTTTAATATACAATTGCACAACAACAGCTCTCGATCAGTGACTGCAAACAAGTCGTTTATCGGTTTAGAGCTCCCATAAAAAGTTAGAAATCCTGGGGAGAGTTCTCAGTTCTCTCGACCCTGAACGGTGCCATACAACCTATAGGGTAACTCATGTGGGTAAACTGAGCCTCTTGATGGCTGAAGAGGACTGTAACCTAAACGCAGCCCATCCCCAAATAAAAGACGACCATAAGAGATGACTTGGAGACTTGAGGTAGGCAGGGGCTGCACACAAACTGACATTAACTCACCACTTAAACCTTACTTTAGGTGTGAATAATTATGGACGAGCTACCTTGGAGCTAAAGCTACATTCTCCTAAAACGAGGTGATCAAGAAAAGATGCAAATTCTCCTGGTCGGAGGCTGAGAAACAGTAGAAAAAGCCCTAGAATAACTGGCAGCAGTGGCCACCCAAACGACCAGAAAGATCTGACCCTCCGTGGAAATGAACTTTGAAAACGTGACTCTTAAGTCCTGCCCTGCATTATCTTTTGTGTGTCTGCATATCAAGAGGAGGGCTGTACTGATCAGCCTCCTCTGATTCCATCCGCACTCTTTAAAAAGCTTAGGTAGATGGAGTTAATGCTGATCAAATGGGAGTTGGTCAGTACTTCCCACTCACCTAGGTTGAATGCGAGAAAACGTCAGTCACTCAAGTGGTACTTGTATAGCGCTGCATTCAGCAGAGAGGGTATCAAGGCGCTGTGATGAGGGTGTCCGTCGAAAAGCCAGGTTTTGAGTCCCTTCCTGAAGTTGGTCAGGAGGGGAAGTACGGAGATAGAGGGGAAGGTGTTCCAGGACTTGGTGACAAGGTGGGAGAAGGAACATCCTCCCGAGCAGCTGGGAGTACAGTGCACAAAATGAGATAACCAGGTCTGTCCTTTGAAAGGGAAGAATGGGGTGCAGTTAGATATACTGTGCAGTGATTCATTTTGGGCGGCTGGTGTCATTTTTGCAGTGAGGCTTTTAAAGTGGTTGCTGAGGTTGATAACAGGAGCCCTTGAGTTTGGTTGATGGAGAGGCTGGCGGTGCGTTCAGTTATCAGACTGGGAGAGGATGGGGTATCATGAGATGTTACATGGTGAATAGTCAGGGCTTCATGGGTGGTAGGTGCTTGTACCAGGGGCGTACTGCTCGGTGAACTGCCCCAACTCAATCTCAACAGTGCTACTTCGGAGGAGGCCTTTGGCCGGAGCACTCGCGTTGAGTTAGATGGATCAGAACATTGATCCAGGATAATACACCGGACTCTTTTCCAGAAATGAAGCCAGTGCAGAGTCAAGGAGGGGAGGAGGGAACAGGGGGGGGGTGGCGTCCTGAATATTGTCAGAGCCCACTCTTTAAGAATGGTCTGCCCAGGGAAACTGTGCCCGCTTTAGAAAGGGATCAAAAAGGGATTTTCGGTGAGTCTTATTCAAATACATGGACGTCATTTAGGGGTCGCAGCTGCGACCTCTGGCTTGCCTGTTGCTACTCCTGGAGGTGCCCTCTGGTGGCAAAATCAGTGCCTGGTACACGGGCAGCTCTTCATAATGGACTCTGGTTAGAGCTCCACTTGCTGACTTCTGTGCATTTTTTTATTCTACAAATGGTGAATAGTAATATTCACTATTAGTGTAATGAAAAATGGAGTGCATCAGCTGGAATTTGACCCTATTAAATGTATGTTGTATGCATGGTTGCAGGTGAGAGCGTGTTTATGTGCACGAGTGTGTGGGAATGGGCTAGTATGTGTAAGCATGTGTGTGTGATTCAAAGTAAAGGTCAAATGGTGTGCGATGTCCCTTCCGCTACCACTAGAATTTTGGTGAATTGACGTCCATGTTCAAACGCTAAGCCCACTATGGAAATACTGGCCACTCATCGACTCCGAAGCCCTCTCAGAGATGACGCAGGAAGACATTTGTAGATGAGCCTGTCTGTACTCCGAGCCCGCTGTGGAACAAGTGGTTGCTCATAGACTCCGTTCGTCTTCGAAGGTGGAAAAATAAGACCTTTGTAGCTGGCCCCGTCTACGCTCGGTGGGTTCGGCGATAGCCAGACTCTCTGTGCTTCTGATCCATACCCAGAGCCGACTGTGGAAGACTTCAGTGCTTGTACAACGTTTCCCTCTTCAGAAGATAACAGAACAGGATATTGTAGATAGATGACTCCTGTTTGCACTCAGACTGTGGAAGGACGAACTGATTCTCGACCCCTCCCTCTTCTGGGGCAAAAGGGATCAAATAAGACTTCTTACAGGAATCCTTCCATACTCGGAGCCTACTTTGCACAGCTGGCTGTTTAGCAAAGCCCCCCTCTCTTCAAAAGGTTATAGAATGAAACCTATACACTGTAGGTCATCTCGCTCACACTCTGCTCTTCGCCAGTCTGGCGATTGTCTTGCCTCGTGTGCCTGGAAGCTGAGCCGTGAAGCACGAGGCAGGCCAGGGGGAGTCACTGGCATGACTTGCCTCTGGCGTTGTGCCTCCGTGGAAGGAAGAGGTGCACTTGTGTACTTGCTGGAGAAACGCTGGACTGCACCGCCGGCTTCTCCCGTAAACTCCTCTTTAATGTAGTGCCTGGAATAACAATGTTGCCTCTTTGTAGCCCTGTAGAGCTATTATTACTGCACACAGTGAGACCTAACGTATCCGCATTGAATGGAGGCCGAGGCAGGCCTGCTGAGATCTAATCCTGTGACTTGCACACCTCATTCTGCAATTGTTGCATTAACCCGCCAAGCTGCCTTACCGTTTGCCGCTCTCTCTGTGACGGGTAGGGATTTTAGAAGTCCTACCTTCAAAGCAGACGCTGAAACCCAACGTTTACTGTAAAAAATTATTTTATTTGTATTTACTCCCTCGCTGTTCGGGTTCCCCCTCTGTTTTGGGGGCTCTGTCCTGGGACAGAGCCATGCCGTTAATGATTTCCCAAATGGGCAAGCAATGTATTCCCTACTAGCCACTGCATGAATAATGACATTACAGTGCTTGCCGCTCATTCAGTGCGTATTGGAGAAAGCAAGGAGAGGTGAGGCAGTCAACAAGTTAGTGATGGTGGAGCGAGGGGAGGCGAGTCCTGATCCACGCTTCCCTGCTTCGCTTAATTGTGTGACCCTGGACATTTCCTTATCTCGCTCAGTTCCCCTGCCTGTCCAGATTGATAACGTGCCTAGAAGTGATTCAGTTTGTAGATGTGCCATCGAAAAGGGTTTCAATGTTCTCATTCTGCAATTTTTTTGTTTGGTTGTGTGAAGTCAACACGAAGTTTCCCTTCTTGACTACTGTGTCTAAATAGACATGCTATAATTCCCGCGATCTATAGGATCTATATGTACACCGTTTAAAGAGTGATTAATGTTAAGGTCAAGTGACATTTTAGGCCCTTTAGTAGCATCGAGGTTTTTTCCCCCAGAGACAAATTTCCTTTTGGGAAATTCGGCTGGCCAGTGCCTATGAAAGGGCAAAGAAAAAAGACAAATGGGCCGGGGCAGAGTATGGCGTATGCAGGCAGAACTGGCCTGTCGAATACTCGCCTCGTTTTCCGCGAGCCCGGTGCGCTGTGTAACACTGATTATATGTAAGAATAAGTGACTGTGTATGTGACATAAATAAAGCTCTCCTGTGCTCACCACGCACAACACAAAAATGCTTCCACTTTAGACCATGTTATGTATTCACAAACGTCTAAGCAAGCACAATCAATAGAGTAGCAAGCATACTGTCACGCACCAAAAGCACATGGACTCCTACTCTGGGTACAAACTGCTGTACAAATGCGGCCGCAGTCCATGACAGTACCACGGTGTGACCCTCTGTGGAGAATGGAGAGCTCAACTATTCCTCTGGCTATGCTCGGATTTGCATAGTGGTCAGCCAGCAGGTGCCTTAACCGAGTGTCCCCAGATCCAGGTAGTCTGGAGGAGCAGTACTGCTGTGAGTTCCAACATGTACTGCTTGCTCCTGGGCTAGATTAAGGTCTTTTCTGAAGGTTCATAAGCATGTGTTGGCTTTTGACCCCGTATAGATAATTACTTTTCCCTTCTTACAGGACAGTAACATAGCCCACTGAAGAGCTTTATAAGCCTCGAGCACTCATGATAGCAGGGCCTGCTCCGAAGCCTCATGTTCTCCTCATTGGAGGGCCTGCGTGGTAGCCTTGTGCTCTCATGATAGAAGGACCTGCTTGGGAGCCTCATGTTCTCGTCATAGGAGGGCCTGCGTGGGAGCCTCAGATTATCTTCATAGGAGGGCCTGCGTGGGAGCCTTGCGTTCTCCTCCTAGGAGGGCCTGCGTGGGAGCCTTGCATTCTCCTCATAGGAGGGCCTGCCTGGGAGCCTTGCGTTCTCCTCATAGGAGGGCCTGCCTGGGAGCCTTGCGTTCTCCTCATAGGAGGGCCTGCATGGGAGCCTTGCGTTCTCCTCATAGGAGGGCCTGCGTGGTAGCCTCGTGTTCTCCTCATGGGAGGGCCTGCGTGGGAACCTTGTGTTCTCCTCATAGGAGGGCCTGCGTGGTAGCCTCTGGTTCTCATCATAGGAGGGCCTGCGTGGTATCCTTGCATTCTGCTCATAGGAGGGCCTGCTTGGGAGCCTCGGGTTCTCCTCATAGGAGGGCCTGCGTGGTAGCCTCGTGCTCTCATGATAGAAGGACCTGCTTGGGAGCCTCATGTTCGCGTGATAGGAGGGCCTGCTTGGGACCCTCAGATTATCTTCATAGGAGGACCTGCGTGGGAGCCTTGTGTTCTCCTCATAGGAGGGCCTGCGTGGGACTCTTGCATTCTGCTCATAGGAGGACCTGCTTGGGCGCCTCATGTTCTCGTGATAGGAGGGCCTGCTTGGGAGCCTCATGTTCTCGTGATAGGAGGGCCTGCTTGGGAGCCTCAGATTCTCTTCATAGGAGGGCCTGCGTGGGAGCCTTGCGTTCTCCTCATAGGAGGGCCTGCATGGTAGCCTTGTGTTCTCCTCATAGGAGGGCCTGCGTGGTAGCCTCGGGTTCTCCTCATAGGAGGGCCTGCGTGGTAGCCTCGTGCTCTCATGATAGAAGGACCTGCTTGGGAGCCTCATGTTCTCGTGATAGGAAGGCCTGCTTGGGAGCCTCATGTTCTCGTGATAGGAGGGCCTGCTTGGGAGCCTCATGTTCTCGTGATAGGAGGGCCTGCTTGGGAGCCTCATGTTCTCGTGATAGGAGGGCCTGCTTGGGAGCCTCAGATTCTCTTCATAGGAGGGCCTGCGTGGTAGCCTCGGGTTCTCTTCATAGGAGGGCCTGCGTGGGAGCCTTGCGTTCTCCTCATAGGAGGGCCTGCGTGGGAGCCTTGTGTTCTCCTCATAGGAGGGCCTGCGTGGTAGCCTCGGGTTCTCCTCATGGGAGGGCCTGCGTGGGAGCCTTGCATTCTGCTCATAGGAGGGCCTGCTTGGGAGCCTCGGGTTCTCCTCATAGGAGGGCCTGCGTAGGAGCCTTGCGTTCTCTTCATGGGTGAACCTGCAGCGTCTATCACGCTTCCTAATCAGAGCTGTGTGCTATATAAATGGCAGACTATACTGATATATGGAGTACAGCCATTGCGAGCCCCACTATCCTAAGGTGGGCCTTTTAATCTAGAAACCCGCACTTGAACCAACTGGCTACAGTTCATCCTCTGAGCTTGGGTGCCGATCCTATCCCAGAAGCCCCAGACCCTTATGTAAAGCGACAGTTGGACTATGCGCACCATTGCACAGGTCACAGCGAACTGAGGTTCAGGCCTTGAGCTCATTATCCATACACCAGAGCCATTAGCTACATTATAAGATGTTTGTGGCCACCTGAGCACACCGACATCTGGAACCGAAATATGATTGTATTCTGATTCCGATTGCTGCTTTGCTTCTGAGAGTATTTTATATTCCTTTTGACTTATGACGGCCTGATACTAAACGAGAAGTCCAGATCGCAGGGTGACCAGCAATGAGTTGGACAACACCCACATACCCCAGCATGTGAGGCCTAGACTCTTAGTGCCAGAATGGGACACTTGAAGGAGACGTTTGGTTAAAAGTGCTCAGTGGTGCTAGTGAATTAGGGTTTACAACTCCATAACAGTTTAATATCAACAGAGGAGCGAAGAATACTCCTGTTTAGGCCTTTGAAGGCTCCTCGCACTGAACCATCCTGGGCATCAAAGGTAGACGCACGCGGCGCTGTTTGTCAGAGAAGGTGGGTCGCAGTATTTTGATATCATCCAAGAAGATGTTGGTTTTTCAGTGTGATGGCTTTAGGCAGAAAAAAGGTGCTCCCTTTTCATTATAATGATAGATTTCGAAAGAAGAGTTGTATTGGACACTTTGAAATGGAGACCCGTGGAACATTAAGGTTTGTATGTTCATTACCACCCTGGCTTGTTACTACATTAATAGACTGTATGACACCATGTTAATGTGTAGTGACTGCCAATGACACTTGCTGGGAGTGTCACCTCCTACTGTAAGAAGTAAAGAGGTGTTCGAATGTAGCCATGTACTAACTTACAGAGTGAATTTATTGTTCTCGTCGAGGTGGGAGTAAATCAAGGAATGTTCCAGTAGAACTTATGTTGAGTAGATACACAAACAGCTTAGAGCAGGTAGTGTGTACATTTTTTTTATATTCACTGTTTACCAATATTTTCATTTGTGGAGTACGTTTATTCTCCTGTTCGTGGCTCAAGTAAACGCAGATCACACCTTTGTTTCCTGTAGTAGATCCTGCATCTGTGGGTAAGCCCCTGGGCTCGCAGTTTTCAGAAAGGGACCAGAGTCACATGGAGATATTCAGATTTAACCAAGATCACACAATGATGTCATATCGATCCGTTGATATTAGAATTTTAGTCTTTTTCATTTATCGACAGTTTAGCCCCTGTGCTTGTTGGGGCAAAGTGGCCAAATGTGTCTTAGCATTTGGGAATATATCCTTTGAGACCGTCATGCACAGACCATTAAAAAAATTGACTGAACTAAATTTGCTCTCCATACCTTAACATAGGTACGCAATGCTTCCTGGTGTCAGACTATACAGCACAAAATTACATTTATTGCATTGTCTGTTGATGAAGGCGTTGCATTACAGTATGTGCTGCGACACTGTCCATTAGGGTGTATATTTTTTTGGACAATAGCAGTACAGTGTGTTAAAAAACCATAGCACGGTTAAAGGAATCCTTTTTCACAAACTATATCCCGTTATCCTTCATGTAATATCTAAGTATATAATAAATGTTTGTGTCAGGGACAGTGCGGTATCGCATTTACTTCACTCTGCCGACAAATAAAGGCGACTGAATGACTAACTGGTATATTGTACCACCACAACGTGGAGAAAATGTTAATTTACTAGATTACTCCAAATAATGACAGAGGTAGTCATCGGATGTATACCCACACACATAATGAACATCATTTATTAGATCCAGGCACTTTAATCAATTGAAAATTGTCTTTAAAATGTGTGTGTGTGTGTAATTTGTAACTTCATAATGATTGACGTGTTTAGAGCGAAGTTATTTTTTTCCTTCAGTTCAAGTAAAATGCCAATAAGTAAGTGTGTGTGTGTGTATATATGTATATGTGGGTATATTTATGTGTGCGTGTGTATGTGTATGTATATATATAGATATATAGATATATATATATATATATATATATATATATGTATAGATATAATGGATTATGAACATGATCATAATCCAACCAATTTAATTACAGACGATTTTCACACTAGTTTGGCTTTTTGTTTATGATTACATTTTCACCAAATTCTTTTCACCTTCTGGTCCCTTTATTTCAAAACACACCCCAGAAAGCAAAATAAGGTGTGTGTCTATATATATATACATACATACACACACACACACACACACACACACATACAAACATACTTTGTTTTCTGGGGTGTGTTTTGAAATCCAAAAGGTGAAATTAATTTGGTGAAATTATGATAACCTTTTCACCAAATTAATGTCGCCTTCTTGTCCTTTTTGGGTTTCAAAACACACTCCAGAAAGCAAAGAATGTATGCAAGTATGTATATATGTGTGTGTGTGTGTCTGTGTGTATATATGTATATATATATATATATATATATATATATATATATATATTATAATTATTTTGCTTTCTGGGATGTGTTTTGAAATCTAAAAGGGACTAAAGGGTGAAATTAATTTGGTGAAAATGTAATCATAAGGCTGAAAGCCAAACTAGTGTGAAAAATGGGCTGTAATTAATTTTGATGGATTATGATCATGATCCTTTAGGTTTTGCGTTGGCTTTCTTTTCCAGGTGTCACAAACAAATAGATTGAGTTTGATCATTCATAAAATACATTTTTAAAAAGTAAAAATAATTTGGCTTTAAATGGCCTTTATTCTGAGATCACCTTGGTTTCCAGCTTTGAAAATGAACTTTGAGGCCAAAATATTTTCAAAAACAAATCAAAATGAAAGCTATAGTCCAGTGTTAAAAATTAAATTCGTTTCCTACAAATAATTGACCCATTCTCTTAAAATCTGTGCTCAGAAGAGTTGCTCCGAGAGGGAGTTGTTCAGATTACTTTAGAAGGTAACATTTATTTTGATTCTCTTTTTCTATTACTCGTAAACTAGCAGTAACATTTTTAGTTTATGCCCCCAGAAAGTAAAGGGGTCGTCAGGCTTTTCGACAAATTTAGTAACATTATTAAGTAAAGAAAATGGTCTTAGTATGTTAAAAGAGGTCTCCTATTTGATAGATTCATTGCTACATCTATAACATTTATTTCAGTTTTTTTGCTGGCTTTAATTTTTTACACAGCTTGGTTAGCAGTTAGAGTCCTACAAAATCTACTTTGCGTATAATTCGGCGGTGAGGACACTTAAATGTTGGCATGGTTGTTGTTAACTTTATAATGTAGGTGATAAAATGCAGAATCTTTGTGGCCATGCTGGCTCTGGGAATATTACATTTGTTCTTGTTTCCATCCCATTAAGTGGGTAAAACTTGGTAAAAGTTGCAGTTATTATGCACTACATACAGAACGACATGTCTCTTTACCACATGGGTGATTTTCATGACAACAGTATTGCACACAACCACCACAGCGGTCTAGTAAAACGCGTCATTTCCTCCAAGCAGTCTCATGAAGATTTAAATTGCAAAAATACCGTTTTTTACGGAGATGGGCACATAAAAATAAAAGCAATGCAATGTACTCCGTGTCCCTTTGATTTTATATTTTAAAGGCAAAATATGTAGGATATCAGAATAAAAGGTAAATCAATATGGTTCTTATTTATTGTTTCATTAGTATTATTTGTTAATGTACTTCCCAGCATTTGAGGCTTTTTACCACATAGTCAAAAAATGTGACCTTAATGTGATAAGGTCTATTACTCTTTTTTTTTTGTGTTTTTTTTGTGCTTTTTCTGTGTGCATTATTTTAACTTTTTCAGTTGATAGTGAACTTATGTCAGAGTTAAGAGACGCAGTAGTTTAAAATACATTCTTTTTGTAGATTTCTGCTACCTTTTAAAGGGTATATGTGTATATTAAATACTTGGTGGATTCTTTATTTACAGTAGAACGGTATTTTTTTTCATTGTGATCGAAGTTTGTGGTTTCATATTGGTGTGTAGCATTTTTTTTTTAAGTTTTGACTTGGAGGTTAGTAAGTTTGCAGTGAGTGCTATATAAAGATTCTTTATTTATTCATTAACTTTGCAGAATTAGCTTACATGAGTGATTGTGAACCTGTAACCCACGGTGTGAAGAAATGTTTCCTGCATCAGTGCAGACTTAACAGTAATGAGGTTTTTTTGTCATCAGATATCTGAGGGCGACACGAACTACCACTTCTGCAATTTCGCCTCTGGCATCTAGAATTTGTCACACACAGCATCTTTTTTTATTGCAGATGTTCCCCAAAACGAAGCATGATTTTTGTAAGAAACCAATTCTGCATTGGTTGAACCAGGGCAGTGTAGGAGAAAGGGATTGGCCATGGAGGAGACATTTACTTAAAGTAAAATAAAAATTATTCTGCAGATTTTGTGTTATTCTGGCCGTAAGCTGCTTTTTAACTCGAAAAAAATCGCATGAAAAGAGCCATGTTGCTGGTGGATCTGATTTACTTTTTAGAAAATGCTGTGAATCAAAATAAATTGTGATTCTAGTCTTATTTCTGTAACTATTTTTTTTTTAATGTAGGAAAACTGAAATTATTTTCAGTATTAATGCAAGCATGTATTTGAAACTTTTGAGTTTAGCATTGATACAAAATACTACTTAAATTGTTTTAGTAAAAATACGCCTTGCTGAAAGCCTATCAATGATTAGTTTGACATTAAATGCCCAAAGTCATCAGTGTTACTTTTTGCCTCACTACATAGCATGTGATCCTCCAGTAAGCTCGCTTACTTTATTTTGTTTCTCTTGTGTATTAGTTATTGCCTAGATTCTGTTGCAATTCTCAGCACACATCGGACGAACTGAAATTCCATTTAAGGAAACTTTAGAGCTCATGATAAAGAGAACATTTTGTTTTGCTTTAAATGATATTGCATTGTATTTAATTCAAAAGTCCACACGTTATTTTTAGGTCTGTACTTGATGTATTTCTGCTAACTGAAACACCAGTAATCTATTGATCTACAATTTGTATATTTGTTATGCAAAGTGCGAGCTTTTTACTATGCTCAGGGCAAAGTGGGTGGTAAATTCCAAAGTACATTATTGTTTTCAATCCGTTTTATATGTATTTGTTTCAACTAGTGATAGTAGAATACATTCCCTTTCTGCTAAAAACAAATCACAAACAATATTAATTTTTAGATAGAAACATTTATTGTGTAAAATTGTTGCAGAATTCTGCATTACCTTCAGTTCTCACTGTGGTTGTTTAAATGGCATCTTGTAATCATCTTTGCATTTTCATATTACATTTTAATTAATCAAAAACCGGCTACTGGCTCCCCACCGCACGTTATGTTGGTTGTAGTGCTGCAGTGTGACCAAGGGTTGGATCTTGCCCCTCGGTCTTCTGCCTGAAGTAATACTCTTACCTTGCTTGTTGGTCTGGCTCTGCTAGAGTGGGCTTCCGTATAAACTGAAGATTCTCTGTGAGATGCAGTAGCTATACGGCAAGGTTACAAAAAAAAGAGAAACCACTTTACATTAAGAGATGGTCCTAACCCCAGTTGTCATGTGTGAGTTGACAGCAGAATTTTGGTGAAATTTAAACCAGAAGTTACAGGCCGGGAATCCATCCTGTAGTCCACTTGTCTGTTGATTAATGAAGCATACCATAAAATCCCAGTATATTCTCAGACAGATGTATGTTTTCAGGGGCCTTTGTCTTCCACTGCTAGAGAGCTGTAGTTGAAATGTAGAAAGCGTACTCTGAGGCCCTTCTCTCTTGCTTCTTGGTCTCCGTTGTGGACTTGTCCGTTGGGATGAGTGGCAGTGTTGCTGTAAAGTACTGGCACTCCTTTTTTTACTGATATTACTTCATCAGTTTGTGCACCATTGAGGTGTTTTAATAGTCCTGGTTTGAGTTGAGGTATTTTCGTCATATTGTAGACTGCAGCCTCAGAAGGCATGGGCACCCCGGTGCCATTAATAAGCTAAAAGTTGCACTACCAGCTCTGAAAAGACTTTTCCCTGAAGTGCCTTCTCTTCTCTCCCGTGTACGACACCCCTCGCCTGAGAGCTGGGTGAGTCAAAAAAGTGGTGACTCGTACTGGTGAGGCGAGCGAGTCATTTGGGAGATTTCCCGGCATGGCTGACTAGACCGACAAGAACAAAAGACTGAACAAGTGCAGAGTGAAAGATGAGATATTTGTCACTCTGCAAAAAGAAATAAGGTCTCCAGGCATAGATTACATATGTGTGTGTATGTATGTATGTATGTATATATATATATATATATATACACATACATACGTATATGTATAATATGCCGCTGTACGCATACACTTAGGTGCAGACGAGTAATGAAATTAGACATCATACTTTTCTAACTCCTCGTCGGATCAGACGTGTGTATTCAATCACTGAATACTGTAGACAGAGCATTGCTTTAGTCATTGTGTGACTTGGTGTGTAAGAAAGGTGAAAGCGTTTTTTCCAGTTCGCTTCTGGGCAGCTGAGAGAATATATTGTAACTTAAGAGTTTCTGGTCTGAGCCATCATGGCCACAGTGGAAACCAAGGGGGGTCGCAAACAGTGAGTGCCTGGCAGGCAGAGATGCGGTATAGTCTGTGACTTCAGTTAGGAAAAAGCAAGGGATGGTACCATATTGGAATCCAGGCATACTTTTCTGGGGCATATTCTAGGTATTTGATGTGCAAAGAGAAGGCGGTGAGAGGTGTTGCTAGATGGACCTTCACTCAGAGAGTTATCATCGATTCTTCCTGCCCCGCACTCATTCTGTGTACTTCAGTACACAGTGTTGTTAGAAGTAGAATTGCTACTGTGGGGTGGCCGGCAGTGATGCGTGAAACCTGTAATAATTTCTGCTGCATTGTATTCATTTTTTTAAAGGGCTTTGAGGGTAAACTGGCAACAGCATGGCAAAGATCCTTCATTGAGATTGTGTGAGTCAGATACTGAGGACTCCTCTGGTTGGCAGAGTAAGGGGGGCTATAGAGGGATTCTGGGCAGTCTGTCTCGCTCTGTGCAGGCTATGTCTGTCTGTGCTCCCACTGCATTGTTTGCCCCACCGAGAAACGGATTTCTGCACAAAGTTGTTGGTTGTTAATGTAAGCGGTGCAGCGGGCATTTGGCAACCTTGATGCAGGCAGAGACTGGGATGAGCCTGGGGTCTATTGGTTGGGGGGGTAAAAGTATAGAAGAGTTGGGCCCAGAGCTGAATCAGACTCTGCTCCCTGCCAGGCGTTCTGCCACCTGCTTCAGTGTGAGCAATGGTGCCCTGTAGTGATGGGCGCAGCCATGTTCTTGTGGAACCAGCCCTAATCTCATACATTCAGCTCTTAAATCCAAGTACAAAAGCTGCTAGAAAGGTGAAGCCCGAAAGCTAGAGAGACGCAGAGAAAGGCCTTTGCTGGCTATTAATACCCTGTTGGTAAAGATGATGCCCCAGTGGAGGGAGCCGTGTAGAAGTGACCTGTGGTCCTAGGTAGCTAGTTGTGACTGGGGTTCTACTCAGTGATGTGATATTGTAGGTTTCTCCCTCTTGGTGCAGGGGAAGGAAGGTGACAAGGCTCGTGTCATAGCCTATCCCGGTGGACACGGCTGGCCCCAGGCCCACTGCCCATCCCCGCTGGTTGCTGAACAAGGTGTGTTGGGTGCAGCTCATCCCCTGCATGCCATGAAGTCACCGAGCACAAGGTTCATTGTCCCTCCTTTGTTCCCTCGTGTTAATCACGCACTCGGAGCCGGTGGGAGGGGCCTGCTCCCTAACTAATGCTGGGATGACGCACACTGCGCCCTAATATGGACTTTGGTTTTACAGAAAAAAAGTATGGGTGGGGGCAGCAACTCCTTTAAAAAGGAGGAGACCGGTCCCAAGGAGGGCGGGCAGTTTCTTTTCAACTGGAGATGACAGAAGCACGACTCATTTCCTCCTTAATCGGTTTGAACCAGTTCTTACAGGAACTGCTGCTGATAAATATTGGAAGTTCTGAGGAGTCCCCTCACTTCAGCGCATGCCCCGCGCCGGAGCACAGCTACCGGCCCAGCTGCTTCCAGGAACCGGCGTGCAGCTGCCTGCGCCTGCCTCCCCTCACTGCTCTGATTTTTCCTTCACAGACTTGCCGTGTGGAATCTTTTTTGTGTGTTTTTAGTTTCACTTTGTTTTTCCTTTTTGAATCTGCTCGGGGGTTCTGGAGGGTTTGTTGCCCAGGCGGTCGTGCAGCGGGGATGTTTCACAGTTGGCTTTTTGTTGGTCTTGTGTGGTGGGTAAGTACAGGTGGGAATGTAAGCTGCAGGTTCTGACGTGTTTCCCTCCCTCCTTTTCCTTGTTGCCGTGTTGTCTCGTCTGCCCTGGACGGGCCTCCGCAGAGCTGTGCCGGGCATCGGTCCTTCGCTGAAGAAGCCGTTCAGCGAGTACCTGGAAGCGCAGCGGAAGAAACTGCACCACACGTCGGAGAGCGGAGCCCCCCAGGTAAGAGCCTCCTTCCTCCCCCCGCAGACCTCCCACGGGAGTGTCTTCCAGAATGGATGAATGAATGGATGACTAGGCTTGTTTTCAGTGTTTACCTAAGATGACACAACTAGTGTTTCTTTGCTGGTGAGGTGGTGGTCCGTTATGACGCGCTGTTTAAATGCTGCGATACTGTACATTGCAGTGGATAGAAGGTGTGTTCCTGTTCCATTTTGAGGGCTGAGTGCCTTTGAGACTTCGCAACTTTGACTGGCGTACTTTGGTGTGTCTTTCCTGTCCTCCAGTCTCTTTTTTTAGAGATTTTACAAGGTCTCGTATTGGATTTGGTATTGCAAGATAAGCAGGTTACGACCTATTCGGGTTTCCGAAAGTCTGCGCATATTGTGGGCCAACTCAGCTTTCATCCTTTTGTGGCCAGTGAAAGGAGGAGCGTTTATAAATGTGCAAGATTGAACATAAAAGTACAAGGTGTTATGGC